>NW_026126564.1:1224617-1836926 GCF_943737965.1 Phodopus roborovskii | reverse complement strand
AAAGTGAAAGTTTAAAACAAAAACCAACAAATTTTCTTTAGACAATTTGTTGATGACAGCCATAAAGGGAGGATTCATGATTTGGGCAATAAATCTTTATTACAAATGGCCTTTGTTTCCATTTTAAATTGGATTTTAATGTTAATTTTATAGTTACTATCATTTATTTAATTTGCTTGTGATAAATTACAATTAATATGGTACTATTAGAAAAAGGGTTATAGCTTAATGTACATAAAATATTTCATATGAAAATTACAGAAGATTCTATATTCAATTTTCCAGTTTCAGATTCCCTTGGGTTTTCTGTAGAAAAATATACTAAACATAGGAAAACAAATAGTTCCTGAGATTTAGCTCAATTCTTACTTGAATTTACAGTGACTTCCAATTCCCAAGCCCACTAGTGTTGAGATTATAGCACAGGGCTCACACACTGATTTGTAACTGATCAGTGGTACTTTTGTATTGTTGGTATCCTTTAATTCTACACAGGAGCTGATGTGTCTTATCTTAATGTAAACATATTGAACAGTTGAGATATTAACTAATGTTCTATATGAGAAAATGCTACAGGGCTTTTGTTTGTTAATATATTCAGAGCTACAGATGTGGCAAGTAGCAAGAGGGACTGAAAGTGGAATTTTGGAAATTCTTTACTGATGTTTTTAGTCACTTACTGATGTTTATATATCTACTCTTTCTAAAACCATAATTCTGTTCTTGATTGAAGTGTATCATAGACACACTTTCAGTATTGTGCTGAGTACAGATCTTTTTTCATAATTACATTTTGGTAAATTTGCTCTAGAAGGGAATCTGTGGTTTGGGATACTCCAAACTCTCTTTGTGATTAAGAAGGTGGGGTGGTCTTCACACACAGATCTTTCTGGCTGGATATAGAGTTTGAAAAGCTTTCAAAAACTTTTCCTCTGTAATAATGAATCTCATAATACATGAGAAAATTCTGAGCCTATGTGAGCAACAGAGAGAATTAACTTGTTCTAGCCCTTAAGGATTACCTCTTAACAAACACAGGTTCCTGTTGAGGAAACACATTTGATCTACACCATCCTGTACCACCAAAGTCACTAGTCATGTTAATTTTGGAGCCTTATAAAATTTATTCTGAGGGACTATAATGCAAAGAAAAAAATAGCTGGAATCTCCACATCTCCACATAGTTCTACATATTTATACTTTCATTCATTGGCCACTGTAAATGAAATACTTAAAGATAATTTTGTATTGTGGCAGGAAGTGAATTGACATTGTTGAAAAATAACTTTTGGTTTAAAATTTATCTAAATCTACTAAAATAAAGACTTGTAGCTATGTGTGTAATTTCTGTTTCACTGTATTGTAATTCACTAGATTCCAGTAGATGATACTTAGCTTGGTAAAAGTTTCAGATTGAACCATGGGCAACTTTCTGCCTTTTTGTTTAATTATGAATTTTGTTTATTGGGCATTTGTTGGTTTCCTTTTGTATTAAAAAAACAAATTGAAAGTTTATAACTTACTGGTTTAAATACTCTAAATAGTGTATAAAATCATCTTAAAAAGTGTGAAGACCATTAAACAAACCACATCATTATTTAACTATTTTTTTAATGTATTTAAGTGTCTTTAGGCTAAGTATTTACTAATTTGATTATTAGTTGTAGAATTTAGTTGTCACTATTTTTAAATTTACCAAAAATTATAGAAACTAATTTAAATTCAGCCATTCATGAAATTCAATATTTATAACATTTTGTCAGTTGATGATCTGTGTAGATATTTTCTTTTACTTCTCAGAATTCTCCCATTCCACTTGAGACTGCTTAGCTATTGAGATTTTGAGCTTCTTCCCATCAGATCTTAAAACTAGTCTTCTGTCAGCTCACTGTGTTCCCCACTCATGATATAATTTCTAGTAACATCCCCCTATATATGCCATATTTCTTTCACCTTTCCAACATTTCTCGTATGATTTGATTGTCTTAAAGTCCAGGTTCCATGTTGCGCTATTTATTTTTATTCATTTTCAAAATTCTGATTGTGTTGACGTCATAGTTAGCATCAGTTGTTAGTGGAGCACACTTGCGGAGGAGAAAACCTCCACTGAAGAGTTGTGTTCATCAGATTGCCCTATGGATGTGTCTGTGAGGGCTATGTTCTTTATTGAGAATTGTTATTAGAAGCCACAGCCCACTGTGGGCAGTGTTATCCCTAGACAAAGGGTTTTGGTTGATTAAGATAGATAATAAAACTTAGCCCATGCAAGAGGACTCTATTCTTAAGTTTCTACCTCCAGTTTCTTTCCTGAGTTTCTGCCCTGGTGTTGTAGACTTCTGGCCAAACTAATTCTTTTCCTCCCCAAGTTGCTTTGGTCTCTGCTTCCATCCCAGCACGACTGGTCTCTTATACTCCACTCCTACTTTGTCAGGAATCTATTTCTTTATCAAACATTTTCAGTATATTTTCTGATTTTAACTTTTAAAGAAGAAAGTAGTTACTTGTAGAAATATATTTACTTTTTCTTATGTAACTCTTGTTCATCTCCATTTGACTGTCATCTCTAAGGAGGTTAGGAACTTTAGTGTGGTTTCACATGATAATGTGTCTTGGGAGATATCCATGTCCAACCCCATCATTAAGATGACTCTACCCAATCTGGAATATAATGTCAAAGTGTCTCCCCTCCAGTATAGGCACAGTCTTTCATATAGCTTCCCTTCACTACTTTTCAGGAAAATACTAGTTAGTATGGACATGGAAAAGATATGAAAAAAATGAAAGGTGAGAAATCTATCAATTTCTGAAGTCTGATGTCTCCTAATATCCACCCAAGTACTCAGTGTCCACTCTCCCCCCCCCACATCAGCTGTCCTCCTGAGAGCTCATACATGCAGTACTTTCTCCCAGAGGCAAACTTATCCCTGACCCTTGAACATCCCAAGGTATTGATAACATGGTAATGCAAAGATTCAGAGACAGTTTTGCCATGCCTGTGAAGATAAGGATACAGCTGTGGGAGAAAAGTCTGGAGATTGCTACTAATCTTTGCTTTCTCATAGTGAAGTGCATCATGTAGTGAAAACTCCTTTTAAAAAAATGTTGGAAATAGGTTCTATCTTTTCTTCTCACATATGACTGGGGAAAAGGTTTTTTTTTTTTTTTTTTTTTTAAAAGCATTCTATCTATTAGTAACAAAAGATAGAACCATTGCCTTATCAGAATGTTAACCTTCCAGGAGGAATTTTATACTTACATTTGATGTGCAACCTTGGTTTAGGCTGTAAAGGCTAAGAGATGATAACTAGAAATAACTTCTCCCAGATGGCAGCCTATGCTGCCTGAACACAGGCATGGTATCAGGAGAGTGATGATTCCTGTGGCAGGAGCCCAAGGTGCTCCCATGGGGTGGATTATTTTCTCCTCTATTCCCACTCACATGTCTTTTCATGTGGGTGGGAATTTCAAATGCATATTTTAGAAAATGACCATGCACATTCATACGTTCTCAGAAAAACCTATTTATGTTGTTAATGTAATTCTCTGGGTTTATAATCTATTATAATAAGGCTGGTGGAATGGTGCTTATGTTTTGGCTCAACATGCAACATTAGCACTACTGAACAAATAGATTTAAAAATTATTCTCCACATTAGGCTTCCTTGGCCTTCCTAAAGCTGGCACAAATGAAGATTGAGAATTTTGGGAATCAAAAGACTTGGGCATCTCCTAAGCATTTCACAACAGAAACCATTCTGAATTGAGACTCAGTGGCCAGCAAAACAATAGCAGATGGCAGTGATGTCGCTAATGACTTACCATCATTTCACCTGTTACTGACTCATAGCTGGTTTTTATTGCTTAGATGGTATGTACTTAGCCTCAGTGGGGGTGAAGGTCCTCAGATGCTTTAGGTATGAAGAGGGAATGTGGAAGGTACTTTTGGTCTTCCAAAGTTTACGACACAGTTTGGCAAATATAATTGTTTGAATTAACTAATAAATACAGATCCATTGTTAGCAATACATATTATTTTAATATACAATTTTGTAATTAATTATAGATCACCAAGTTGCACTTTTACAAGATTCTCAAAAGTTTTGAGTTTGGAAAAAGTTTGGAAAGTCAGCGTCATTATTATTATCACATACTCAAAGGAGAGATTTGTGTAAACTGATGTATTCAGAAAGACATCATAAGGAAATACAGATTTGAACTTGGTCCTTGATAACCAGGTAAGATGATATCAAAGGCAGCCAGGTGTGTTAGAACAAATGGAATATGGGATCAAAAGAACTGAACACAAGCCTTTTCACTTATTCGTAATTGAAAATGTTACTATTGATCCACTTAGATGTCTTCTATCATGAAGTTTCTTTGTCTGGAGAGGGTAAAATGGAAGCTTCTTACAATCGGTCCACATAGTTTCTTTTCCTTTCTCACAGGTACCTGGCAAGATGTGTATGTGCTTTTGGGGCAGAGTCATGTCTGAGCTTCCTTGTGTGTGTGTAAGCGTGTGTTTGTGTATCTATAGCATAGCTGCTCCCACATAGACATTAACTTCTAGAAGAGTTCACAGGTACAGCATTATCAAAGCAGAGCATACTGTAACCCTGTGCTTCACCTGGGATCAGCAGCACGTACATTTCTGAGGATACCCAAGAGTGTAATCGGCTGCAGGACCATCATGGGTGGAAGGCCAACAGAAGGAAAGCCTAGTGAATGTGAGATGACATAATCTCCCAGCCTTCTTTCTCTCTCCGTTTTAATATTTCTTTCTCCTCCACACCAATCTGACCTTCCAATACCTCTTATTGCTTTTAGTTTTGGTGATCAAACCCTGAGGAGGAGCCATCAACATTGGCTTTTCTTTCCCTGGTTCCCACCTCACAGCCACTCCTCTGGTTCTGGGTGGTTACGTACTTTCTCCCTGGTAACAGAGCAAAAAAAATGTAGATTGTTTGTAGATGTTTTCTGTAGAGGCCAGATCTGCATGCTTGTGGGCTGCAAGGCACGGAAGTGGGGGGAGTTTGGGGAATCTTGGTTCTCTGATGCCCATATAGGAATAGCTTTCTCTGCAGTCCTGTTTACAGGGAAAAGGGTTTGGACTATGCAGAAATAAAGAGGGAAGAGAATGTTTTGATTTCATTACCTATAAAGAGAACTAAGAAAGCAGAAAACCAAAAGGAGAGGAGGCCAAAGAGGGAGGGACAAAAGGTTTTGTGCGGCAGCAGGAGCAGACAGGACATCAGGCTGCCCTGGAGACTCATGAGGCCAAATGAGCCGGGCGGGGTTATTATCTCACCTTTCAATTTTGTCTATGCCCTTGCTAGGGAAGTGACGTAAACCATCTCATTCTTCCTTTTCTCTCAGAAAATATTTTATTTCTGTTAGGTCTCAAAGAAACCCCAGAAAGGGGGGGGAAAGATGGTTAACTGAAGTGGCTATTAACATATCAGAGAGTGACAAAAAGGCCAGCTCTTCAAGCATCACTCAGTAACTATATCTCATTTCATCACAGATCACCCAACTCCCTACTCTTAATGCCACAGTCCAGAGGCTGGGTTAGGCCAGTTCCCCTAGCTTCTTTTCTATATTAGCCGGCCATTTGGCAAGTAGGTCTCTTGTTGGCTCCTTCTGCCCTCTTGTCTCCTGGTAAACACATATACATGGCCCTAGTTCGGGCTAGTCCCTTCCAGATGCCTTTGGCTGTGTTCTCCTTCATAGACACACACACACACACACACACACACACACACACACAAACAACACCAAAAAAAAAAACAACCAAAACATCAACAACAAAAAAACAAACCAAACAAACAAAAAAAATAGAAAGAGAAAAAAGAAAAAATTCCTTATTGGATTTGTCTATTTGTCCAAGGCTTTCATTTTTTTTTCTTTACAATTTACAACTTTGTTTCTTTTGGTTATGGAATTGAGTTTATAGGCCTTATAGGTTCCAGACACTGAGGCCAGTGCTCTTTGTGGGTCTTCGACTCTCAACCATTCTCATCCAGGGAAGACTGGATGCTGTTGTGAAGAACATGCTGGTATCTATTCCCCAGTCCAGGATTCCAGATGGGCATCATAAACTTGATAAATACCCCTTATGGAATTTAATAGAAGAGGGCAAGCAGAACTTGAGAGCTTGATTCTAAAGGGATGTGTGAAAGCAAGGATGTAATTATATCATTAGACCCAAAATAAATGATAAATGGGTGTTTCTTTGGGAGCAACTACAGAAAAATATAAAAAAGAACCATTATGGGAGATGCCATTATGTATATATGTTTCTCGTACTTAAGTTAATGAATAAAGCACTGTTAGCCAATAGGAAAGGGAAGATAGGAGGGACTAGGAGACAAGGAGGAAAGAGGAAGTAGGAAGGAGGAGTCAGCATGGAGAGACGGGGGAGACCAGATGCCTGCCCCACTCCCGGTTAAGGAAATCCAGTTGTAATACATAGAAATGGGTTAATACTTAAGACAGAGCTAGCCAATAAGAAACAAGTATCTGGCCAACAGAATTGTATCTAATACAGAGTCTCAGTGTGTTATTTGGGGCTGGCGTGGTGGCAGGACAAGACCGGGAGGGTGGGAGGAAAAACCTTACTCCTTACAGAACCATGGGAACATTGTTTTTTGTCCATACCAGATCACTCTTGACCCATTAGAAAAAGGCCTGCATAAGCAAAGCCACTCCTTATGCTTCCTATGCTTCCTTCTGTGCCTGCCTCCATCCACCTGAAGTCACACCCCTGGGATGTGGCCACCATTAAATCCACAGACCAGATGTCTACAGAATGACTTAATCATTCAGTTCTCAGTACTGTGTCATCACTGCTTGTTTCTACCCTACCAGGCTGCAGGTGAGCACACATTGCTCAAAATAGAAACAGAAAATCATGGAGACTGAGGGGTCTTCTCAAATCAGGATTTTTGAAGCTGCCTAAAGAAAAGGGGGTTGAGGACTTTTTGTTAAATAGGGATAAAAGAAATAAAAAATAATTGATGTGAATGTGACTGCATGCTTTCCCACTCATCTGTATTTGGAGTGTACAAAGCTCTGTCCTTTTTGTGCTTTCCTTCTGCCTTTTGTTCTTTCCTCTCCCCATCTTGTTTCTTAGAGCTACACATCTCTGAACCTGAAAATTCTGGTTAGCTTTGGTTTAGGGTACATGTCTTAGCTTATCATCAATATCCACACCTCTGTTCTGAGGGTGCTGGAACACTTCCTAAGAGCTGAGAGTGCATGGATGCTAACAATTATATTTCAAGCTGCATTTAATGTTGAAGTATGAGGCAACAAATTGATCTTAGATGTCTCCAGTCAAGCGTGGCTTCACCTCTGACTTTGGAGAAAGCTGCTGCAGAGTGCTTGTGTACTTGCAAAATAAATAAAAGAGGGAAAAGACCCCATCCATACTAAAACAAAAGAGAAAAAGTAGCAACCTTCTCTTTCTGCATTTGGAGTATATGCTTCTGAGAAAGCATTGGAAGAACACAGACTACCTGACAGCTCAGTGCAAACCCACCCAGCCATGTGTCAGTACTCTCCCAAAGATGGCTATTTACAGTTCTGCTCTGTAACCTGATTATTTTCCTTAGAGACCAGGAAACATAATATATTCAAATGTGCGCACACCAAGTACCTAGCAAGATGCTTATTCAGTGCTAAGAATTATCTGCATTTGGCTATTTATTGAATCTCTACTTAATAATAGCTCTTGAACAAAGGAGGAAAAATACCTGTGTTTGAGAACATCCGACACCCAGCAGTGTTCCACAGCTTCTCAGATGGTTTCTTTGAGGGAAAGAAGTAGGATTCTTCCTTTATTTTAGAAGAAGAGATAGCTTCCAAATATAAATTAACAAGTCCAGGGGTGAAGCTTTTTTTTTAATTTGAAATCAAGAACAGACTTCATTTATAATATTGAAAAGTGTAGCAAGTACTTGGAAGAAAAAAAAAACAAGAAAAAAAGAAAAGGGAGGAGAAAATTGTGGCACTCAAACATAACATTTCCTCCCATGCTATCAATCTATGTGAAACTCAAACAGTTAACACAATACTTGAAGACCAAATAACAGACGAAGATACCAGAGATGCCATTTCAAATTCCCTTCCATATTTGGAAAAGTAAGCTTAGGACTCCCTTGCAAATCTCTTATTATGGGGTGTTTTTCTGAGTTCTTTCAACACTGTCTCAAAAACCATAATTAACAATAAGTTTTCAATTATTCCCTATTCTTTTATGTTCAGATTAGAATGTTAGGATAGTGAATGGAAACACCCAAACAAGGATTCCTATTTTTCTTCCCCTCCCAGCAGAATAAAGATTAGACCTTTCTCCAAAGATCCAGCAGCAAGCGAGCTAAGCTGAGCCCTTGCAGCCAAGCACCCCAGTTGCCTGCTATCCCAGGGTTTGCTGCTGTGTGGCGATAGTCCCCTTCAAATGAACAGGCTCTTGTTCGGGCTCCCCTGCCTTGTTGCTTGAAATGCTGCTCTGGCTGTCACTGTAACAAACAGTTCTAATTGCTAGTTGACTATGAGGGTAGAAATTGCAGCAGTTTGAAATGAAGGCCTTCACTCTGACACTGAAGGCAAACAGCTTGCTTCTGAAAGGAAGAAGGAAGATGTTCTTGAAAAACAAAGTAGTAAATAAGAAATCCTTTTCCAGGAAGCAGAATTCCATAACACCTTCCACGCTCAACCTAATTATGGTGTGTTTTTCTTCATCAAGGAACAGAATTGCTGTGCAGGTTTTTCTTGGGTTCTTGGTGGATGGTGGTGGATGGCATTTGCTTTTGTCTGTGAAACAATATAGAATAGGCCAGATATTTATTTTTTATGGCAATTTTCTGAGACATGTCCCTGGAGGTAGGTGTAGGAATTGCAGGTGAATTGGCCTCCCTTCCCTCCTTTCCTTACATTAGGAAGATTAAATCTCATTTTGAGGAAACACTACAAAATTGGCAAATTCTAACAAAGTGCCTGAGTGAGCTGTGAAGTCTAAGGTGGTCCGTGTGCTACTGAAAAAGCCTCTGATAGGAAAGGGGGAATGTGGAGCCTATACTGTCAGCTTTTACTACCATGACAGAACTCAGGTTGCAAAAGGCAATGTCTAATTTGGGGATTTAATCAGATATGAGCTTCAAGGACAGCAGCTGCTGGTCTGTTGGCTTGGATAAAATTATAGGGCCTATGAGTTCTTATGTTCCAGGGCACAATGTCATCACCAGCTGAGGTCAGGAGGAAATGTCCCCAGTGGCAGTCTCACACATTTTATCCATGTATAAGTGATTTCACCTACCCCTAAACATCCGAGGTGACTCATTACCAATATATTATAAGCACACAAAGTGCCCTCATATTGAAAGACAGGTCTTTGTATAGTGGTGTTTTTCTTAATCTCCCAGGTCTCAGGTGAGTTCTCCCAATGGTTCAGGGGTCATAGGAGGACTCTCAGCTAGGGGAACTAGGTCTTCAGATTTCCATTATTTTCAAATATTTGTGTCATTTGTGAGTGGTGAGTCTCTAACTTTGTTGGATAGGAGTCTCACTTGAGTTCATATGAAGAGTTTTTTTAATGCACTAGACTGCGTGATCATTGTTTACCATTGTATTCTGTGTTGCACACTATAAATGCAACTATTTAAAGTAGCACACAACAGTGGATCTCTGCATTGTTTGGAATCATCTCGGTATCAGTTAGTGAAGCTCCTTCCCGGGGTCTTTCTAAGGTCATATTCCAGTTGTCAGCTGCAAATATATTCTTGAGGAGTTAAATCATCTTTCAATCTTACGGTTACTATTGGTTCTGCTTCCTGCAGTGATGAACCTGAGGGCCCCATTGTTTTCCTAGATGTCCACTCAGTCAGGGATTACACTCATTACCTGCAAGTCACCCATGAGAAGCATTTGAGTTCTTTCTTCTGGATTTCTGTGACATGTTCTTCTGCAGAGTGTGAAGTATTGAGGAGAAACCAACAGATTCTCAATTCTACCACTTCGGTAAGAAGAGGGGATGTACAAGCTTTTCCTAGGAATCATGGGGTACCACTTTCAACTTGCCTTAAGCAGGAATTTGCTGGCATATATCAGCAATTGAAATCCTCTCTGATTTGCGCTGCTCTGACAGCATTTTTAGGTAAGGATGGGGATAAGAATTTTACCCATTTTATTTGTTCATCACTCTCTGTAGGGGAGGATAAATCTCTGGAAAAAACTAGAGATGAATAAAGTCATCTTGGACTTTACAGCACATAACATAAATAAAAATAAAAAACTTAGCCCCTTTGAGCCTAAATGGCAGGGACTGATTTCCAGCTGGGAAGTGCAGTTCTCATTTCTGTCTGTATCGGTCACATTGTCTATCAGTTTAACTTTGTAACCTCATAAGGGAGGTGGTAGTCTCCTGAAAAAAATAAACATAAACTGAGAAGAGAAATGAGTGGATTCCCATGGTCTAAGAGGAAAAAACATGTCTATTAGTGCATATGTGACTGTCAGTTTGGTGTGTGTGTGTGTATGTGTGACTTTTTTTCCTGTGTATTCAGGTGCATGCTATATGAGGTGTATGTGTAGTGAAATGTTTGTATGTCTGGGTATATGTGATGTGTATGCATGTGTTGGGTGTGTGGTATGCAGTATTACAATAGAGTGTGTAGTATTATGTGTGGTCTGGATGTTGTATGTTTGGACTCTGTGTATTATTTATGAGTGTCATGTGTACTTTTTGTACCATGGTATACGTGTATCTAGGTATGTGTTGTGTGCCTGTGTATATATGTGTGTATAATGTGGTATAAAGTGTATAGATACATGTGTGCTCTTTGTATGTAGTATGTAGTATTCTATATGGCTTTCTTGGTGTGGGAGGTGATTGTAAATAATATAGTGTGTGTAACTAAATCTGTGCTCTGTGTATGAGTATTATATTTGCCTACTTTGTGCTGTGTGTGTGTGTGTACTGTGGCATGTGTGTTTAGATTTGGGTAGTGTGGTGTGTATATGTACATGTATGCTATGTTTGTCAAAGTGTTGTGCTATCTATGTGCATAGTACTAGAGCTCTTGTGAATGCTGTATGTGTATATGTGTGTGTAGTGTGTAGTGTATATGTGTAGTAGGTTTGTGCTATGTGTGTAGTGTGTGTCTTTAATGTGTGTCTACGTGTATGCTACATGTGTGTTTCTAGGTGTTTGCTGTATGCATGTCTATAATGTATATATAGATGTGTTTTCTCTGTATGTTTGAGTAATGTGTATCAAAATATACTGTGTGTGTATGTCTAGGGGTGTGCTGAGCATAGTATATGTGCAAGTTTATGCTGTGTATGTATCCATTTTGTGGTGTGTATTTAGCATGTGTCTAAGTGTATGCTGTGTTTGTGTGTCTAGATGTATACTCTGTGTGGTGTATATGTCTAGGTGTGTTGCTGTGTGCCTATGTTTTTTATCTTGGTGTTTATACCAAAAGAACTGATAACTGACAGATCCAATCTCTAGGAGAGAATGTCAGAACTGTACCTGGAGTCATCTGCCTCTCTGACTTTTCAACCCTACTATACTTGTTCTGCATCTCCCCAGATGTTATGTCATCAGCACTCCCCCTTAACCAAATTGTCATTGATGGGGTGGGTGGTCCACTTCTTTTGGCTAGCTGAGTTTAAAATAGTTCTGTTGCTTTGAGTGTTGGCCAGTAGGGTCCATCAAAGTCAGAAATGCCTTGGTCAGTTAGGGAATCTTGGACTTTGCTTAAATCAATCCTTATTCTTCTAGAAGTGACAGCAAAAGGGTGGCTCTGCCAGTTTCCAGAATCCAGGCAGAACATTTACACAAGGTTGTGTCTCGTGTGTTCAGTGTCTCACATGAGTAAGAATTCTGATTAAGCCAACACCTACCAGCGCTTCGAGAATGCAAACTCGCTGGACCAGACTGGAAGGCCAGCTCTGTGAGAGACAATGGTGGAAGGGGAACCTATTCCAGATGCCGAGGGACCCCCAGAGGGATGCTGAGTGTGTCCTCTGGTTTTTGTCTTTGCAGCCAGCATTCTAGGTTAACAATTGTGGCACAGAAAGGGAAGAGTAGGGGAGAAAATAGTGTGTCTGAAATCCTTTCTAAGAAACAGGACTCTGCTATTCTTACCATGTCAGGTTCCAACATATTCCTGTAATTTCCTCTCTCCTGGAAATGTGTCACTATATCAAACCCTGCCACAGGGGCCATGAAAATCTCTAAGGGTCCTTACCTTAGATAGGGAGTGGCTGCCACCTACCTCTGAGCAACATAGAAAGATTTCCTATTTCTAAGGAATTTCAGCATTTTAACAAAATGTCATTTTCACCTTGGACTTACCAGATTTTCCATTCAACTATGCACCCTGCCCTCCACTGAACAATCACATTAGTTATTCATATAAAAAAAGCGTAACACCATTGACAAGCATCTTCCTCCTGGTATGACAGCACAGTCAGCCACTTCTCTTCTGGGCCTGCATCGGGGACACTCATAGGGAAAAAGTTCACAAGGAGTCTCTGTTCTAACACCTAGAATTGTTTATTTTATCACGACCATGACCATTTTATTTCTATTTAATTTCCCACATGCTATTTCCAAACGGTTCCATATTTATTAAAGAGGGGAACTTCACTCTGTGGATTTATTGTCCTCCTGCAAACTTCCTAACATGGCATTGATGATGAAAAGTATACAATCCCCTGAAAATGTAGCAAAGATGGAAACAGACTAGAAATAGGGTCCCACGGAGAAGTCTCCAACCTTTGCAGAACTGCATTCTTTATCCTCTTGTTCCTACTTCTCCTTGTTTGGGCCATAGCATGTTTATGATCTCTGGCTTGTTATATGTGAGCTGAATTTCTGCTTAATTTCCAACTAAATTTGATAATACTAATAAACTTTCTATGCCATCCAGAAATAGCCAGCCACCTACCACATAAAATAAGCAAGCAAACAAAAATGTGGATAGATCTAAGTAGCTTTTTAGCTCTAAACGAAAATCGCTTCAACCTTTTGCTAGGATTCAAGCAACTCACAGACAAATGTTCTTTCTCAAGAAGAATTCTGCCATTTATTAAATAATCCAATTTGGGGGCTGACCCAAGAATTTGCTTTATAAAGCGGTTTCCCTCTCTTAAGTCCTTCTCGAAATGAATAATCTTTGCTTATTATGCTGCTATCCAGAAATTTTACATACTAACCCTCAGCTAAACATACCTATAACAAGCAGCTGCCTGATGTAGTTTAATTTGTACAGTCTTCTAGCATGCTTGAAAACCATACCTGGGCCCAGAACTCCAGGTCACATACACCTTAAGTTTTAATGGTTACCATGGCAATGAGAGACTGTATTACAAAATGCACAAGCTGTTAACATGTTGCTGAAGCCAAAGGAAGGAGCTAAGAATAAACTTCTACAAATTCCCGACCATACCACATTTTGAAGAAAATGGCTGCTAAAGCTACATGATGTCCAAGGGGTGGGGGTGGGGGGTGGAGACAGCTACTTAATCTCAGCTCAAAGCTTGTCCTCTCCCTCCACCACCCACCCCTTCCCTCCATGCTTGCTAGTCAGCATGTTAATATGAGGAGGGGTGTAATGTTTGCAGGGGTGGGGATGGAAGCTGAGGGATAAAGAGTTACACTTCAAACCTCAGCGGTTTCATCCACTAGAAAGCACGCCTGCATGTTTTCTAACAAGGATGACAGAGGAGACCTAACTGAATCTAATTTAGATAACTCCCTAAATTTCAGTGGGTTAAAGCATCACTGTAGCTCTAGAAAGATGAGATGAATGTGTCCTTTACTTTGAATTTTTCAGAGAAAAAGCCTAAAATTTGGGCTACGAGGAAGCAAAAACACATTCACCCACATAATCTTCTACCCAGGTGTGAGGTATTGTTTGGTGAGTAAAAAGGTCTTCCAGAACAAAGGAAGCAGCAGGAATTGTCTTTGGTTTGAGACTAAGAAAGGAGCCAGGGGAAACAAGGAGTAATGGGATATCATTCACAAAAATTGTTTTCTGGTTCTAGGATCAAGACAGATATACCAGTGGTGGAGTTCTTTGCTCATTGATTTGCAGAGGTGGACACAAGCAGAGAGTGAGGGAGTTGATGAGAGTTACAAAGCATTTGTCTAGATGATAAAAAGAACGTCTGATTTCTATTACTTCAATGAGGGCAGAGTCTGATTTCTCAGTTGTTTCTCCTATTCAGGACGCTGGAAGCCTGCCATTCTGAACTTAAGACTCCTTTGGCCAATTTCTCTTGAAGAAGAGCTCTCATTTTTGCACACAGTCCTGTTGTGACTCTTCAGCTTGATCTCTATGCTGGGCAGTTCCCAGATGTCTACAAGTCTGATCCCTGGCTCTGCCCTCATTTTCTTAAACTGATTCTCACTTCAGGAAGAGCTGCCTCCATACTGTGATCTGTTGTCCTTTAAAGGCATGGTGCACTTGAGAATGTCCTGGTTTGGCTGGTACCTGTTATTTCCAATTATTCTCATGTCATCACTCCCTTTAATGACCCAGTTAATTCATGACATCACTGTCAGGCCTTACTCAATGTCCAGATATCTCATGTGTTTCCAGGTGTTTTATAGCCATCAAGCAAGCTTGATGCCCTTTCCAGTCTGATTTTTAATTTTACTTCCCCAGTTAGATTTTAGAGTCTTTTATGACTTTGCTTCATCTTACTTTTCCAGTGTGTCACTATATTTAAAAAAACACTATAGGGTTCATACTAGGTATCAATAAAGGCCAATGAGTTGACTTCTATTTGAATCCCTAAAGGCCATGTCCTCCAGTGACACACTATGTCTTGAAATTGTATTTTAAGACCTGTTGCTAAACTCTAAGACTCAGTTATAGAGATATAGTAAATCAAGAAGATGTCCACTAGGTGGTAAAGATGATATTCATTTTACCCATGATTCATACTGCCGCAGAGGTTCCAAGCAGGCAGCAGGCAGTGGCTCTCTTCTACTCCTTTACAAAAAATAAAAGTGTTCATGGTAGTCAGGTACTTAGGGCCACATGTGCAATCTGATCAAGAACAGAAAACAAGGAACCTGTTTAGATATCATCCAGGGAACCAACATGGTGTGTTCTTATTATTCTAGATTTTTCTGTACGAGATGTTGTATGCAATCAGTGTACATATTTTCAAAGGATTACACCTTTGCACTTTAAAAAGTCCTTGTTTAGAAACAGACAATATCTTCTGTCTGTACTATCATTTTAGCTGTGAGGCACTCAAAATAACTTCATTCTTAGATGATATGTGTTTGCTCATTATTGTTCAATTGTCTTGAATGTGTGGATTACAAAATGAAGTTATACCTTATCTGCCAATAAGAAGCTCTCTGATTCATCAGATGACTGTGAGGAGGGATATATATGAGTCAGGACTTTTTATAAAGACCAAAGGAAGGGTGTGGAAACACAAAAAGCGTCTGGGACACAGGTTAAGGAATTCTTCAGAGTTCCATACAATATATTCAGTGAGTCAGATATCAAGAAAAATGATGATGAAGACTATGAAATGATTTCCCTAACAACAAGGAAAGCCAAGAAAAAGCCATTTTCCAGAAAAGGCAAGCAGGATATATCAGTAATTATAAAATTCCATAAAAGAAAGTAGTCCCTTTTAAGTGAGTATAAGAAATGACAGTACTATATCTTATAGGACTGAATGTGCACGAAAGACTAAGCTCATCATATTCATACTGCAGAGAAGATTCCAGTGCACTGGGTTACAGGAGAAGACCGCTTTGGTACATACAGCACTGTATACACAAAAAGTACTTCTGAAGAACTGCAGAGAGCCATTCTATCTTCACAGCCCTGAGACAGTACTTCCCATTTGCACATAAGTGTATGATTTGTAAGTCGTCTGAACAACTTGAGCAAAGTTTAGTTCTGGCACTCAGTTTCAGAAAATAACTTAGACTTCTAGACTCTAACTCCTGGAATTAATGACACATTTGATGCAACTACATTGTATCATAGACCAAAGGAGAAATACAGGAGCTAGCGAAAGTTTTCCAGATCATACTTTCTGTCCACCAATTTATTTGACATTGGCATAAAGATAGATCAAGAAAAGATTGTTGATATTTACTATATTAAAAGGATTGTCAGATATACATTAAAGATGACATGGAGAAACGAATGCTTGTCACTCCATTGTTAATGGCAGAGGGTCTCATAGAAGAAGGATAACAAACACAAACAACAGAGTTTCAATTCCTTTTTCTACCAAGAATTAGGTGAGTAATCCAGGCAAGCTGCTGCAGTTTTCCCATACTCTTTATTTCCTTCTTTAAGTGAAAAGAGAATCACTTTATTCAAATGATTGTTGAGTGAAGACTCTGCAAGGTCATTCCAAAATACTCCTATTATCATTGTCCACTCGAAGGACAATACATAATTTATCAGATGATTTTCATATATCCATGCATATTTTATTTTTCCATCCAAACACATTTGAGAAAACCTAGAGTAGGCATATTATTGATAAACAAATCAACTGAGTTTCAAGAAGATGAAATGAGTGTCTCCACATTCCCCAAGGGCAGCAGTTTAGAAAGAATCACTACATTATGTTTCTGCTATATGAGTAAAACAATTACTCCCTCAGCATTTACTAAACAATAACATCACTCCAAACCCAAGACCTTTGACAGGCAGCCTCAGGGTTACTGGCAAGTTAGGATGTACCCTGTGGAGCAGCCAAGTTCCAGCAGCATCCCTGTTAAGATGCAGAAGTCTTGTCCTCCTTTTCCTACCCCTGATGAACTCAGAAAGCTCTGTGACATAGAATAACTTAATTTTTAATGTAGAGGGCAGGAGCCTTAAGTCTGCAAACAAGGAGTAGATTGATGTCAACTTCTGACCTATCTGACTCAAAGCAAGCCTTTGCTGGAGAGATCCTTCAATGAACTCTGAATCAGCAAGATCATGACAGATCCCAAGCCTCAAAGCTTGGAAAGTTTCTATGTTGCCCACTGAGCATAATTTACCAATCCTTTAATGAGGTTGGTTTCCATGACAGGCCCCATCTTCATTTCTATATCACACATCCAGCATCAAGCCCAGTATAGCACCTCCAGTGCTGTCCTCAGCTACCAAAAGAGAAGGGGTCCTCTCAGAAGCCAGAGTCAGCGAGCTCTTCCTCAGATGGACTCAGTGCACATTCCCACACTGTTTTCTGCCTCCCCTAGATGGGGATTGTATTTATAACAGCACATGCTTTCTTTGGAACTTTGTTTAATCCACATTCAAATGAGAGAATATAACTCTAACAAGGTTCACAAAAATGAACACAAAAGTCTTCTGTTTCTATCTGCTTTGAAGCAGATTCCATGCCCACATCCCCGGCTCTCCTTCATTTTCTTATAGATGCAGATATTTGTCTTATAAACACTGCTGAGGAGAAAAATCATTTAATTAAGAATCTGAGCCACCTAACTGGATAACTGAGGGGAATATCAAATGGCACAGGATATAGGAGCCATCTGCAAGACAGAAATAGTACATGTCTGTTTCCAAGAAGGAGGCGAGAAGCCACATTTCCCTATTGTACAATGATAAAACAGATCTCTACTGGGGGAAATGTTGCTTTGAAAGTTTTGTTATGGTTTTAGGAAATGCAATCAAGTATACAAACACTTCCTAGGAATGTGCCCATAAACTTTGATGGAGCTGGGCATTAGTCTGAACTTCTATAGCTTTCACAAACTTCCCTATAGAACTCATGGGAGCTTGGTAGTTTTATTTTGTTTCAGATTGTTCAGTGTTCAATAGTTGGGTCTGGGTGTGGTTCTGCAGTGAAGCAGAGAATCATCATCTTGAACACTGTGCACAGTGGGGCAGAGTCTCATGGAGAAGGGGACAGTGGGATAGAGAGTCATAGGGGAGGAGACTATGGAGCAGAGAGTTACAGGTGACAGTTACAACCAAAGAGCATTTTTGGGAAAGGCACCTTGTGGCAGTAGTGCACACCCTAGTGGATAGAAGACAAAGTTAACAGCAGCAAGGATCTAAAAAAAGGGTATAACCCCTGAAAGTTTCTTTCAATGTTGTTGCACTTTCCATAGTCCATTCAAAGCTAGATTCATCAATGGATCAAGACATTCTATAGAACAGTGCCCTCGAGCATATAGCTAGATGATTTGTATGTAGTTTCTTTGGTCTTCCTCCTTCTAGTTAAGTTTACATTTAAAATTGACCACCACAGATGAATTTTAAAGACATATACAAGTAGACTCTAATTCTTCTGAAAATTGATATGGGTGCCCATTCTAGTATGCCTCTTTGGAAGGGCCTAGAAGTAGTTCCAGGGAGTTGGGTGTGTGATTCTTTCTGTCTCCTTCCCTGAGGCCCAATAGTACTGAATCTACTGAGGCCCCATACCTCTAATAAAGTAGTTCTCTTGACATTGAGAAAAGTAGAACCAGTAACATAGAGGATTGGTCATCTCTACTTTAGCTACTAGATTGAAATCTAAAGCCCAGTGTGAATCTGCACTGCATATTGGTAAGAGTTTATTGATATTCAAAAGATGTTGCAATTAGACTGGAGGTATGAAACTGGAGTTACCACTAACCAAACTACTTTCTCTCTTAGGCAGTAACTTATACAAATGAAGACCAGACAGATCCTATCAGAGCTTGCTTCTATGGATAGAGTTTGTGAATTAAAATCCAAGACCTAGCCTTGTCCCACATCTTCTTACAATATGAACTTTAGACAGTTATCAACCACCTCTGTTTGTGTTTTAAAGTGGTGGTGATATTAACGCACTTAGGTACTTCTTAGTATTTTGATAAGTGATACTATGAATGGCACAAATTAAAATGATAAAATTCTTATTGGCTATATATATATATATATATATATATATATATATAGTTTTAAAATATGGGGAGTGGGGGGCAGTGAGTGGAGAGGGAACTAGGGAGAGAGAGAAGGGGAGGAGAGGAAAGCACATGAAACTAGGAATATTGAGTCGGGGGAGGAATAGATGAGAGAGAAGAGAGAGAGAAAGAGAGAGAGACCATAAAACAGACAGCCATTATAGGTTTGAAGAGAAAACTGAACCTAGAGAAATGTTCAGAGCCCTACAAAACTGACCCCCAACTAACAATTTGAACAACAGTGGAAAGGCTACCATAAATGCCCTTCTTTGGTAATGAGATCGATGACTAACTTATCCACCATCATAGAGCCCTCATCTAGCAGTTGATGGAAACAGAAGAAACACCCACAACTAAACACTGAGGCGAACTGGAATCCAGATGCAGAGAGGGAGGACAAGACCAGGCTACAGAAACACACAGAGACAACTGACTTGAACAAGGAGGAACTAACGGGCCACCCAGACTGATAGCTGGGAATCCAGCATTGGACCCACTCAGATCCCCTGAACATGGGTCTCAGTAAGAAGGCCTGAGCAGTCTAAGGGGCTTGGGACAATGGAATCAGGATGTGTCCCTGGTGCACAAAAGGACTTTGCGGGCACATCCCCCATGGCAGGATTCTCCTTAACCTAGAGGTAGGAGAGAAGGCCTAGTCCTTAATCTAAATGACTTGACAGCTTTAGATGACCCATCTTGGAAGGTATCACCCTATATATAGAGTGGGGTGGGATGGGAGGGGAGGGTGGTCAGGGGGCATGAGAGGGTTGGAGAGAGGGAAAGAGGCAGGAAGAGAGAGGGAATTGGGATCGATATGTAAAATAAAACTAAAAATAAAAATTAATAAAAAATCTCTAATTCAACAGTATGGCAGATACAATGTTGCAAAATTATCACCATTACCTAATTCCGAGTGTTTGTCTCTTATTCCCAAAACACTAAACCCTGAACAATCACTTCCTATGCCTTCTTCCTGCTTTCAGGTTTTGTATTTGTTGTGATAGAATTTTCTCTTTGATCATAAAAGGAAGCATATCATATACTATCTTTTTGTGTCTACCTCACTTCATTTGGAATGGGCTCAAAGATGCTGCACTTTGTAGAAAAGCCCAACTTCTTCACAAGGATGAGAGATACTTCTCAACACATGCACATGTTTAGCTATTCATTTCCTTTCTTGAGGCATGCTTTGTTAATAGTCTATAAGTTTTCTTTTCGTTTGTGAAAAATGCTGCTGTTAATCTTGTACTAATATCAGCATACACGATCCTTCAATCGCTGTGGAATTTTAGAGTCAGTGTTAGTATAACAGAAGATGATGCCAACTTAGCTTTTGAAGAACCTCGCTACTCTATCCCACAGCATAGATCAATAGAGCATTCTGTGTTACCACAAAAGCTGCAGGCTCCCTACTTCCTTTCTAACACATATTTGTCATTCTCGTGCTCTCTATTCTCTCTCTCTCTCTCTCTCTCTCTCTCTCTCTCCCCCTGTGTGTGTGTGTGTATGTGTGTGTGCTGTGTGTGTGTGTGTATGTGTGTGTGCTGTGTGTGTGTGTGTGTGTGTGTGTGTGTGTGTGTGTGTGTGTTACTGAGCCTGGTAAAGCTGACATTCTATCCTGTGTGGATACTAATATGAGAGACCACCTGTCTTTAGGATGGTGTTTGTTACATGTGTATCATCTTTGAAGAACATTTATTTATGATTTTGGCTTCCTCATTTGAGGCCTTCTACACACATTCTTTACATATTGTTGGCATGACATTCTCTTTACTGGCCTCTTCTTTGATGCCCTAATCAGAAAAATAATCAACACTTCCTGTGTCACAAGATTCTCCCTCATCTTTTAACTGTTCCATTCATCATGTACTTAAACTCTGACTTGTTTAAAATAATTTCTATATGTTAAGGGGTCCAAATCTATTCTTTGCTTAATGGCTATCTAATTTCCCAAGTATCATGTGTTGAGTTATATTCCTATCCTCAATAATCATCTTGGTCTCCTTGTGAGAAGTCATTTGACCATATAAAAATAATTCATTGACTAGCTATTTGGTGTACTCTTATTATCCACACATGGCTTCATGTCATTTTTATGTTGTATTGATTATTGTTACTCTGTAGCATACCTGTTCTTCCTTTTTCAAGACTGTTTTTGTATATAGTATCAGTTGATATTGTTCTCAAAATTTAGGATTGATACTTTCTCTTGGAAATAAGGTCTCCACAGATCTAGCATTGAATCTATAGTGTTTGCTCTCTCTCCGTGAACAAGTTCTTTACAAACTTAAGTCTTCCAGTCTTTGAACATAAATGTTCTCCTGTTATTTTTGTCTCTAATTCTTCTCAGAAATGTTTGTAATTTTCAGATTTACATGTTTTTCTCTTTGGTTAATTTTTTTCTATCAATTAATTCTTTTCAATGATAAAATAAACTAAAATCCTACCTTCATGTCTTTTTAATAATGATCTTTCAACAAGAAATAAGATAGGTAGGGCAGCCACAATTGTCACCACATCATGATAAGAGGGATTGTGGGTAAAATTCCAGGCTAATTTGTGAGAATATGATCCTGGTGTTAGGTGATGGCTACAACTCTAACATGATGGCATCTTTATCCATGCTATTAGCCCACACCCATTTCATAGCTCACCTGGAAAGCAGGACGTTGACTACTTTCCTTCTAGTGCACAGAAGTGATATGAGAATAAATGAAGAAGTTCAGTTCCTTTGAAAATCTTTTGGAAGGTTCCCAGGCTGGTGTCTATAAAAAGTCATTCTTCCAGGAACTTGTCTTCACACCGGGACTTTGGCACCAGGATGAAAGGAAGGCCAGGAGCAGCCGGCCCTGACGATTTCCAACCAGGGAATTAATAGTGGCTCGGTGAAGGAAACTGAACATGTCTTCACTGACAGTGACAATTTTGCAGAAATGAAACACTCACTATTTTAGACTTCTGGAATATCCAGGTGCCATTGATTAATAATTACCTGTGAAAATACTGGATGTGACTACTACATCAAACAACAAAGATACTTTCTGTGAATGAATTAACAATTTTGTTTTTTGTAGAAGTGAATGTGTTGATTACAGGGATTTTTTTCCCCCATTCTTCATTGTTTATGAGATATATTATTCTATTACATTTATTTATTTATTGTTTATTTCTAAGAGGAGGGAGCCTGCTCCAAAACTTTGTCTTAGAAAATAACAGAAAAAAAGGATAATTTTCCCGTGTTAATTTTCTCCTTCCATGTGTAGGCTGGGGGACAGAATTGGGGTTTTCAGGCTTGGCAGCAAATATCTTGAGTTTCTGAGACATCTATCTCTCTTGTCTTGTGAGTTTTTATACTTTTAACTTTATTTTGGAAAATGATATGAAAACGTATTTCAAGTGATCTATGGTAATATTAGCAATTGTTCCTAATTATGTATTTGAAAAATATTCTTATATGGAAGAGAGCTATTAAACACTTAGAGATACTTAATTTTCATATATATACAAACAACAAAAACAGTATCAGTAGGCTGTATTTATATATCTGCACATGCATAACTGCATATTACATTATAATAAAAAGAGGCTATCGGCACATGAATGGGGGATATTTGGAAGAACTTGGATGAAGAATAGTACATGGCAGCTGTAGGGAGGCAAAGGAGGAGGAGAAAGTGATATAATTACATTTCAATTTTAAACATATTTTTAAAAGTATATAAGATTTAAATAAATACTCAATTACAAAAATATAAAAATGCTTCACTTGATATTTAAAATACATTTGAAGCTCTCCATTCTTTAACACCCTCATGGTTTTTCTAATGAATTCCTACATATTTTGAGGCTTACTTTTTTTTTTTTTTTTTTTTTTTAATTAGAGATTTGGAGACCATGTGTCTAAAAGTCATTCATCATTGACCAACACTAATTTTTTTTTAAATAACATTATTGGAAGGCTTAATAATCTTTTCTGGTTTCTGAAGGTTCTGATGTTCTTTATTGTGTTATCTTCTTTTCCCTTTCCTTGCTTGAGATGTCAAGTCAGGTGCTTTTCAAAACACCTGTCCCCACCCCTCCCCCTCTTCTGTCTGACTGTTTCAGCTAGGAAATCTCTTGGAAATAAGTTTGGTCACCTTTGGTCCACTAGAATAATCTCAAATCTCACAATCATCTGATGGGCTATATTACTACTATCTACACCTTGAAATGCAATCCAGGCTTCTGTGATCAAGACAGATACTTTCTAACTTCTAGAAATGTAAGCCATGTTTTTACATGGTAGGTATTGAAAGAATCTTGCTCAAATTCCTTTGTTTATTAAGTAACAAAGTTGAAACAATAGAAGTGACTTATTTAGCTGCTTCCTACACCCATGATTTTTTGTTCCTATTGACACTATTAGCACAAGAAACAGGTCAATTTCAACCTGTTTAACCTCAGCAGAAACTTACCATTCCTACATTGGGATTTGTTTGTACTTTTGTTTTTATTATTATTATGGCTTGTATACCCTGATTCTGGCAACTGAATGACCTTCCCACTATTAATTTTCATTAGGTCTATCATATATATCTTCCTCCCCACAACTCTTCTCAAATCCATCTCCCCTTTCAGTACCCACAAAACTTTGTGTCATTTTACCACATAAAGATCAATTTGTGCTACCCAAATATCATTGGATATGTGATATCACTAGAGCATGATTGACATTTAGATAAGTCTACAATACATGACATTACAAAATGAGGTAGGACTAGGCTGCTACTGTTGTTTTAAGGCTGAGCAAAACAACCCAGTATGAGGAATATTTCCCCCAAAACCAATCTAAACATTAGGGACAGGCTCTCCTGAACTGGCTATCTCCTGTAATCAGATAGGTAACAAACTCAACTACCATCAGAAAGCTTTTATCCAGTCACCTGATAGAAATGGAAGCAGAGATCTACTTCCATGCACTGGGCTGAGATCAGGTAATTCTGCTGAGGAGAGGGTGGATTATATAAGCCAGAGTGATCAAAGTCATCACAAAGGGACAGACCCAGAGACCCAGAAACAACCTGGACTCATAGGAGCTCACAGACTCTAGACTGACAGCTAGGGAGCCTGCATAGGACCAACTTAGGCCCTCTACATATGTGTGGCAGTTGTGTTGCTTAGTATATTGTGGGGCAACTGATAATGCTTTAGAGATTAGGGTGGTAGTAGCAGAAAGAAAATTAATCTGAAATATTCTGTAGGTAGTTTTTCTAAGTTAGCCAGTCCTCAGATGCGGTTGTTCATTTATACTTTCTTCACAGTAATGGGTAATTTTCCACCCACCCAGGTATCCTTGCCTTGTTGTTTCCCAGAAGGAAGAGATTTTTTCTTAAAAGCTAAATAGGCACAATGACAGAGGAATCTCCAGATTTGTGTGTTATTTTTCCATTTGCACACAATTAAAAGGAATTATGAATTTCAGGTGTGTATAATGCATTCTAAGCTTGCCCAACCACAAAAAACAGGGAAATGGGTCTTCCTTTCTTTAAGACACCATACTTTTATTTGTTTTCTTTTGATTTTAGGTTTCAAAATGATGCGCCTTACCTCTGACAAGTGACAGTAATTACAGGAGCTGAAACTCATATGTGGAAAAAATTCTTTGTTGATATCACTCTTCTCACATTCATTGCAAATGTTCTGATGGACTCAAAAACATATTAAATGATGCAAAAGCTGCAAAATTAAAGGATAATTGCACAATGTTCTTGTCAAAGTATATACAATTCAATGGTCAAAAGTGTGATTTTCATGCCAATGGAATATTTTAGAATATATAGAAACCATTTGGAATTCCCTACATTTGGAATCTGTAACTCATGTTGAGCCTTAAAGCTTCTGAGTAGCACTCATCTCTTTTATCAGAACTGTAAAATTGGCAAAGACACAGCAACATATTTGATGCTAATCAGGCAGTCAACTAATGTGGTGTGTTTGAGTTGTAGTTTCCAAGCAGTAAGTACAGCAGAAATGAGTGGCTTTAAAGGCTAGAAAAGATCACCACGTTTTCAGTACAATTCTTATATATTATGTAAGAGCTGAAGAAATTGAGACTTCCTAAATTTTATGTACTGATGTAGTAATTTAATTTTATGATGTTGGGATGAAATTTGCCTTCTTCTATACTTTGACCTCTGCAGTGCTAAGCATAAGGTCCAAAGCCTGGATCCAAGCACACTTACTGATCTTCCTTTAGCCTTTGTCTAATGCTAAATTCTTGGCTAACTAGAAGAACATGTCTTGCACTTAATGAATTTAACTTAAGCAACAAAATTATCTTTCAATAGAGTTATTAATAATATTAGGTGCTTTTTATTTAGAAGCAGGAGAAATTCCCTGCATCCAAAACCTTTATTATTCATCAAGAACACATTATCAGTCGCATAACTAACCATCTTGATTACATCTTTCCCATGCCTCTAAAGTTATCTTTCTGAAAAATATACTTAGAGAAGTTTTATCCAGTTACTTAGCATCTTAGTATGGCATCCCTCCACCACCTAGGAGGTCATGGCAATCCAGGATGCCTTGCCAATCATTCCACATGCTTTTTATAACATTTCTGTTTGACTATCCCAACACCTCTCCTTACTCCTCAGTAGTCAGCTCATATCATTGTATCCTCTGCTGGTACACATAGCTCTCCTCTTTCCTACCTTTTAATTTAGTGCAGGGGATTTTAATTATGTGTTGAATGAGCTCTCTGTCAAATGTAGACATTCTAGGAATACTGGGGATCTTATAAATGTTCTGTATATTGCATAGAGTTTCATTCATGTAGAAGGAGGATCTTTATAAGACATACATAGATAGGAGGCTAGATCAGGAGATGACAACCCAGCACAGTTCTCAGAACCCAAAGCAGCAGCTACCAGCAACATGTATAGTATGGCACTTTTAACCATGCTCTAATCAGTGATAATGATTCACCTGGAATAATTCAAAATTATCAGGTAGTAAAACACCAGGAACTTCTTGCTAGGGAACACAATTCTCATTGTCCCTCTTACTTCACAAGCCTTCTTCCTTGCCGGTGTGTTTTCACTCATTGTACAGATATTTATCATGCCAAATTGCTTCCTAGGAAGTTCAGTCATGTCCTTCACAGACAGGGTCATCCTGCAGGCTCTGCAAAGAGCTCCTTAGTCTAATTAATACTTGCCCTGGTGAGGGAGCCTTAGTGACTGTCTAATTTAGAAATGAAGAATGTAGCTCTCAGCTTTGCAAATCTAGACTTATCTTTACCTGTGCTTATGATTAAAACACCACCAATTATTCTAGTAGGCCTGGTTTAGCCTGTAATCCATTTATTCCACCTGTCATATGAATACCCACTTAGATGCACCTTAGTATATTTTATTATTTGTTGGTTTAAAAATTCTAAAGATACTTTCCAGTCATCAGTTATACACTTGTATTTTTATGGTTTTTAGTGACTGATACTGTACTCCATTGGGAACATTGATGTTTTTAAGTCCACATTTCAAATCCCTCACTCAGTTAACCATCGTGTTTCCCACACTGAGGAGACTTTATAATGATGCTTCCCACAGCTCCAAGCTGCCCAGGGTTGGTTTTCACTTTTACTCTGTGGTGAACCTTGTAAGAGGCTCCCTGACAGCTATGTTCTGTAATGAAAGCCAATGGCATGCCTCTTATCCACAACTCTAGGGAAAGGAATACCCACTCAAGTCAGAGTGTACACAGCTTCCTCCACTAACCTAAATGTTCCTATGTAAGCAATTTCCTTCTTGTTCCTGGCACAGTCACTAGTGTCTTTACCCAAGATTTCAACAATAAATTTATGACATAAATGTCTAGAAATGCCCTGCAGAGGCGTCAGATTCACCAGACAGAATCCAGACTCTCCCTCTTCTCTTTGGCTGTAGCTCCTTTATAATTCTGCTTAGAATTCAAAGTCTCATTTGTTACTGACACTGTTATAAAATAGAAGAAATTGTAAGAACATATGTATATTCTGTTAGTGTCAAAGGTCACAGTACATGCTTACTTAGTTCAGTTGCCTTTGGGTAAAACAGTGTCACAGGAAGCATGTGACATGAAACTGCTCACTTCTATAATAACGGGAAACAAAGACACAGAGATCATGGGTCCACTGTATCATCTAAAGCAAACTGCTGATGATCCAGAGCTGGGATTTAGGGAGCATTATAGAGTCTATGGGTAGTATCAAAGGATTGTTTTTCTGAAATTAATGTTCATAAAGCAAATGTCTTTCCATTGCCTGTTTTTATTTGTCACTGAGAAAATTGTGATGATGACAGGAAAAAGGAAAAGAGAAGGTGTAGATGCAGAGTCCCCTCCCCCCCCCATGCCTCAGCATTTTAGCCACAAATGAATACACAGATGTTTATATTAATTTGAAACTGTTTGGCCAATGGCTTAGGCTTATTACTGGCTAGCTCTTTCTTAATTATTAACCTGTAACTACTAATCTATATATTTATACATGGCCTTATCTTTCCGGAGAATGCCAGAAAACTTCCCTGTAGCTACATGGCCTCTCTCAACCTCTCTCTGCATCCTCTCCCCAGAATTCTCTTCATCTCATAGCCCTGCCTATACTTTCTGCCTAGCTACTGGCCAATCAGTGTTTTATTCATCAATGAATAAGAGAAACATATATACAGAAGGCCATCTCCTGTCAAGAATGAAAGAAAAAATAGTAATAATCTGTAATCACATAGTCTGGAACCATTTTGAGAAGTCCAACTGAGCCTCTAAGCTCCCATTTCATTTACATGAAATGAAGGTTACAAATATGTTACCTTTGTAATTATTGCTCCAGTGTGTAGTGTGGCATGTATTTTGGAAAGAGTAAAATCCATATCATATGTTATGGCTCCTTTCTGCCATATGTGTGGCATAACCTATCAGATTCAGAGCAAGGGTAGGATTTCCCAACTAAGATGTCACAAAACTGCTCCGCTGGTACCACACTAAAGTCTTCTGTGCAATGCTTAGTTGTGTTGTGTGTTGTTCTGTGCACATACAGCTCTGATACTGTGTTGTTTCAGCCTTGATACACATTCACATGTCAGGACTTTTACACAGTCCTGGCTTTGCCTTGCCAGACAAGGCAAGCTTCACTTTCTAAAGCAAGCTCTCAACTTGCCCTAGGTCAGAATTCATGTTCCTAGCATTTAACTGGGAATAACTCCTTCCTGACAGGAAGTGCCCCGTAATCAGACATACATGCAAAATAAGTCCATGACATAGCTCCAGAAATCAGATTGGAAAGACTCTACCCTACCTATGATAGCTTCTTTATTCTCAGGATCCTGATAGAGAATGTTTCATTTCTTGATCATGGGATTATGTGTATTTTCATTTTCTGCTCTCATTTCCTCTGAAGCTAAGGGCAAAGGATATGCTTCTGAAAACTTCATGCAAATTTAGTAGGAATAATACATTTGTTCCTCTGAAAGTTTGTAGAGGCACAACATTTGCTAGGGAGGCAATAGATGTACCCCAAAAAGTCAGCAGCACATCTGAAGACCATATCAATTCTTGTCTATGTTTTATTTCCAATTTTCACTCATATAATAAGATAATTGCTAGATTTTGAAAGCATTTTCAGACATCATTTTAGACATCAAAATCACCTTGATAAAAATCCTTGGCAGGTGTTATTCTTATTTATGACTCAGGGCAACTAGCTAGTATTCTGAGAGCTCTGGCACACACAATATTTTGTTAAGTTGTTTTTCGGCAAGAATCAGCTTGCTTATTTGTGCAAAAACTACATTAAACTGTCCTTATTCCTTTTCCCCCCAAATATTAAATTCTGTTGCTAGAAACTGATAGAAATACAATAGAACCAGGTTCTCACTTCATGATCCATATGTTTTCCTCATTGGCTTCACCCGAATCTCATATATACAGCAAGTAAACATCAACTCAGCAGAAAGGATGCTTCCTTCTTTCTTCCCTTGTGTGTTTATTCCCATGGGAATACTAAATGACCCCAGGGTCTAGAGTTGTATATGTTTTTGAAGCAACAACACAATATACAAAAAAAAAAAAAAAAAAAAAAAGAAAGAAAGAAAAAAAAAAAAAAAACTGCTGGAAAGATAAGACAGCAAATCTACTTTAAATATGAATAGAATTTATGTTGAATTACAATGACAAGCTGTCCATTAGGTAAGGTAGCTTTTCTTTCTAAAAAATTAAAACTATCCAGCTGAACACTCCATAAATTTTCTCAGTTATGATAATTTTGACCACAGAGCATTGATAGACCTCTCCTGAATACATGGGTAGAGTGTTACCTTGTGTTCAGAAAAGTAAATTTGTATGATTCTTCATAACAAAAATCTGATATAGAACCTTCACTTACAATTTGACATAATAAAACACAAAGCTACTTTTTAGCTTTTTAATTGTAATCTTTAAGTGTGGCATTCTAAAAAAAAATGGTAATTTCCTCATCTTCTTTAGAAGCAAATTCTTTGGGAATTCTATATTATACTGATCCCATTTGTATTCACTGTATCTGAACAGCTAACCTCACTTTATGTCAACAGGATTATTTAGGGTGGTTTCTAAATAGTTTCACAATGGGGTAAGTCATGCCTAAAGGGTGTGTTTGTGGATTAGAGAGTTGATAGTTGATGTTCAACCACTCAACCATCAGGAAGTGAAGGAAGAAGTTGAAGGCTGAGTTCAATGACAGAGCTGACAGTTATAAAAATCTGTCATAACATATTGTTTTCCTGGGCCCTGCTAATCATTTTATTGAACCATTCTTTTTGAGGTGGTAGTGAGAATTAGAAAATTGTCACCAGATGGTTAGAAGTATTGATCATCTGAGAACAATTAAACTTGTGATTGCTCTTGGAGGAGCAAACTTAAGGGAGATGTGTGCTTGTTCATACAGTGATATTCCTGGTCAAAATTCAATGTGCACATGCACAAAACAGTAAAAGCTATAGAACGATATGATTGGTTTTCAAATCCAGGTAAAAAGTGGTTAAAGTATATAATAAAATTAGGTGGTCCAAAAATGAATGCTATGCTTTCAACTCATTTCTACTGTCTACATACCCAAGCTTAACAAGAGCTCACATTTGGGCTTGGATGGCCTTTCTCTTAACTTGTCGCTACTCCAGAAAATGCTGTATATTGAGGAAATGTAGTGAATTATCTAAATAGAAACCGAGTTCATGAATTGCTTAGTTCAGGCCTTATGCATGTAAAATATTCATTGTGGGTGAGATTCCCTCTAGTAGGAAAAAGTGCATATGAATTGGAGGGAAGAAAATATGAAATGGGTGTAGTTCATGGATAATTTTAGCATCAGCTATTTCCCAACTTGCAGTCAAACAGATTTTCTTGTGGCTTTTAAAAATACTTTGTCTTTCTGTACAGCTTTTTATGCTAATGTGTTCATTGGTGCACACGAGTGAGTTTTGTCCTTTTCTCAAATGTGATACTGCCTTCTTTAAATACCACCGTTTTAGAGCATACATGTTCATCTGTACAGTACATTCTTGGAATCATCCTTATTAGTTATATCACACTGACATAAGAACTCCTACAGGGTCTCCAAAGAAAACTGACTCATATGGAGAAGGAATTGGCCTTGGTCCCAACAGCCACTTGCTTTTGATTAGAATAGATCAAGTAAAAGTCGGAGGTGTCATCAGCCTGTAAACAAGGACCTTGTCCTCACAGTATCACATTCCTCATCTCATCTGTTCCTATGATGAACTGATAAGAATGTCATTTGAATTCACAGACCAATCTTGACCTTGGAGGTAGAAAGATCACCCCTGAGAAATGAGCTCCCAAAGAAAACCATCTCAAGCAATCCCTATTTTTTCTTTCCTTTAACAAAGACTTCCTGAGATGCATATTTTCTTTCATTAATCTTAAAATTAGCACCATAATAAAAGGCAAGCTGTACAATAGGAAAAATTCCTTCATTTCAATAAAATGTTTTCCTTTAGTGTCCTAGATGCCAAAAACATAAACATGCAACTCTGGCATTTCATTTTGATGGTAGGAACAAAAATCCATCATTTATGATTTTTTTTTCAAGATAGGGAATCTGAAAAGTTTATTCTGATCATTAATCAGCCCACTCTAATTAAGCACAGTTATATCCCATCTATCATTGCTGTAATTATTGATTGATTAATCTTTCAACTATTAATTAAAATCTTAATTAAACTTTTGCTGGTCATATTTAAGCTGAGAATATAATTATTATGTGATTTCCCTATTACATGCAGCATGTACTACTTGTCCAATGGTATATTTACATTTCAATAGTGATGACTCACATACAAGCACATTGAAAATGAGTATAGCAATGTGTTCTTAAGCACTGGTTACATGCTCAGGTGTGTGTGTACACACAGGGCTCATTGTTTAACATAAACATAAAGTTGAAGGGGCATTACAGAATATTTATATGTATGTATGTATGTATGTATTTCTAAGTACAATGACATGGGGTTATTAAGCAATATCAGCACAGAGACAAAACAGGAGATAGTAAAATTCATAAGCAATAGAACCAAGTAGTGGGAATATACTAACCAGAAACCATTTCCCTTTTGTAAATGATTGTCCAGATGTAAAGCTATGGCTGATGACAAAGAATATTGGTTTTCAGAATTCTGAGATTTCACTGTCTCTCAGTTTGATATATCTTGCTTTGCTAAGATCAATTCCAGGGCCTCTATATAAGCTAAGTATTCATTTTACCACTATAATTCATCCCCAATCCAAGAATCATCTATTTATTAATTAAGAAGATTTGTGTTGAACAAAGTGACATGGTCAGTGTTTGACAATGATTTTAAAGTTCTAAGGCTTACTGCAAGGGGACTTGTCCTTATTGTACAGGTTACCAAAAAAATTCACTTTCAGTCATTATCATCATCATCATTATCATCACACTAGAGGCTGTGTAAACTTCTGTGGAATGAAATCTTTGGAGGAATTGAGCCAAGAGTGAAAAACTGGAAAAACCTGTGCTGTGGACTTCTAGCTTCAAGAGATTATTCACTATTCTCTGTTGAACATAACTAGAATCTGCTTGGTACCAGTAGCTTTTTCCAGAAAAGGAGGATAAAGGTAGGAGAAAAGTTAATGTTTTGGAATACCATCATGTTTCCTATTTTGTATTTCACATCCATTAGGTTTGTACGGTAAAAGGCATGCTTTAGTTTCTATAAGAAAATTTAAAATATCCCATCATGTAAGAATATTTTTAAAATGCACTTTGTTTAACTTTGTGAAAGAAATAAATTAAGAAAGAAAGGAAGGAAAGAAGGAAGGAAGGAAGGAAGGAAGAAAGAAGGAAGGAAGGAAGCGAAAAATAGAAACAGACACTTACTATTTTAATAAATTTACCAAACCCTGAGGAGTAAGGAAGCATACATAAAGTAACCCCCAAATTAGTGGAAGCCTTTGGACCAATAATGAAGCCAATTTGCAGAGACACTTTACCTCTTCCTGGAAAAAAAGAACTCCTCACAGTGTTCAGGCTGATCAAGGCATCTCAGCTGAAAAATGAAATGAAAATTACAGCTATACAAATACCACTTGCTGTGAGCCAAGTCACCCAGATTGCTAAATATATACACCCAGTTCCTGGCTTCCTGGTATGAGAAAATCCTACAATTTCAGTTTTTTTTTTTTTTTTTTTTTTTTCTATTCAAGCAAGAATACCTTGTTCTCCATTTCCACACTCTTACATGCACATATTTACAAAAGCAATGGTAACATTGTGTTTGTGCTGAAGAGCTATGGACTTTATTCTTATTCCTTCCTCAATAGCATCTAGTCAGCTACTTAGATTGCATGTATGTTACATTTCTACTATAAGCAACCTAGAGAAGAACACTTGAAGTGTCAGGAAGCTCTCAGGCCATATGCAAACACTTTGCCACTTTGCAATAGGGACTTGAACAGTTAAGGCCTCTGGTATATATGCAAGGCATCCCGAACCCAATCTCCCCCAACATTTTGGAAAATCATACCAATATTCAGTGTTAGTTCCTCCAAGTATGCACAAGACATCTTCCATTTACTTGTGTAATCCTCAATTTCATTTGACATTTCTTTTTTTTTTTTTTTTACTTTATAGAGATATTACAGAAATTAAATATTGGTTAAGTGTAATCTTAAATATTATATTTTCTGATAATATATGTTTTTTCAGATGATAAGCTAACTAGCAAATAATTGTAAAAAATGTATTAATTCACCACACATTTAAAGCAATTTTACAGCTTTAACTGTATGTACATGTAAGACAGGGTGCTTTGGTTAAGAAACTGGAAATTTGAAGCTTGTTTTGCTCAACCGGAAAGAAAAACCTGAAGGAAGAATAGAAGAAAATTAATATACTTGCACACTTTGATGATTTTTGAAAATTAAATTCTTCATCATTTTTAGTCTTTGCAACAATTTTAAGTGAAAATGTCAATTTTATAGATGACAAAATGTGACCAAAGAAAGAATACAAATTTCAATCCAAGCACATTAAACATTTAATATGCCATGACATTACTGACACTATTGAGAAATGGCATCAATGCACTTGTGATTGCTGATGGAATGACCTGAGACATTTAAATGTCATAAACTCTTATAGTACCTGGTTACTCAAGCTAAATTTTCCAAACTCATGGAATTTCAAATTACCCATCTATAACCTGTGAGTAAAACATACCAGTTTGGTTATTTAAGAATGGCTGACACATAATAGAGTATGTCCTCTGTGGGTAATGTACAAGCCACTAAGCCAATGTTGTACCATTTTCAAACCCAGGCTTCTCTTCTTTTACTAGTTGTGGATCACAGTTCAGGTTCTGCTCCTGTTCTCAGTGACCCTACATAAGTTATCACCCACCTAATCTACTGTCATCTCTGTGTTTTAGGTATGACAGGATTTTAATACTTGGAACAAACGTTGAAATTCTACAAGCACACCCCCTCATGCTATGATGAGCAAAAACCAGTCCAGAGAGGGTTAAGGTCTTGCCTGTGGTATCTCTGCTAATTACTGACATAATCAGGTCTCCAGACTCTGGTTCTAAGCACACCCACCTCTCCACATTGTCCCTCAAGCTAACATTTGCCCTATATTTTGTGCGGGGTTGTCATGAGGATCAAATATCGTTAAATATGGGGAAGTGTTTTAGAAGTGCAAAATTATGCACCAGAGCAAAACCTTACTGTTAATGGGCTTCCTGCATGACATCTTTGGTTAGAAATGGAGATGTTATTTAAAGTGGCTTCAATATTTAATTTTTTTTTGTACATTATAGGGCTATGAGTTTCTTTCTGTTTCACACTGAGAATGGCAGGTGTTGAAAAGGAGTCTGTGCTGTGCCGTCATTTACATCATCATATGAAGCTTTGCCATAAATAGGACTTAACTGATGCTAGATGCTCAGAAGCGAGACCCTAAAGGAAACAAATGAAGAATGCAGGAAAGGGAAGTGGCTAGGATCTGGGAACTAAGCTTTGACAAGAGACAGTGCAGTTTAATCTCTCTGGAAACCTATGTAAATCTTAACATTACATACAGGTGCTCACCACCAAGCCACAATTGTTTTCAAACAAATATTCACCAGGATTATTCCAAAGCATCTGTCGTTGCATATGTATGTTGAATCTCTCTCTCTCTCTCTCTCTCTCTCTCTCTCTCTCTCTCTCTCTCTCTCTCTCCCCCCCCCTCTGTGTTGGTATATGATGTATTCATGTATTATATGTGTGTTGGGGTGTGATGCATGAGGTACATATGTGTTGTATATTATATGTAAGTGTGGTGAATACATATGTGTGTATGTGTGTGTGTGTGGTATGTTCATATGTTATATGTATGGTGTATGTATATATTTGTATGTATGTGTGCATGTGGGGAGGTCAGAAATGGGTGGACTCTCTTAACTTTTCTTTTGAGACAGGGTCATTTACTGAGCCTGCAGCTGACTGATTCAAATAAGCTAACTGGCTAGAGAATAAGAGTGGTCCTCAACCTCATACAGAGTTTCAGTTACAAGCCTCTGTGTAGTCTCAACCAGATTTTGTACATGGGTGCTACAGATCTGAACTCAATTTATAATGTTTAATTAAGCATCATCTACTCAGCCCTCTCTGGTGTTTAGGTTAGAAAAGCGTTTAACAGGAAGAATGAGTTTTCCTGTACCTCAGCACCATTCCTAATATTGACAGGGACCGAGAAGACCCTGAGAATAAGTGTTTTCAGGGTTTGCTGATGTGGAAACGAGCCTTTAGTGAAACCCTGTCCCCTGAAGTACAAGTGACAGACCATACATGGAGGCCTAGCCTCTGTTAGCACTATGTGGTTCCAAAGTAGATGCTGTATCTCTCTAGGAAAGTTGGTTGAAGGACGTCAAGCAAGAGTTGGAAAAGGAATTACTACTCCACCAACACCTGCAGACCTTAAGTTCTTCTCTTCCCCTTTCTTCTCCCAGGCTGCCAAAAATGCCTTGCCACAACTTCCAGCCAGGCAGGGAGTCCGCCATTGTGCACTCCAGGTATATCCATATGACTTTCTGAACAGCTCTTAGAAGACCAGTCTAGGAGTAAGCCAGAGGTATCCAAAAAGATTTTATGCCAGTTATATAGAACGCTATTCATCCCAGCAGTCATTGTGTGTTCATGAAGTATTCCAGAGATCTGACATACAGACCCATATTTTATCTCCAGTGGTAGAGGTTAAACACAAATAGGGGGAAAGCAACTGTTTCTAATGTAAAACACTTGAGAAGCCATAAAAGAATATGGCTTGGAAATATTTTCCAAGATATTCAGGTATGAAATCTGCACATATTACTAAAATTATAGTCTTCACCTAAATACCTGTTTTTCTCATGGGGATCAAATGCTGAATACTCCACTCAGCAATTTTTCTCAATGTTAGCTTGGGAGGGCTATCCCTTATTCATACTCTTTAAGTCACTATAGTCCTCAGTCCACACTGTTTTCTTGTGTGTTATTATTTTATAAGTGATTATAATATCCCACTAACTCCCTGAAACTTTCTGATGCCACAATACAGATATGATCCAGTGTAAAATAGAGTTAAGTTGAAGAATTTCCAAGTCAAAGCCAGAAGGAAGTTAGCATTCATACACATTGCTTTTGTTTGATGTTTACAACAGATTTGAAAGGAGGAGTTATCAAGTGGATTTGGTTGAGAATAGAAATTCCAGAATGGAAGAAATTCCAGGAAAAGAAATTGTTTCATTCTTCCTATGGTTTTTAAAGCATGCCTAATGGGTTTAATGTATGGAAATTAGTGGAACTTTATGCTATCCTTCATAGAGTCACAAGCATGTTGTCTCTACTACCTAGTGTCTCATGACTTCTTGTAGCTCATAACAGCTGACTTGTACTCTGAAGCCAGGAAGATCCAGACTTCAGGCATTTGCCTGATGCTTAGTAGCCCTATGTGTGTCTAACCCTCCATTTCATTGCTTGTAAAGTGAGCGGATGCTTGCTCTGCCTATCTCATAAAGTTTTATAGGCTCAAATAAAGTAATAAACGTGAAAACACTTACCATAGTTAAGCACTTATCACAGTTATTAGGACCATGAACTTTGGAATCAGATATAGTTTAAATATTGTGTTACCACCATTTGTATAAGCATTGAGAAAATCAACTTTTCCCTTTGGTTACTGTTTACATCTTTAGAGAGGAATAATTCCTTCAAAAATTTGTTTTCTTGGTTAAACTTACAATTTAAAATAATGTGAGTCATATAAATATCAATAAGTGTTACATGTTTGGTTAGTTGGCTGTTGTATTGTTTATTTACAAACAAAGGCACACCATATTTGTACAGTATCATTAGCATAAATGAAATACACTGGGCTGTAGAGATCCAGAACCATTGTCTTATTCTGGAGCCATGAACTAACTGGAGAAGCAACCTCTGGTGTACCTCACAATTTTCTCATGTGAATTGGTGTCCATGAGTGGGCTAAGAAAATGCAAGTACAAAGCCTGGTTCTTTTTTTCATTTACAAGATTTACAAAGGCTTAGGTGCCTTGAATATATTACAGTGCTCTGCTGATTTTTCATCATGAAAGTTCAAATTTCATTCTAGTATATTTCTTCAAGCAGGTATTTGTGCTGTAACAGGTCTCAGACACCACAACACAAGTATTTATTAATATATATTTATATTTATAGATGTTATTATATTAGAATACTATATATATATATATATATATATGTGTGTGTGTGTGTGTGTATAAATCCCATTTTCTGATAGTGACCAAGAGGGGTAACTTTATGAAATGAATATGGGGATATATGAAGACTAATTATACATACCATAATAGAGGACCCCTAAGGAGGGGAAGGACCTCAAAACTCATGAGAGATTTGGAGAAATAAATGAAGTATCAGTTAATGTACAAAAAATTTTGTCTATTTTAATTTCATTTGTGTCAATACCCATTTGTTCTGAGAGAAGATCACACCACCTCATTGATGACAAATGATCAATCCTGAAAATGTACATAAAAGTAGCATCATATGAACAAGACAGGTGATATGAATATATATATATATATACATATATATATATGTATATGTATATGTTTAATGTAACAATAAATGAAGAAATGGTACAAAAATCTAAAGTAATGTAGGGAAGGGATATAAGGAAGGAAGGATCTGAAGGAAGGAAAGGGAGAAAAGCTGAAATTATATCAAAAACAAAATAAAAATAACAACTTTTATTGAAAACATAAACAAGAAGATGTATAAGTTCTCAAAGAAAAAGAAAAATGGAAGAAATCAATAATGGGAATAAAATGCCAGCCATCAAATAAGTAAATAAAACCTCTATTATCCAATATTCTCCTAAGTTCTTGGTGAGCTCTGCAGGAGGGGCCTTCTGGCTTTTCATCTAACTGGATAGAAATAAAAGGAAGATTACAGAGTCAAGAACCACTATGTTCATTTTTACAGTCCTGCTTTGGTCCAGGAATGATGTGTGAAGGAATAGTGATGGTGATGTCAATTCTACATTTTCAAAATGATGCTGAGACCTTCTGGTTGTTTCCATTGGCTGTCCACTTTTTTCCTCCAGTAATATCATGCTGCTCATGAACCTAGAGCCACCAGCCATAAAAATGTGAAATTGAATGATTTCCTTAGATGGCTGAAGCTCTTTCTCAAGGTACCTTAATCCTCAAATCATCTAACCTTGGAAACAATCTTTAGGAATTGCTGTATAAGGTTGTTTAAAAGCAAATACAAAGGAGTAAAAATTAACATGGCTTCTTAGTGTCCTTCCCAGTGTCCTTTACCCCCATCACTCCCACTTCTCCACATACATTCTTCAATAATGTCCCTTCTATATTTCTACATATACCCCTATGAGAAACATATACTCCATTTATTTCAGTAGTTATTAAGTTCAATGGAAAAGTGACCAAAAATATAAATGTACATGTATGCAAATGTCATCATATTTAACAAAAGATAAAATTTCACAGCCTTAGTGATTTTGATGCTAATGATTTTGTTAATATAATATCTGCCAATAGGTGTTTCCTAGAAAGTTGCTGTGAGATACTTTTGCTAAATGCTTTAACAGTATGAGTGGACAGAATGCCTTTAACTTTGAAGGCAAAGTCCTTTGCAGAGGGTGAAGGTGGCTCTTGTAGAAGCAGATGACCTATAATGCGTGGTGAACCCAGTGTCCAGAGCCTGCTCATTCAGTTAGGACTGTCACATGTTCTGTTTCTGTCATGTCTCACATCAACTTCCTTAACAACATAACAATTTATTGTGCTAATTTAAATTACTTTCTCTTTTAGTACTAACTTTGGGTGTGAACATACTTTGACCTTCAAGTTCAAGGGACCATTGTTATTTTCCACTGACATTGTTGTAATAAGTCCATGGCTGGATTCTCATCTCTAATTCCCATACTTAGGCCTCTCTCAAGGAGACTTTACATCAATTTAAATATCTGCTTGATATCCCTTGCAAACAACCCATTATTTTCTCCCTCTAAATGATGCAAAAGCTTACCATTATTCGTTTTAAAACATCTGATGTTAAAACTGAATTATTTAAATTTTTTCCATTCTTTCCTAAGGTTTCTCCTAGTAGACTCTATATAGTCATATCTTCCCAACTCTGCTGTTGTTTTTGTTTGTTTTCCTGTTTATTTTAATCAATTCCGTAATAGTGCCTTTTAAAAGAAAATATTAGTAGATCAATGTTTCTCTGAATCAATGTATTAAAATGTCAGTGATGATTTCTGCCATGTGAATCTCATCACAGAAGGAATTAAATGGTAGAAGTTCTTAGTTGCACTCACTGTGCTATTTTGTCTAGTTTTGATCATTTATTTCTACTCCATTAATGGCAATGGCATTTCAATTCCACTTCCCAAGCATCACTGGCCATGTTCAGAAATGCATGCATGCATCTATTAGTGCAGATTTTGCTTCCTCAAAAAAAGTAAGCTCTCAGATAAAGGACAAGTTTGTGAAAGATTCTGGGACATTTTAAAGGATACCAGGCAAATACTACTCCACAGCCCCAAAGATACCCAATTGTATGAAAATTCAATATTTCATTACTTTGAATGTTTCCCTACATTCAATTTTAAATTGTAAAAATTACATGTATTCTTTACACCTCTATGTTTAACAATCAGATAATATCTAAAATTAGACAGTAAGATAACTCATCTCTAGGGTTATTTGAACATTACATACCTGAACACAGTTTATTCCTAAGATTGGGATAGCTTCTAGTAATGGCTGATCTAGTTAGCCAAGGAGAAACACTGAGAATTTTGGTATTCATTTGAACTCTGACCTGGTAAGGACCTCGAAATTTGGTACCAATAACATTAATCTGTAAATTTATGTACACTGACACGATGCTAGAACAATTGTTATGTTTCTGTTCATTTTACGCACATGCAGCTACTCAAGGAAGTAATCCTTTGTCTCTATTTTCTGTGTGGTATACATGCAAAGATGAGTAAGATGAGCCTTGCACCCTAGTGATGAATGAGTGGATTTTAAAATTTATATGAGTTCTGAAATAAAATATTAGAGGAAAAGGTTAATAGATTACTTTTCCAACCATTTCAGAAAATCCATATTTTAAAGGCATACTTAAGTAAAATAAAATGCTTATCTTGGGAAGCAAATGGAATAATGAGATTTCTGGGAAACACATAAACAAAGGCAAAGATCAGACATATGCTTCTATATGACTCTCAGCTTCACCACACCAACAGTGGTCACACTAGCTCACTGTACTTTTAACATGATCAAGCAAGGTTTGTTGCTTTGATAATATGATCCAACATTTTAGTTATTTGCATATCAAAATAACCAGTGTGTTTATACTATGTCTCTGACTTAGTAGGGAGGAGTGTCTATATCCCTATATATTGACTGAGTGGAGAGAACCTCTAGTGTCCTCACTCATCCAAATTCCCTTGAGCATCAGTGCCTTAAGTTCTATGCTGAGTTCCTCATATATATGTATATACTTACTTAAAAAAAAGACATTATAATCACAATGTATACTGGGATCATCAAAAAAAATCAGGCAGTGGCAATGATATTACCATGAATCATTTCAGGTTTGAGCCCATGAATTCCTGACTTGGTAGACCATGTCCTGCCACACAATATTTACCTCAAAGTAATTAAAACTTGGTGAAGAGACAGGTCATATAAAAAGGAAAGATGACCCTATGATGAAAAAAAGCAGAATGTGACAAGAGCAGCATGGTTGATTTAGACAGATAATTACAAGTTGTGAACTTCATCAATCACAATGAAAGCTTCTTGTCCTCTCTTGTGATTCCACAGCATTGCCCACAACATCAGATTTCAGTAAATGTTTGTTGACTCAATGAGTACATTAATATTCTAAATTGTGCGTGAAGATTTGCAATAGGGGTGTTGTTTTCCTTGAATATGACAGCTAGGAAGAAATGAATTGTGGTGATCATAATTTCTACTACAATTTCCATCACCGTCCAGCATTCCTGGAAGTCAGCAATGGCATCTGGGAGCCAGTTACTGAAAGTAGAATCATATTACCTGCCCAATATGATTTTAAGGTCTTTGACTCTTTCTGAAGGTTAAGTTCACCTGTGTCATAGTGGTCAGATCACAGTTTTGAAGGCACCTAAACACAAGACAATAGAGCCTAGACTTCTCATTTATTTCAGTGAGGTTTGGGGAATGAAAACAAAAGATTACTTCATGGCCAGAACAGAAAGACATGGTGGGGACATCACATGATTAACCGGCACTCTCTGATAATCTCAATGTCTCCCAATTTATTCTCTCTTTGGCCTATCAAATCATGTGAACCATTTACAGATGAACACAGTCATTGACTGGACTTATCAGCTTTGAAATATGGCCTAACTTACATTCTGAAAACAAGATAGACTATTTCTAAAAATTAAATAACTCAGAAGTTTCTTGTTTGAAACTGTTGAGCAAGATAAGATGATTTCCAGTTGGTGGCTTGTGCTGTTAAATTGTAATGAATAACATGTTCTCAATGACTCTTTAGAACTTATGGGGCCATGGCAGGACACAGAGAGACACTGGGGTCTCTATTTCAGGTCCACAAATGCCTGGGTAATGGCTCATAAATACTACAGTTTTGAGTTATTATGGCAGGTAAGCAGGGTTTTATGCAGACAGCTCTTACCACCATCCTTCATATCAAAAATGTCTGGGGGTTTGTTTCTCATTCTATCTGTGAAATATATTGAGCCTTTTCATGTTCTAAAAAAATGCCTTGCCTTCCCCATCTCCTGCACATCAGCTCACATAGCGGCTGCATTTCCTGGAAGTTCATAGAGGGTTTTTTTCCTCCAGCATCTCTATCTGCCACACAGACCTCTCACAGCTTAGGAAGAGAGAGTCCTCAATGCACTGCCAAGCTTTGAACACTGTCTGAATAGCTCCTGTCAGTCAGGAGTCTGCATTTCATGTTTCCGATTTTTCCCAGGGGGCTTTGATGTTAATCCATTTCATACTTCTAACACATCTGTTCTTCTTCAGGCTTTCTTATCTTTTCTGAACATTCATATATATATATATATATATATATATATATATATATATATATATATATAAAAAAAAAGAAACTTAGGTTGTCATTGTGCACTTTCTGAAGGGAGACTTCAATGATGAAACACCTGCTTCACCTCACTGATACTCAGTTTTAGTCACAGAAGATTCTGGGAGTAATCCAGGGTCATCTAAAATTTAGTAATACCACATTAAGATCAGGTTATTTTGTGGCTTGAAACAATTAAGGAAACCACCTAATTATGTGTTAGAGATGAGCAAATATATCTTACATTTTTATCATATGCATAGCTCATACATGATATAAAAAATGCAAAATGAAAGGTCACAAAAAATCACCACTATTTTTAACATCTTATTCCAAGTACTCACTAGGAAAGACAGCTAAAATATTAAGTAGTCATGTTAAAGCATGAAAAGTATCCCAGTGCCCCAATGTATCTAATTGTACATGTAACATGGACAGATTTTAGCAATGATGCTATCATTGACTGTCAAAAAAAAGAGAGAGAGAAACAATATAGGGAAACAATGACTTTGAAATATAGGGAGCCTTAATTAAAAGTGGAATGGAGGCCCAAAGATACAAATCATATTTCAGCTGGAAGCTAAAGAGTCTATGGAAGAAAACATGACAATCATTAATTTTCCTGAATCAGCATAGTATTTTCTCTTTGAAGACATATTGCTCTTGCTAAGGTAAGTAACTAGGTCTGATTTTCATCCACAGCAGTCTTTCAATTGCAAAGAGGAATAAAGGGATAAGGAAAAAAAAATACTTAACTAGTATTATAAATGATGAACTATATAGTACTAGCGTAAAATAATAAATTAATACTTGAATACTTTGTATTATTATATCTCTTCAACTCTGTTTCTTTGTTAAAAGTAAATGCACTTATCAGGATAAATAAAAAGAATAGCAATATAAAATCCTATGAAATGCTACAAAATGCGATATGAGATCCATTACATCGATTTTAATGAAGGCCATTTTCAGTGTTTTCAGGCTTTCTTCTCCTTTCATTGAGTGAAGCATGGCAGAACTTAATCTATAAGCTGTTGTGCAGAATGGTTTCTCAGTCACTATAGAATATCATCATTAGGCACCCAGGCTACAATTAGACATATGCTTTGTAGGAACTCCCATCCAGAATAAAAAAGGAATGAAAGAAAATGACACATTGAGTGGGACTCTCTACAGAAGTTCAGAATCAGAGGTTGAATGGCATTTACTTTTCATGTTGGCATAATGTTCAGACTTTACCAAGGAGAGGGAGATTAGAACATGATATATTTTTCTGTTACTTGAGAAAATTCTGTGCACAGTGTTAGGAGTATGCTTTCCCACTGGCCTGGTCCCAGAGCCCCAAATAACACACAGAGACACTGTATTAGATATAAAGCTGTAGGCCAGTTACTAGTTTCTTATCAGCTAGCTCTGTCTTAACTATTAACCCATTTCTATTAATCTAAGTATGTCCATGTGGTCTCATCTTACTGGAGAGAGGGCCCAGATTTCTACTCTCTCTGTCCTTCATGTTGAATATCCTCCTTCCGAAATCCTCCTGTTTAATAGTCCCACCTATCTTGCTTTCCTATTGGCCATCAGTGCTTTATTATATGAGAAACATATTTACAGAATGAAATCTCCCTTCCATCATCTCCTTTTTTCTGTCTAAAATAAAAGAAGGGTTTTAACCTTTAGCACAGCAAAATATATCACACAAGACTTATCAAATAAGAATCACAGTTAACAATATTTAGTCCATTAACATTTAGTAAGATTTAAAGAAAATATTCTATCATCTATTCTATCTTTGTGAGTCTAAAGTCTTATATGTAACTTATCTTTAATCTTAAAGAAGGAAAACTATAACCATAACTATCTGTCTTCAATTCCATCAAAGACCACAGAAGGATAATATATAAATTCTAGAAATGACAAAGATGACTCACTGCCTGGTCAGTCACCCAAAGTTCTTTGTATAGTTCCATCTTTAGCATATAGGCCATAGTGTGTCTGGCAGAGTGCTCAGCAAAGCAGGAAACTTTAAACTGTCCACCTGCAATGGCCGTTTGTCAGTCACTTTTCTCTGTGTCCTGCAGACTGTCTGGCAGACTCTTTGATGAAGCAGGAACACTGTAGCAACACTCGTCTTGTATCAGCAGTCACATTCCTGTGAGTCCTGCATGTCCACTTTATACAGCATAAAGTCAAACAGTCCAGATAAGAACAGTATCTTGCTCAAATGGTTAGTCTTGCCATATTAAAAGCAAACTCCATAACGAGTTTCTTTAATGTTCATCTTCCTTTTTGATGCAGGTGGTGTTTCCAGGAGCAGTTATGTCTCACTGTTAAGAAAAAACCCAAACCATTTTAAATGCCATATTCTGTAGGTCTTTGAAAGGTTTGAAGAATGACTATCCATCTCAAATACATCTCTGTGTATCTTGAAAACCTAACTTACTTCTAGGTTTTGACTATCATTGGATTGATGGTAACCTACCCATGATAAATGAGCTTAGTTATCCTCCTGGAATGCTGGAATAGGTACTCTAAGTGAACAAAATAATTGCACAAACTAAAATTGAGTGACAATAGAATGTTATGGAGGCAGTAGACATATGATATATATTGGATTGTCTTTTTTAACCATGCATGGTATGACACAAAAATATTACATGCATAGTAAATGCATGGCTATGATCTACTTCAAAGTATATATACTAAGTAGATAGTTTTTCCTTTGACTTGATGTGGAAACATGTTGCAAACTGAACTTTCTTTCTTTTTTTTTGGTAAAAATCAGCTAATATAAGTGGCATATAAACTTAGAAGCTTCATCCTAAAAATTCACCCATTGACCTAATTATCCAAGGAAGAATATTGATATTTAAATTTTGGGATATTGTCTGTTGTCTTCAAAACACAAAATGTCAAGATTATGTATATTTGGAAGCTGTAACATCAAACGTATAGAAAGAATGTTGACACAGTAAATATTGTTTTTTACAATGCTGCATTCCCAATAGCACATGTCTTTTTAACTCTAGGTCCCAAACATGAGAAATTCTCAATTTCTGTTTCCATGTTGTATGACTCAGTATTACTTTTTCATGGCCTTTCAGATTTCTACCCTGAGAGGGTTGTCTAAACTAGAATGGATGCTGAGATCCTTGAATCAGAGAAGCTGCTGCTCAAGTCAGCTATTTCTACCCTTACCCTTGACAGTTAATGGTAAACAAAACAATGGGAAGTTTGAACTATTAAATAAGAACGTGAATTACCTTAAACCCCCATTAGCACATTGTATTGTGGAACAGTGTTTTCAGCAAATGAGAATTCTAAGTAGAATCAAACATAAAAGACCAAAATATAAAGATACTAATCATACAGATTATCCAACTCAGACACTTAAATTACCACTCCTTCTGGATAGTTACTATCATATCTCTGTAATCCATGTCCCTTTACAAGGCTATTCAAGCCATAACACATGACAAGCTGTGCATTGTTCTACTATTTATAAGGTGCCTTGGGTCATGTTACATGGCATAGGACTAAAGGCAGAATGACTTAAACCACAGAAGAAGTGCAATAATCCCTAACAAATGCACAGCCTGGAGAATCTCGTTGCAGTTATGAAATGAAATTCATACATTAAACTAAGAAGAATTGTCAGACCCAGAGCACTTATTGGGAATAATAAACATGTCTGTCTATCCATTGATGCGTTTTCCCAGCCTATAGGATTCAGAATGGTTGTGCCAGCACTGCAGATTATCTACTGTGACTGAGACACAAACTGCATAAATCCTGCTGGTTTCAGACTTCTCTGAATATGGCTACAAAATGCCCATTATACTCACCCGACTAGAATAGTAGACTTTTTCAGGGCTATAGGAACATATGTCATACAATAGAGGCATACCTGGAAGAAACTTGCAGTTTTGTTTGTTTTTGTTTTGTTCTCTGGTATCTCTCCTCCTGACTGCAGTTTACCCTATCTCCTCTCCTCCCAACCACCCTTGCCCCTCCCTCTGTAGTGAGTTATTTACCCACCTTCCCTATTGCACTGGCTACACCCATTGTGGTAGAGACAGGGGCAGATGTGATGTGGAGGAACTAGGTCTGGGATCAGGATCTCTCTTGCATCCTGGAACAGAGAGAACATCCAGAGGCATCCTTGGGACTAGAACCTGCTGGTGTACATCTGTCTCTGTTGTAAGTTATTTCTCCCTGAATAAACATCTATTCAGCCTATCTGTTTTCCCCGATCCTTATTTTTCCATGGTATCCCTTACTCTTTTGTCTTCTGAAATTGGCAGGTCTCCAAGAAATATCTCCCAAACAGAGCACATCAAGTTGCTATAAATCTAGGTACCACCCATCTTGTTTCTTCTATTCACTGGGTGTGAGTAAAAAGATCCATTGGAGCTAGATAAAAGCACAAAATCCAATGTCTGAGGGGGGGAGTGTCTGTAGCAGACTCCTTAAGAAAGGATGCAGTTGTGCATCATAATACCTAAGGTCATGGAGAATGGAAACACCATAAAATTGGCACAGACATTAAGGATATACCATTTATATTTGGAAGAGGAGATTTCTTCTCAGGCATATGTTAGTGATATAGGAAAATGCATCATATTCATGAAAAGATGCAACTGACCTTCCTGTCCCCTCCATGGGATGACTGAGATGTGGGAAAGGACAGAGAGGATGAGCAAGAAAAGAGTTATCTTAGAGTCATTATGGGGCTAGCTAAAAATCTGGCACTAGGGAAATTTACAGGAATCCAAGCTAAGACCTTAAACATCAGTGGAGAGGATGCCTGAACTGGCCTTCCCCTGTAATCAGATTGATGACTACCTGAATTCTCATTATAGAACTTTGATTCAGTAACTGATGGGAAGCAGATGCAAAAATCTACAGCTAAGCACTTAGGTAAGCTCTCAGTCTAGTTGATTAGAGGGAGGAGTGATATTATGAGCAAAGTGGTCAAGACCATTTTGGGAATACCCACAGAAACAGCTGATCTGAGCTAGTGGGAGTTCATTGACTCCAGTCTGACAACAGGGGAACTTCAATAGGATCAAATTAAGTCCTCTTAATGTGGATGACAGTCCTATGGCTAGGGCAATCTGTGGGGCCACTGGCAGTAGGACCGGGATGCATCTCTAGTGCTTGAATTGGCTTTTTTTGGAGCCTATTCCCCATTGAGGGATACCTTGCTCAGTCTAGATATACAGGTTTGGGAGGGCCTTGGTCCTTTCTCAAAGTAATGTGCCAGACTTTGTTGACCCTTCCCCATGGGAAGCCTTAACCTCTTTGAGGAGTGAGTGGGATAGGATGGGAGAGCCAGATGAGGGGAGGGAGTGGGAGCTTGGACTGGTATGTACAATGAGAAAATCATGGGGGGAGTTGTCCTTCTGTACATATGTTCATCTTACTTGTTAATGAATAAAATACTGATTGGCTGATTGGCTGATAGGCAGGGCTAGGAGATGAGGGGAATTTTGGGAAACATAGGCAGACAGGGTAGTCATAAAGAGCCCAGGAAGAGGGGATGAGCCAGGTGTTCTCCAGTAAGCCAAGATCATGTGGAAATACATATATTAATAGAAATAGGTTCATAATCAAGACAGAGTTAGCCAGCAAGAAGCCCAAGCCACAGGAAAACAGTTTTATAATTAATATTAATATATGTTTATATATATTTATTTGGGGTGAAATGGCTGTGGGAAGCCCTGCAACAAGAAAAGATAGTTTAAATTAAAAAAAAATAATGATTAAAAAAAGATGCTACTGACCTAAAACCCATATCCTGAAGTGCCTTGTGGCTTTGGAGTAGCATGCAATTAAAATTTTTTAGCTCTGAAACACGATCACATGGTTCCTTTTTTATCTGCTAAAATGTAGATCCTGAACAATGGGGAAGGGCTGGTCATCTTGAAAACTCAGCTTCTCTCAGCTTACCTTGTGAGACTGAATTCCAACACCTTGAATTGTTCTATTTTTCCATTTCCATTCAAGTCAAGGGAACATAAGACATGTCATGGGCTATGACTGGGTGAGGCAACCCAGTTAGTGAGTTCTGAAATTTCCCTCAGTTAGACAAACATATTATGATATATTATTTACATGTGCTCAGATATAAAACTTACATTCTTAGCCCCTCACAACTGATTCCACATAGTCATCTAGAAATGTTTGTTAATGTCAGGATTCATAGACTATAAAGAAGGCCAGGTGTCTATCTGTGAGTCCTGGCTCTGCCATGTGCTTTGAGGAAACAACTAAATGGAATGCTTTGGTAGCCTTACCTCAAAATGGTGGTTGTTTATAATTTGTCTCTGCTTTCTGGGACTTCTCAATAAAGGAATAAGAGCCAGAGTGGTAGCTGCCACACAATTGTCTGTAGGTAACTGTAGATGCCTAATGCTCACCTAAAGGTTTGCCTACTGCCTAGGATGTGTGGTGTGTTTGTTTGTTTATTGTAAGGTCCATGACAATCTCAAGTTTAACCTCTCTCTCTTAGCCATTCTCATCAGAAAAAGCATCAATCCTTTTGCTAAATTAGGACTTCAAAATATCATAGTTATTTTCTTTTATATATTTCTGGATAGAAGGAAGTAGGGACACAGGAAAATATTAATGTAAGAGCAATGCAAACAACTTCAAAATCAGTGACACATTTTTTATTGTAGTGTTTTTGTTAGTATATAACTCTGTTTTTCTCAATATTGGAGGAATAAAATGAAGAGTATAACAAGGGCTTGAATACAGAGCATTTTAAAGAACATACACATAATCATGCCACTGTCTAGGTTATAATATTTTCTTTCAAAAGTAGGTTTCTTTCTTGATAAAACTCCCGATGATATGTCATAAGCTATTTTTTCTCCATGTTGTGTGATTCTTATTTTAAGCACTTCAACAAAGTAAAAAAAAAAAAAAAAAAAAAAAAAAAAAAACCCATCACTTCATGCTATACTTTCAGTAGAGAAGATCATTGGGACACAAATGTGCTGAGGGCACAGGAGCCTAAAGAACCAGATGACTCTACCAGGCAATATGGAACATAGTGATAACATTTAGACAAGCCATCCACTCCCTCTTCATAATTGGATACCTTATTCATTTAGTCTTTGCAAATGAGATGCGGTGTGCACTTGGAACAGATCTCAGTAAAGCCAACTCAGTTAGACACTCCCCTAATCAATTGTCTATAAGCAAAGTAAACAAATAAGCCAAATCAGCATCTGAAAATATTAATTGATTGAGTTCAGATTCATTAAACAAACTTCATGGTGTCATTTGGAGTGAGGAACAGAGTTCATGTCAGTGGATATTTACCTAGTAACAGTTTGTAAAATTGCATGTATTTAAAATATGCCTTAGGCTCAAAAACAAATTGGTGGACGTTTATGGAAATATTGGGAAAGGAACATATTTTTAACCAAACAGGAACACGTAATCAGAGCGGCTGAATGCACCCTAATTAGATCTCAGCCTTGTGTTGACATTGACACTTATACAGTCCTATTGTCTCATTATACGGGTGGTCAGGACTTTTGATATTCTGCTATTATAATTTTACCATCGGTTTTTGATATGTGCTACATGTTTCTTCACTTTAACTTCAATCTGAACAAATGAAATGGAATTGTAATTCATAGAAAATTTTAAGTCAAGACTTAGAAAAGCATTGGACTGTTGCAGTGAATAGACAAAAATGTCCATAAACAGTACAAATGAAACAAGGATGATAGAATTAAAATTAAAAGGCTCATTTTAGATCACTCAAAAGACTGCCTGACTAAGCAGGTAATAGATTATTGGGAAGAATTCATCAAGTACATACAGGTAAGTCTCAGATTTGTCTAAAGTGTTAAGAATTTTTCTAGAGTCATCAGAAATAGAGTCATCTACATGGGTGTCAGTGGGAAGAAAAACAAGGCGGACATTTTGAAATCGGCCCACTCAAACATTCTTAGATGAAGAAGGTATCAATAACAAGGAAAAATGTGGGATCCAAAATAAAGTAAAGTGGGATGTAGGGCTACTGCAAAAAAACTACACCTAGATTTTTCATTAGATACTGTAAGGAATGTGGTTTTTCTGCCCGCTGCCTAGCCTTGTGTCGCCGCCACGCCAGCCCCAATTAACACACTGAGATTCTGTATTAGATATAATTCTGTTGGCCTGTTACTAGTTTCTTATCGGCTAGCTCTGTCTTAATTATTAACCCATTTCTATGTATTTCCACATGGTTTTACCTACCGGGGAGTGGGGCAGGCATTTGGTCTCCTCGGTCTCTCCATCTTAACTACTTCTTACTCCTTCCTCTTTCCTTCTTCTCTCCTAGTCCCTTCCATATTTCTTTCCTATTGGCCAACACTGCTTTATTCATTAACCAGTATGAGAAACATATACAGAATGACATCTCCCATCAAGATACCATTTGCAATAATCTGTCTTTCTTCAACTCTCTCATTCCCTAGCTTCCTTCCTTTTATACATCTTCCTTCCTTCACAATATCTTTGGGTTTCATATTATGTATTTACATATATAGTATGTATGTATGTGTACATATGTGTATGAGGATATACACACATACAAACATATATGTGAATATATGTATATATATAGAGAGTTTGTATAATAAAAACATACACACATAACACATGTCTTTATGGTTTAGTTTGCTTTTTTGTTTTTTTACTTAATAGGCATACTCAAAGGAGCAAATGTGCTTTTTTTCAATTATCTATGAATTATTTTAAATGGTAAAATTGATTCCAAGGATCGAGGTTATTGGGAAATATGTTTATATTGACGGAAACTAAATGTCAAAAATAAGTAGGGCATCACATAATAATATAATAAAAATAAATCAGGCAAAATTGATACAAAAAGATACCAATTGAATTGAAAGCAAAATGTCATTCCTTGTCCCACTAAGTGATATTGTAGAAGTTAATTTTATGGTACTCAATAGACAAAGACCTTTTTTTAAATATACAACTTTTACTTTGAATTTTATTTTCATTGTATATCAGAAAAAAAGTATTAAACTCCAATAGGTTGTAGCTTACATAGACTTCTGGTTTTGAGTTACCTTCAAAATTGGATTTTTTTTTTCAGTTTCTTATCATTTGAGAAAATGGTTCATGGTATTAATTAAGTATTAAGTATTAATTGTTAGTCTCACAAAGTAATGTCAAACAAAAACTAAGATCTACATTCTTTGCTTTAAAACCTAAAGGATATATCCTTCTTAAGGAAGGCACCTAGAAAGGTAAGACATTCTTACATAAAAAGAAAATGTTGAAAACCAATATATACAAGCAAAGGACAAATGACAGACTCATTCTTTAGAATTTTAAGAAAACTATTTCAAATGCAATTGTTTAAGTGAGGATCTACTTAGTAATAATGGACATAGTGGGGTCATGTATGCAACACTTTCAGATACATTACACAAGGAATATTCCCAAGAGTTCAGCTTGGTGGAGAGTCTCAGAATTTCCTGAAATTTTGATGACCTCACAGACACTATTTGATTTCTGTTTACAAGGCAGCATTCATATTTTGTTGATTGACTTCTTACAAGAGTCATATCAAGTCGAAAAGATGCTGAGCAGTATTGACCTGGGAGGATTCCAAAATGGCCTGCACTCTGCAAGGTCCTAGTTTTCCCGGGTGCATTTGATCTACAGCTACTCAAGAATTGTCTAGTACTAAAACTTAACATTACAGACATATGTCACATAGAAAAAGACCTCTTAACCATTACTGGTTTTCTGATACTATATATGCTTTAATCTTTTCTTTAATGTTTAAATGAAGCCTATGTGAGTGATACCTCAGTTATCACTCACCACTCTTAACTGAAACTACTTCCTGGCTCAACTGCTAGTCTTGCCTGTGCAAATGTCAGACTTCTGACCATGAGATAGTGATTCAAACTCCTTTCAGTGCTCTGTGCTCTCATTAACAAAGTGTAAATTCTCTTTGGTGACTTTCAAACTCTGCCCCTTACTGTTCTGTGGAGTCTCTAGGGACCAGAGGAACACACCACAGAGCAGGTCAGAAGGTTTCAGGATGGCAGAGCTGTTTGTTGAGCTCTGACTGCTCTCACTGTAAGATTCTACATTTGATCCAAAGGACTATCATTTTAAAGCACTGGGGAACCACTCACTTGATGTTTAAACTTCTTCCTACGTGATGACATTGCACTACATGAACAAGGAAACATGGCCTGTGCTATAGGGCAACTCTTACACACAGTAGATTAAAAAGTGAATTTCAATAAATGGAACTTATAATATAGACCAATAAAAGTGCCACACAAGTTTTCGTGTATTTCATGTACTTTTTTTATTCATTGTTTTAAAATTCTAGTTTGACTGTTTTCTAAAGAGAGAGAGAGAAAGAAGGGGCAAAGATTTAGGTGTGTTGCAAGGATCTGGGAACAGTTAGGGGAGAGAAAACCAAATTAGAATGTATTACATAAAATATCAGTAAAGAGTAAATAAATAAGTCTCTATATATTTTAGGAATCAAGTAATAAATAAAGAAAACAGGACAGCCCTTGAAGCAGTTGTTGGGAGTTTAAAAGCCAGAAGTGGGATTAGGAAAATTCAACATGACTACAAGGAAAGGAGAAACAGGATGCTTGTAGGGCAAGTTATGTTGCAAAACAGGAAAGGAAATCTAGCAAAGAACAGAGAGGAATGAACATAATATGAACCAAGCTGCTTTCAGTGCCCAGCAAAACAAGTGTGAAGCAAGGGTGGTAAAAGAGACCCTGTCCAAGACAAGTTGGCATTACTACAAAAATACAATAAAATAAAGATGTTTCCTCAGAAGTTCCAGTATAAACTTAAGATGATTAGTTTAGCTGAGAGTTTCATTTATGGCAAGCAATTGGTGCAGGGGTGTGGCCAAGACCCTGGGCAGCCATTGTGCTTTGCACTGTATAGAAAATGGAGTACCCTTACATCAGTCAGATGGCAACCTTTTCTTTTTAGAATAGTCCCACTATGCTATTGCAAAAACAGCTTTGATTTCATATTTCTTATTGAGAATATGTTTTTCCTAATTTCTCCTGCAAAGCAACAGACTCAGTATAGAGCACAAATGTCATTACTGTGTAATCAAGGACCACTGGTAACAGATCTGTGTGAGAGCCATGCCATTGTCCTCATGGTCCTTACACTTTTTTTTTTTTTTTTTTTTACAACCCTAGTGATCATACTTTTGCTACTTCATTATATAGTGTGTAAATACCAAAAGTGTGGCCCACATGAATGGCTCAACCTAAGAAAAATCTTATGAAGTACAATATTGTACTACTCTGTACCCTACATGGCAAGAGTGATTTTAATATAATTACTCAGAGAAGCACTGAGTAAATAATCATTGTGCCTGAGCTTTTTTTGTTTGTTTGTTTGTTTGTTTCATTTTTATCTTGTGTTTGTTTGTTTGTTTTACCTTGGATCAAAGAATAGTTTACTAAATCTGCAAAGCAGAAGTGCCACAGATGTACATGCTCAGGATGATGGGGTATTGAACATATATAAGGAATGTCATATATACCACATTACATGTAACAAAGTTGTTCATCATGGATAGTAGTGGCACGCTTTCCATAGAAACAAAGAGGCATCCCCCACCTCATCCCTACCTCCTCATCTACTTCTCCTCACTGGTAAGGGTTCCCATGAAGTGTCAACATAGTCTGGCACATTAATTTGGGGGCAGGAACAAGCTCTTCTCCCATGTATGAAGGCTGAGCATGGTATCCCATCATAGGGAATTAGCTCCAACAAGCTAGCTCATGTATAGGGTTAGATCCTGGTCCTACCGTCAGATAGTCCAAACTTTACTATTATCTCCTACTTATGGTGGGCCTAGTTCAGTTCCATGGAATTTAAACAGCTGTGTGTTTCTATTTAATGATGGTCCATGTACTTGGTTCAGTTGTCTTTGTAGATTTCTCCATCATGATCTTGACCTTCCTTGCTCTCTCTTTTTGACTGGATTCCCAGAGCTTGGCTTGGTCCTTGGTTGTGGATCTCTTCATCTAGCTTAATCCATTACTGGATGGAGGCTCTGTGATGATAGTTGGGGTATTCACCAGTCTGATTACATGGGTAAGCCAGTCCAGGCATCAAGTACTGCTTGGAGTCTTACCTGGGGTCATCCTTGTGGATTCTTGGGGATTACCCTATCACTAGGTTTCCCCTTAAACCCCTAGTGGTTATTGGATACATCTATCAATACATCTCTTTCATTGTTCTTCCACTCTATCCCTTCCCTGCTTGACCATTCTGCTCCCTCATGTTCTCATGCCTCCTACCACCCCCCCCCCACCACCACCAGGTACCCCTCTCTACAAGCCTTCAAATTCATGGAATTTTTTTCCCCACTACTTGCTATTTCAGACTTGCATGTATGTGTTTTAGCAGTTTCCTCAATGAACTCTTCTATTGCACAGTGAACTAGATTTTGTCCCAGGAATGTTAAACTCTAGAATGTGGTATTAGCTACCATAAAATCCACAAAAAAACATTCTTTAAAATACAGTGTTGGTAAGGAATTGGATAGACATAATAAAATTCATGTCTGTGGAAAAGGAACCTGTGTGTGTATTAGAACGGTGTCCTGGAATGAAACATACACCCAGAAAAGAACAAATTGGTGATCCAGTAAATTTTAGTGCTTGGGAGTGTGGTTTAATGATAAAGGACATCCTTCTTCACTAAACTGCTCTGTGATGAGGGGGAAATAACAGAGCAGAAGATGACAGAAGACAGCAGATAAAAATCAAAACATCCTTTAATTAAATAAATAATTCAGAATAAAACTACAGAAACTAAAAATTATAGATCAGATTATTTTTAAAATAAAATCATCAACAGTTTGGAGATGCTGTGTATCAGACTTGCTAGCTGGCTCACCAGGTGAGAGGGTGAGTGGTCTTTGATAGAAATCCTTTAATAACAGCTATGGATCTATCCACTTTGTCACCCTGAGAATGATCTAGAGGGTCCAGAGGTCCAGATTTTTTTGTTCTGATGATAGAACATAATCTCGTTCTTGCCAATCAATAGCATTGCATATGTGGGAGCTAACTAGATCTAGTATATCCTATTTAGGAGGAAAACGTCTGTAAAGGACAGATTACAGGTTCTCAGGAGACATATTTACCTACTAAAGCCAGCATTTACTTTATACCATGTGAATCTGAATGTGCCTTGCCCAGGAACTCACAGCTGAAATTCCCAGGGATGAATTCCACCTGAAGGTTTTATGATGCATCTACCCAGAGCCCCTCCAGAGAAGACAAAGCTAGGTCTGTGTTTCCCTTTGCCTTCTATTGCCCTCTATCCCTTGCTCTCTGGAGTAATGGAATTTAGGCTAAAGTTGGCTCTGGCCAAACCTGTTTTTCTTCTTTTCTAAGTGCTCAAAAGTAAATCCTACCACATGTCCTCCTATCTCCCTTGTCCTCATTGGCTCAGCCTTGGTCCATCCCTCTGCAGGAGACCTTTGTGATTCTGAACTCCAAATAATTATCAGGCTCTCTACTGTAATGCTAAGATAAAAATTGTATCCTAACAACAAATTTTAATTTGTGGAACCAACTTTAGTTGTCCTGAATTGTTTCCTTCTCTATAATCTATAGTAAAGAAAGTGCATTTGCTACATTGGTAAAAGTCCCTAAGGTGTATTGCTTTTCTCATTGTCCCTCAACTCTGAATGCTACCTCCTTTACTTGAGTCTCACAATGAGCCTCAAGTTATGATTGTTATCTGAGTCTTAACAATATATCTACACAATCCAGCCTCTCTGAAAGCACAAGCTGTGACTGGTGTTAAAATAATAATAATAATAATAATAATAATAACAACAATAACAATGAACCAAAAGCCATCACCCATTGTGACAATAAATAAGTCTTATGCTTTGCTGAGGAAAATGTTGTGAGAGTTTCATAACCAGGATTTGTTCTTTCCTTTCTTTAAGGAACCTGTAGTTCTAAGAGGAGAATTTTAAACCAGAATTTTGAAACACTTTACACATATGTGCTGGATTATCAGTGTCAGAATTCTTCAGGCAAACTGAATCAGAAGAATATATAGGCTGGAATGTTGAAAATATTTCATGTGGAAATTTTCTCATGTAATTATAGAGCCTGAGAAATTCTCCCCATCTCTAACAGGAGAACAAGAAACTTGGGGTTGTGATTCATTCTGAATCTTCTGGTCTGATCATTAGAGATGGTGGTGGTGGGTGTTAATAGGACAGGTAGGGGTGATGTATGTCATCATTCAAGTACAAAAGAATAAGAATTAGACAACACTATGTACGAAAGCACTGAGAGATTTATCTCCATGATGAGAACAGAGAGAAACCAATGGTTGCTGATGGAGTAGGAGTAAGAGGAGGAATCAAGGGAAAGCTGAAGGGGGAGGAAGGGAAAATGCAGTAATTATGAAGGTGCAGAGAGATAAGAATGAAGGGAGAGAGGGAGGCAGTGGTCTTTAGTTGATCAGCTGGGTGACTTTCATCCAAATTGATTAATATTGAACCTAATTACTTCAAACACATATCCTTCCTACACCTGTATGAACATTTCAAGAAAGACGCCCCACCAGCTATCTGTGCATCCCTTAATGAATCTACATGACATACAACATTAATAAATACATATTCAAAAACATAATCTAAGTTTGTGAGACTGGAAATATTTGAAGTGTTTGGAAAAGCTGCATTGATGATAGTCAAGGCATGACAGCTGAAAGTCGTTGTCTTCTGAATAAGGACAAGATAATATTCAGGAATAAAGTATTTTACAGACTAGCAAAGAGCCATAAAGAGTTAGCATTTCCCATATACTGGATTATCAGATGTTAGACCTGAAAAATCATTCCAATCTCCCTTTACCATGCTCGTCTGGAAGAAAACAAAGAAGACAAATGAAGAATTCAGTCAATGCTGGAGCTTAAAGGAGAATATAATTGGAACTGTTTAAAAGTATGAACCAAAGGAATATGATTGGAACCCATATGGCATTGTCAAAGATAATCAATCATTTGTGCCAGTCAATTCTAACTCAGATGGAAGGAACCAGTGTGTGATTTATTGAGCAATCTGTCATTCCTAGGAATTACATTAGGACTATAATGGTACGAACTACCTGGTTACAACAGCAAAAATGTGGAAACTTGTGGGAACCATTTCTGGGATAATATGGCCCTGGATGATAAGAAATGGAAGCCATATCCCTTCAGGATAGAGCCAATTAGTCCCACCCTTATGACTCTCTCATCCATAAAGGACTTTTTCCCCTTTTCTCCAGCTGTTTTCTGTTTTTCAACTTGCAGCTTTGCTAATGAGGTGGTAGGCACTTCATCTTTCAGAATAATGAATGAGTCAGTCTCTGAAAAGTTGGCTCCTGCCATGGGAGCCCTGTGACAGCTCAAGAGTGTGAGTCTGCAGTCTGTCAGGATTCGATGGGGCCAACATCTTAAACAATACTGACATTGAGATGACATTGACTCAGTGAGATAGAGACCTTAGGAATTGAAAGGTTAAAGGCATTTTATACCCACAGACATGAAAGCTTAGAATCATGTAGTATTTCAAGAGAAATGAATGTATGGCCCGTACAAGTCCACAATTATATATCAACAAGCAAACAGTATCTAATACTTGTTGCCTATCTGTGATTGCTTAAGCTGCATACACGTCATCACCTCCACTGGGCATTTGCATATGGATAAATGAAAGGTAAATACAATGATTAATGCATTCCAAGTCTGTCATAATCATTTGTGACTAGGGATTCTTAACATTAGATACCACAGATAACAGAATACAAGCTACTATGCAGAACAAATAACAAAATTAAAATAGCAATTATATCAGGTACACAGATGCATAATTAATAATCTCTTGATATGTGCCTTGCCTAAATGCGGAACAGCAATCTAACATCATCCCCAAATAAGCCATTTAAAAACTATATCCTTACCTCCACAATTTTAAAGAATAAAGATGAATGTAATTACCCAGACTAAATAAAACTAATACACACTGCAGAGCAAAGTTAACTTACTATTCTCTGTTGGGTTCACAAAGCAAAAATCGGAAAATCTTATCACGTGGCACAGTTTGTATTGTCTAATTTACTGTATGGCAGTAAGAATTAAAATTAAAATAAAATCTGAATTAACAAGTTTTACTAAATACTCTTTCTCAACTTGAAGTTTGAAGACATATGTTATAGAGTCGGGGACAGGACCTTGGGTCTTTCTTGTTTCTCAATAACATCAGGTTTCTGGGTTTGAATCTTGGCTCAGCTGCCTATGAATGTGTTAACCTTGGACAAGTTGCTTTCCAAGGAAGCAATCTCCTTCTCTGTCATTGGTGAGGTTTGGCTCTGTTGTATGCCCTTGAGTGATCTCCAAGCAGAATAAATGGTTATGATTTCTCATACTAATTGCATTTCATCACAGGGCAGGAAGAAAAGCCAAGGAGTATACGCGAACATACAATACTAAACACAGTTAGGTTTAGCAAGGAGGTCTTTAGCAAGGAGAAAAATTGGTAATTTGTGAAGTTTCTGTTTGTAGGCAACCAGCAGGATGTGACAGGGGATCTTCTTGTTTGGTACTTAAACACTAGCTATTGATAATCCCACATGACATCATGACACAGGAGTATAGCAAATTTCAAAGGAGCTTAAACTATTCATCATTGTCAGCATAGCTTGTTGCTTAGAGATAGACAGAAATGATGTCTGTTCCAGGTGTCTGTCTTCTACTCTTACTCATATAACACTCAAAAGCTAGGTTGTTTCCTTCTTTTCTAACTCTCATCTTTTTATATTTCAAGTCCACAAGCACACCCTGCCTCTATCTTCTCTAGCATATCATTATATGATTCAAAAATACACATTGATATTTTGGTTTTTCCTCTTTACTTTGGTAGAAAAGTTTCTGAAATATTAAACTTAGTACCTTTATCCCATTTTTAGTCCTGTCCTATCAACATATAATATGTATAACCCACACACTTAGATAATATACATATTTTATGTCAACCTATTAAGTTAGAAAATGGGGCTAACACTTCTCTCCTCATTTTTCAGGTATTCCAAGTTAGGGGAACATTATAAATACGGTGAAATCTGACATCTTCTCATCCTGAAGTAGCAAACCACATAGCAGACTTTCAGAGCAGAAGCAGGAAAGTCCAAAATGAAAGCATGTTTCCATAAAAATAAAGGAAGCCAATATCCCAGGAGTTAGAAACCCCAAGTTCATTAGAGTATCTGCAACTGTCTGGATGCACTGCAAAAACTCATATTTATGAGTTCATTCTTAACTTTCCAGCTGTACTAAGCAATGGTTTAAAAGGAAGACGAGAGCTTCAGGTGGGGAACAAGGAGCAGATGTGGATGGTCACTTAAGGCATGGGGTCCTGTTAGCACAATCATGAATGCATACTTTAATTATTAAGGGATGAGGAGAAGGAGATTAAGAGACTGCAATAAACGTTTTCAAATAGGCTGCACTTTTGCAGAATGCATGTGTGGAAGAACCTATTGGGATTACATTCTTTACCACAAAGATATAGTTCATTTGTTTTTACTTGTTGCAAACTATTTCTAGGAGACAATTTTATCTTTGGTCTTGCAAATCTGATTGTAAGAGTTGTCTTGTCCTTAAAAAGAGCAAACTGCACTTTGGAATGTGCACCTCTTCTCTTGTCCTCCTGTAATGCTATTGCCTCCCACTCCTAACTTCATGTGGTCTTTGTCTAATAACAACACCAGCAACAACAAAACCCTACTGAAGCAACTTGGTGTTAATTGGGTGTAGAAAATGGTTTTTTTTTTTTTTTTTTTTTTTTTTTTTTTTTTTTTTTTACCTAAAGCACATCATATACATGCATGGGAATTTCAAAGCAATTATAAAAATGACTTCCTCTATTCTCATGTCAGAGACTGCTAACTTGCATATATAGGTAAAAGCAGTAGCGTGAAGGCCCCATGCAGAATCCACCCTCTCAGCTCCTCAAAGTGCTTGTGTGCCTTTCCTGTGCTGCTTCTAGAACCTGCAATGATAAGGATGGCCTCATGCAGACCACGGGAACATGAGACATAGCACAGAGATTTGAAACCTTCATGCAAGAACAGGGGCAATATAAAGTAATGGACAGAAGGGGGACTAACCTTGCATTGTAGGAAAGGTTGTAATTGTATTAGCCTTTGAAGATTGAAATGGACCTGGCAGGAGATGCAGAGTAATGCCTGAAGGACAGGCACTGGATGAGCAGTCACATGCACACAGGTGAGAGGTAAAGGCATTTTTTTTTGTAGATGGAAACATTTGTCCATGATGATAAGAAGTGTGTCATGGGCCCAACTAAATAGTATTGAACGTTGAAAATACCCCTTTACTGATATTGAGTATCTCAGGAATTTCTTAATATTAGTTAACTGTAATAAGACTTTTTTTTTCTCTTTTGTAGGGCCCTCTACCCAGCTCCCAAAGGAATCACACATGGGACCTTACTATTACTTACAAATGTCCAGCTGTAGTTTGGCTTGTTTCTAGTCAGGTTTTCTTATCTACTATTATCCCATCTACCTTTTACCTCTGGGCTGCTCTTATTCTCTTCTATAAATCTCACTGTTACCTGGTGGATTGCTATGTAGTTGGATGGTTGAGTGGCTGCCCTTGACATCCTCCCCTTCTTGTTTTCTTGCTCCTCCTCTTCCTCATTTCTCCTATTTATACTCTCTGCCTTCCAGCCCTGCTTATCTTTGTTCCTGATTCCTATTGGCAATTCAGCTCAATATTGGATCATCAGGTGTTTTAGGCAGACAAAGACTCATAGCTTCACAGAGTTAAACAAATGCAGCATAAACAAAAGTCACTCACCTTAAACTAATATTTTACCACAGTTAACATTTTCTCAGTATTTGTACCGAATATACTGAACTCACTAAACTTCTTTAATTTATTATAACAACTTTGAAAATGGCAAAAAGTAGAAAACATCATGATCTACTCCCATTTAAAATGTATTATTCCACTTTTCAACACCTTGAGCACCTTCTAAGGCACAGATGCATGAAACATACATTGGGGGGGTGAGGGCAACCTTCAAACCATGTTTTGTTAATAAAGTTTACTGTAATATAGCTATAGCTATTTTTGTTTGGTTGGTTTCTGTAGCTGTAGCCCTGATGAGCAGCAGAAGTGAATGAAGAATTGGGACAGAATAGGCGATTTTCAGAAACTAAGTAATTATGTATGTACTCCAAACACTGTTACAGATGAAACAGCACGCTATTATACAAGGGTTATGATTTCTCAATGTTCATAGTCAGATTCTACTGTTACCCTGAACTTGCCTCTTTCCAGTTTTCTGTCACTAACATACAGAAACAACTTAATGGGCTGAGGGTTTATTTTGCCTCATGGTAGCCAAGGCTCTCTCCCCAACAGAGAAAAACAAGATGATATAGAACAGTGCACATCCTGTTTGTTTAGGAAGCAGAGACAGAAAGTGATAGCACCTTGCTGGCTTTCCCATTTTTCTCTGATATTTTATCTCTGTTCCTTGGCCTGAATAATGGTAAAAACCATATGGGCTGGATGTCTTCTTATTAAATCTATACTGGAATCACCCTTACAGACACCCTCACAGGAATACTTCAGACTTCTAGGTGATACTAAAATCAGTCAAGGTGACAGACACCCACAGATGTGTACTCTTGGTACTTCAACCTCTAGAACGACAAGGCACATGTTTCATTTGTTTATAATTTACCATATGTATGGTGGTCTTTTAATTGTGTAGAAGGTAGACAAAAACATTGGATAATAGCAAAGGCATTTTTGGATACTATTATGAATTAATATGCTTTTAAATTATTACAGAGACTAAGCAGAGTAATTATATACTTTATAATACGTGGTGTGTGTGCGTGTGTGTACGGTGCATTTGTGCAGGTGGGTGTGCGTGCGTGCATGTGTGCGTGTGTGTGTGTGTGTGTGTGTGTGTGTGTGTGTGTGTGTGTGTATGTAAAACAACAATTAAAGAAAAAAGATGTGATAAACTTGAAAATAAGCAAGAAAATAGGAGCGTTTGGAGGAAAGGGAAGGGGAAAATGATTCATTATAATAACTAAAATAAAATAAGTATTTTAAGAAATTAAGATAAGCAAATTATATATACTGAGAAATGTTTACTTGGATATATCTAAAAGGGAGTGTCATCCCCAAATTGTCAACCTGTGGAAATACCACCTAGTATATGCTTCTCTTGGAAAGTCACAACATATCAGGCATTTTATGGTGTGGCTATTTTCTTTATTCCAATGACAATTTCATTGTTTGTCAGATACATTAAACTGTATGTTTTGAATAAATGGAATGTATATTGTGCCTCCAATATACCTTAATAAAACTAAAGAAAAATTAACTAAGGCAGAATAAAGCAAAGTGAAAAGGTCAATCAATGACCATGCTGTTTTGATTAGTGAAGAAAAAAAAAAAAGATAGGCAAATTAAATGAAATACTCTGTAAAATGTTATCTACTTTCTAATTATTCTTTCTTTCATACCTCCTCCTTTCTCTTTTCTCCCATTTAGCCTCCCTTCCTGTTTCCCTTTCCTTTTCCTTCCTTTATAATTTATGATTCCAGCTTTTTGTCAGCTTTTTCCTAGACAACAATATCATAAAAGTAAGAAAATAACCCAAAGTACATATAACAAATTATTCTTAAACATACTTTGTTCACATAGGACAGTGCTTGGCCACCTTGCAGTAATGAAATGGCTCTTACCAAATGACAGATATTTGAGTATGAATTTCTAAATTCTATCAGATTGTTACAAATTACAGATGCAGTCTATAATTTCCATTTCCTATTAATTCTCACTTTTGGCATTAAGAGGATGACTCTAGGTTCCATGTACAGATCTGCTGCAGGACCTCAAGGAACAGCAATTTTATGAAATAAGTTTCTACCCAACCATTACTTGCTTGGCTCCAGGAAAATTTTCGAGTCTTGAGGTAAGTTTGTATGTAATTGGGCAATTAGTTGAGCATGGCTGCTGCTTCTCTTCTGATGACTTGGGCACAGGCACAGAACAGCTGTAGACAAAAGTGGAATTTGACTGGAGAGAAACACTGAGGATGCTTGTCTGATGCTGGTTTCGTGTGGAAATCAAACCTCAAGAGACACTAAGCTAGTCCAATACATATGCCATTTAATCCAGCCACTTCTTAGTCTGGTTCCACCTCCCACTTTTCCAAGGCTCGTTTTGGCAATGGGTATATGTATGTTTATGCACTTTGATTCAAAAGAAAGAGAGAATTAGAGGGAATTATCCCAATAAGAAGAAAATATATCTTGTAACAACTAAATTCTTATAGAATCAAAACTCAGTATTTCTGACCTGAAGAGCTGGTGCAGAGTAGAACAGGTAGGTAATGCAGCTGTAATAATTTATGTCTTCACTGTTTCTTTAAAATGATCATGTTTTTCTCTCCTAGACCATAATTTTCTCATATGTAAAACTGAATTGTGTGGAATAATTAACTTGAAGAATGTTTTATGGATAAAATTAGGTAATACATGGGAATGGTTTCTTATAAATTATGAAGTTATAATTGAGGCATTGTTTCATTAACTGTCCCATTTCAAATCCCAGCTGTCTCATGGAATCTTGCAATGTACACACTGGTGGCATATTTTCATTAGCTCATTTTTCCTGTGATAGTTAAGGACAAACCAGTGGGCAGTGATCCTCCAAAACTGGGGAAGATAATAGAGAAAAAAAGTTTGGTAATGCCTCATATGAGGAAAGTTGTAGCTTGATTGCATTGTTACGAGCAGCATAAATGAATGGTCAAAGAGAGAGAACACAGGCATCAAACAGAGCTGCCAGTTTCTACATGCAATTTGCATCCTTTTCAAACTTTTGCTGAGGAGAATGCCTGATTCCAGCCATTAACTTTGCAGTAGCTAAGCAAAGGGCATTGAGTTTAATTTGTTAAGTTTTTAACTCAATGGGAAGATTTCAGTTGTAAAAAGTTAATTTCCTAGGAAATGAATGAGCCCCAGGAACATAGCTCTGTCCTTCCATAAATCAAAATGGGGGTAAGTGAATAGAAGGGCAGACTTGTCAAATGAGTATAAATCAGATATGCCCCAAATAGCTGCATCCCTAATAGAGGCATGCAAATAGCCCAGGAAAGAGACACGCAAATCATTCAGAAAGTAAATCATGGTAAGTGGCTGCTAATAAATCTCAGCTTGACTGAAATGGCAAAATTTCAGAGGAATTAGTGGAAGGCGGGACTATTTAGGAAGCAGATGGAATGCTGTTAATCATTTGATCTAGTTCAACTGGACACTGTACACTCCTGTAACACATGTCCATGGTTTCTGCTAGTATACCAGGGATCATTCCTATAGGAAACCTGTTTTCCTAGCCTGAACTAAAGTTTATGTTATGAAAATTCTCTGCATGTTAGAGTATAGCCCACCCTCTCTGTTAAGGTTATGGTCAGTGCTGTGTCCATTTCCCTGCAGTTGTCTGGAATGTGAGACATCTGTGTGCATATTACTTTCTCTGATAATCTCAGTAACAATTTTCAGTACATAAACTTTCTATTCCTGTTCAGTGTTCTAAGTAACTCTGATTTTAAATTGTTTTCCTTAGTTTTTAAGATTATAATGTAATTACATAATTTCTCATTTCCCTTTCTTCCATTCAAACCCTCCCATATAACTTTACTTGTTGTTTTTCAAAGATATGACTTTTTCTTTCATTAACCACTGTCATATATATATATAATATATAGTATATATAATTAATTATATTAATTAATATAATAATTAATATTATATATTATATTATATATATATATTAGTACCTGCTCTTCTTTCTAAATATACATATTATTTGAGAATTGTTTTATGCAGCATTGGTTCATCTTTAAGGATGTTTTGAGAAACTTCTATGTGCTTCATATTAGTTTTAATATTTTTAGTACTCTTTTCATACCTGTACCTTTCTTTTTGACTTTTTATTTTATATATATTAGTATTTTTCCTGAATTTATGTCTATGCATATATACATGCCTAGTGTCCCAGAGACATGTAGAGAATTTTGCATCCCTTGGAACTGAAATTATAAGTGGTTGTGAGCCTCAGTGTGGGTGAGGGGATTGAACCTGATTCCTCTGCATGAAGAGCCAGTTCTCTTAACCACTGAGCCATCTCTCTAGCCCCTCAGTGACTTTCTCAATATATTTAATGTCAATATATTTAATCTCTTATCTTTTGGGGAAATTATACAGCATGATCTCCATATTTGGCACTGAGATATATGTGGAAAAGAATCGTGATTCTGAAAAGTGTTCTTTCCCCCCCTCTTTCTGTGTGTGTGTGTTTATGTGTGTGAGTGAGTGAATGTGTGTATGTTTTCATTTCATGGTTGTAAGAGTAATATGCTTGTGCCTGGAGTACACAGAGGTCAGAAGAGGTCATTTCATCCCCTGTAACTGAATTATGGATTATTTTGGTTGTGAGTCACAATGAGGTTGCTAAGTACTGGAACTGGGTCCTTTGCAAGAACAACAAATACTCTTAAACACTAGTCCTTTCTGGAAGTTTCTAGTCAATTGATCTCTATTAGCCTTGAATTTTCCTATAATATTTCTTTTAGGTAAACTTGTTGCTCATAATTAGATGATTTCATATATCAAAAAAGGTTCTTTTGAAGCCATGATTGACATCAGTGGTGTCTACTCTTCTCCATACATGTATATTCTTTTTTAGACTTGGAAAGACTAAACTTCATTATCTGACATTTAAGATATATAAGGAAGCGTGATTTAAAGAACAGATAATTCCTTTCATGTCGATATATATAAATCACTCCTTTCATATAGGACTGTCCAGTCATCACAAACCTAATTGAAGATTATAGTCAGCACACACTTATAATCCCAGAACTTGGCAGGTAGAGGCAAGAAGATCTGAAGTTTAAGAATATCCTCATGAGTCTAGAAAGTTCTAGGTCAGCCTGATCTACTTGAGACTCGCATAGAGAAAATAGGTAGGAGTGGCTTTATAGAAAACTTCCCTATGCATTATATATACATGTTATGTCTTATTCTGTTAGGCAGTTACAATATTTGAGACATTCTATTTCTTCTTCCACCGTGCAAAGTTTTTGTTTGTGAACCATTGCTTAGGAAACCTGCATGTAGTTAAGAAATGGAACTTTCTCTGTAGGAGCTAACTCCTGCCAGTCTGGTATCATAAGCACAGATGAGCTTCTATGGAAGTTTAAATGAGAAATAGAACGGCCCCCATATGTTCGTTTATTGAAGCACATGGTCCCCAGCTGGTGGTCCTGTTTGAGGAGATTATGGAAACTTTAAGAGGTACAGCCTTGCTGGAGAAAGTCACTGGGTATAGGGCTTGAGAGTTTAAAGCCTTTGTCCCAGCTGCTACCCTCACTGTGCTGTGTCTGTGTGAAGCAATATGTGATCAGACAAGTGCCTGCTTCTGCCATGACTTTGTCATCATTATTGACTCTAACTTTCTGAAAGCATAGGCAACACAAACCTTTTCTTCCTTAAGTTGCTTTGGGTTATGCTATTTTATCATTGATGAAGAAAATGAACTAATGCAAATGACATTCTTTACTATGAGATAAATAACTTATTTTAGTCCTTATGCCTAAACCATTCATACTTTCAAAGTACAACATTTCTATTAGGGATGTGATATTAGGGATGATTAAGAGACCTACCTGTATCAGGGCCTGCAACATGGCTCAGCAAGTGAAGGCACTTCCCACTAAGTGGGATGATCTGATTTGATCTCCATGACTCACCCAATGGAAGATAACCAATCCTCTGATCTCTATATCTGTACCACAGCATGCTCATCCCTCCATCACAAACAAATACAGAATTTTTAAAATCACACTCACTCAATAGCCTATGGCTGAGATAATGAGTGGCTATTCTAGTACTGTACAATCACTTATGTACCCAAACACGTGCAACTGATTAAGCTATGTGGGAAGAAGAACCACCTTTCAATGTGTAAGAGTGAAAAAGTCACTGTGTGGGGATCTGGAGAGTTGGCATTTTGGAGGCGGGGGGGGGGGGCAAATGGAAACACGCGGACTTTGCTTGAAGGATAGCATATTTGAGCAAACTATAATAAGAAAATGATAGATGAGATTAACATTGAAGGTAACTGAGTAATGGCCTTGGCAGTAAAATTTTAGGATGAGGACTCAAATTTCAAGGAGCAAAGGGAAGCCAGTGTTACTGAGAGGAGGCGAATGAGAAGAAAGAGCACTTTTTCAGATAAAGTGTCAAGACAAAGATGGCAAGTACAGCAAAGCAGTAAACACAAAACCAACTCCTGCCATGATTTGACTTGAGAGGACATCTGGTCCTGTTGAAGACAGGTTCTGCATTGATTCATCACTACCCTGCAGTCACTTGAAAGTTTTCCACAGTCTTATTGAAAATGTATCCTTTGTATCTGGGAATTCTTAAATTATGGTTCCATCTGATGTCATAGCCAGCATGAAACTTCACTCTATCACTTAATTTTTCATGTATTAGTTGATTTACTGGTTAAACCCACAAAAATAAAAAGGTCAGGAGAATTGGTAAACCTCTCATCAAGAAGACAATTCTGGTAGATGGGTTAGCTACAGACCCTTGAATGAGTCTTAAACTGCTCATTATGAATGAGACATATCTATAAAGACCCTCCAAGTGTCAGGGAGCATCAAAGAAGAGAAAGTGGAACAGATGTAAGAGCTGGGTGATGGCAGAGTGCTGTGATATGGCAGCTTTGTGTGTGACATGGATGTCACACATAGGGACTCAATTACCCTTCTACAATCCCTGGAACGGAAAGGAACCAGGCACATGAGTGGCTGATAACTCAATTTACTGATCTCCTTGAAGCATGAAGGAGAATATGAACCTATTTTTTGGTATGACTGCCTAAAGCTATGGTATTTAATCTTTGTACTGCTTGATATAACTCTGTTCTCGTTGGTTGACCTTCTAGTCCTAGGGAAAGGTGTATTCTTTCAGCTTGAGCAGCTCAGGTGGCCATGAGTGGCAGAGCTGAGCCATCAACAGTGCAGTGGACAGAAACAGCACTGAATCACTTCACCTCACCTGAGCTGGAGCCAGCACTGAGAAATCTGCTGCCCCATGGGAGAGCTAGTCATCCATGGCCAATCTCCTTGAAAAGACTAATAATGCACTTTTGAAATAAGTTGGAATTCAAAAGGAAGACAGTCCCTGTGTTGACAAATGAAACTTGCTTCTGGGACACAAGGTACTTCAGAACAGTTTCTCCATTAAGTCAACCTATATCGGCAAGTATTTGCTGTGTGCTTGTTACATACAGTTTGGCATTGCAAATAAGAAACAATAAATGAAAAGTCCTTACTTGGCCACTATACAGGAGGTACAAACACATGATAACTCACTTTCTGCTCTAGTTGAGACAATGAGATTACATGATATGGTTGTCAATCATCCCTAGTAATTTTTAAAGTGCAAAACTATAAGGTACAGAATTTCTATACCAAGTTTCAAAATGCATGCTTTTAAGGCAGTCATTGGATAGATATCGTGTTCCCTACCAGGAGGGTGGACACACAAGTCTTCAAGGAACAGTGAAGATGATAGATTCTAATAAATAAGTCTGGTTCCTTCTGTATTTTTCTTTATGTCCTGGTCTTAGGTCACTAATGATTCCAAAGCAACCTCTGTAGGTATACCTAAAATTAAATATACTAGCAATTTTCTTTTAATGTTTTTATTTAACAAAAAATCTTTGGTATAATAGTTATATGTTCTAATAATTCTCTTCCAAAGCTCCTTTCATTATTCTACAAACATGTGTTATATCAGAGTGAATTCAGATTAATAAAAAGAATTTTAGTAGCAGTAGTCAGTCACATTGGTCTTATCTCTAAGCCCAAATATAGTAGAGTTAAAGAAAGAAAATAAGGTTCTTAGGAGTCCTTTCCCACATATGTGCTGATATATTCCAAACTTCTGATTTCACATTTTTATGAGAAGATTACCAGCTAACAGCCTAAACATAAACACACTGGCAAACAGCCCCACACAGTAGCTGTTGTAGAGCTGCCTTCATTGAAAGTGTTAAATAAATGGTTTTTCTTGAGTGTGCATGCATGAGCAGGTACCCATGCATATCTTTTGGTTTCCTTTTAATGGTCACAAACTTTAGTCTAATTTCTTAGGTGAGTGAGATGCTAATCAAGCAGTTGAAGACAGAGAGTCTAGTGAAAATAATCAAATGTGAATTTGTCCAGAGGGACCCTCAACTTTGAAGAGGGAAGAAGAAATTGTCACGTTGATTCCACTGGAGACAGCCTTCCTACGACTAAGCGGCCCCTGGGGATTCTCTACCTGATTTGTTCTTTGTCAGGCTGGCATCTCTGTGACAAGGCAATTGTAATTAGAATGAACAAAATGAGGAATGTGCCAACTCTCTGCTTATAATTCAGATGGTGACATTAAGGAAACATTGTGGATTTTATTTTATTTTTTAATTTTAAGGAGTCACAAGGAGCTAGTAGGATATTGTCTTGTATAAAACCCTGAGGGGTCTCAGTAAGGAAAGGAAATGTATACTCAAGATGGTGGCATCTTATTTGGTGGAATTTCAGTCTGTTTGCAAATTGTCTCACTTCTTAATGCTTGCACTTAGTTGCATGGGCAGTAAGGATATGAGATGAGGAAAATGAGGAATAGTTCCTCTATCCTCAAAGCTCTGAGCTCACAGCTGCAAAGAAGCAGTTAGATAAAATAATCCTTGTGGTAAGGATAATTCTGGAGCTTCTTGAAGAGTCGGAGTATGAAGGAATTTGGTAGAATCTGACTGTTGTGAATGGAGATTCTAATATAAAAAAAAAAATCACAATCCCAAATTCTCCTAATGAACCACATGCTTATTACCCTTGTCCTAGTATTACAGACCAGGGATTACCTGGGATTCTGGCAGGGTTCAAGACATTTATTTGTAAATTAGCATCTGGGCTTAGAGACAACACCAGTGTGTCTATTGAAACTTTAGAATGGTACATGTATGACCCTTCTGTTCTCATGTTCAATCTGGTCTCATCTCCTCCCTCAATCATACTACTTTCTCCATTGTGCAAAGAAAGATTGCTACTCAGTGTAAATATGAGTAACTTAGTGTAAACATGAGTAACTTTCCTTTCTCCTGACTTATGCAAATTTTTCTCTTTGGATGGTTTGTCCAATATACGTTCCTTTTTTTTTTCTGTGATCTTTGCTAAATTAAAATAGTATTTTATGATAAGTGAAACTGTTTTATGAGCAGTTTTCCAGCCAGCCTGGTTTCACAGCCATGTCAACCCCAAATAACACACAAAGACATTGTATTTCATATTCAGCTGTTGGCCAGTTACTAGTATTTGTTGTTGGCTAGCTGTGTCTTAAATATTAACTCATTTCTATTAATTTATGTGTTTCCAGATGGTCTTATCTTACCAGAGAGAATGTCCAAACTTCTTCTCTCAAGTCCCTACAACTTGACTCTTCACTACTACATCTCCCAGAATCTTTCTTGTCCCCTAGCCCTGCCTATCTTGCCTTCCTACAAGCCAACAGTATTTTATTCATTAACAAATAAGAGAAACATATTTACAGAATGGCATCTCCCATCAAAAGCGTATCTGTCTTACCTCCTACTGTGTCTATACACTTCTGAAAAATCAAATGTTGATGAGGAAGTTGGAGGCAGTTTTGTTGCAGTTAATATGAGCTTTAGAAACAATTTCCCACACTGATTGTGTCAGAAACAGTGAGAGTAATAGCACCAGACTGATATGGGATCCTGGGCAGCATGACTTCACCTGTAATCCTTTTACTTCTTGCAGCCAGCAGAGATTCTTGGTCTCTTCAATCATAGGACAAATTTGGAAGGTTATGCAGTCTGTAAAACTGTAGTCCCTTGACTAAAATTTTGAGTTTCTTTTCTCCTGTAGGTTACTCACTACTAGGAAAGAACATTCAGAGAGTGGAATGCAAACAACGATGCTAGCATACAGAACTGATGTCCATCAGCAAGTTATCACCCACCATCCAGAACCAAAATTATTTTCTTACCCATTTAAAAGGCAGTTTTCGTTGCTTTTATTATTTTTTCATAACATTTTTTGATTATTTGAGAATTTTATATTATGCACCCTGATCACACACTCCTCTCAGTCCTTCCTGGTCTATCCCCTACCCTTATGAATTCCTCTCCCCCTCCCCTACAAAATAGCATAAAAATCTACAAGTCCATTTTGTAGTGCCTATATAGTCATTAGAGAATGGTTAAACTCCCAATAGCTAACCTCTTAAAGAAAACTGAGTCTTTTCTCACCTGCACCCCTGTAAGAATCTTTCAGTGGTGGAGAGCTAAACTTTGGAATCCTTATCACAATTTTGGAGAGTTCTTTTGGATGGTTTCCTGTCTATGCTGCCATTTTTGGGGGGGTGGAGGTAGGATGGGGTGACAGCTGATGTGACTCTGAACATATCAATTATAAACAAATAGAAAAACACTGGTAAATACTTGCTTCTTTTAATGGGTATATAAGATCAAAATTTCCTCTTTTTTTTTTTTTTTTTTTTTTTTTTTTTGCTGTTTAGGTCATTGCTACCTCTAAAATCAAGGTTTTAGGCAGTGTGCTCCATAGACCTTTATTAAAATCCCTGTATCTGCAATCTGATACTACTGTCTCATATTAATATCTCCTCCTTCTTCCTGTTCAGCCTTGTATCATCAGCCACTCATCATTGCTTCAGATCTGCTTCCTCACTCCTTACCTCTATATCTGTTTAAGTTTCTAGGTGTTTTGCACAGACTCTTTTCTGCAATATAAATATAGGATAATAAATATTTAAGGAGAAAAGTAATCCTCAGAAAATGCATTCAATTTATCCACAAAAACACTCATCAAAAGTTGATACTATATATTTAAGAATCAATATTTTACATACCTCTCAATGTTAAAAATGATCTACCTATCAACATATGTGAATCACTTCAGAGAGGAGGAATAAAATGACAGCATGGGAAGATTGTGGATAACAAGAAGTAGGTCTGACTTTGATCCCTTTCAGAGGAGACCAGCTTCAAAATGAATAGTATATGTTGTAGAAAATACATAAAATATATGGCCATTTGCAAGATAAGTCATCACAGTTCAAATACCAAGCCAAAAAACAGAATAGTCTGCTTTCCTGTAATGTCAGTTAGATCCTAAGTACCAACCAGAAAAGAGATAACAGAACACAGAACCTTTCTATAAAGACCATTATATAAGAAAGTATTAATCAAGCTAGATATATGACAAAACTAGTTCAAACTCCTCCTCAAATTGACCTTCCAGTTAAATGAGGGAAGACATGTAGATATTTTTAAAATAAAATAATTATACATAACTTAAAGTATATATATATATATATATATACATACATACATACATACATACATACATACATATATATATATATATATATATAAACCAAAAGGTGAACGTTGTAGTGAAGTAGTCCTTCTGTAGCACTGACCACGCCCATTGGGGGGGTGGAGCGATGGGCGGAGGTGACCTGAGGAAGGAGGTTGGAGGGGGCCAGGAAGGCGCTCTCTCTTTCTGGCGTGACTCGGACAGGAGAGGATCGGGTTGAATTTCCTGGTGTTCATCTGTCTAGGTTGTAAGTTATTTCTCCCTGAATAAACATCTATTCGGCCTATTTGTTTATCCTGATCCTTATTTAACGCAATAGAACGTCATTGTCAGCATGCATGTTTCTAAATGTAAGTGTAATCTGTGACTGAACCCAACATGTCATTTTCTCTATTTGGCAATAGACAGATTTCTATTTGGAATCCTAGAACCCCAAATTCTGTGTACCCATGGACTCATATTAATAGAGAGCAGAAGTCAAATATATGGCCACAATATTCAAATTAATATGGACTATTCATAGCAAAATATGTATAACTAATAGAAATGCTGTACATTTAACAGAAGAACCATGTTAGATCTGAAAGACAGCAGTGAAAGAACATCATGATGGCCAGTACAGGTTCTGGGTACTTTGGTTTGGAAAAAAAATCTCATCACAATTAAAATGCCCACAATTAAATTGGAAGGGTACATCCTCCTGATAGGTTGTCATTGAGTCTTTTGTATTCTAATCATGGATGATGTCACTCCATGGTTGATGTGGGTGTCAGTCCCATTCACAGAGGAGGGAGTAAGGCCGCTAACTGGGTAGGCTTATCACAGCTAGTGTCATCAATTCCTGGGCCTCAACTGCCTGTGGAAGATACTGATTCATCAGAGATGATGGATACATAACAAAGAGAAAATGAACATAGCAGAATATAACCAATGATCTGGATTCATTTTAACCTCCCATAATAATGATCTTCTTAATCAGCATTTCTGGGTAATTGTCATCAATTCTGCTATAAATTGTCTACACTTATGCTTACACTTATGCTCCTGGGTCCTATTCATTGATCTTAACTTTGGTGTCTGTGGGGGAGTCTAGCTACGGCTACACTCATCACTGAATTTCTTCTTTTTCCTGTTTTGCTGTGAAACTCATTGCTTCTCCCACCCTTATCACGATTCACAATTACCCACCTTTTGGGTGTGGGTTCTCAATAGGAAGTTCTGCCGGTAATCCTCAATAAGAATATAGTTTGCTAGATTTACATGGTACTTGAAAGATGTTATATCCAAACTTTGACCAAAAAAAAAAATTACATTTGTTGAAAAAGAGAGGTTAAGGAAGGAGGAAGAACATTTTCAGAAAAGTATTCTTGATTTCGTGTTATACTAATTCATAGCTGTCCTCTGTCACATGGGGCATGTGAGCCATGAACTGGAAATTTGTGCTGTAGGCATCAGGCATATGGAAGTAAAAACACCTCTCAATGTATGCACCTATGTTTTCCTTTCATCTTCACTATGGCACAAATACTGAATTGTTACTACATTGGCCACTTAATATTGCATATGCAGGACTGCTTTGTTTTGTACTTGAGTATGAAAGTGCAAATAAAAAAAGAAAAATAATTGTAAATGAAGAGAATGACAAAGTCATATTCTAGTTGGCAAATGTAACTTGCTATAAAAATTAATGATGAGTTTTCATGATGAGGACAGTTTACTTAGCTGTATGGGTAGGAGAAATTAAAATGTGAATTGCATTATAAAATGACATTGTATTAAAAATCTTCTGTCTGTGGTTCTCCTGGGATTTGAAACTGGCCTCAAGTTTCTTCATAGTCCTCTGGGATTCCTACCACAATTGTAGATTCATTTGACAGCTTCCTGCTTGTCATTTTGATAACTGAAAATTAAATAAAACAGCTTTTTAAAAATAAGTGGTCAACAAAATTAAACTTTAAGTAATAACGTATTTGATGCTTCAAAAGCAAAGAATTACTTTATTGGTATTCTATATGTTCTAGATTTATATAATTTTGCACATCTCTTTCCATATCTTCAAGGAGATGTGTGAATTCACAGGGGCAGTGAATAAAATCCAAGGAATTTCAAATTAAAAGCAATGTCTAATGTATAAGAAAGAAAGTGTATGACAATGACAACATTCCAATTTGCAAATCAGGAAAGTCACCTATAAGATTTCAGTTCTCAAAGAAAAAGTATGTTCCACTCACACTAAAATATCAGACCAATGCACAACAAACTGCAAAACTGTAATTCAGATGATAAGTCCATATACAGGGCACTCATGTTTGCTAAGGAAACTGGTGTTTTTCTAAGCATTACAGTTGAATTGTCAGTGTATTGCTTTTCTCCTTTTTAAACCCAAAGAGGTGTTTATAGGCTGCAGAAACCTCAGTCTCTTTAAATGATCAAATCATCATCTTCAGAAAAGATAACAATATGTTATGAAAAACCTTTGTCTATTATGTGGAATCTATAAAGAAAAAATAAAATAACAATCAGAACAAAAAAAAATGATTTCAGTTCTCACTGTGAATTTAGCTTTTGTCTCTCTAGTGAGTCAGAAGTGACAAGTCTTATCCATGATGATACGTCCCTAAATTGGAAAAAAAAATTAAGAAAAGGAAAAAAAAAAAGGTAAACCAAATAATGTAAATGTATAGGATTTTTCATGTGCATGAAATAGGCAAACCTTCAGTGGTTACTCAGGTCAATGGCAACAGACTATATGCCATCTTTCTGTGTCCAAGCCATCTACTTCTAATTTGCTATAACTGACCTCATGCTGTTAGGTTTATTCCAGTTTTGTTTCAGAAATGTGAAATTCATAGTTTAGAAGTTACTTTATTTGTAGAATTCACTCTATTAAACTAGCCCATTTTAGTTCCCTGCCAGTCTCTAACAGGGCTGAGATGGCTAGAAATCAAGAAAGCCAATCAAACCTGCATCCTCATGCACCCAGGAGGCCAGAGTGGTCTAAGGGCTTATTAGTGACTCCGTCATTTCCATCCATCATTCTCTATGCACCACAGTGTGTACACCTACCAAGAGAACTTTAAAATAAGAAATAAAACTCAATGAACTCACATTCAATTAATATTAGTCATATTATTAATCCTTGCTGGTGCAGGGCTTATCGGGAGATAATTGACCTTGTCAGTGTTCTGAACCTGCTGCCTTGCTGTAGGAGCTCTCCCTCCCACCACGCTTAATTAGAAGGCGATAAAATCCCCCCAAAAGGGTTTTTTTTTCCCCTCTTTCCTGATTTACCATGGAATGTCCACTTCCTTCCTGAATTCCCTCTCCTGTAAGTGAATGAGTGAATGTGAAATCTATGGGAGCATTCCTTTCTCAATTAAAAAAGTGAGGCTTCTGCCTGTGTTCCTCAAGGAAAACAGATGAACCTGTGAACATGGAGATTGTATTTTATTCTTTCTGTAGTGGACAAAATTATTCCTTGAGTATTTTCTATATTCTTATTTCATTTCACTAATTTATTGTGATTAAGATGTGTGTTGTATTATTCAGGATTTTCTAGTGTGTGTGTGTATGTACACAAACACATATAGGCATATGGGATTTATTTAATAGTTTAAAGTCTGTGGTCCAGCTAGTCCATTAATGGCTATTTACCAACAAAAAGTATAAGAATCTGGTAGTTGTTCAGTCCAAATGATGGATGTTTCAGCAGGTTCTAAAGCCTGTGAAAGCATTGACTTGCCAGTGAGTGTAAGGATATGCAGGTGAAGATCATGTCTTCTGTGTCTTCTATATAGGCTGCCACCAAAAGGTATGGCTGATTTAAGGTGGATCTTCCCACTTCAAAAATCTGGTCAAAGAGAAGGAGGCTTCCCACTTTAGAAGTCTTAATTAAGAAATATCCCTCAGGAAGTCCTAGTCCCTACTCCAAATGACTTGACATATTTACATGACCCCACCTGTATGGCATTGCCCTACATATGGAATTGGGGTGAGGGGATGGGAAGAGAGGGTGGACAGGGTGCATGTGAGGGGTCAAAGAGGGTAAGAGGGAGGGAGGGAGAGAGGGTGAACTGGGGTTGACAAGTAAAACAAAAAATTAATAATTAAAAGAAAAAAAGTAATATCCCTCACAAGTGTATTCAGCCAGTTGGATTTTAGTTAATTCGAGACATAGTCATAATAACCATTACAAGTATTATTCTCTTGCTATAAAACTGAAGATTACATTTCTCCACTTAGGTCATGGAATGTAACTAATACACAAAACCAAGTATTCCTTTGTATCCAGTTATGTACCATTTTACTAAAAGCTTTTTCAAAAGTATAATCATATGAAAACAATTGTCCTGGTTTTTAGCCACTCAAGTGCTTTTGTTCAACATCTCATTTGAAGGTAAACAATACTACCCAATGAAGTTAAAGGGAATATTAAAAAAAGATTCCTTCCAAATTTGTTTTCCAGTTTCAAGATCTTGTCCTTAAAATAATCACAAATCCTCTAAAGAAAATACATGCTAAATTTTCCAGTACCCAGACAAAACTACTACAAGTTTCAATGAAGAAAACCTCATCTGCAGTCCAGTCCCTTGCAAGCCCAAATTCTTTCTCCTTTCTGTATGTTTTAAGAAAAATGATTTAAGATAGGCTTCAGAAAAGGCATAGGTGAAAAGCAGAATTCCTGTCCATTTTCTTTCACATAGAAGATGATAGTGTATTATGCCTGATGAAATTGCTATCAGCCCACACAGCATTCAAATTTTGAATTTTCTAAAACTCAGCTATGCTGGGCATGGGCCACTCTGTTTTTGATGATGTTTCCATCTCAATTCCTATATTAATTTTGTTTTTCCATAGTTTGTTAAGTGACCACCTATTGTGTATAGGGTAAATTAATTTATTGTTTCAAACGCAAGAACTAGCTGAATGAACTTGACTGATGAATATTAAAGATCCCAGCCTCCAGTCTTCAAGAATGGAAGAAGAACACATCTATTGCTCAGCTCAGAGACTTTCAACATAGATCAACCAATCACAGACATACTTGCATTTGCTCATGAATCTACCTTAAAAGTTTCTGCAACCCAAACAACTATACATATGGAAAGATGTCAATGGAAACCACACTCACAGGCATGCATGTGCCCATGGACATACACATGCACTTATGAACACATGCATACACGTACCAGCACATAAACAAACACATTTTCACATAAGCATATATACATGCACATGCATATGGACACACATATGAACATGTGAAAATAACATGCATGAACATATACATACACATATGAGTACATACATGAACCTACACACAAGCACACATGTACATATGAATCCACACTTACATGTACACATAGACATACATAAACATTCATACATGGTCAAACAAATATTCATTCATGATATATAATCACAAGTAAGCAGATATTTTATAATGTAATAAATTAATATTTTTTCTGAATATGTGAATTATCTCTTTAAGGATTAGAACTTCAGTGATATAAAATTCACTCTGAATTTTGTTTGGTCATGTAATTCATTTGTTGAATTCCCTAGTTACATTAAGAATTTCAACAAAAGCCAAAAGAGGTATCAGGGGGAAGTCTGAACAATTTTAATTTTTCTACATATGCCTATCTTGTATTTAGTATCTTCTGCTATATAATTGAAAGCTCACTGAAAGTACATAATCTTATTCCTATGTGTAAGTGGAAACAAAGTAATAAGTAAAAATAGCAATTGTCATTGAAGTGTTTCAATGTGTGTGTTATAAACCCACCAGAGTTTCTTCCTAGGGATGCCAATGTGCACACAGATTATCCCTTTTAACACCACAGGTATTTAAGGAAAATCCCCATTTGGACAATCCTATGATGTTATTTTCCTGTCCTGGTCCATTGTGCTGGATGAGGTTAAACAAGCTTAAAATCAATATCATGGATCACAAAGTATAATGAAGCATGAGAAAGAAACATGGCCATCTATCACAATTTTGTGTCAAGATGTAATTGGGTCAAGGTCAAAGGCTGGGAAAGAAAATGAGTTTATTGCAGTTTTTGGTAAATCCAAGAAAATTGTGCCATTGTTCTGAATGTTCTTCTATCAGCAGGTTTGAGGGACAAAGAGGTCATTCATAAACCCCAAAGTGTTATTCGGGGAGAGCAACATCTATTTTTTTTCAAAATCTATTTTTTTCATCCCAGCTAATTTCTGAATCTTCCCTACACTCCAGATACTTTTTCAATTACTGAAATTGCATTGTGAATAAAATTAATCTGTGCCTACATACTGTTTTCATCCTAGTGAGGAAAGAAATCAAATAATAGGAGGAATAAACAATAGTTTATCAAGAATTCCACATTAAGGTTTCCACTAATGTTTCCTAGAAGCAAGTATTGCTAGTATTAAATGAGCGCTACTTTGTAAAGTCACTTAATAGATAGGTTTGAAAAAAAATCAAGACGTTGTCCCATAGTTCAGTTCACAAGAATTTATAGAAGAAAAAACACAAGTCTATTCAATGTACAAAACCGAGTTTCATATTGAATGCTCTAACAAAACCATAACAAGTGTAGGAACTATAAAGATGAAGTTGGAATTTTATGGGTAGAATTTCTAGGAAAAGACAGGAATAACAGCGGCATAAGTTTACAAGGGATGTTTCTGTCATTTTCATATCTTTCAAACCCTGTTTGAATAGTAATACAGTTGGTTAAGAACAATCAGATACTTCCTGCTCTGGTCATGATAGTTCCCATACTATAATGGAAAAACTGCAATGCAGGCTTATATGTATGCTTACTAGAGCTTGGTTCCATATCACAGTCTGTTCTGTAAGGTATGTTATGATGAAGTCTATGGCTTTCCTGGTTTGATTTCAATTTGCTTTATCTTCCACAAGTTCATTAAGATCTCTCAATGGCTCTGCATCCAGTTATTTTTACAGTCTCATTATTATTATTGCATCTTGTGACTTAAAATTTATTGAGTACAAACAGTATACTATGTACTATTCCCATTATTGTGAGATGTCCAAGTGCTTAGCACCACAGCACAGGCTTTCTATGTAGGTTTTAGGACATGGAGAGTAGGCAGTCATATTACACTCTCATTGCTAAAGAAAACACCTAGCATTCAAGGGCATCACATCTCCAGAATTTTCTAATAGATTTCTTCTTGTGAGACCCAAGGATAAAAAATGTAGACTTTTACCCATATTCTCAGACAGCCAGGGAAGAAGAAGAAATGGGGTAATGGTTTCCAAAATTTGATATATATTTATTTTTTAAACAATATTTTGTTTCAAGGTATTCTGTTTCTCTAGTATTACTGTAATTCTTCTGGCAGATACTTGGGCATGGCAGTGTCATGTAATTAAATGGTAAACTGACACTTGAGTATTTAAATTTTGAATTGTGGTCATACATTTAAATCAAAACATATAAATAAATCTGTATTACACCATCCTATCTTTATAACTTCATATTTCTATATGTATTTATTTTCTGCCTATTGATATACTGTTAGCTTTTGACATATTATTGCTTATTTACTTTAAACATTTTATAAATAAGAACACAATATGTAGGAATCTTCTTATGTTAGGTGTGGAAAACACTCCTAAATTTCACATTTTAACACCTAGTTCTGGGTAGGCTTCCTTATCTGATAATGTGTTGCTTTATTTTCTCTTTCTTTGTCATATGTATTGATATAATGAAAACACAAAATACTAGGGAATTGCAACTACATATGAATGCAGTTTAAATTCCTTTCTTATAAGCCTAAAAGTTTCATCTGTAAAGAGGATTTTTTTCAATATTTTTTTTATAATCTAAAATACCCATACATCATTTTCCTCCTTCCCTTTCCTTCCTCCAAACATTCCCACACACTCCATTGCTTTCTCTTAAACTCGTGGCCTCTGTTTCTTTAAATACATATCCAGATACACATATGTTTATTCTGCATAATATTACTTGTATGTATATATCTCAGTGCTGACACTTGGTATTGCTTTGCTCTTCTCTAGGTAAAGACTATTTTCACTTTTCTCAGCATGCCTTATAAGCCTCAAGTTCTTTGTTGGGAGTTAGGGCCCCATGAGATGCTTCTTACATCAGGCTTCTTGTTCCTATGCTCTTATAATTGTTCTGCCTCCTCTTTCACTGTGATCTTTGAATTGTGAGTGCAGGTATTAGGTGGGAGATGTACCAATTGAGGCTGTGCACCAAATAGACAATGATTCTCTGTAGTTTGCTCTGTTGTGATTCCCTGTAATGGTCTCTATTGTAAGACTTTCTTTGATGACAGGTGAGACTATGCTTCTCCGTGAGTATAAGCATAAACATAAAAAGACAGCATCATCAGCAAATGGTATTGAGGAAACTAGATGTCTAGGTGTAGATGAAAGAAATTAGACCTCTACCACCTTTCATAAAAAGTAACTCAAATAGATAAAAAATCTAAACCTGAAACATTGAAGCTTGTGGAAGAAAACATTATTCTGAGCAGTACTCTAAGAAGAAAGGTGTAGGGAAGAGATTTCTAAATGAAACATAATTTGTCCAGTAATGGTGGCTGACATGTAGAATTTCATAAAACTGACAAACTGTACAGAAAAAGAAGTAATCAATAAAATAAAGAGGAAATTCAAGTTACAAATTTCAAGAGGCAATGGGATACAATCTTTGCCTGCTGTACATCTGGCAAGATTAATGTCCAAAATATATAAAGATCTCAAAAACAAGAAGTCAACAAAAATCAATCAAACAAAAAGGACTCATTCAAAAGATAAGCTTGTAATATGAACAGAGTTCTCAAATGAAATAAAAATATTTAATATGTCAAATAAGTTCGTCATCCTTAGAAATTAGGAAATTGCAAAACAAAACAATTAAGAGATCTCATCTTACCTCTGTCTGGATAGCAAAGTAAAAAGGAAACATCATCAACAACCAACAACAAATGTTGTGGGGCATCAAAGGAAAAGAGACCCTCATTAATTGTTGGTGAGATTGTAAACTGGTCCAGCAAGTGAAGAGAGTTGAACAGCAAGCTAAAAATTATATCTATCACATGATGTAGCCATACCATTCCGTATTATGTGCCCAAAGGCTTCTCATGTTCATCGCTTCCCTATTCATAACAATAAGGAAATGGATAAATTGTGGTGTGTGTGTGTGTGTGTGTGTGTGTGTGTGTGTGTGTGTGTGTGTGTGTGTGTGTATGTGTATGCATGCTATTCAGTTGTGTTTCCTTTACAGCTTGTGTATTCTGGAAGTAAATATTGAAATGACATATTTTTACTGCAAGGATCTCTACTTAGATTTTTCAAAGGACCATCATTTTTTCCTGTCATCACTAAAATGAGTCACAGACCTCAGGTGGCAGGGATGGCTTTGGCATTCCAATGATCTATTTCAATTGTGTGGAATTATCTAGTGGCAGTTCACTGAGAACACATTGAACTAAGACCCCAAACCTCATTGGGCCTTATAATCTGGAGTTTCTTTCATGCCTGGATTTCAAAACTTGGCTTCATTAATATCTGTGCAGGGGCATGGGCAAAGTAACTTATGTGTGTCTCAGTGTTGCACCATTAATTCCTAGGCTGTTGGAAGATCTAAATGCCAACTTACCCATTAACAGCATAGCAAATACTGTGCCCACTGAAGTATTAAAGGAGTAGGTGAGAACATGGCATGATATGTGGGTGTTCCTTAGTATTTACAAGGTGAGGCTGAATGAGATGTGCTCATCAGACTGAAACACTGGGCTTTTCAAGCTGCCCTGCTCCAGCTGGATAGATTGTTGACCAGTGAATTTCTGATGCATGTATTGTCTTTCCTCTTTATAAAATGCATCTGAAAAGATCTTTCCATAGGGATACTGGATGACACATGGCATTATAGTTTACTCTTCTGTTATATTCAGTGGATGAAGAACTAGTGGGAACAGCCACACCCTCCTCATGATAATCTGTTTTTGTATTCTCACTGTGGGCAATGCTGCTGCCTGTCCTGTATCTCACATTGTCCTTGTGGTTAGTTTACTTTCTTTTCTTCGTATGCCTCTGAGGACTATTTACTCCCAATCATGGACATATTTACTTTCCTGCTTAGTCACATAAAAACATAGGAGAATTCCAAATAAATGTTAATCATCTGGGGAAAACCCATATGTTCCCTTTGGATATGAGTCTGTCCTGCTCCACAGCATACAGACATTACAAGTTGGTTAATATATGTGAGTAGTGGGGTGTCAGAGACCCTCTCCTCTGAAGACCTCACCAGACCCCAGAAAAATGATTCAACTTTTGTTGACCATACTTATTGTAAACATATTCTGTCCAATTCCTCTTCCCAGGCCCTCCTGGCCACCTCTTTGACTGGACAGATTGAGCAATTAGCAACTAGGTACTAAAGTGTAGTAATAAATGCACACTAGTAACTAAGAAGTGTGAGAAAGGACAGATACTTGGTAATTTGGGGAGACAAGAGGAAAGACCTCCAAATAGAGGAGAACTTGTTTTCTTTTAATCCTGAGCTGATTAAGGGTGCTTTTGTCAGGGAAGTCTGGCTGCATTCCCAAAAATACTTAGTCAAAAAATGATATGGATTTCTTCTTTCTGGCAGTATATACATTAAGCCAAACATCAAGTAGCTGGCATGGTATTTACTTCTCATGGCAAATGAATATGATTTTCCCCTTAATGTAAAACAAAAGGACTCAGACATTTACAAAAAAATCCAAAAGCCTATAAAAGTCATTGATATTATTGCAGGAGTGTTTTGGACAATTTAAGGGATTAGAATATTTTTATTATGTTTTTCTAAAGAACTTGAAATAATGTTGAAAAATAAGATTTAAACATAAACTATTTTATTACTATGAAATACTTGTTCCTACCTTTTGCTTACCATCTAGTGGTACTTAAATCCAGGTGACTTTTAAAAGCACATATTCCCTGACCTTAAAAACTTGCTGCACTGTAATTCAAATAAACAAAACTGTCAAGATTCTCCTCCTGTGGCCATGGCTGTCTTTATTCTGCTCCATTTTAAGAAGAACAGTGTAGTAAGATACTAATTATCTACTAGATGTGGGGGAGAGCAGATAACACAGGTAATAGATCTGCACAGCCATATGTAATCTTGCACTGAACACAGGAATTGCATTGTTGAGCTGTCAATATGCATTCAGCTCAAACACTATCCTCAGGAAGTATACAACTGTAAATAAAAGCAAATTGGAGTAATTTAATCATAAAAGTTATTTTCATGTACTGCTTGCATTGTGCAACCTAGACAAACAAAGCATCTATCAAAAATTACTGCAGACACATCCCTCAGCAAGACATGCTGAATGTCTGCACGCATGTGGTTCTGTAGTGTTCCCTGCTGCCATTACTTACCTGCTTTGTGGGAACATGGCTGAGAAAAGTTTCTGCATCTCCACATGATAAGAACACACTAGAAATGAAGACACTACTCAAATGTCCTCTAATACTTTCAATTATTATTGAAATATGTTTTGTTTTGGAACTATCTAGAACTCAGGGGAGATTGGGTTACTGAAAAGATGATATTTTTAATTTAAAAGATTGTGTGTTGGAAACATATCTCCATCAGTTCATTAATCCATTTACTTCCATCATTTCAATTTCATACATCTTAACTAGTATCTCATTACAACAGTAATTGATTACACTTAGTTTGAGTTTTTGAAATTATAATAAGCCACAATAAAACATGCTCCATTTAAATGACCATGTTTTAATGCCACAAAACAATAACCAGAGAGAAAAGGATGGCATAATCATGATAAACATATTAGTAATAATCTACATATACTATCAATAAAATTGAGTATAACATGGTTTTTAAAAAATATTTTTGGACATTTGAACAGGAAAATATTTCCAAAGGAGTTTTTATTTAAAAAAAAAATCAAGTTCAACGGAAAAATAAAGGTCAAGAATAGATAGCTTTTAGATAACTCATTTTAATAGTGACATTGTTTAGAACTTTATCTAAGTATCAAATGTTTATGACAAATAAGTAAATAACCAAACAAAGCATGAAAATATTAGTTACTCTGAGGCACTGAAAGAGAAACAAAACTGTAGGAGAGAAATGGAACACATGGGCACCAGTTTTAGTTACTTCAAAGTTTATTCAGAACCACTTTTTTTTTTCAAATGATTTTCAATAAAGGATTCTCCTGGTCTATCTGTGAATTAATTTATAGGGTACATGATTCTTGTGTAACTAAAAATAAAGCTATGTGCAGTGCCTGACATCACATATTTTAGTGTGAAGCATTTCTAAAATGTGTTTATATTATTACATTAAAAACAGAGTTGCATTTTGTTTTTTTCGTTTCCAAGGTCATGTTTACTTAGTGCAAAAAAAAAAAAAAAAAAAAAAAAACAGTACACAAATGGGAATCTTCTTGAGTATGAGAATATTTTATGTATGTAAAAGTTTTTGATAATGGAATTTTAAATCTGTAACTAGAATTGGACCATATCTGTATCCTTTTTTCTTTGATGTGTAAATGCATTTAATGCAGCAGAGAGCAATACATGCCCTTTCTTTGTTTCTGATAAAGAAAGTCTAGTTGTGACAAAAAATATAAGTTGCTAACACTGAGTAGATATATCTACTCCTGTATGTAGACAAAGGTAGGAGTTGCTGACTTTCTAAACACTGACCATCATGGAGACCATTTACCCCAAAATGTGTTAGTACTTGAAGAGACTAAGGAAAATGTCAGTTCACACTCCTCAGGATTTATATATGTCCCTGTATACATGTATTGGAAATAGATTGGAGGTACCTGGTAAACTCACTTCTAGATTTTCCCTAAAATCTATAGAGAATGTTTCATCTAAAAATAGACAACTTGTTTTATTTTAATTCTGCCTCTTTTCTAGTCAACTGTTATTATGTTCCCTTTGATTTAATGTAGTGCCCCTTAGCCCAAGGTAATTTGCCTTAGTTTTTATAAATCATTTGCAAAATCTTTGAAAAATTTTTGTATTTATATTATTTTAACAATGGGAAAACTTAGCATTTGGATAATAAAATTCAGAGATAATGAAAAATTCTTTGCATCTCAGAGTACAGGATTTTCTTTGCCACCATTTTAAAAAGGCTTTCTTCAGTGAAAGCATTGTTCCAACATGTTTGAGAAACCCAGTTTCAACTTGTGTGTTCAGATAATGACAGCTTTACTGAGACACCGGTTTTTTAATTTGTTTTCTAATTTGTTATACAATACATCTTGACCACTGTTAATTTTCACTCCTCCAGTTCATTTCCCCACCTCCCCTCTCTCATGATCCATCCTTCCTCTTTTTCCCTTCAGTAAAGATTAGGCCTCCAGGGGATATCAACACAACATAAAAAATGATACATTAAGACTAGGCACAAACCTTCATCAAGGCTAGGCAAAACAACTCAGTAAGAGGAAAAGAGATCTGAGAGCAGGGAAAGGATTCTTAGACAGCCCATTGCTAGCAGGCTCACAAAAATATCAAACTAGCAACTATACCATATATGCAGAGGACCTACCACAGACACATACAGGCACTTCCTGAGTGCCATTTCAGTCCTTATGACCCAGTTTCGTTGATTATGTGGGTCGTGATCCGCTTCTATCCTTGGATATCCTTGATCCCTCTAGTACCTACCATTCTTCCTCTCCATCTTCTTTGGGGTTCTTTGAGCTTTATGGAGAGGGACCCCATTGAGATCTCCATTTTTTGGTGTTCCATCTAGTCTTGCACATCCTCTCATAATTTCATGGAAAATTATAAAAGCTATTAATAGAATTATTTTGGTAATTAACATGTTTTCTACATAATTTAAGTGATTATTTCATGTAAAGCAGCATGTAGTTTATTTTGAAGCTATAAACTATAACATAGATACACTTTTCTTGTAATAAAAAATGAAATTAACAATTGCAAGAAAATGAAAACAGGCAAAATTTTTAGAAAATATGCTTTTAAGATACATTAACAGACAAACGAGAATAATTCAAACATTGAAAATGTCAGCAAATAACAACACATAATTCAAGAAATTAGGAACAAAAATACCATAAAATATAAAAAATGTAATAATAATGCTAGCTTTTCCTTGTCAATATTTATAGTAAGTGTATATGGATTAAATTCTCCAATTAGATAATTAGATAAAAAAAAACCATGGGCCAAATTTATACTGTAAAATACCAAAATTCTAAAGTCATAAATATATGAAAACAAAAGAAAAATATAATACATTTTATAAAAAGAGAAATAAAAATATAAAGGGTAGAGTCGACCCTAATTAGGAGACTTCTTGGAGCAACTCTGAACAAAGGAGACCTGCCTATCCATGCAGGACCACTCATAATTTCCACCTGCTTGGTCTCTACCCCACTTCCAGTCCTCTGCTGGAGTCCCGGGCCCCTCCCAGAGATCTGCCCATCTCTGTGGGTCCACTCTGAGTTCCTGCCCTCGAGATCCTTACCCCCAAATCCGAGCCACTGCTAAAGAAAGAGGCCTCAGCTGGAGAGTTCCAGTTTCCAGTGAGATCCGACTATCCTACAAAACCTTCCCAAGTTTCAGCTCAGCCTTTGTCCTGGGGTGAGTCTGGGCCTAATCGGGGCTGCCTATCCCCTACAAACACTCCCCCTCCCCAAACTCCCTGGCTTGGCCCCTGATCCTGCTGCTCCTGTGTCCTGTCTCCATCCAGAGCACCCTTGGAGCTCTGATACACCCCCACCTATCCCCACCATGAGCCTGCAACCCCTACCCTGTGCCCTACCCTGCCCAGGGTCCTGCCGCTCTGGTTGAGCACTGGGACAGAGGGTGGAGCCAACAGTCCACCCTACTAACAGGAAGGATACGAAGACAGAATCCATCCTTCTGCTGCATACAACAAACACATCTAAGCTTCAAATATAGACATTACCTCAGGGTAAAGGGTTGGGAAAAGATTTTCAATCAAATGCAAATAAGAAGCAAGCAGGCGTAGCTATCCTAATATCTAACAAGTTAGACTTCAAACCAAAATTAATCAAAAGAAATGAAGATGGTCATTTCATATTCATCGCAGGAGACATCCATCAACACAAAGTCTCAGTTCTGAACATCTATGCCCCTAATACAAAGGCACCCACATTCGTAAAAGATACACTACTAAAATTCAAAGCTCATATAAAACCTCACACACTTATAGTGGGAGATTTCAATACACCACTCTCAACACTAGACAGGACCAAAAATCAGAAACGCAACAAAGAAACAAAAGAATTAACAGAAGTTATGTCTCAACTGGGGTTAACAGACACCTATAGAACATTCCATCCAAACACAAAAGAATTTACCTTCTTCTCTGCTCCACATGGAACCTTCTCTAAAATCGACCACATACTAGGTGGCATAACAAACATGAACAGATACATGAGAATAGGAATAGTCCCCTGTATCTTATCAGACCACCATGCATTAAAATTGGAATTCAACAACACAAATAGCAGAAAACCTGCAAACTCATGGAAACTGAGCAATGTGCAATTGTAACACCCCTGGGTCAAATAAGAAAGGAGTAGATGCCAGGAAAAAATCAACTTGAGGGCTGAAATCAACAAAATATAAACCAGGAAAACAATACAAAAAAATCAATGCAAGGAAGAGTTGGTTTTTTGAGAAAATCAACATGATAGACAAACCTTTATCCAAATTAACGAAAAATCAGAGAGAGAACTTGCAAATTAACAAAATCAGAAATGAAAAGGGGAATATAACAACTGACACAGAGGAAATCCAGACAATTTTCAGGTCATACTTTGAAAATCTGTATTCCACAAAAATTGAAAATTCAAAGGAAATGGACAAATTTCTGGATAATTTTCACTTACCAAAATTAAATCAAGAACAGACAAACAGCTTAAATAGACCTTTAACCTGCAATGAAATAGAAGCAGTCATCGAAAGCCTTCCAACAAAAAAAAGTCCAGGGCCAGATGGAATCAATGCAGAATTCAACAGACATTCAAGGAAGAACTACTACCAATACTCCTCAAACTGTTCCACAAGATAGAAACAGAAGGTTCATTGCCAAACTTTATGAGGCCACAATAACTTTGGTACCCAAGCCTCACAAAGACACAACTAGGAAAGAAAACTACAGACCAATATCCCTGATGAACATCGATGCAAAAATACTCAATAAAATACTGGCAAACCAAATTCAAGAATACATTAGAGAAATCATCCACCATGACCAAGTAGGCTTCATTCCTGGAATGGAGGGATGGTTTAACATACGAAAATCTATCAACGTGATCCACCATATAAACAAACAGAAAAAGAAAAACCATATGATTATCTCCCTGGATGCGGAAAAAACCTTCGACAAACCATATTCAAGACCTTTTCATGATAAAGGGCTTGGAGAGGTCAGGGATAACAGGAAAGTACCTAAACATAATTAGAGCAATATACAGCAAACCAACTGCCAACATCAAACTGAATGGAGAGAAACTTAATTCCTCTAAAATCAGGAACAAGACAAGGCTGCCCTCTCTCTCCATATCTCTTCAGTATCGTACTAGAAGTTCTAGCTAGTGCTATAAAACAACAAAAGGAGATCAAGGGGATCCAAATTGGGATGGAAGAAGTCAAACTGTCTCTATTTGCAGATGATATGATAGTTTACATAAGCGACCCAATAAACTATACCAAGGAACTTCTACAGCTGATAAACACCTTCAGCAAACTAGCAGGTTACAAGATAAACTCAAAAAAATTAGTAGCTTTACATTTTTCAGATGACAAAGAGACTGAGAAAGAAATCAGAGAAACATAACCCTTTACAATAGCCACAAGCAACACAAAGTATCTTGGTGTAACGCTTACCAAACAAGTAAAAGACCTATATAATAAGAACTTTTTGGCTCTAAAGAAAGAAATTAAGGAAGATACCAGAAAATGGAAAGATCTCCCATGCTCTTGGATAGGTAGGACAAACATAGTAACAATGGCAATCTTGCCAAAAGCAATCTACAGATTCAATGCAATCCCCATTAAAATCCCACCACAATTCTTCACCGACCTTGACAGGATAATAATCAAGTTTATATGGAAAAACAAAAGACCCAGGAAAGCCAAAACAACTCTATACAATAAAAGAACTTCAGAAGGCATCACCATTCCTGACTTTAAGCTCTACTACATAGCTATAAACTGCCTGGTATTGGAATAAAAATAGACAGGTAGACCAATGAAATCAAATTGAAAATCCTGATATTAACCCCCACACCTATGAACATGATTTTTGACAAAACTGCTAAAATTATACAATGAGGCAAGGACAGCATCTTCAACAAATGGTGCTGGCACAATTGCATAAGGGTGTGTAGAAGACTGCAGATAGACCCATGTCTGTCGCCATGCACAAAACTCAAGTCCAAATGGATCAATGACCTCAACATCAATCTAGCCACACTGAACCTCTTAGAAGAGAAAGTAGGAGGTACCCTTGAACAAATTGTTATTGGAGACCACTTCCTGAACATAACTACAGGGGCACAGGCACTGAGAGAAACATTTAATAAATGGGGCCTCTTCAAACTTAGAAGCTTCTGTAAGGCAAAGGACACAGTGGACAAGACCAAACAGCAGCCCACAAACATGGATAAAGATTTTCACCAAGCCTATATCCTAGAAAGGGCTGATCTCCAAAATATACAAAGAACTCAAGAAACTAGTCAAAAAAAAAAAAAAAAAAAAAAAAAAAACAAATAACCCTATTAATGGGGTACAGAACTGAAGAAAGAATTCTCAATAGAGGAAATCAAAAAGGCTGAAAGACAGTTAAGAAAATGCTCCACATCCTTAGCTATCAGGGAAATGCAAATCAAAACATCTTTGAGATACCATCTTACTCCTGCCAGAATGGCTAAAATTAAAAACACCAATGATTACTCATGTTGGAGAGGATGTAGAGAAAGGGAACATTCATTTACTGCTTCTGGGAGTGCAAACTCATACAGCTATTTTGGAGATCAGTATGGTGGTTCCTCAGGAAAATGGGAATTAGTTTACCACAGGACCCGGCAATCCCCCTCTTAGGCATATACCCAAATGATCCACATCCATGCAACAAAGTCATCTGTTCAACTATGTTCATAGAAGCACTATTTGTAACAGCAAGAACATGGAAGCAACCTAGATGCCCCTCAATTGAAGAATGGTTAATGAAGATGTTACACATCTACACAATGGAATACTACTCTGTAGAAAAAAATAATGGTATCTTGAAATTCGCAGGCAATTTGATGGCACTTGAAGAAACCCTCCTGAATGAGGTAACCCAGTCACAAAAAGAGGAACATAGTATATGGATTTTAGACCTAGAACAAAGTTCTATAATTCACACCACCAGAGGAACTAGGATACAAGGTGCATTCTAAGAGATTCATATAAAGTCCCTCACAGAACTGGGAAGGGACAAGTCCCCCAGAGCTCAGGGAAAGTGGGGGGGGCAGCAAATGGAGAGAGAAGTAGGTGAAAACAAGGGGGAGGAAAGGAAAACGTGTGACCAGGAAGACTGGGCCTGGTTAGGAATAGAAGACAGGAAAGAGAGACAGAGAGACAGAGAAAGAGAACATAAAAGAGGGAGCCAATATTGGTTTGAAGATAAAAACACAAAGAAAGGTCTAGAGAACTACAAGACTGCTGCCAACTAACAATTTGAGCTTCCGTGAAAAGGCTATCATAAATGCCTTTCCTGGAGTGTGAGATCAACAACTAAGTTATCCATGGAGCCCTCAACTAATTTCTGTTGGAAACAGGAGCCAACACCCATACATAAACACTGAGTCAAAGTAGAACTCAGATGCAGATGGGGAGGACAAGACCAGGTGGCAGAAACACATAGAGACAGCTTACCTGAACAAGGAGGAGCTAAAGGGCCACCAGACTGATAGCTGAGAAGCCAGCATGTGACTGACTCAGGCCCTCCTGAATATGGGTCTCAGCCAGAAGGACTGAGCAGTCTAAGGGACCTCAGACAGTGGAGCCATGATGCATCCCTGGTGCACAAAAGGACTTTGTGAACACATCCCCCATGGAGGGATAACTGTAGTGAGATAGTCCTTCTGAAGCACTGACTATGCCCATTTGGGGGTGGAGCCATGGGCAGAAGTGACCTGTGGAAGGAGATTGAAGAGAGTGCTGGGAAAAACTCTTGCTGGGGTGACTCGGACAGGAGAGCATCGGGTTGAATTTCCTGGTGTTCATCTGTCTAGGCTGTAAGTTATTTCTCCCTGAATAAACATCTATTCGGCCTATTTGTTTATCCTGATCCTTATTTAACCGCAATATCTGGTGTCAGATGTAGGATACAAACCCATGCCTCATGGAACCATAAACGACCTCATGATTGTGGAAAAATATTATAAAGTACTATACAAGACAGATACCAAATATCCAGGCTGTACAAAAACAGAAAACAAGTGCTGAACAAACAGAGGAACCAAAAGCCATACCTTTAAAATGGGTAACAGAGGAACCTGTCTGGGTAGGACAATGGCCTATGACCTCTGAGAAGTTAGAAGCTTTAGAAAGCCTGGTTCAGGAACAACTAAATGCTGAACATATCGAGGAATCAACCAGCCCTTGGAATTCTCCTGTATTTGTGATCAAAAAGAAATCTGGTAAATGGAGAATGCTTACAGACCTGAGAGACATCAATAAAGTTATCCAGCCAATGGGCTCTCTACAGCCTGGAATGCCCTTGGCTTCTTTGATACCCAAAGAATGGCCTATTATAGTTATTGATTTAAAGGATTGCTTCTTCACTATACCTTTACAAGAACAAGGTAAAGAGAAATTTGCCTTCATGGTACCTAATTACAATAATTATCAACCAGTTAAGAGATATCAATGGAAGGTTTTGCCACAGGGAATGTTAAATAGCCCCACCCTGTGCCAATATTTCATACATAAACTGTTAGAAATAATTCGTAAACAGTTTCCACAATCCATAATCTATCATTACATGGATGATATATTGTTAGCTGACCCTAAAGGAGAAATATTAGAAAAAATGTTTGAGAAAGTAAAGGAAGTTTTACCTCACTGGGGAGTACAAATTGCGCCTGAAAAAATACAAAAAGGAGAGTCTATCAACTACTTAGGATATAAAATAGGTCTCCAGAAAATTAGACCACAAAAAGTACAGATCAGAAGAGATCGCTACCAGACTCTTAATGATCTTCAAAAATTACTAGGAAAGATTTCTCAACTACAAACCATTAGTAGAGTAGAAGGGCATGATTTGAAAAACCGGAAAATGGCCCCAAAATGAGATAAGGACTTGAATAGTCCATGAATACTATCAGCTGAAGCTGAGAAGGAATTAGAATGGGTAGAAAAGAGGATACTAGAAGCACATGTGGACTGTGTGGATCCAAACCTAGACTGCATTCTGTTTATATTAACATCTAGAGAATATCCTTCAGGGATTTTGAAGCAGAGAGAAGATATCATATTAGAATGGATATTCCTACCATATAAACAGAATAAAAAAACTAAAGACATATATAGAAAAGATCTCTGACTTGATTATAAAAGGTAAATTAAGACTTCGTCAGCTAATAGGAAGGGACCCAGCAGAAATTATTGTACCTTTAACTAATGAGGAAATTTCCTCCTTATGGAAAGATAATGAATATTGGCAAAGAGCTTGCAGTAATTTTTTGGGAATGATTAGCAACAACTATCCCAAAACTGAGAGAATCAAATTCATAAAGAAAATGATTTGGATCCTTCCACACATTGTAAGAAAAACACCTATTTCTGGAGTTCATACATTTTACACTGATGCAAACAAATAAGGTAAGGCAGGATATAAATCAGGAAAAATTAGCAAAGTGGTTCCAAGCCCTTACAAATCTGTACAAAAGGCAGAATTGTATGCCATTCTCATGGTACTTATGGATTTTAAAGAACCCCTCAATATAGTTACTGACTCTCAATACGCAGAGAGAGTCGTTTTACACATTGAGACTGCAGAATTTTTTCCTGACAATACAGAATTAACTTCATTGTTTATACAGTTACAAGATACTATCAGAAAGAGGATTCATCCTATATATATATAACACACATCAGATCCCATACCGGTCTGCCAGGTCCTCTAGCACAAGGCAAAGATGAAATTGATCGTTTATTGATAGGAAGTATGCTAGAAGCCTCAGAGTTTCATAAGAAACACCACGTGAACAGCAAAGGTTTAAAAAAGGATTTTTCTATCACTTGGGAACAAGCCAAGGAAATAGTAAGGAAATGTCCTACTTGCTCATTGTATAGCCAAATTCTTTTACCATCAGGCAGTAACCCTAAAGGTATAAATAAGAATGAAATATGGCAAATGGATGTGTTTCATTTTGCAGAATTTGGAAAATTAAAATATGTACATCACACTATAGATACATTTTCAGGGTTCCAATGGACTACTGCTCTGAGCTCTGAAAAGGCTGATTTATATTTATATTTATATTATATTTATATTATATTTATATTTTGTTATATTGTGTGAAATCTTTCCACTTACGATGTTTTATGCACATTATTTTTACCATATTCTATGTATGTATACTTTTCTTGTATTCAAGACATTTGTATATGGATATAATTTGGGATATTTATCATGCTGCCCTTTATAGTTCTACCTCTTGCCTTGACATTTCTATTCTACCTCTATTTTAGGGATTTATATGTATGTATATGTATATAGTTATATTGTCTAAGTATTTGTTCCTGCTTTACTCAGGGAAGTTTTAATCATTTTTTTAGCTAAGTTCCTGAGTATTACAGATTATTTTAACTCATGTTTCCTGCACCTATGAAATTAGTCAGATATAGATGCTTAATCTTCAATCACTTCATAGACATGCAGAACATGGCATTTAAATGTTTTAATATTACTACTCCATTGACATGAGACACTGTTGCTCCTGACAGCACCGTGCACTTTCCCGAAAATATGTTGGACACTGTTGTTGCTCCTGCTGGAGTTCATTCTCGCCTCAGCTAATGGCCTGTTGGGCAAAGAATTGCCCCCACCTTGACCACTGATTTGGACATGCAGTCCTATGTGCTTGCAGGAGACAAATATAGTAGACTGCTGGACCATGACAAGTCAGGGTCATTCTACCTCCCTGCTGTTGTTGTGGTCTGTCAAGTTCGTTTGGCCTTAGCCAAAACTGGGTGTACCAACATTGCTGTGAGACCTAGGGTGACTGTCCAGGTGGCTTGCTGTTTCTGTCCTTGCTGCACCTTTTGGAAGTTGTCCATCCGCACTTCCTGTCTACTCTAGTATCGTTATTTTCCTTCTCAGGTCTTGATGAGGTTGAAGATTAAGCTATCACAACTATTAGTCTCTCTTCCTAGTTAGATATATTAGGTACTAGACTTATGTTTTCCAGCTTAGGACAACTCTATTGTAAACTCCATTATGCCTTCACTCTAGGACTAGATATGTAGGTCATTTTGTTCTCAATTTTCCTTTTCTTAGAGCACACTTCTTATTCACTGTTTTGTATATAGTTTGTTATTAAGCCTAAATCTTTTCTTTAGACTGAAAGGGGAATTGTAGTGAGATAGTCCTTCTGTGGCACTGACCACGCCCATTGGGGGTGGAGCCATGGGGGAAGTGACCTGTGGAAGGAGGTCCTCTTGCTTGAGTGACTTGGACAGGAGAGCATCAGGTGGAATTTCCTGGTGTTCATCTGTCTAGGCTGTAAGTTATTTCTCCCTGAATAAACATCTATTCGGCCTATTTGTTTATCCTGATCCTTATTTAATTGCGATAGATAACTGCCTTAATCTAGAAACAGGAGAGAAGCCCCAGTCCCTACTTCACATGACCTGTCATATCTAAATGACCCCAACTGGATGGCATTTCCTACATATGGAATTGGGGTGGGGGGATGGGAGGGGAGGGTGGTTAGAGTGCATGTGAGAGGGCAGAGAGGGTAAAAAGGGAGGAAAGAAGGGAGGGAGGAACAGACAGAGGGAGGGAGGAAGGGACTGGGATTAACATGTAAAATATTATATTAAATTAAAAAAATGCTTTGACTCCAAAATTTAAGTTCAAGGACAAGTTACTGGGGAAAAGGATTTCTATTTTTGTTTCCACAGAAAACAAAAAGATGTGGATTCCTTCCAGACAAATGTGGTTTGATCAAGCCAGACCACCTGAAACAGAGTACCAGGTGATCCTACATTCAAAATAGCTGGACAAAGCAGCCTTACATATTACAGGCAGAATTTCTGAATCTTCTTAGACTCCCCCATGACAGCGCCCCTTACCAGCAGGAAGGAGTTTGGAAAGAACAATGGCCAAATTCCCAAATGTTGTCTATAAATGTTTGTTTTCATTTAAATGGACTTGGTTATATAAAATAAAAAAATAAAAATATAAAGGGTAGATATCAAACAACTAGAGTAATTTCAATCCTAAAAAGTTTGCAAACTATTGACAATGATTGTCTCACTTACTCTTCTATTGCTGTGAATATACACCATGATCAACAAGGCAATTCACAGAAGAAAGCATTTAAATGGAGACATGTTTGCAGTTTCAGAGGGTTAGTTCATGACCACAGTGATGATGAACATGGCAGCAGGCAAGCAGGCAGGCAGTGCTCTGAAGTAATAACTGAAAATTTAAATCTGATGCCTTAGCCAGTGATATAATGAGAAAGAGATTCTAGGCCTGGAATGTGGTTTTGAAACTTCAAAGTCCATCCCCAGTGACACACATCCTCCAACAAAGCATTACCTTCTAATTCCAACAACTGACAACTAATCATTCAAATATATGAGCCATTTTGAATTTTCATTCAAGCCACCAAAATGCCATTACATATTATGAATGTTTTAGTATAGTAGTAACAATGCTTGTGCATTCTTTCCCTGACACAATTTTTTTTTTCTGACAAGAATTTTGTTAGTGTGATGCAAAGTCTCTCTAACACAGAAATAAAGGCAACATAATCATAAATACACACAAACATAGAGAAGAACCACCCATATATATGAAGCAGATCTTTACTGAACTGAAGTGATAAATTAATCATGCAATAAATAGAATTAGAGATTTTGATGCCTCTAACTGAGTATTCATGAGACAACCTAGACAGAATATATTAAGTGTAGAAAAAGAACTTTTAAAATAATTACCTAACAAAATCTAACAAGCTTATAGAGAATGTACTCACCAACAAAGCACCCCATGCCTTTGCAAATTCACAGGAGACATTTTCCCATGCTGATAACACAGGCCTTACTCTCAGTCTCCAGGGACTCATGAAGATCAGTAATACAGACTGTGTTATCTAATCAAAAGGCATCTAGGGGGAAATCAACTCAAGTACACTTTACAAAGCTGTAGAAATTATTTAGCACAATTGTCAGAAACTAATAGATCAGGAAGAAATGACAGTAACTATCATGGGTTTAGAGAAGACATTCTAAAGCACCAAAATTGTGTGATATAATGCAGCAAGGTTAAGAGAAGAATTTATAGTGATTGCCCCATTTTCACAAGGTAAATATGTTCATAAGGACTTTGACACTCAAACTAACAATATAGCATAAGGAACATATGATAGACAGGCAAATGAAACTTAATACAACCAGAGCAATAAAAATAATGACAATTAATATAGGAATAAGCGAGATAGGTGACAGAAAAACTTGAAAACTCAGTGATATCAAAACTTAGGCCTTTGTACAGACCAATGGAATTAACAAACCTTTATCCGGGCTTCCACTAACAAAAGAGGAGACAGTAATGTAATTACTAAAGGGTGAATAGGCCATTTATATTATTATAAATATTTATATATTTTAACACCAAATTTTGACAATATATGGTATGAAAAAAATTCTTAAAGCAGTATTACTGTCTGCATCATGAAGATATTAAAATAATAAGTTGTATGGAGATTAAATTACTATTCAGTCTTCTGACAAAATAAAAACAAACATAGGACAACAAGGCCCTGTGGTAAATCCAGTGATAATGAACTAATATCTATTTTTTCAATTATGTTCCTTAAATGTCAAGAATAATAACTCACATATGATTTCAAATACACCCAAGATTAAATGTTGAGATCTGGGTTAGTCTGAAGTAGAGAGTTAGACAAAGCCTTAAAAAAAAAAAAAGAAGGAAAAGGAAAGATAGTTCCCTAAATATAATCAATAGGTAAGGATCTCCAAAAACATTATAAAGCCAAAAGCAAAAGAAAGCCATAGTCTATTTTCACCTTTGTGATAAATGAAAAATTTCAAAAAATTATTAGAAAATGAGTGCAGAACCATAGGAAAAAATTATACACCCTGACAAATCCACATGTATGTCTTTCATGCAAGATTGTTCAGAGTACAAATACTACTCACTGCTACACACCAGACCGACAAAAGAAAAACATCAAAACACTATCTCAATTAAGACAGAAACACATTTAACAGAATTTAATACACATTCCTGATTTTACAAACCTCAAAAACAAACACTGAATTGAAACTACTTCAATCTATGAATACTAATATCCACTTATTGAAAGACCAGAATAAGTGTCAAAAGGGCTGAAAGCATTTTTGCTAAGGTTAGACATATGGCAAAGATGCCTACATTTTCTAATTCTAATCAGTTTGTATTTGAGTAGAAGTCCGAGATTTTACAAAAATAATGTGTTTCTGCCTTGTGAAGGACAATTACAGACTCATGTAATATGATCTTATGTATATAACATTCTTTAGCATAAAAATTCAATAAATATTATTTTAAAACTTATAAATTACACTATCAAAATAAAAGCCTACAATGTCAGTGTGAAAATGTTAAAATATATATGCTAAATATAGTCATTAAAATATTATGTAAATTATTATTTTTGCAATAGCATTGATATAAATAAAATTCTCATAACTAAAATACATTGAGTCAAAGAAGTTACTATGAAGTTGTATTAACTATTTGGTGTGCTCATAACTTAAAGACAGACATAGTTGAGTACAATAAAGAGCAAAGAGGAAATGCACATGTTTGGTTGAAAGTTTATTTACTGAAGAAGGTCTTAGGAGTATACAGTAGGTGACAACTAGTGATCAGCAGATGTACTATTCCCTGTTTAGTGAGTCCTACTTGATGAATCCCTGGGGTTACTGACTGGATGGTGAATGACTGGTTGTTCCTGTCTGCATGTTTCTCAAGTATCACTGCTTGCCTTTCTAATAACAACAGCTGTGTGGTTCTTTGCATTTTGGTGGTGTGTTTTATACTTGTTTGTCTCACCTATAGCTGTGGATGGGCAGGAAGATGATTTCTGTTTAAGCTTTATAATTTTGATGAAGAGAAATAATACTAAGATATTTTACATTACTCAGACAGGCATAGGATTCTTAGTCACACAAACATATAGCTTGAGACTTCAGAGCACATTCAAAGCAGTCTGTTTGCCCCTAGACACAAATATCTGGTTGTCCCTATAGACTAAGAAAGGAGGTCATTTTCCAGGGTGCTTACTGTTGATTCAAGGTCAGAGCAGGAAGCAACTTTAGTCTGAACATAGTCCCTATCACTCAAAATCCAGCTATTTGTCTTGATTTCCAAAGTCATTTGGAGCTATGTGCATAGCTCAATATGATAAACTGTGTGACTAATCTTGTGTTATCAAAATGGATAGAGCCCTGTAAATAGAACTTATAATTGCCCAGAGTTCAGCTGTATGAAGAGGCAATGGAGATGCAAAGAGAAAGAGAGGAGCAATGGGAAAGCAGAGAATGAAAAAGCAGCAGAGAAGGTGTGGAAAGAGACAGCTGTGTGGAGCTATGTGAGAACTGCTGCAGAATGTAGTGTGTGTGCGTGTGTGTGTGTGTGTGTGTGTGTGTGTGCACGCACATGTGTGTAGTAAGAAATGAAGAGGAAGAATCATGAGAGAAGAGTGAGCAAGTGAAAGAGGGAGTAAATGATGTAGATGTAGTATGTGTGAGAGTGAATGAGTGTGAAAATGAAAGGTGTGCCAATGTAAAGAGATATGTAACAGTAAAGTAAAGAGGTGTTGTAACTAAATATAGAACTATGTAACTGTGCAGGAGATAGATGTATGTATATAAAGAGATATATGTATGTAAAGAATGTAGTTGTGTGAAGATGAGAGATTATCAAGAGTGATTATTTAAGATAATGTAAAGGAGAAGGCTACCATCAGGAAAAGTGCATGCTTCTTGCCTTTTTCTTAGGCTACCAACAGAAAAAAACGTGTTTCCTTATTTTTTCCCATCAGACAAAATAGTCTAGATCCTGTTAAATTCTCTGACTTTTTTGCACACCCTGATGCTGACTGAGGGCTGGTGCCCCCAACTCAGTAACAATTGACAAGGATAGCAAGACCAACACTTTGTAAGAAAATGGATATTGATGAGCAGAAGATGGTGACCCAAAGCTTCATCTGCCACTGTACATGAAAAATTAACCAAAAAAAATCAAAGACTTAAATATCAGTCTTTTAGCTTGACTAGAAACACACTTCAGTGTAGGACAATTGCCTAACTTAACCAAGATACCAAATTCACTGTGTAACACCAAAAATATAACACTTAAAAATATATGAAAACCAAGTATATGAGTTAGAAAATGTTACAGTATACTGCTGTTAGCCTTTGACACTGTACTAAGTACATCCTCATTGCTGGGAAAAAATGTGTGACAACACAACTGAAGAAAGAGTTTATTTGGACACACAAGTAGAAGCTACAGACTACCCTGGTAAGGAAGTTATAGTGGCAAAAGTAAGATGACTGCATCATCTTACATCTGAACCCAGTGATTAGTGTTGCTTACATGTAGGGTGAATCTCTCCAACTTGGTTAGAATATAGACATTCTATTACATCAAATCCCAGAAGTCTGTCTTCTAAGTCACTCTAGATACTGTCATGTTGGCAATCAATATTAGTCACCATAGTTGCCAATCTTAATCACTGTTCTATTGCTACACAGAGATACCATGACCAAGGTAATTCTTAAAAAAGAAAACATTTATTTAATGACTTGCTAACAGTTTTGGAGAGTTAGTCCATTATTATCGGTATGGAGCAGTAAATGACATGCATGGCTCTGGAGTAGTAGCTAAGTGCATCATATTTTGATCAGTAGTCAGCAGGTAGAGCAGGGAATGGAAGGGAGTGGTGGAGACTAGGCTTGGTGTATGCTTTTGAAACTTTGAATCCCATGCCCATTGATACAACTTCTGTAATCAGGCTATACCTCTTCCAACACAGCCATACCTTGTTAAACATCTATTCCCATTTAAACAATTTACCAACCAGAGACTAAGCATGAAAATACATGAGCTTTTGGTGGTTTGGTCATTCACATTAAACTGCCACACCACCTAAACAGGAACCTGCTCTATTTGTACAGATTATTTTGAAGAACTTTATGTTGCAACATCAACAGGGAGCATAATGCATGACGGAGTCCTCTCATCTGACATGAGAGCATAGTGAATGGCTTGACTCTACAGGCAGGTGAAGTGTAACTTGAAAATGTAGTCACATCACTTCTAATTTAAGAAAATCAATGACAGCCACTTCACAGACCTGATCAAAAGTCTTCTGCTGAGTGATCAGGGGAAGAAGCCTAGTGCTTTATGTCAATGTTGAGCCTTCTCTTCTAAACTGAGTGAAAATAGCTGTACTTTGATTAGGGTCATAAAAATACAACAAAGCATATGTTGCCCAGAGAAAAGTCTTTCAAAGGCATTGCAGTTGATATGGTACAAGTGTGGCAAGGCCTTCAGAATCAGAAGTTGTGACAATCAGCCAAAACTGGAATAATCTTTGCAGCTGAAATGTAGTTTTCTCAAGGTGCAGGTTACCATAGTGACAGTCTGGATAGTCATCAAAACTTTCTGGTCTGTTCCATTGACATCTCTCTGCTCACAACTAGACATAAAGGATTGACAGCTTTCAATCAAAGGATCAGATCAGGCCAGTCCCTAACAGCTTAGCTGGCATATCATCAACACCATCACACTGTCTACTAACTTGCCAGTGCTGAACTCTTAACAAAATGTCAATTGGAAGGATAGGACCCTCAAACATGTCTCATTTTCATTTATATGAAAGACTGGAAATCATCACAATCTTAAAATCCAGAAAGTACATGGTAATTCCCAGAGGCATGGAGGAAGAAGAATGAGGCTTGTTGTTTAATGCATGTAGAACTTTGGTTCCTTAGGATGAAAGATGATATGGAAATGGTGGATAATATTGTTGTTTTCAGGAGCATAAATGTATTTGACACCCCCATCCTCCAAACTTAAAATTGTTAGGCATAACACTTAATATTGTGAATATTATATCACATTAAAAAATTGTGAGAGCATATAAGTTGCTTCCAGGTGCTGGCTATTACAAATAATGCTGCTATGAACATAGTTGAACAGATGCCCTTGTTGTATGAATGTGCATCTTTTGGGTATATGCCTAAGAGTGGAATTGCTGGATCTTGAGGTAAACTGATTCTCATTTTCCTGAGTAACTGTCATACTGGTTTCCAAAGCTGCTGTACAATTTTGCACTACCACTACGTGTGAAGGAGTATACCCTTTTCTCCACATCCTCTCCAGCATAAGATTTTATTGGTGTTTTTTTTATTTTAGCCATTCTGACAGGAGTAAGATGTATCTCAGAGTTGTTTTGATTTGCATTTCCTTGATGGCTAAGGATGTTGAGCAGTTTCTTAAGTGTCTTTCAGCCATTTTGGATTCCTCTATTGAGAATTCTCTATTTAGTTCTGTACCCCACTTTTTATTTAGTATTTTGGTAACTAGCTCATTGAGTTCTTTGTATATTTTGGAAATCAGCCTTCTGTCAGATGTGGGGTTGGTGAATTTCTTTTCCCAGTCTGTGGGCTGCCATTTTGTTCTGTAGACTGTGTCTTTTGCCTTATAGAAGCTTTTCAATTCAAGGAGGTCCCATTTATTAATTGTTGATCTCAGTGTCTGTACTACTGGTGTTATATTCAGGAAGCAGTCTCCTATACCAATTCATTCAAGGGTACCTCCATTTTCTATTATAAAGAGGTTCATTGTGCTGGGATTAATGTTGAGGTCTTTGATCCATTTGGACTTGAGTTTTTTTTTTGTGGCAATAGATAAGGATCTATCTTCAGTTTTGTACAGGTTAGTGAGATCAACAACTAACTTATCCACCATCATGGAGCCCTCATCTAGTACCGGTTGGAAACAGAAGCAAACACCCATTACTAAACACTTAGTCAAACTAGAATCCAGATGCAGAGGGAGAGGACAAGACCAGGTTGCAGAAACACATAGAGACAGCTGACCTGAACAAGGAGGAGCTAACAGGCCCCCAGTCTGATAGTTGGGAATCCAGCATGGGACTGACTCAGATGCCCTGAATATGGGTCTCAGCTAGAAGGACTGAGCAGTCTAAGGGACCTCAGAAAGGATGTATTCCTGTTTCACAAAGGACCTTGTGGACACATCCCCCATGGAGAGATACTACCTTAACTTAGAGACAGGAGAGAAGTCCTAGTCCCTACTTCAAATTACTTGACAGATTTACATGTCCCCACCTGGATGGCATTGAACTACTTGTGGAATTGGAGTGGGGGAATGGAAGGGGAGGGTGGTCATGGTGCATGTGAGCAGGAAGAGGGTGAGAGGGAGGGTGGGAGGGAGTGATGGAGGGAGGGAGAGAAAACTAGGATTGACATGTAGAATAATAATAATAATAATAATAATAATATAATAATAATAATAATAATAATAATAAAGAATATTTTATCTCGTTTCCACAGAGGCTAGACAAGAGTGTCATATCCTCTGAAACTAGATTCACAGGTATTTATAAGACACTAGGTGAAACTGAACATGGATCCTCCAAAAGAACAGCCAATGCTCTTAACTACTTAGCCATCTCTTCAACCCCCTCTAAGTACCCTTTAGAACAATGGAAGCATAGGAAGGCCTCCTACAGTAAGAAAAATCATCTAAAAAAAAAAGTTGGGAAAAGATTTCCAATCAAATGTACCTAACAAGAAATATCTAACAAACTAGACTTCTAACCAAAGTTAATTTTAAAAAATGGGGAATTTAATTTCATATTCTTCAAAAGAAAAAATCTACCAAGATGATGTCTCAATTCTGAATATCTATGTCCTAAATATAAAGGGACCCATGTTTGTAAAAGAAACAATACTGAAGTTTTACTCACATGTAAAACCTCACATAATAGTAGTAGGGGGCTTTAATACCTTACTCTCACCAATGGACAGGCCATCCAGACAGAAATTAAACCAATTTTAAGACAAAATGGATAATGGATAACACACACACACACACACACACACACACACACACACACACACACACATATATATAATTTCATCCAAACTCAAAAGAATGTATCTTTTTCTCATTGCATTGGACCTTTTCCAAAATTGACCATATACTTTGTCACAAAGCAAGACTCATCATATTAAAAAAAAATTTAACTAATTCCCTGTATCTTACCAGAGCGTCATGCATTAAAGTTGGATTTCAATAGCAACAGAAACTACAGGACATCTAAAAACTCAGGGATACTGAACAAATCTCAACTGAGCTACCACTGGGTCAAGGAAGAAATAAAGAAAGATGTTCTAGAATTCAAAAAAAGGAAAAAATAGCAGACTTGTGTGATAGGAAATAATCAAACTGAGGACTGAGATCAACAAACAAGACACAAATAGAACAATACAAAGAGTCAATGAAACAGAATTGGTTCTTTGAGGTAATCAACAAATAGATAAGCCTTTATCCAAACCAACTAAAACACAGAGAAAAACAAAACCAGTAAGAAAAGGGATGACATAGCTGACTACAATAAAATCCAGAAAATCCTTAAGTTGTACTACAAAAGCCTGAAAAATTTAAAAGGAATGGAAAAGTTTCTTCATAGAAAGCTCTTACCTATGTTGAATCAAGGTCATATGAGTAATTTATGTAACATCTCAGAAAATAGAAACAGTCATTAAAATCTCCAACCAGATCTCCTGAGTAAACATGGGAGGCAGGGGGAGGTGGAGGGGCAGATGAGAGGAGGGAAGAGGAATGGGGAAATTGTGTAGCTCAATGATTTTTTTTTTTTAATTTAAAACAAAAATTCTCCAACCAAAAATAACCCTGGGCCACACTTTCAAAGAAGAGCTAATACCAAAAGCTGTTCAAATTAATACACAAAATAGAATCAGAAGGAACTTTGTCAAATTAATTCTATAAGGCCACAGTCACCCTGATACACAAACCACACAAAGACTTGACAAGGAAAGTGAACCACAATGAATATCCTTCATGAACATTGATTTAAAAAGACTCAATAATCCAGAACACATCAAAAAGATCAGCCACCATGACCAAGTAGGATTTATCCCAGAGATTCGGAGATGAAGGACAGCTAACACCCAGTTTAGCTAAAACAACCCTGTTCAACAAAAGAACTTTGAGACGTATTACTATCCCTGATTTTAAGCTCCACTATAAAGATATAGCAATAAAAACCACATGGTATTAGCATAAAAATAAGCAATTTTCTGGAAGCCTGCATGGTCCTAGGGACCACAAGGATGGCATTGCCCCCTGCCCACTAAACCCCTTTAAGCCTATCCAATTACTCCTAACTGCACGCTGACTCCATGGGCTCCATACCTCTGACCACTATTTTGGAAAAAGTCTTGGGCTTTACCAGAGGCTAGGCAGAATCTTGGCATCCCAGTCCTACAACTCCAGAAACAGACTTCTTCAGCTTTACTGCAGAACCATGACATATATCCCCCCTCCTAGGAACACCTGATTTTGAACAAGAAGACAAAATTGAACTACTTAAAAAGAAAGCATCTTTTACCAATGGCACTGATCTAACTGGATGTTAGCAGATAGAAGAATACACATAGATCCATATCTGTCATCCTGTACAAAATTCAAGTCCAAATGGACTAAATACTTCAACATAAATCCGGCTATAGTGAACCTGATAGAAGAGAAAGTGAGGGATGATTTTGAATGCATTGACACAGGAGACAACTTCCTGAACATAACACTAATAACACAGGCAATAAGACTGACAATTTTAATAAATGGGACCTCATGAAACTGGAAGCTTTCTGTTAGGCAAAGAACACCATCAACTAGAATAAAACAGCACCCACAGAATGGGAAATTATCCTCATCAACCCACATCTGACAGAGGACTGGTTTCTAAACCATATGAAGAACTCAAGAAACTAGATATCAACAAACCAAATAATCCCATTAAAAGTGGAGTATAAAGCTGAATAGAAATCTCAAATGGCAAAGAAACACTTTAGGAGATATTCAAAATCCATTGCCATGAGGAAAAGGCAAGTAAAGATTCCATCTCACACTTGTCAGAATGGCTAAGATCAAAGTACAAGTGACAGCTCATGGCAAAGAAGATGTGGAGAAGACATACACTCCTCTTTTGCAGGTGGGAGTGCAAATATGTACAGCCACTTTGGAAATCCATGTGGCTGTTACTCAGAAAACTGGGAACCAATCTACCGCAAGACCCAATTATACCAATCTTGGCCATATACCCAAAGGATTCTCTATCATATCACAAGGACTTTTGCTCAACAATATTCACACAGCATTAGTCATAAGAGCCAGAACCTAGATACAACCTAGATGCCCTTCAACTGAAGAATGGAAAAGGAACTGTGGTACATTTACACAATGGAGTATTTTACTCAGCTGTTAAAATCATGGACACCAGGAAATTTGAAAGGAAATAGATGGAACTGGGAAAAAAGACATCCTGAGTAAATTAATCCAAATCAAGAAAGAAAAGAATGGTATGCACTCACTCACATGTGGATATTATCTGTAAAATGAAGGATAGCTATGCTATAATCCACAAACCCAGAGAGAATAGATTACAAGGAAGGCTCATGGGGGACACCGAGATTTCCCTGGTAAAGGGAAATAAAGGAGATTTTGTGAGTGGACTGAGGGCAGATGAGGATAGGAACATGAGTGATCAGGTTGGAGAGGGCTACGGGGAAGAGTACTGAAAAAAATTCAGAGATTCCTGGAAAAAAAGGAGGGAGCATTTCAGGGACAGGTAAAAACCTGGCCAAAGGAATCTCTCAGGAATCTACAAAGATGACCCCAGCTAAGACTCCTAGTAATAATGGATATATAGCCTGAACCGCCCATCCTCTGTGACCACATTGGTGCGTAGCCCAATTGTCACTAAAGAGGCATGATCCAGGAATTAATAGAAACAGATGCAGTCCCACAACAAGCATTAGGTGGAGTTTGAGGAAATCTGCAGAAGAGGACGAGAAAGGATTGTACGGGAGAGAGTGGTCAAAGACACCACAAGAAAACTAACAAAACAACTAACAAGAACTCATAGCAGCTCCCACAGATTTAATTGACAATCAGAGAGCCTGCATGGGACTGACCTATGCACTCTGCATATATGTTATAATTGTATAGCTTGGTCATATTGTGGGAATCCTAAAAGAGGGAACAGGGGCTATCTCCAACTCTTATACTGGCTTTTGGGACTCTACTCCCCATACAGAGTTGCCTTGCCCAACCTTAGTAGATAAGGAGGTCCTTAGTCTTACAGCAGTTATGTATGGCATGTTTTGAATATAGACATGAAACACCTGTCCTTTCCTAAACAGAAACGAAAGAGTGGATTGTGGGGTGAGAATAGAGCAGATTGGAGAATGAATGAGAGAAGAGGGAACAGAAACTGCAGCTGGGAGGTAAAATAAATAAACAAGAATTTATTTATTTTAAAAAGAAAGTAAAAAATGAAAATAGGATGAAGTGAAAGAAGAGCAAAAGGAAGACGAATATGAAGAGGAGGGGGAATGGGTGAAGGTGGAAGATGGAGGGTTATTATACTTCAGTGGCATCATCAAGTAATCAGCTGGAATTCCAGTAGCATTTTCCTTAATATAATCTATGCTACTGGAACTCATATATCTTTTAGGTAGGAAAGACTCCTTTCAAAAGTGAAGCTCTAGTCAATGGCAGGAACTAGGCAGAGCACGAAAGAGTTAACTGGTAATTATTTAACTGAAAAACAAACCATGCCCTCCCATCCTCCCCCACTCCACTTATGTATTGAAAGATGAATATGTGCTATCTCACATAAAGTTGTAATAAGACAGAGGTAAACCTACTTCCTGAAGGAGAGGGGGACACAGTCCTGATTCTCCTGCAATTCAGTAAAGAAAGACATCAGGAGAGTTTTCTGTTTGATGTTTTTATCTATTCATTAGTACCTAATAATGTTTTTCTTTCCCCTCTCCCCTTATTTTATGAAATGTCATTTTGAGTCATATGAAGGTTTGAAAAATTAGAAAACAAAATGATGGGGTTTGCGGTAAAATTGAAAAGAGTCTAAAAGTTGTTAAAGATTGGCTCTGGAAGTTTTCTGCATGCAAATAGTTGACACTTTTACACAATGTGGATGTGTAAAGTTCAATTGGGTTTAATTTTTAATTATGCACATATCTGCAAACATTTCCCTCCACTCAAAATTATAAATATATTTTTCATCTTTCATAATGGTTCCTTTCTAATCATCCCTGGGAATCCAGTGATCTGTTCCTTTCTAAATGAGCTAACATTTTAGAAGCATATTCAAAATGCCATGTAATTTGACCTTTGCTCATGTATGCAACTACAGCTCCTTGCATTTGATCAATGGATTTTTAATGCATAATTTATTCTGTCCATATAATTTTATTTACTATTGATTTGTTTGTACATTTTCTCCAAATTTTCTCATTTACCAGATTTTGTCTGTTATAAATAGAGATACTTGACCAACACAGTTCTCTGTGGAAACAGGTGATTCTACTGTCTAAATATAAATAAGTGAATGAACAATTAGGGAGTATGGTTCAGTTGCCAGTACCCATGTCAGGTAGATGGAAAATGGCAATAACTTTAGCTTAAGGTGATCCAAAACCCCATAATTGTACAAGCAGATATAAATACCTAATTAAAAACATAACTAATTTCTTAAAGAAATCTTTGCTAATACCCAGATACCACAATGGACTTCACCTTCCTCCCCACCTTGTTGCCCATGATATGAGACTCCTGTATGTTTGATTTATATATATATATATATATACATATATATATATATATATATATAAAGTATATTCCTACTTTCTTTATCCATTCCCAGTTTTATGTAACTGCCACCAGTATTTAATATACATATATGCTGTGATTTCCATGGTTCAAGGGCTTATGTTTACTTGAATAGCAACTATCCTTTTAAAAAAACTTGTACTGAAGTGCCATTCTCTCTCTCTGTCTCTCTCTCTCTGTCTTTCTGTGTGTCTCTGTGTATATTCCTATTTTTCTATGACTTCAAGGTACTTTTTGTAGATTCATCTTTCTGTCTGCTATTATTTTTGGATTATGTGAAGAACGTTCTAAAGTGCTTTTAGTGTAGAGTATTTAGACTGATAAATTCCATGAGCTTTCTCTTGTTTTGGAAAATTTTCATGCTTCTTGTTGAGTTTTGAAATATGCATTCTGTTTACAGCCTCTGGCCACTTTCAAGTTTTCAACACTAGGTTTGAACAATTTGATTACAAAGTGCCTCAGTGGTATCCTTCAGAACTTTCTTTTTCTTCTTGAGGCTCACAGAGGCTGTGAGTTTCTGGCATTATGGAATTTGTCAAGTTTAGAACAACATTGGCCATAACTTCTTGATAATTTATTCTCATCTTTTATATTTCATTGGAAAAACTGGTAGAGATAAGTATTTTAATTGTGGGAGTTTCCCAAGACATTTACCAGAAGTTCTCTGGTCAGAAACTCCCAGAATTCTAAAGAAGTTAAAAAAAAAAATCCCATCTTCTCCCTAAAATGTAAGTGGAAAAATCTATTGTGCTATTAAGTGTCTGACAAATTGTACATTTTAGAATAAAGCTTGTCATCTTTTAATTTGTAGCTTCTGATAGGTGCATAAGTATAGGCATTGTCCTATGTCTGGGACAGAAACTGAAGTCTAAAACAAATATTAGAGGAATTTCCTTGAAAACAGTTTGGGTAAAAGGATGAAAACCTGGCTGAAACTACAGAAGAAAAGTAAGCTAACCTGTTAATAAAATCACTGTTTGAGTAACAAAGGAAATTAAGCTCATAGAACATGGGGATATCTTCATGCAACACTTATGTATGCCCTGACCTATAGCCTATGAACCAAGTTCTAAACATTTACAACTTCCTCCTACATTCCAAATATTGATATTTCATTGTGGAGTTACAACATGCACATCAAGGCTATGTTGAAACAGGTAGATTTGCTGTGATAATCAGTGTGTATTTTTTTCTATCAAACTTCTAATAAATTATTGAAATCGTTGAAAGGAAGTGATAAAAATTAGGAAGCACAGCTTGAGGTAAGCCTTTAGATATTCAGATATGTATCATTAAGTACATAGTGTATCTTTCTATTTTATCATTTTGACACTTTCTCAGTTTTTTAAGCAAAGTCAACATACAGTTGTTACTTCATTCATATAAATATTGCTATTTTCTTACTCATAGAATTTCTTGGGTTGAAAATCTGATCACCAAATTATCAGTATTAAGAGATAGAGCCTTTTGAGAGATGTAGCATAGGATAGAATTAATGCACTTAAAGAGGTTATAGGGCTGTGGACACATGAATGGAGCTAGTGTCTTAAAGATAAAACATTTTACTTACTTCTCTGTTTCTTTTTTTAATAGAAAGTTCAAAAGAAACATAAGAAATAAAGACATTATTTGGTTTATGTTTTGAGAGTGACAAAGAAAGATGTCATGAAGGATAAGCAGAAGCAAGAAGCTGAGAGAACATATTTCAACCCCATGTGGACAGCAGAGACACAGAGTAGAAAGTAAGGCAAGTACATAGCCCCCAAATCCACCCCAGTGGCGTATTTCTTCCAACAGAAATGCAACTTATTAAGGTTCAATATCCTTCCCAACAACACCAATTGCTGGGGGAGGGGACAAATGTTAATATGCATATGTTGGGGGCCCATTTTTTTCTCACTCAAATTACCACAGAAAGGTTCTTCTACAATAGAAGACTACTATGCAGTATATGACTATTCTGTTCAGAAGTCTAATTTCCTGCCACTTAGATCTTCAACTTCTCAATTCCCAAACCTTAAAATAAGAAGTATCTTAGTTTACATCTTTTCAACATCTGATATTTTATCTCAGCAGCCTCCAGTGATGGAGGCTTACCCATTCATTTTTATTAGGAGAGTGGTCTATAAACACAGAGAAAATTCTGTAAGTAAATGAATGTCATTGAATAGATGGCTAGATAATTATGAATGCTTGCTGCCCTTAAAGATGAGTTGAATTTGGTTCCCAGCACTCATGTCAGGTGGCTCACAAGTTTTTACTTTAGTTCTGGGAATCTCATGCCCTCTTCTGTTTTCTGTGAGCCCCTGCATTAATTTGTACATACTCCCATACAGACAATAATAAACATAATTTTTAAAAATCATTAAAAAGTACAACAGTGCTAAAATAAGTACATTTCTCGGGTAATAATTATTGCAGCCATAGTATGGCAGAGTGGGACAATGTACATAGAGTTCCATTATGTTCACATATATGTGAATCAATTACCATTGTTCCTGTACATGTTCCTGCATTGTTACAGTTGTATCATATTATAATATGAACCCATTACCATTGTTCATGTGCATGGCCCTGCATGGTTATGTTTGTATCAAATAACATGGGTCTGGCTAGCCTTCAAGTCTCAACTGTACAGCTGCCTTCATCAAGTTTTTTATGCTAGACTGGAGCATAAAACATTTTCCATTCAGTGGATCCAGTTAAGCTTAGGATCATATGTAGTCAAAAAGAAACACCTCCTTTGGCTGTGTGTTTTGTAAAAAGTGCAAAGCTATTGAAAATATACCCTGCTTTTTACTTCTTTTGTAGAATGGCTCTGGGCTTCTGTTGGAGCAAATTCGATTCACTTTCTGAATGGAGTATATGCCTGTGCAGAGTTATAAAACCTGATTCTCATTTCAATTCTTCTACTAAATAACTGTGTGATCTTGGGTAACTTCTATTCAGACCTTTCTACAAAATGAGCTCATTAAATCAGATTATTTCCAAGGCCTCTTTTAGCTTTGCAATGGTATACATTTTACTGTAAATATTAGGTAGTAACAGAAAGCTAGAATAATACAATGCTCTCCGTATACAAAATGCCTCTTTTTCTGAAATCCTCAAAGATTATCCATCAATGTATTCAAAGCTGGAAACCCAGCGTTTTTTGTTTTTTCATGTTGAATATTTAAAAGTTTATTATAGATAAATAGCCCCAAACTTGTAAGCTTATTTGAAGCTCTGGAAAGACTAGCAGCTAAACCTCATGGGTTAGGAAAATTGGGCAGTAAATTGTATGACACAAAGTTCTCCCCTGAGATTTGCTGTTTGCTGCTTATGGCAGGCTGTGTAAGAAAAGTCAGATTTGCAGTTGCATTGCTGCTACAGATCCCACGTGAGTTCAGGAGTGTAGGAACAATGACGAAGGTGATTAGAGCAGCTGGACACCAAAGGAAGAACGCAACCACATTCCGTGGGCTCTCTAGCAGCCAGAAGGTTTCTTATATTTATTTGAGTACTGCATTCATGAAATGAAGGTTTTCCTTTGGGAGGAGGAGAGATTACACAATTACACATTGGAAATGACCGCATTTGTACTCAGAAAGCAAGATATGAACTTAGGTTTTAAGTCTGTTCAGAATATGATATTAAGAGGGGCATATCCTCAATCACTTTTTAAATTGGAAGTCTGAATATGTAATGCCCAAATTACCTACAATCCTTACTTATCACTTAGCCATGCTCACTGTCAATTTCACTGGTTTCCCCTGGTTCGGTTTTTTTCAGGTACTTCAGCTCTTTCCAAATGGTTATCTGGCCATAGAAAATATGAATTAAAAAGGTTCTCATGTGCCTGTTTTTATAGCAGGCCTTTAACAACTCTGATTTCCTAGATGTTGCTAGATCTGTATTAATGCCAGCAAAGATCAGCAATGAATATTGTACTATGTCTATTATTTCATATAAATATGATCAAAACATAAAAGACAAAACTATAGAAAGTCCAGTGACAGATCTATTGATCATCAAGCATGAGTCTCTTTATTTGTTCATAGGCATTGGATAAATGTCCAACAAGTCTTCTCAATCTTGCTTTCAGCTCATTACCTTAAAGTTCACTGTCCTTTTGTAATGCACTGTGCCTTCCTAGGATACTTAGCTTTTTACACATATACAGCTCCTTCTAACTTGAACCCTCTTCTGTCATGTCCTAGCTCATGTCTAATTTTCCTGAGTAAAGTGTTTGGGGCTAGCACTTAACACGCACACTCCATCCCTTTGTGGATCAGGGTTCTCATGTCCTAGGTGGTTTTGATCCAGAAAAAAATGGGATTATTCACATTTTCATCTATAGTGCCCATATTATGGCCTGTGGTCATGGAGAATTAATTTCCTGTGATTATAATCACCTCAGTTACCATATTTTTTGAGTATTCAGTTTAGCTCTTTTTATTACTATATATTCAATACTCTGGCACATGTACAAATTTAGAGTTTTTTTTTTTTCAATCAAATTCACAACCTCTTCAAAGTTCAGATTTTATCTCCACCCTCACTGTCATCTAATGCATCTAACATGTCATTACAGCTTTATGAAAAGCCCCAATGTGACTTTTGGACATGAAACATGAGAATGATTTAATGTGAGTTATAGGTTTGTATTTATAATATATAGTGCAATGTATTTATATTCAGTTCAGTTCAACAAATATTTATTGAGCAACAGTGTAGTGTTTTACTCATAGTACACTTTCAAAAAACATTTAGACACAGAATGTTAGCAATTCATCTAAACAGTGCAAGGAACCCAGCAGAAAAGGAGGGATAAATACTTCCTAAACCATTTTCTGGTTTATTAACCCCAGTTGCCCATATTTCACTTTTAAAGTAGATTATATCAGAATAGTACAGACCTCATTTAAGGAGCTGGTTCTCAACTCTATTGCCAGAATTGGCACTCCATTGAACTTGAAATCATCAGAGACGCTAGGGAGTAAGGCACAAGGCTCTTGATTCATGCTTCATTATTATTATTATTTAAATCTGCTTTACCCAAGGATGGGACATTTCTTCTTCTTCTTCTTCTTCTTCTTCTTCTTCTTCTTCTTCTTCTTCTTCTTCTTCTTCTTCTTCTTCTTCTTCTTCTTCTTCTTCTTCAATTTTCTCTTCCTCTTCCTCCTTCCCCCTTCTTCTTCTTGTTTTTCTTCTTCTCCTCTTCCTCCTCCTTCTCGTTCTCTCGTTCTTCTTCCTCTTCTTCTTTAATTATAAACTTTTTAGCTGATGGCTTAGGCTTATTAATGCCTAGCTCTCTCTTAATTACTAACCCACAACTATTAATGTATATATTTCTACATGGCTTTACCTTATTGGAGAATTCCTGGAATCCTATTTTCCCAGTAGCTACATGGCGTCTTACTGGTGGCTTCTCTCTGAGTCCTCTCCCCAGAATTCTCCTTGTCTGGTAGCCCTGCCTATACATCCTATCTGGCTATTGGCCAATCAGTGTTTTATTCATCAATCAAGAAGAGAAACATATATTAACAGCGTACAAAATGTCATCCTTTTTTCTATATGAGTTATTTCTTAAGTTCAACTTCAGAGACATGTTGTGCAAACTACTGGTGTACTGGGCATTAAGAATAAACTAGCTATTTCATTGTGAATAAAACAAGGGTGTACACATCATAAAGCAAACTATAAAAACTAAAGACAATCCCCTGAGTACCACATACAGAGCCTGGCTAAGAAAGAATTCATTCACTGAGAATACACACAGAACCAGGGAGTTTCTTTGCTGGCTACAAAACTGGCATGGGATTAATATCCAAAATATATAAAGAATTTTAAAAAGAAAATATTAAAAAAAATCAATTAACAACCCACTTTGAAAAATGGACCAAGAATCTGAACAGAGCTCTCAAAAGAGGAAATAAAAGGAGACAAGAAATATGTAAAGGAATGTATGTGCCAAGATCTTTGAGGTTTCATTTTACTTCCATCAAACTGGTGAAGTTCAAAGAAATTAAATAATAATAAATTTGGATATGAATGTGATGAAGCAGAAACCTCATTCATTGTTAGAGGGATTGAAAATTTCCAGAACTATTGGAATCAATGTAGTAAATCCCCAAGAATCTAAAAATGAATCTGCTATATGACTTACTATTTCATTCCTTGGCATATACCCAAAGAACTGAATATACTATTGAACAGATATTTTCTCAGCCATGTTCATTGATCATCTATTCACAGTAGTTAAGAGGTGGCAACATTCTTAATGCTCTTAAACTGATGAATGGATAATTCAAAAACTGTACATATGTACTACATCATACCCTTCAACTGTAAAGGAAAATGAAATCATGAACTCTGTAAGTAAATGGATGAAACTTAAAAAGACCATATTGTGTGAGGTAACATAGATTCAAAAAGGCAAAACGTGCATAGTATATCTCATTGGTAACCAACAATTCCAAATCTGCAGATGTTAGCATGAAACCAAGAATAACCACTGAAATAAGGAAAATAAAATCATGGCATGGGAAGTGGGACAGCAATAAGAAGAGGGATGACAGAACACACATAATTTGATGGTATAAATGGAAAAAGTGGTGTGGGTGCACTCAGAGAAAAGGAGGGAGGAGAATAATCTAACAGTGAGGATGTCTTAAAAAAAACATAAAGAATCTTGTTAGTTATTTACTTAAAATTCTATAGACTACAGGTAAATCCATGTCCATACAAGTACATATGTAGTTTAAGTGAAATTTTCCTACCTAGGTTAACAATGTTCCCTATAAAATCCATAGACTATCTGAGGAAAATTCTAATACCCTATATGAGAAGCCCTGTTTTCAGTTGTTGGTTGGGGTATCCAAAAGAGTCCCAAAATATTATAGGATATTGTGTTGTACTTGATTATATCTTATAGATGCTAAACTCATATCTTTATAATTGTAAACACAGTGCACTTTGGACGTGAGACCCAGCGTGTCCCAGATGGATCTGGCATGAAATCCTCCACTTTAGGAATCACTATCATGATACCAGATTGTGATATGCAAACTTCCAAGGACGAGAAGCACACAATAGTTATAGCCAATTTTGACACCTGTGAACTGAAAACAAAAACAAAAACAAAAACAGCATGACATGATAACCCTGAAGGTGCGATAATGACACTAATAGGTTGGCAATAACCAATAGCATTCTATTCATTCTATTTGAATTTAAGGACTGCTCAGCAAGAGGAAATCATGCCTGGTACCAGAAACATTGCCAACTACCCAAGGCTAGTGAGGTCATAGATCTGTGACCATTTTACTAAATCATCATAACTCCTAACTGCATTCAAAATGTTTATCTTTATAGACATAGATAAATGTAGCTCTCACCCCCTCATTAAAGAAACATCTTTTTGAAACAGATAGAGAGCATTATAAAGAACCCAAACCACCAAAATGTAGAGAACAAATGACCTTGTGCTGCTCAACTCCAACTTAAACATCTACAATAAAGCATCTTTACCTAAGTAAGGATCAGTGAGCATCATGGAAGAGCAGGAAGATTGTAAAACCCAGGGGAACAGAAAGTTTGCTGAGAAATTAGGTCTTCTAAATTTGAAAGGAAGTTAAACCTAGGAATCTTATTCCTAGGTAGCTGCTTACAAGAAATAATCTGAATAAAGATGATACCCACAGGCATTCTAATAGGAAAGAGGATAATCTTAGTCCCCCCCCCACGAAGACTAAGAACTACAGTAAATTACGGAGTGAATGTTCACAGTGGGAGAAATAAACTTGCTTAAGAGGGACTCTCCTAGCTTGTTATCCATTTCCAAGTGGCCAGCCTAAAAAGTCTATTTATTTATTTTTATTTATTTATGTGTCATAGCACAGATGATAGAGTTGTGGTAAAATATTTAAGAATACGGAGGTCCCATCTGCATGACTGGGAGAACAGATGAATGATTTGCTGGCTGGGCAGCCATACTCTTTAGGTCTTAACGCCCAGGGGCATATCCTGTTCTGCTCCCAGATCATTACAGCCCCACTGGGAAGGAACATTCTTCCACTGCCAGTTATCCCCCACTGCATTAGTGACCACCTGGGCCCAAGGCCACACCTGCACCAACTGGAGGAAGAGTCCCTGAAATAAGGCAGGTACACCCTGACCCATTCTAAAAAACTGCCTTTTTAATCTGCTTAGGGTGTTAAGCAGAATCGGGTAGAAGGAGTCGTAGATGTGTTTGTTGCATGTTATAGAACCTATAGCTTTGATGGGATTATGCAATCTTCTGGTTCACTGAAGTAAGTGGCTGTTTGCTTGGGAGTCTGGTGAGTACAAAGTTTTAGAGTTTGGTTTTGCTTAGAAATCTGTAGAAAGATAAGCCTCCAACCTGTTTTGTAAGTGTGCATATAAAAGAGATCGACCTCAACCTGCATTTTGGAGATTGAATCTGGTATCCCATTTTCAGAACCAGGCAGATTTGGAAGAGGTTTCCTGTTTTGTTGGATCTCTAAAGTATGGGTTTGATGCCCAGTAATCTGTGTTGACACCTGTATGTTTTGAGGTTGTTGGAGGCTGAACATTGGATGGGGTGGGGTATATTTCTCAGTGGTATAGTGGGGTTGCACTTGGGAAAATTTTAAAAAGTTACAGAGTTACTATGCAATTGTTAAGAAGCTTCTAGCCACATAGCAAGGATGATTGTGAATTTAAAGATCAATCCTAGGCTGGTCAATTCATCTTGGGGGTAAAAAGTTGGCAGTATGACTTTTTTGTTTACAGTCTTGTTTAGTACCTGGGGTTATTTTTCCCCTGGTAAATTAGTGGAAGTTGTTGATATTTCACAAAGACATGCTACCACATTGTTCTTGTTTGTGAGTGTGTCTGTGGTCTTGGACTATAGTTTCCCACGGTATGCTTGACTATTGGAGAAATAGACAGTATTGCCCTTATCACAAACCTGAGCTTGTAGGCCTGATAAGAAAAATCTAATTGAAGCTTTTGAACTGAATTTTTCCTCTCTTCAGATTTTACACTGGACTCAATCTTGAGATTTAGAATTCTTTTCTATTTGGCCAAAGAAATCAATGTGGATAGAAATTGTTCAACTAAAGTAATAAATGTCTATTAAACAAAAATAAAAAATATTAAGAGCTGCGAAGAAAAAGGGCCAAGTAACATATAAAAGCAGACTTACCTACCAGAATTACACCTGAGCATATAAAGACAGACCTACCTACCAGAATTACACCTGACTCATCAATGGAAACTCTGAGAGCCAGAAGGTCCTACATACACATTCTATAGACAACTGGAGACGAAAGATGCCAGGCCAGAGAACTATACCAGCAAAGCTTTAAATCACCATAGGTGGAGAAAACAATGTATTCCATGACAATATCAGATTTAAACAATGCCTATCCACAAATATACCCCTACAAAAAAGTACTAAAAGGAAAACTCAAACCTAAGGATGCACCCATGAAAACACAGGCAATATGTAACTTTATACCAGCAAACTACAAAGAATGGAAACACACACACTACCAACAACAACAACAAAAATAGCAGGAATTAACAATCACTGGTTATTAATACCACTTAATCTCAATGGAATCAAATTACCTCTCAACAGACTTGGGCTAAGAGAATGGATACAAAAACAGGACCTATCTTTCTGCTGCATACAAGAAACGTGCTCCAACCTCAAAGACAGACATTACATCAGATTAAATGATTGGGAAAAGACTTTTCAAGCAAATGGACCTAAAAAACAAGATGGCATAAGCTATCCTAATATCTAACTAAATAAACTTCAAATTAAAATTAATCAAAAAGAGTTGCAGAAGGACATGTTGTGTTCATCACAGGAAAAATTCATCAAGATGAAGTCTCAATTCTGAACTTCTATGCCCCAAATACAAGGGCATCCTCCTTTTTTTTTAAAAAAAAAAAAAATGTTACTAAAGCTTAAATCACACTAATAGGACAATACTTAAACTCCCTACTCTTAACAATGGACAGGTCTGCCAGACAGAAACTGAACAGAGAAATAAAGGAACTAACAGTTTTATGACTTAAAAATACTTAAAAGACATCTACAGATCATTCCTCCCAAACAAATAAAAGAATGTACCTTCTCAGCACCTCAAGGTACCTTCACTGAAATTGAACACATACTCAGTAACAAAGCAAACCTCAACAGACCCAAATTTATGGAACACTATGAAAGCAGTGCTAAAAGGAAAGTTCATAGCAATAAACACATATACAAATAATTTGGAGAAATCTCATGCTTTTGACTTAACAACACATCTGAATGCTCTAGAACAGCAATAAACAAATTCACCCAGGAGGAGTAGAGGACAGGAAATAATCAAATTGAGGACTAAACTTAATAAAATAGAAACAAAGAGAACAATACCAAAAAATCAATGAAGCAGAGTTTGTTCTTTGAGAAAATCAACAAGATAGACAAACACCTATTCAAAATAACAAAAAGGGCATAAAGATAATATCCAAATTGAAACAATCAGCAGCCATCAATTATCAATAGCTCTTCAATGAGGAGTAGATGCTTGTGAATTGTTCGCCTATCTAGGCTGGAATTTTGTCTGGGTTGATCTTGTGGGTCTTGTGCATGTAGTTACATAATCTATGAGTTCATGGGTGTGGCAGCCCTGTCACATCTGTTTCACAGTACTCTTCCATGGCCTCTGATTCCTAGGATATTTCTGCCTCCTCTTCTGTGTTGAGCACTACACCTTGAATCTAAGGGTTGTGGTATACATGCTAATTTTGGCCATACACACTACAGTTTCTTATTCTTTGAATAGTAATTGGTTGTGGTTTTCTTTTAGTGACGTCCATATACTTCCAAAGAAGCATCTCTGATGAGGAGTGGTCACAAAATCATTTAAATTAATTTTTCTCAAATACATCTTCCTTCCAAAAATATTTATAAGCTCCAGGACATAGTAGATGCATATCCTCTCTGATTCATACTTATTAGAAGGTTGGTTTCACAATAGTAACAAAATTTTAGGGAAGTTAATACTACCCTGTATTTTGAAGAGAAGAAATTAATTCTTAGATAAATTTAGTGACTTTTTTAAATGATATATTTATAAAAATGATAAATTAAAAAAACTAAGCAATAATTTTCTCATTTTAAATTTCTGAATCCAATGAATTAGATCAAATTATTGAACTTATCACTTCTCATATTAAATCATTGATACAGTATAAGTATATTGCCATGATGTTATTTTCTTTGTATAATTTGATTTCTATTCTCCTAATTAATTTATTAAAATATTTTCCATATTGTAAAACATATTTATTTAGGTTTTGTTATACATAAAGTATTAAAATATTTTCATATTGCTATAGTTTAGTATTAATAGCCTGCAATACAATAAAAGTCAATAGTACAGAGATAAAAGGCAGAGTTCTTTTTTATTTATTTCTATTTTTATTGTTTCTTTTTATGAATTTTTATTTAAATTAAAAACAATCTTATTTTACATACCAAATCCTCCCATCCTCCCATGACCCACAACAATCCCTATCCTACCACCTATCAACTCCCCACGGAGTGTGAGGCCTCCCATGGGGGATCATCAAACTCTATTACATCATTTGGGGTAGGACCTAACCCCCACCCCTATTGTATCTAGGCTAAGAGATTATCTCTCCATATGGAATGGGTTCCTAAACCCCATTCATTGACTAGGGATAAATACTGGTTCCATTGCCAGAGGCAGCATAGCGTACCCAGGCCTCCCAGCTGACACCTATCTTCAGGGGGTCTGGTTTGGTCCTACACTGGTTTCCCAGCTGTCAGACTTGGGGCCATGAGCTCTCACTTGCTCAGGTCAGCTGTTTCTGTGGGTTTTCCCAGCATGGTTTTAACTCTTGCTCATCACTCCTCCCTCTCTACAACTGGATTCCAAGAGTTTGGCTCAGTGCTTAGCTGTCAATCTCTGCTTCTGCTTCCATCAGCTAGTGGATGAAGGTTCTGGGATGACATTTAAGGTAGTCATCTATCTCATTATAAGTGCAAGGCACTTAAGATAACCTCTCCACTACTGCTTAGTTGGGGCCATCCCTGTGGCACCCTGGACATTTCCCTAGTGCCATATTTTTTTTTAAACCTATAAAGGCTCCCTCCACTAAGGTATCTCTTTTCTTGCTCTCCTTCTCTATTTTCCAACACCTCTATATTTATGATCCCTCATGTTCTCCTCCCCAGCTTCTCCCCTATTTATCCTACCTCCCTCCCCACTAACCTCTCAACACCAATTTGCTCTGGATATCTTGTCCATTTCCCCTTCTCCCAAGGACCATGTATTTCCCTCTTAGGGTCCTTGTTTTCTAGTTTCTCTGGGGTGGAAAAAACAAACTTCTTATGATCTAGTGAGGGAAATCCTGAAGTTGCATACATGATATAATGGGAAGTTCATCATGATGGATGGATTTTGGGTATATTATGATACATTTTTTGAACAATGAATACATACATTCAGCAGTGTTTATATTTGGGCTTCCAAAATAAGCACTTTGAAAAGAATACTGAAAAAGTGATTGTAAAAGTAGAATAATAGAACTCTAGTCTTAAATGTTTTATACAATTTAATCCCTCTGATAGTCCTTTTATTAGAAGTAACTTATAACCAATTTTAATCGCTATAAATAATGTTGCAATAAGTATTTCTGTCCATATAGTTTTTATTTTACTGCAACTTATCTCCTTAGAATATATTCCCAAGTGTAGCATTACTGGGAGCACTATGTATATATTTATTTCATGCTTTTCTTATATAATCCCAAATTGCTTTTTAAAATGCTTATACCTATTTATAGTGTCAGTAGCAATATATGAGTGTACTAGTTTGGCTAATATCCTTTCATTATATTTAATTACTTTAATATTTGGAAATCTAATCATTCTAAAGGAATGAAAACAATTTCTTAGAAGTTGAAATATTTAGCCAAAATGAACCAAGAAAGGAACACAGCACAACTGGATCACACTGATGACCACTGAAAGGAAAAATTGATAAAAAAAAAATGAAGCCTTTTAATCATAAGGATCATAAAATTATTGAGTATCATTTTGTGATTTGAATGAAGTACACTGATACAAATTAATGTTGTCTAATGGTATTTCTGAAAAGATACTTTGGTTTGTGACAAGATCCAACCTTCAGGAGAAATTCACCCCCATTCTGTTTTATTTTCTGAGATATTTATAAAATTATACAGCAACCTTAGACAGACCCAACTGTCTGTTGTTCTACTTTCATTCATCTCTTGGAAATATGGGCAGGTCTTTCTGATGAGTCATAGACCTAATGGGAGAACTTGGAATGAGATTTTTGTTTTCTTAAAGTGAGTTCCACCAAGTCTTCAGTCACTTATAAGTGTCAAGAAGAAGGGATGCTGACAGGCAGCTCTGTCAATGTGAGCAGAGAGTTTTAGATCAAACCCAGGAACATTACTGTCAAAAATTACAACCTCGGTGTTGACATAAATGTTGACAGCACCATTTTCACTGATAGTGGTATCACAGAGGATTATGATTCACAAAGGACTGTCCAACAAGGGATGATTCAGATGAAACACCCCTAAATAAGTAAAGAGAGAGGAAAGAAGAATAGAAACGTGAACAGTGCAGACTGAAGAATTCTATCAAGATGATGTCACACACATTTCTTCTTCCAGATAATGAGCTTATCTGCAAGCACCTGTGAAGAGAATATGAAGAGAAACATAAAGGTAGATCCAAGCCCTTTTTCAGCCTTGTATACCTCCTGTTTAACCTTGTGACACTCAAGATTTTGTAATAATCTTCAACCGGAAAGAGTATATCAATGGGTTATCTAATCCCAAATGGTAAGCCCTGAAAACATGCATAAAAGTAACATATAACACACTGAGTATGTTGTATTTATGATATATATGAACATATATTCACACATACATGTAGCATTATAATAAAAATTACTCAAAAAAGAGGCCATAGGCATTTCACACTCTGTGACCAACTAGAAGAGTACGGAATTGTTAACAGTCTGTCTTACTTTATCTCTCAAATTTTGGCATAATAACTATTTAGTGAGTAAATAAAAAAGCAGTTTATTAATATCTTTGCACAAATGACAGTCAATTATTTTGAGCAGGGTGTGTTTTAGTGATCAAATTCTAACCACAAAATCTGAATTACTTCTTGGAATTTATCTACAAGGAACATTTATTAATCTTTCACCAAAAGAAACTAGCTCAACTGTATTACAACACCATGCTATATGTTATGCTTGTTCTCTTTAACAAAATTACCTCTTTTCTAAGCAAACACTATTTGAAATAAAGGAAAATAGAGTATGACAAATTAAAAGGTATCAAAGAACTCTTCAAAAATATGAGTACTCCCAAAACATTGCCACATGTAAAGTCATTCCACCATTTGTGCAATGAAGATAAAAATGAAATATTTGAGAATTTACAGTAAGACAAGAGAAACATACAAGTACTTATTCTATCAACTTTTCCCTCTATATTGATATTTCTTTGGCAATTTAATTATCTTATATTTGTCTCTATAGAGAATTCTCTAGATAATGATATTTCAATAATCAGATTGTGTGAGTTCCCTTGGAGAAAATCACAGGAAGAAAGATTTGGGGAAAAAGAGTGTACACAGAAATGGTCATGGTTAACAAAGAATGTAGCACAGAATTATGAAGTATACAATTACTACAACATGAACACTTTCTATTGTTACAATATGTATGCTAGTGTTTGAAAGTGAATATATGTGTGCACTTATATATATGCATGTGTACATATTCTTGTGTGTTTGTGTTTATTTTTTTCTGAAAACACTGATTCCCACAAATTCTATCTGCTAGATAAAAATTGCAAGCCAAATATTACAGCTGAAAAAGACACAGTTGAAGCTTTCAGGAATTTTGGGCAAAGTCAAAAGTACTAATTCAGAAATTCAAGAAGTTGGTTTAGATGCAAAAGTATCTATGCATATAACATATGAATACCATGTTATAGCAGTGTCATTTGGGTGTTTTGATGAGAATTAATGCACATCAGAGCAAATCAGCATGACAGATTAAATTTGGAATTTCTGATCACCTAAAAGTAATTTCTAAGGCTATGACACTGAATTATAAATGAAGACCAGGGTAGGCTCACATTGCTTTTATGAATTCACTTTACAAAAGTTAAAAACAGTAAGGTGTCTTCATCTGTGATTAAGATGGGTGGTTGTACTGGGCATCCTTCAATTTTCTTGAAAAGGGAGACATTTGAATTTCTGGGATACAGAAAGACCTACATGGGCTGAGCTCACGAAGTAATAAGATGTAATAACCTTCTGCTCTAGACTTTAAAAGGAGGCAATGTGGGACTGGTAGTTTTATTAAGCAGCATCTTTAATAATCCATGCTATTCTATAGTACTATTTTATAGTGTACACACACACACACACACACACACACACACACACACACACACACACACACAAAATGGCTCCTCCTCCCTTCATGCTACCATAAACAATCACGTTCTTTACACAGAATTCCCACTTCCACTCCGAACTTAGTACTCTGTCCCTGTCCTGAGCAAAGTTCTTTTACTTGGTGACATATTGCTAGAGATCTTCATCCAAAGATCTCAAGAACACCAGATAGCTCTTAAAATTGAGATACTTAGTGGAACTGCTGTGTTCCCTCTCTGGTCACAGAAGGCGCTCTCAGCTATGGAGAGGGTTAAAGGCAGAAACTGAGCAGGATGGAAATTTAGCCTCTGCAGGTTAAAGCTTAATTGGGGGATCAGGTGCTCATGAAGAATGTGCACAGAGGGTGAGTAAGTCAACTGGCTTCAAGAATAGAGCCACAGGGAGACCATATGACCATACTCAGAAACCCAATAAACTTACTTTAGTAGTTTTGTTCTGGCCCAAATATACATAATGAGGTGCTGCATAATTCTGTTCTGTGCATTCCAAAATGTACTAGCAGTTTCCATCATCTGAAATTGTTTTCTTTGACATATATTACTATTAACACTGTAGACAGTATTGATATCTCTTATACAGAATAATTGCTGTCAGTATTTTTGGAAGCTCACTGGATTACAATGTGATGGCAAGAAAGCAGATGTCTGAAGATGTTAGATATTCTTGAGGAATTCCATAATACTTTTGTCTTTGAACATTTTTATGAAGAGAAGTTTTGATGAGAGAGAACAAGGAGAGAAGCGAGAGTAAGTTCAAAGACCGTACCCATATGGCTGGTCTCCTTTTGTAAAAATGTATTTTTGTCTAGTTCTCTTAAAATACCATTGCCAGCGCATGGGAGTTTGGCTTCTTTTGATTCAAGATAAAAAGGAAAGTTGGACAAACAAATTATCAATGAAATAATTAGTAAATTCTTACTTCCACCTTCTATTTGGGTATTTATTATGAGTATTATTACCCTGTATTTCCCTTTTGTGTTTTAAACTTGTCAAAATAAAATTAAAAATAGAATAGCAGAATATAGAACAGAGAAGGGAGGAATATTTAAATCAATTTTTTCCTGTACGTTATATCTACACATTTCTCTGATACTTGTTGTTCATCAGTTTAATCTTCAGTATGACCATGAAGATAACTATATTGTACTTATCCTGGTAATCACATACTATGTGCATCTCTCAGTAAGCAGGAATGTTCTTGATCACTGACACTATGGGATTTGTGATCCAAAATGACATGTTTAAACTACGATTTAGTATGTGTCCCTCTATTTCTCACTGACTTTTCTGTTTCCTTTTTTTTTTTTTTTTTGCTTTTTTTATCCCCCACCCTCATGTTGAAAGAAATCTAGCTTGGGGCAATTACATGTAAATCTGTATTATTCCTTTCAACATTCTAAACGGAAACTGGTTTTCACATTCACAAATAGACAAGTACTCTAATGAAACACTCTCACTGGGTTTCCTCATTGTGACTATCATTTGAATAACTCCTGTTACTAGTGTAATTGAGTATCTTTGGCTGATTGGCTACACTTTTGTAAAATATATGTGTAGTGAGGTAGTCCTTCTGGCCCATTGGGGGGTGGAGCGATGGGCGGAGTGACCTGAGGAAGGAGGTCGGAGGGGGCCAGGAAGGCGCTCCTTTCTGGCGTGACTCGGACAGGAGAGGATCGGGTTGAATTTCCTGGTGTTCATCTGTCCAGGTTGTAAGTTATTTCTCCCTGAATAAACATCTATTCGGCCTATTTGTTTATCCTGATCCTTATTTACCGCAATATATATGTTTAATCATTTTGCCTATTTTTCCTTTGCTTGATCTGTCTCTATTAACATGTGGGAGAACATTTTATGTTCACATACAAGTCTTTTTGTATTTAGTTGAAGTAAATCTGTGAGTCAGCCTTGCCCATTGTCCCATTCCTTTTTGGATTTCTTATTGTGTCTCTCTTCTCTGTAAGTGTGAGTGCTTTATATCAATTTGATGGTATGGCGGGTGTTTGGGGCAGGCTAGAACTTCTTGTTTCTGTTTATGATGAATTTCCTACCATGGTTTGTGCACTCTGTCTTTGTATGCTCTTCCCTGGACGCTTGTGTCTGGTTTCTTTGTTTGTTAAAAACAGTGTCTAGTTATAATACAAAATAAGGAGCTACAATATGGTGATTTATGCATGTAAGACATTATGCTTTGTTCACATTTATCCCCATTACCTTCACTTGTCTCCCACTTTCCTCTCCTTTTTCTAACACCTCTTCTACTTCACAGTTTTTTTTTAAACTTCAATATCAATATAGATATATGTTCTGTATATACATGTTTAAATTTAGATTGAAAATATGAGAGAAGTGACTTGAGGGGTGGCTCAGCAGGGAAGACTCAGCTTTGTGCATTACACATGTTGATTTCCACATGGACCCACCAGTTTTCACTCCCACTGTGAGTGAATAAGCATTTGCTTTGCCCTGAATCCTTGCCAGCATTTGTTTTCTTGGATAAGTTGCTCTTGCTGAGATAGACGTGTGCTGATAGTTAACAGTGTTGGGTATTTTCCCATGTGTTTATTTGCCACTTGTACTTCTTTTGAGTACTGGCTTCCTATTATTTCCATACTGATGAATTAGATGATTTATAAAATGTGAATCCATTTGCATGAGTCCTGACTCTGGCTATCCCACTCAGCACTGACACCTGGACAGCAGGGGCACTGGCAATGAGGTCTTCTTTGCATTAAATGAGATGAGGAATTACAGTAAGTCTAGGTATGGATGACAGTAATGACTTCCTCAATACATAAAGGCATTTGTCACTTATGTGTTGGAATGTGACTCTAAATGAAATTATTAATTTTTTGGATTTTGGAAAATAGGAAAACCTTAAAGGTGCTTTATACAATTCAAATAACCTTTCTTGATTTTTTTTCTTATCATGGTAGCACTATCTGCTTTCAAATATAGCACGTTTCAGCAATGGTGTCAGTACACATCCCAGAATTTTCACAACATCAGTGAATCCCCTACAGTTTTCCAGACCCTACTCTGGCTGACAAGTGTCCTTTATGACTGATGACTATCTCGAGTTTTGTCTTCCTCCATTTGTGTCTTGCAATAAAATGTTATATGTCCAGTTCCTAGAAACATCTTGGTGATTTTTTGTAGTGCTGTTTCCTAAGACACTTTCCACAGTTTTCACTTAATTTTAGAAATTGATCAAACTGTGTTTTAATGTGATAAAAGTTACCATCATAAATTAACAAATATCATACAATTTCCAACTACTGCCAATTGTTGGTTTTGTCCTTCATCAGATGTGAGCTAATCAAGTTTAATTGTGAAGTTTTAGTCCTATGCCTTTACTATGGATTCAGAGCCAATGTCTGTCAGATAAGTTACTCATCAATCTCATTATGAGGAAAGGGCATTTAAGGTGGCCTTTCCATTGTTGCTCAGATTCTTAGTTGGGGTCATCCTTGTAGGTCTCTGTAGTCAGTTTTCTCTTCAAATCTATAATGGCTCCCTCTATTATGAGGTATCTCTCTCTCACTCACTCTCTCTTTCTCCCTCACTCTCTCTTTCTCTCTGGTTCTTGTCTATTCCTTCCCTGACTCAATATTCCAAGTCCCACAAGATCTCCTCTTTCTGTTTCTCCTACCTCCCTCTCCACTTACTGCCCACCCCCTACCGCCAGAGAAACTAGGATGCAAGGAGGAACCTAAGAGATTCATACAAGGTCAGACACACAATTGGGAAAGGAACAAGATCTTTTAAGTTATTTCTAATTTAAGATTATACTGTTTTTTTCCTCTAGAAAAAAAATCTTTTATTCTGGCATTTATGTTATACAAGCAGCTTCCAGCTAAGCTAATTCAATCTCATAAATTGAGGGAATTAACAAATGTCAGTGATATACTACTGTTTAGGAGAATATTTATTTATTCATGAATTATTTGCTTTATTTTCTTCCTAATATTAACATGTGATTTATGTATTGTTTTACTTTCATGTGGTTTCCTACTAGATCTCTTTTTCCTCTGGAAAAGTTATAATGGGGCATGGAGTGAGGCACTAACTGTGGTTAATTAGCTGAAAACCAGCCTTCCTCAACCTCCAGGTGCAAGTTGGTTTTCTGTTAGCATCCTCCATTACTGAACACATCCCATGCCTTGACAGCAAGAACAACAAATGAGATTGATGACTAACTTATATGCCATCATAGAACCCTCATCTAGTAGCAGATGGAAACAGAAACAGACAGCCACAACTAAACACTGAGCCAAACTCCTGGAATCCAGTAGCAGAGAGGGAGGAGTGATAAGAAAAGGTGTCAAAGCAAGGCTACAGAAACCCACAGAGACAGCTGACCTGAACAAGGGGGAGCTCATGGACCCCAGACTGATAGCTGGGAAACTAGCATTATATTGACTCAGACCCCCTGTGGTGGGTCTCAGTCATAAGGCCTGAGCAGTCTAAGGGACCTCTGACAGTGGAACCAGGATGTATCCCTTGTGTACAAAAGGAGGGATACTCCCTTAGCCTAGAATCAGGAGGGAGGGTGTAGTCCCTACCTCAAATGACTTGACAGATTTTGATTATCCCTCCTGGAAGGTATCACCCTCCCTTTGGAGAATAATGGGATGGGGCAGGGGAGTCATAGGCATGAACTGGGATAGATATGTAAAATTATATATATATATATGTATATATATATATATATCTTGACAAATCACCTTTTAATATGTTTTCATATCTACTTTATTTTGATATATTTATATTGTTTCATTATGTACCTAAATGTGCAATTATAAGAAAAGTATTGTAAATTTAAAGAGTAAAAATAAAATGGAATGTTATGGGAGGGTGGACAAGGGAATGGGAAAGTGGGAGAGAGGGAGAAGGAACTGGAATAGATATGTAAAATAAGAAAATAAATAAATAAAATGAATCAACTACTAGAAGTTGACAAAAAGTCGTACTATATAGTAATAACCATAGGACAGTGCTAGAGTCTGAATTACTATAAGACATGATGTAATTTGTGTCATATAATGCAGAGAAGTATGGATGTATCATAGAATGGTAGAGTGTTTGCTGAGCATGTATGAGTCCTAGCATTGGGAAATCAATATTTACATTTTAATGATACCTAGCCCTAGCCAATATTGGATGCTTGTTTCTAATGTCTACTTGATGACAAAGCATGAACAGTTGTCAGGAACTTCTGGAACACTCTTGACATTTTTAGATGAGATTCTGCCACTAATCAAACCTCAGAAAATGTAAGAAGATTGCAATCATACAACAACAAAACATTTCATTTTTAAAAAATCAGAGATAAGAGATACGGGGAAATTCTAAATATTTGATATTAAAAAACATAAATAATCCAAGAGTCAAAGAAAAAATTATAAATAACATATCAATTTTGCTGCTTTAAACAAGTATAAAAATTGATTGAAACTCAAGCCAAGTAAAGACACATGGAAATAAGTTTAACTGCAGTGAAACACATGTACAGTATAAACCATAAGCCGTACCAAAAAGAATGAAACAGAACCTATGAATCTTCCTTGAAATGGAAGGCACAGCATTATAAGAATATTTATTCTCAAATTATTCAGTGATTTTTTATTACAAGGAACACAAAGCTTTTCTTATAGAAAAAATCAGTCATTAAAGATAGTATATAAAAACAAAGAACACAGAATATGCAAAAATATTTTGAGCTGTACATCATGACATATTCATGCTTCCCAGCACTTGGATTACTGAAGCAGGAAGATCCCAAAGTTGAGGCCATCTAGATAGTTAGATACTCTCCCAATGCATATGTATGCCTACATACACACACACACACACACACACAGAGAGAGAGAGAGAGAGAAAGAGAGAGAGACACACACACACAAAACAAAACATACACACATGAGCACAAACATATATATATATATATATATATATATATATATATATGTTCACAAACACATACACATGCACATATGCAAACACATCCATACACACCCACACAAGCAAGGTAATAAAATGTGCACTCTAATCAGAGAACTTACTATAAAGCATAACTAAGGACACAGTGCTACTGACTTGAGGACAGATGCCATGAACAAAAATGAGATAGGAGACTAAAAATAAAGTATGAATTAAAATTGATTTTTTTAAAACATGTACATATAACCTTTTTTTTTTTTAAAGATTGGACATGTAAAGTGATTACTGTAGGCTCGTCTCCCATTGATAAAAATAATTCAAGTTGAGCAGCACACCTAAGTGAATGAATTAAGCAATATGTTTGCAGAAAAGCAAAGCAAAATTGTTGAGGAATGTAAAATTTGCAAGACTTTTTTGTTATAGTTTCAAGAGTTAAATCCAAACATGAAAAACGTAATAAAATTCATTTTGTATAAAGGTACATCATTAAATATTACAAGATACAAATCAGGAAAAATATTTACAAATTTTGTAACTGCTAACAGAGTCACTTAAAAATACATAAAGATATTTTATTTAACATTAGAATATAACTATGCATAAAATGGTCAAGCACTTACATAGACATTTCACCATTGAAATTATGGGAATGACAATCACTAAATCATATTAAAATATGCTCCTATCCCTAGGAAAAGCAAACTAAAAACACAGCAAGCTGTACAGTTCTTTTCACAAGAATGGCTATACTACAATGACAGAGCCTACCAACAAACACTGAGTATAGCTGTATTCACTGTTATATAATATTCATATAAACGAAAGAAACATATTTCTTTTTCATTTGTATTTATAAAAACAGTGTGATATATAATATGTATATATGAGAGAGAGAGAGAGAGTAGTTGAGAGAGAGGAATGGAGGGAGAGAATATTTTCTGTTATTAAGAAAGGAGTCAGAGATTAACTGCAAATAAATTCTAGGAGGCTAGTATTTTATAAGCCACGTTCATTTGAGTTGAGAAGTGACAGAATATGCTTTGGCTTTGTCCCACTTTTTTCCTACAGATAGTGTGAATCAATTGAAATACATGTCTTTTTGTTTTTAATTTCAAGAATTGAGTACTCTGTTTGTAGAACAGGGTTTTTATATTTTTCAGGTCAGGAATCATAGGAACGTTTTTGTGTGTGACTTATTGTTATTCTATTACCTTTGAGATCTCTCTTATCATGCTGAAATTATTATAAAAGATGCAAAGGTACATTCCTGACAACACATAACAGTATGAGGTCATTTGCATTTTTTCAAAAGCATCTTACTCCTGGAGTGGATTTCTTTGAACATATCAAAATTGTATCCTCTCACTGGGACCATCTCAACCCATTCAGAACTGTCCTTCTAAGTGAAATACTTTCATTAAAAACCCAAACATTTTCATACCCAAGTTAACTTTTCTGTTGTGGCAAAGCCTTAGAAGATACAAACTCAAGTGGGAAATATAGTGAGAATAGTGAGGGAAAGTCAGGAAGATGAAATGAGAGCACTTTCTCTCAGATATGGAGTCTGACATTTGATGTTCCTGCCCATAGCTGAGGGGAGATGCTAATGCTTTTGTAAAAGAAAAAATAGTGAAGGATTTCATTTATTATAAATTATAAATTTTTCTTATAAACATTTGTTTTTTAATTGATCTAAAATAAACACATTTGATTATATTTCTAGGAGGAAAATTGCAGTTTTTCTCACATTCTCTCTCTCCTGTTTTAATCTTGGCCCTGTTTATAGCATGTTATTAAGAATGTCCCACCCTCTAATGTTTATATCATCTGTGTTGTTAGATTTCATTTTTAAACTCTGCAAACATTCCTTCAAGTATTTCATGCAGAGACAAAGAAAATCAGTCATGTCAGAGGTGACATTACCTTTTAAAATAAGACTGGCTAAAGTTAAATGCTAAGAATAAACAAGGTTGAAGGAATAGATCTCAGGGCTGAGGTAGTATGGTGGTGAAGTTCACAACATATATATATATATATATATATATATATATATATATATATATATATATATATATATATATATATATATATGCCAATCAGAACCAAGTATGTTCAGAGTTTATATACTTTTCACAACTATTGAGATTTATCCTCTCTGTGATGGACTTCGAATGTAGAATCCTTATTCTCTCATATCCACAAAGCGTGGCAACTTCCAGAGCCCAAGAAAATTGTGTAGATCACAATCACCTAAAATGGGATGTGGACACATAGAACAATGTTCTCCCTTCTTGGAGCCTTATCACTCAGCTTGGCATTAATGATAGTATGAAACTTTTGAGTCATACCAATCTGGTTGTATCTTGGTGAATAAGAATATAGCCAAACTTTTCATTTTTTCTATGTCAGTTTTAAATCCTGTCATGTCCTGATACAATTTTAGATGTTGATTCTTCTTGGAGGCAATAAAAAAAATCTCATTTATTGTGCTAACAATATTCTTCAGCCCTTCACATTGTAGATACACCATAAAATCTCTCCAAAAATGTAGACCAGAGGATATGGACATAGTTCTGGGGGTCTAATGTAGAAAATTAGTGATAGCTCTAGGGTTTGAGCTAATTCATAGTGAATATAAGATCTTGGGAAAAAACTCACCATTTTTGTTCAGTTTTATTTTTAGGTTTGACAGATTTGTAAAAATGTGCAACTCTGTATCATATAACAATAGCACAGCTCATAGCATAGTAAAACCCTCAACATGAAGAATAGTACAGGACTCTTAACCATCATAGTCTTTATTTGTATGTCATCATTGTCTTGTTTTTGTTCCAGCATCAAAACTAGGACACTGTGCACTATCTAGTTGGTGTGATTTCAATGTGTTCTTCAAGATGTTACAACTTCTCCATCTTTTGTCATCCTTCATAATCATGATATGGGTGTTGGCTGATTTTTGTATTCAGTGGTTTCTTGGCATGCCTCATAAAAAAGACAGAGACATATAGAGGGTAGTAGAAACAAGGGCAGTGGTTTGTTTGTATGTTTTGTTTGTTTATTTTTGTTTTGTTGTTATTTTTACATCAGCGAGTAGAAAGATAAGGAGAAGACAACAAATGCTGACATGATCATATATTAACTTGTGTTTTTGGTAACAATCTACCTCATTTTCTTATATGTGAATGGGTATGAGAAATATTTTTCAATGGATCTTTCACTTTCAAAAATATTCCATTGTTTAATATCACATACACATTCCATTGAAATTCTCAAGAGAGTATTTGATAGAAGATGGTCTTACTTTACCTTTAGATCACAGATCATTCCTGTGTTCTACCATAAATATAGAATGGTATGGGACTTCTGAGAACATTACCTTATTTCAGAATCCAAAGCCAGGAACAGAAATCAAGAGAACATGTCCAGCTGAGCAAGTTTGTATGTCAAGGCTTCTTTTGCTCATAGTGGGGACATCACTGACTTCTGAGATATCCCCAGTTGAAAACACAGTTCCATTACTCTGATTATGAGTATCGTAAAATCTTGTTGTGAAGTCTTAAGACAGAAGTCATAGCTGTATTTTGTGCTACTTCTATCTAAACTATAAAAAACAAAACAAAACAAAAAACATATAGCTGAATGATGTAGGAACATCCTGTGTCTGTGAAATATGTTTTAACATGCTATTTGCTTCTTTGGGGCATTCTTTGCCTGTTGGAGATATGAACTGTTTATATTATTTTGAAAAACTAATTTCAAATGGGTGCTGAGAGAAAACCTAGATTGAAGCAGCACTGGAGATACTGAAATGAAACTATGTGTTTGGAGGCCTACAGTAAATAGTGTAATTCAAAGCAGAGAGGATATGTGTAGTGCTTTAGCAACATCAAGGGGAATACTGACCCTACTGAGTCTATCAGTAGTTCAGTCACATCCCTTAGATGATAACTGAATTGTTCATAGCTTATCTCTAGAAATGTGATTTCATCCCATTCATTGCCCGACCACCCTTTGCATCACTTTAGTTTCATCTCCCTAGACAACATGGGAAAAAAGGAGAGAAGGTAGGATGGGAACAAACAGAGCAGAACATGAATCAACATGATGGATTTCATTAATTAGAAATTGAAATTAAAAACACCAACTTGTGAAAAATTGTGCCTCAAGGTAATTCTAGGACAATGTCTATGTTCTAATTTTGGTAGTCAATTTGACATAAATGTTTAAAGTATGAAACACTATGTAAGAGAAATATGGTGACCCAAAATAAAAACCACAGTGGGAGGGAAAGAGGCTTTGCATCATTTCTCTTTCTTGGGGATGCTTTGATTAGACAGAATGCAGAAAGCCATTTTTGGGGTGGGACTGTATTTCTTTATATAAAAAGTTTTTTTTTTTAAAGAAGGCTTTGTCCATTGTTCAACCTAACACGTATCTGGATTGATGTTGAACCAATTTTTAATGATTGGAATCGCCTTTTGAAGTAGATTATCTGCCTTCCAAACCATAGGTAAGAATGATGGATTAAAGGGATGGAAAAATGGAGAACCAAGAGAAATTTGGTGTTCACTAGATTCTGAATGCTTTAAAATAATACGTGTTTTGATTCTGCTAGAACATCCTCCATAAACCAAAGTTCCTTTTTGTAGTAGCTCAAACTGAAAATATTGTTTCTTTTGTAAAAGGAGCAAATGAGGAGATAAATGATGAAAATATGCATGAAAGTAGTAATCCAACTGAACAGCAATAACTGATAATAATAAACTCTTCCAATGCCCTCCTCTGCACTTCCCATTCCTTTCTACAGTTTCTTCTCTAAGATGTGGATCAGAAGGCTGTCATCCTTGTAGGTCTCTGGACATTTCTCTAGAGGCAGTTTTCTACTCAAACCTATAATGGCTCCCTCTATTATGGTATCTCTTTTTTGCACTTGTCTATTTATCCCCCGACTTTATCTTCCTGGACCCACATGTTCTTTTCTCCTCCCTTTCTCTTTCTCCAAACTCTTACTCCACTCCCTGTCCCCACTCCCAATATGCTCAGGAGATCTTGTACATTTTGCCTTCTGCGAGGAACCTTGACTGAATCTCTTAGGTTCCTCCTTGCATCTGCAAATAGTGAAAGTTTGACTACTTCCTTTCCAGTGTGTATTCCCTTGATCTCCTTTTGTTGTCTTATTGCTTTAGCTAGAAATACAAGTACAATATGAAGAGATATGGACAGAGAGGGCAGCCTTGTCTTGTTCCTGATTTCAGAGGAATCTCCCTAAGCTTCTCTCCATTCAGTTTGATGTTGGCTGTTGGTTTACTATATATATTGGTTTTATTATGTTTAGGTATGTTCGTGTTATCCCTGATCTCTCCAAGACCTTTACCATGAAAGGGTGTTGAACTTTTTCCAAAGCTTTTTCAGACACTAGGGAGATGATCATGTGGTTTTTCTTTTTAAGTTTGTTTATATGGTGGATCACATTAATATATTTTCATATATTGAACCATCCCTTCAACCGTCTCTGTCTCTCTGTCTCTCTCTGTCTCTATCTCTGTCTCTCTCTCTTTCCTGTCTTCTATTCCTAACCAGGCTAAATCTTCCTGGTCGCACATGTTTTCCTTTCCTCCCCCTTGTTTTTTCCTACTTCTCTCTCCATTTGCTGCCCCCACCACTTCCCCTGAGCTCTGGGGGACTTGTCCATTACCAGTTCTGTGAGGGACTTTATATGAATCTCTTAGAATACACCTTGTATCCTAGTTACTCTAGTGGTGTGAATTATAGGCTGGTGATCCTTTGATCTAGGTCTAAAATCCATATATGAGTGAGTACATACTGTGTTCCTATTTTTGTGACTGGGTTACCTCATTCAGGATGTTTTCTACAAGTGCAATCCACTTGCCTGCAAATTTCAAGGTACCATTATTTTTTTCTGCAGAGTAGTATTCCATTGTGTAGATGTGCAACATCTTCATTAACTATTTTTTCAATTGAGGGGCATCTAGGTTTCTTCCAGGATCTTGCTATTACAAATAGTGCTGCTATGAACATAGTTGAACAGATGTCTTTGTTGCATGGATGTGAATCCTTTGGGTATATGCCTAAGAGGGGGATTGCCGTGTCCTGTGGTAAACTAATTCCCATTTTCCTGAGGAACTGCCATACTGATCTCCAAAATGGCTGTATGAGTTTGCACTCCCACCAACAGTGGAGAGTGTTCCCCTTTCTCCACATCCTCTCCAACATGAGTCATTATTGGTGTTTCTAATTTTAGCCATCCTGGCAGGAGTAAGATGGTATCTCAAAGATGTTTTGATTTGCATTTCCCTGATAGCTAAGGATGTGGAACATTTTCTTAAGTGTCTTTCAGCCTTTTTGATTTCCTCTATTGAGAATTCTTTCTTCAGTTCTGTACCCCATTTTTTAATAGGGTTATTGAGTGTTGTGTTGAGTAGTTTCTTGAGTTCTTTGTATATTTTGGAGATCAGTACTTTGTTGGATATAGGATTGGTGAAAATCTTTTCCCAGTCTATGGGCTGCCATTTGGTCTTGTGTGTCCTTTGCCTTACAGAAGCTTCTAATTTTGAAGAGGCCCCATTTATTAATTGTTTCTCTCAGTGTCTGTGCCCCTGGAGTTATGTTCAAGAAGCAGTCTCCTATACCAATTTGTTCAAGGGTACATCCTACTTTCTCTTCTAAGAGGTTCAGTGTGGCTGGATTGATGTTGAGGTCTTTGATCCATTTGGACTTGAGTTTTGTGCATGGCGACAGACATGGGTCTATCTGCAGTCTTCTACACACCCTTATGCAATTGTGCCAGCACCATTTGTTGAAGATGCTGTCCTCCCCCCATTTTATAATTTTACCTGTTTTGTCGAAAATCAGGTGTTCATAGGTATGTGGGTTAATATCAGGATTTTCAATTCGAATCCCTTGGTCTACCTGTCTATTTTTATGCCAATACCAGGCTGTTTTCAGAACTATAGCTCTGTAGTAGAGCTTAAAGTCAGGAATGGTGATGCATCCAGAAGTTATTTTATTGTATAGGGTTGTTTTGGCTATCCTGGGTCTTTTGTTTTTCCATATAAAGTTGATTATTATCCTTTCACGGTCGCTGAAGAATTGTGGTGGGATTTTAATGTGAATTGCACTGAATCTGTAGATTGTTTTTGGCAAGATTGACATTGTTACTATGTTTATCCTACCTATCCAAGAGCATGGGAGATCTTTCCATTTTCTGGTATCTTCTTTAATTTCTTTCTTTAGAGCCACAAAGTTCTTATTATATAGGTCTTTTACTTGTTTGGTAAGCGTTACACCAAGATACTTTATGTTGCTTCTGGCTATTGTAAAGGGTAATGTTTCTCTGATTTCTTTCTCAGTCTCTTTGTCGTCTGAAAAAAGGTAGGGCTACTGATTTTCTTGGGTTTATCTTGTATCCTGCTAGTTTGCTGAAGGTGTTTATCAGCTATAGGAGTTCCCTGGTAGAGTCTATTGGGTCGCTTATGTAAACTATCATATCATCTGCAAATAGAGACAGTTTGACTTCTTCCTTCCCAATTTGGATCCCCTAGATCTCATTTTGTTGTCTTATATCATTAGCTAGAACTTCTAGTATGATATTGAAGACATATGGAGAGAGAGGGCAGACTTGTCTTGTTCTTGATTTTAGAGGAATTGGCTTAAGTTTCTCTCCATTCAGTTTGATGTTGGCAGTCTATATTGCTCTAATTATGTTTAGGTACTTTCCTGTAATCCCTGACCTCTCCAAACCCTTTATCATGAAAGGTTGTTGAATTTTGTTATGTTACCTAGTATGTGGTCAATTTTAGGGAAGGTTCCATGTGGAGCAGATAAGAAGATATATTTTTTTGTGTTTGGATGGAATGTTCTATAGGTGTCTGTTAACCCTAGTCAAGACATAACTTCTGTTAGTTCTTTTGTTTCTTTGTTGCGTTTCTGATTTGTGGTTCTGTCTAGTGTTGAGAGTGGTGTTTTGAAGTCTCCCACTATATGTGTGTGAGGTTTTATATGAGCTTTGAGTTTTAGTAGTGTTTCTTTTACAAATGTGGGTGACTTTGTATTAGAGGCATAGATGTTCAGAACTGAGACTTTGTGTTGATTGATGTCTCCTGCAATGAATATGAAATGACCATCTTCATCTCTTTTGACTAATTTTGGTTTGTAGTCTAACTTGTTAGATATTAGGATAGCTATGCCTGCTTGCTTCTTATTTCCATTTGATTGGAAAATCTTTTCCCAACCCTTTACCCTGAGGTAAAGTCTATCTTTGAAGCTTAGATGTGATTCTTGTATGTAGCAGAAGGATGGATTCTGTCTTCGTATCCATCCTGTTAGCCTGTGTCTTTTTATAGGTGAGTTAAGACCATTAATGTTGAGAGTGAGTAAGGACAATTGATTGTTGATGCTTGTTTGATTTAGGTTTGTTATTGGCAGTGGTATTGTGAATATATTAGTTCTCCTTTGCCCTTGGTTTCTGGTGTAGTTAGATTATCTGTTGCCTACCTTTTTGTGGGCATAGATACTTTCCTTGGGTTCGAGTTTTCCTTTCAATACTTTCTGTAGTGCTGGATTTGTAGATACGTATTGGGAAAATCTGGTTTTGTCATTAAATATCTTGTTTTCTCCATCTATAGTGTTTGAGAGTTTTGCTGGATATAGTAGCCTAGGCTAGCATCCGTGTTCTCTTAATACTTGTCGAACATCTATCCAGGACCTTCTGGCCTTGAGGGTTTTCATGGAGAAGTCAGGTGTAATTTTGATATGTCTGCCTTTATATGTTTCCTGTCCTTTTTCTTTCGCTGCTCTTAATATTCTTTCTTTATTCTGTATGCTAGATGTTTTGATTATTATATGTCGAGGGGTCTTTTTTCTTTGGTCCAGCCTATTTGGGGTTCGGTTTGCTTCTTGTACTTTCATGGGCATATCCTTCTTCAGATTTGGAAAGTTTTCTCCAATGATTTTGTTGAATATGTTTTCAGCACCTTTGAGCTGGGCTTCCTCACCTTCCTCTATGCCTATTATTCTTAGCTTTGGCCTTTTCATGGTGTCCCTCATTTCCTGGATGTTTTGTGTTAAGGATTTGTTGGATTTATGATTTTCTTTGGTCGATGAATCTATTTCTTCTATTTTATCTTCTGTGCCTGAGATTCTCTCTTCCATCTCTTGAATTCTTTTGGTTATGCTTGTGTCTGTAGTTCCCGATTTTTTGCCCAGTTTTTCTATTTCCAGCATTCCTTCGGTTTCTGTTGCCTTTGTTTTCTCTATTTCAGTTTTGAAGTCTTGAACTGTTTCCTTCACCTGCTTAACTGTTTTTTCTTGGCTTTCTGTACTTTCCTTAAGGAATTTGTTCATTTCTTCCACTTTTTTGTTTGTTTTTTCCTCCATTTCTTTAAGGTATTTTCTCACATCTTCTTTGAGGGCCTCTATCATTTTTATGATGGTAATTTTCAAGTCATTCCCTTCTGCTTCCTCTGCTTTGTTGTTGTGTTCTGTTCTAGTTTTTGTAGATTCCCTAGTTTCTGGTGGTGTCATGCTTGTCTTTCTGTTGTTTTCTTGTATTGCCTTCTTCCCATAGCTTTTTCCAGTAGGTGTTGGTTGGGTCTCCCCCTCTCTCTATGGTACTTCCCCGGTGGGCTTATGTGGGTCTGAGATTCAATATCTGTAGCTCTGTGTGGTCCAAGCTCTCTAGGAGGTTTCTCCCCAGACAGGGACTCAGGGATGGGGTCAAGGATGAGGATCCAGTAGAAGATGTCAGCAGGTACTCACAGTGGTCCTGCAGAGATAGGCACATCTCTGGGAGGGCCCCGGGACTCCAGCAGAGGACTGGAGGTGGGGTCAGAGACCAAGCAGGTGGAAAATGCGGGTGGTCCCGTGTGGATAGGCAGGTCTCCTTTGTTCAGAATTGCTCTGAGAAGTCTCTGAAGTAGGGTGGACTGTTGGCTCCACCCTCTGTCCCAGTGCTCAACCAGAGTGGCAGGACCGTGGGTAGGGTAATGCACAGGGTTGGGGGGGCAGGCTCACGGTGGGGATGGGTGGGGGTTCTCCAAGCTTGCTCTTGATGGGGACAGGCGACAGGAGCAGCAGGATCAGGGGCCAACCCAGGGAGTTTGGGCAGGGGGAGGGCCAGGTTGTAGGGGACAGGCATCCCTGATTGGCCCCAGACTCACCTCTGGCCAATAGCTGGTGGAAGAGGACAAGGGCTGAGCTGAAACTTGGGAAGGTTTTGCAGGACAGTCAGATCTCACTGGAAACTGGAACTCTCTAGCTGAGGCCTCTTTCTTTAGCAGAGGCCCGGATTTGAGGCGAGTACAGGTTTTCAAAGTATGACCTGAAAATGGTCTGGATTTCCTCAGTGTCCATTGTTATGTCCCCTTTTTCAGTTCTGATATTGTTAATTTGTATGTTCTCCCTCTGCTTTTTGGTTAGTTTGGATAAAGGTTTGTTTATCTTGTTTATTTTCTCATAAAACGAACTATTTGCTGCAATGATGTTTTGTATTGTTTTCCTTGTTTCTACTTTATTGATTTCAGCCCTCAAATTGACTATTTCCTGGCATCTACTCCTCTGGAGTGAGTTTGCTTCTTTTTGTTCTAAGGCTTTCATTTGTGCTGTTAATTCTCTTATGTGACTACCTCCATTTTCTTCATATGGGCATTAGTTTCAATCAACTTCCCTAGTAGCACTGCTTTCAAGATGTCCCATAAGTTTGGGTATTTTGTGTCCTCATTCTCATTGAATTTAAGAAGTCCTTAAGTTCTTTATTTATTTCTTCTTTGACTCAGGTATGGTGCAATTGTGCATTGTTCAGTCTCCATGAGTTTGTAGGGTTTCTGTAGTTTGTGTTGTTGAATTCCAACTTTAAAGCAAGGTAGTCTGATAAGATACAGGGGACTATTTCAACTTTTTTGTATCAATTGAATTTTTTATGCCGCCCAGTATGTGGTTGATTTTAGAGAAGGAAACCATATGGAGCAGAGAAGCAATTATATTCTTTTGTGTTTGGGTGGAATGTTCTATAGATGTCTATTAATCCCAATTGAGACATAACTTTTGTTAGTTCTTTTGTTTCTTTGTGAAGTTTCTGTTTTGTGGTCCTGTCTAATGGTAGGAGTGGAGTGTTGATGCCTCCCACTATGAATGTGTGAGGTTTTATGTGAGCTTTGAGTTTTAGTAGCGTTTCTTTTACAAATGTGGGTGCATTTGTATTTGGGGCACAGATATTCAGAACTGAGTCTTTGTGTTGATGGACTTTTCCTGTAATGAATACGAAATGACCATCTTCATCTCTTTTGATTGATTTTGGTTTGAAGTCTAACTTGTTTGATATTAGGATAGCTACACCTGCTTGCTTCTTGGGGCATTTGACTGTAAGATCTTTTCCCAAACCTTTACCCTGAGGTAATGTCTGTCTTGAAAGCTTGGATGTGTTTCTTGTATTCAGCAGAAGGATGGGTTCTGTCTTTGTACCCATTCTGGTAGCCTGAAGCACGGAAATTTTTGATAATGTATTTTTATTTTATTCAAATTTAAATTGATTTTATGTATTGAAATTTTAGATTAAATTCATCTGTTTGTGTGTGAAATAAACTTAATTAAAATTACAATCCAGCTATATAAATATTTTATTATCATTATGCAGAGTTTATTTTTATTTGGAATTGCATGTTTGAAATAGTTATAAGAAGACCATAATTATATAGCTGAAAGTTGAGAAATTTGAAAACACTATTATCCTTATGTAACAAATAATATTTGCAAGAAGTTTGTCTTAGTGACTGTATCATTAGTACATAGGGACTTTTAAACTATCTATGAAGTCAACATTAAATGTGTTGTTTCTTGTTGACAAAAACTTCACATAGATTTCAAAACTATAGGAATGTCACAAAGCCATAACTATACAGTTTGCCTTCTGTCTCCATATTCCCTCTCTACATCTTTCTACAAGAAAAACTGCCTTTTGTATTTGTAAGCAATTTAAAATATGGTCCATGTGCTGCACAAATTCACTCAGTTTAATGTTCTTCACAACCTAGTTGTGAAGTTCTACCCTATGCTTATGTTTTTATCATTGATATTTCACTGTTTATTCAGTGTTCTTAGAGACTCCTGAGTTTTAATCAGCGTCTAAATATTAACTCATTCACTTTTCTACCAGTCTAAAACTGTGGTTTTAATAAAGACTAGTCTCTGTAACTTGATATAATCAAAATAAGAATCTATGGAGAAGATACTTGGGGATTTTCCCATACCTGTTACTTACTTTCATACTCAGAGTTCAGAAAATAACTTAGAAAATTCAAGCCTTTTGTACCTACTAGATAGGTTGGGTCAACTATTACACATTTTCTTTTTCATTTAAAATTGAAGGTTTTATTGGCCTTGATAATTTCATATGTAAGTTTTAAGCTTTTAATTTGGAAATTTCTTAAAAGAAATTTTTAAATAATTTATTGAAATCATTCATATTACCTATTGTGTGCTAAATGCATGTGTGCTTGTGTAAGATAAAAAGCATTTCAAAACCATCAGGACAGCTACTATAAGAAATTAATAATGAATGGGCCCATCATCCTGTTTCTGGTGTGATGTTACTCTCATCAGATACTTTCTCCTGGTTCCTCCTTGCTTTATAATTTGAAACTCAACTTTTTTTTCTTCCTGTTATTGAGCAACATTCCACCACATCAAGTCCTTTCTATCTCAGCCACCACAGGGGCCTTAGGACATGTCATACAACCTAGGAGTAGAGGCCAGGAGATTGCCAGAACTAGTCTTAGTTTCTAACTCAAATCAAAAGGTTTGTAACTTACAAGGAGTTGTATGGTGGTTATTTCAAAAATTAAGCAGTGTTACTCACTGATAAAACATCCTTTATCTTCAAATAATGGCAGATGGTTTAATACAAAGACAAATGGATACTCAGGTAGATGAGTGGATTAACCCACAAATAACTTCTCTGAAATGCAAAGTTAACACTTCTGAATCAAAAATATCCTTGACTTTTTATCATGTTCCACATCCCCTGCTTCTAAGCAACCATTCTTTACAGTGTGTTTGTCATTATGACTGGCAGGTGACAATAATTTCAGGTTAAAGGGCAAACACAATTGATTTCCTGTCACTGAGCCTGAGAAACTGACCATACTCTGACCTGACACATACAATTTCTTGATACTTTATGAAGTCTCATAATTGACTGAAAATGAGGAAAGTAATAGATGATGAGTGGTCCTGGAAGAAAGTATGAGGAGACGTTATCCCATGGGGTAAGAAGGGAAAGAGTGCTGGTACAGATGTATTCTAAGAGTCCCTCCCAAAATTATAAATAGTGTGTGTGTGTGTGTGTGTGTGTGTGTGTGTGTGTGTGTGTGTGTGATCTGTATTTTCCTTAGGATATTTTGATAACTTTTTGAGAACAGAAAACATGTGTGGCTAGGGGAAGACAGGAATAGACAAATTGCACAGTTTGACAGGGGATCCTAATCCTTTTGGCTCAAATATGGTAGTATACACTACAGATGTGATTGAGTACCCTTTTTTATGTTCTCATTCCACTCAAGTTGGATGAAATCTGACATAATCAGGATCATGGCATTATAATACTAGGACAAACACCAGAAGATGAGGTAGGTTTTATTGGAGTGATATATGTATGGAGATATTTGATATGACCTAATTGAGGTGTTTATTCCACAAAGTTTGACTAAACATTCTCTTTGTATAACATGCCACCATGATCATCACAGTCACAGAATTTTTGAAGGGGTGGTATTTTTATTTTTTTTCAAGATTCTCATTCTGAATGCTTGCACCCAACTTCAGGAGGAGCAGAAGATACATTGACAACCTCCTGAAGGTATTCCAAAAGAAAAGAAATATTTGGGTTTTCTACAACTTGTCTCTCCTCTTCTAGTGCCTAAACTCTTCTTTAGTCTAAATAAATGCACAGAAAGACTTTTTTTTTCAACAGAAAGAATTGCCTTGCACTGAAGAGCAATCAACATACAAATTTCTAGAAGAGCCTATGAACCCCATATCTATGAACTAAATCTACTTTTAAAATCATCTTCTCTACGATATTGTTTCTGATTCCAATGAACTAAAAATAAAGCCTGTTTTGAATATGACGCATTTGGAGCCAATATTCTAAAGACATGTGAATTGCATGCTGTTGAGTGATCTAATGGGAATATGCAGAACAAGCATTTCCCACCCTCATTGCAGACCGAGCACACAATGCTCCCTCTGCCCAAGTAAACTGTCCTAATCAAACACGTACAGAATGCATCAGACCATTAGCCACGGGCTGCTTTTTATATATCGCAAACAAACCCAATTACATGGGGAGGAATATTCAAGCGCGGCATGAAAAGTTATCAGAGGGCCTGCAGAGACTCCCCTGGAGCTGCCAAGCACAGACACAGTCGCCAGTGATTTTCACTTTCTTAGATAATGTGCAAGGACCATGGTGCTGATTAGCCTTTAAATCACACTAGCTCAGGCAAAGTCAAGCCTTTAATTCCCTTAATGGGCAAAGACATGTCTTGGCTTTCCTCCTTTTTCACCTTCAGCACTTCCCCCGGGCTGTGGGAAGACATAGTGTTTACACCTAAATATGAAGATATGTGTGTCCATCTAGGCAAGGAAACAGCCCTGAAGTGTCTGGTCTTGATCTGCATTGAGAAGCCTTATATAGACTTGCTTATTTTTTGTTTTGTTTTATCTTCATCCAAAACTAATCTCCCAAGCCCTATTTGAATTTGAATTCTCTGCTGCCTAAATGGCCAAGAACACAAGAGAGAAATGGTTGGTGAGGTATCTGTGACCTATTTTTACTGAAATAACTACAACCTCTTTTAAAAGTCACCTGACTTAGTCATCCTTTTGTAACCAAGATTTCTTGGTGGCCTGGGCTGGCAAGAGACTGAGAACTGCATCTTCATTGTTCTCTGTTTGGAAGCAAAGGGAAGTGTATAGATCATAAAAGTGAATGAAGAAATAAAAATGAAGACAAGAGATAGTTTAACTACCTAACATTGACAAATTATGTATGTGAGACTTGTATATCAAAATCAAAGATAACAGAAAGCTAGAGAAATAATGACATCAAGAAACATATAATTTGATCCTCTCGATATATAATGAGCTCACATAACTTACTGAGACATCAATGACATGAGCAAATAGTCCATGCGGGTTGTTTTTTTCAAAACTATGAAAGCATCATCTTTATTACCAATAAAATGTCATTTTCCCTTGTCTGCTTACATTGGCCATCTGCTAGGATAGCACCTAGAGTGACAATGGTCAAGTGACAATTAAACAAGTGACAAATAAACAAGTAAGGATGAATATGAGAAAAAGAATATGATACTTATCTATAACTAGCCAATAAAAGCAAGTACCATAGATACGTAACAATGATTGTTAACAGCCACACATTAATGCAGGGAATATTTTTCTTTTCTCTTAGTACAACCCCCTGATGAATTAAAAAATTAATACATCCATTTATTCTACTGTGGATGAAAGCAGTTCTCATGGGCAGAGAGACTCCCTCTGCCTTCTCTCTCATGCTCATATTTATCATATTGTACATACATATGATATATGCTTAACAGAGGCATCTACTTTTCTTCCTTCACAGTGAACATGGTCCAGTTACCTGCATTTACACAAAGCATTAGTGAATACTCAGCTCAGGGAAAATGATAGAAGCAAAAACATCTATCAAGCCAGCCCTCTGGAGCTTTCATGGTCTACTTCTTTGCTAGAAGCAAAGATGGATAAAAGTATTTACCTCTTAAATGTTTACCTAATACTGTATGAAGCAGTGACCTTAAGTGGTCTTTACAGCTCATAGACCACACACACAAAATTATGAATGAGCCATTTTTATTCTACTGAAACTAATGGCTCCAGCACACTCTCGTCCTCTTCTGGAGAATTACAGGCAATATGTTTTGGTGAAATTACTATTATTCATAGATGGCAGTGACCAGTTTTCTGAATCTTGACTTAGGGCTGTAGGAGTAAGGAGAGGGAGAAAAAAATTGTAAGAATAGAAGGGCATGGATAACTCCAAGGAAACACATATATGAACTCACAGAGACTGTGGAAGCATATACAGGGTCTGTACATGTTTAAATGGCATGCAGTTTTAGCAATAGGAGGGCAAAGTGGACACAAGCTTTTACCCCAACCAAGAAACTATCTGCCATTAACATCTGGTAACATTGGCTTACAACGAAAAAAATAGTTTTCACCAATGTAGTTTACTAGATATATTAACCAGACGTAAGGGTAGGCTCCATGCCTAGCAGTACAAGGCCAGTACAAAATTAACTCAATGATATTTTTGGAGTCTTTTGTCTCATATTGCTTTGTTGGGACACTTTTTGTCTTACTAGTCATTTGCTTTTTATTTTATAGTATGGATTCCATTTTCGTGGTTTATCTGATTTGTTTGTTTTTTGTTTGTCTGTTTGTTTTCTAGGGCCAACGTAATGGAGCTGGGTGGGTTGGGAGGTAGGTAAGACTGTGGAGATGAAACCACAATACACTGTATGTGAAATAAATAAGATCCACTCAAGGTAATACGTTGAGAAAAATTTGGAAGAATGATTGAAGCAAGATGATGAAATAAAGTGTTTATCAATCCCCATCTAGCAAACTTAACTATCATAAAGATGAAGGAAAATGGGAAGGGACAGGAAGAGAACAGAATCAAAGGAAAACAGAACATGGAATGCTTTATGGCAGAAAACTGATTGATAACTGATAAAAACAATTTTGTAAGCATTATACTTAAATTGCCATGTAAAATTTTATTTAAAATATTATATTTCCACCATCTCAGGGTATCTTGTTATAGCAACAAAGCAAAACTGCATAATATATTAACCCATCTTTATTATATAAGAAATGTTTATGTCTGGAGGGGGTATAACATATGGAAGAGCCCTTTCTTAACATGAGAAAAGATCTAGGTTTAATACCCAGCATTGTAGTGATAATAATAATAATAATAATAATAATAATAATAATAATAATAATATAAAATTTAGCTCAGTCATAGAGGCCTTACCTAGTCTGTGCAAGGCAGTGGGTTAATGAAAAATGTAACATTTGGGAAATATGACATGGCATTGCCAAATAAAGAGATTGATTACATAAGTCAAATCAAAAAGAAATATTGCATTGATGCTTTAGGAACGTGGAGTAATGTCAACAGTCATTATTTGTTATTCTTCAGTTTGAGTAAGCATGTGAGTGTTTTTGGTTGCTATTCTCTTCAAACATTTCAGGTTCTGGATTAATGGTCATTTTCATGACGTTTATTTCCACATCAGATTCACTACTGATAGATTCCGTCAAATGTCTTACTTCATACAAGGTCCCTTTTCCAGGTCAGGTAATCACAGGTAGGAATTGATCTCATTTCCTGTCCAAAGTGATAGATGTCCTTCATCCTTTCCTGCCTACTCTTACCCACATGTGCTTAGTGGCCATGATTTCCTTTACCCTGACTCCTGTGTAGGTGGGGTACTGTTCTCTTTCACACAACTCCAGAGTTTTCTCTTTGTTTACACTTTTTCCACACTGACATGTTTTCTTCATTTCCCTCAGGTACCTATCTGAGAAATGCAAAGTTCAAGCTAGCAGCTACTGCTGAAAGCTTCATTGATACATACCCATGGTTCCTGCACACTCTGGTAGCTAAATCTGTCTCAGAAATGTTTTACACACTCATTTCTGGCACTTTTAACTTCTCTTTTCCAACTTCAGAATCGTTTTTTTTTTCTTTTTCTCTTCTCTCTCCCTCTGTCTTTTTCTCTCACTGTGTGTGTGTGTGTGTGTGTGTGTGTGTGTGTGTGTGTGTGTGTGTGTGTTTGTATACAGTGCAGTTGACAGTGCCAGTACGTGTGTGTGAGCTATATGGGAAAGAGTATTAGAGATTGGCCTGAGGATATCCTCCAGTGTCCCCCTTCACCCTTTCCACTGTATTTACTGAGATCAATTATTTCACTGAACCAGAAACTTATCTATTTTGAAATATACTGGAAAACTAGCCAGTCCCAGTGACCTTTGTGTCTTTACCATCAGGGACAGAATTATAGACACCTGTATTTTTTGAGGGCAGTTACCATATGTATATTTGTATGTGGGTGACTTTCCTGGGTCCTAAGGATCTAAGAACTTTATGCTTGAGCACCAAGAAATTTATCCACTGAGCCATATCCCTACCCCTATCCCATGTCATTTCCAAAAGACCTTCTTCTGCAATACCCATAGACTAAATGGTAGTCTCTGATGTACAATTCAATAAAACTTCCCTCAATTTTTGTTGTACTTTCTTCTCTCCCTCCTGAAACTGCTTTTTTAAAGCTTTTTCGTGAAGCTTTTTTGTGTTTCTTCTTTCTTTTAATTCACTTTTGAGATAGGTTCTTCATGTAGTACAGGCTAGCCTCAAGTTTTGTTTGAAGTTGAGGATTACTTTGAACTTCTGATCATTGTGTCCACTTCTCAAGTTTTGGAATTATAGGAAAATCCATATATGCTTTGATGGAGTACTGGACAAGAACCCCAGGGCCTGTACACAATGGGTATATGATCTACTAACTGATCTACATTCCCAGCCCTGACTATATCAAGGATAAAGGTTATATTGCAATGGTTAATATACACTATAATTTTCCATTATTTTCAGGATAGACCTGGCTGTAGGCTGGGTATCAGTTACAAGGACCAATGAGTAGGTTGGAGCAGAGCTCATCACCTGGATAGAGGATGCTCAGAAAGCAAACTGCTCCCTCTGTACAGCAGTGTTCTCTGGACAGCCTGCATAGTGCTTAAGTAGCAATTTTCAAGAAAGCCATTTTCTCTTCTCTATGAATGTCTTTTATGCATCTTTAGAGTCTGAGAATTCCCTCAACTCTCTAATAAAAATGAAAAATGTTCCCATTCTGAGCAAACACAAAACACATATGATATGGCAAAATCTTTAAGTTCCATAAAAGGCTGCATTCTCCAAGGGGATACACCAGCCCCCTGCAAAGCTTCTTCATGAGTCTTAGCCCAGAGCCAATAGCATCTTAGCATGCAGGTTTAATTACAGATTGTCCCACATAGCTATTTCACATATTTTTCAGTAGACCTTTGCTCCTATGCTATTCCTAGTCAACCTGAAAAGGACAAGCCAAACTCTATCCTTTTCCCTTGTCAAAAAATATTATCTTTTTTTCTGTGGTTCCCTCTAACTTTACTCTCCTTCTAGCTGACTCTAATTTCAAATTTATTCTTGTACCCATGACTGACCAGTAATTCCATAACATAAATACTGCATTGCAAAAGCATTCATGAAATTGATTCATGAGATGTAAAATTTTTATCAAGAATAATATCATGTAAATAAAATTTAACATTTTGATGTATTCCTTTGACTCATTAACTTTTAATAGAATGAACTATTCAGTGGTCACTGTTATCTGCTTTTAGCGAAATCCAGATACTAAAATAAATCTCTAAGATTTTAATAGCTTCATTCCACTTCTGTATTTCCTAACCTAGGAAGCTACTGTTGGCTTTTTGTATCAATATTTGTTTTCATTCTTAACTTTTTGTACAAAGGAAAGAGCATAACACATGGCACTGTTATCTAGTGTCTTCTCCTAATCATATTTTTTGGGTTCATTTGTGAAATAGGTTGTATCAGTACTTCTTTTGTTCTTTAAATGGTCACATATTGGCCCATTTTATATATAGCATTTTGCTTATTCACTAATCATTTGACTTCTTTTCATATCATGAACATTCCCATGAACAATTTTATGTTCACAACCATTTAAATGTCTTTACTGAGTCCTCGATATCTTTTTATCTAGTATTCTATAGTGTACTGGCTACACCGATATTTCCATTGGTTCCTACGATTCGGTTTCCTGAGCATTTTCCAAAACACCTATCACATTTTTTTTTCAGTACAAAGGAGAAACTGAACTTTGTAGTAGTTTAAAAATAGCCTCCAAAGGAAATGGCACTATTAGGAGGTATGGCTTTTTTGGAGTAGATATGGCCTTATTGGAAGATGTGTGTCACTGTGAAAGAGGGCTTTGAGATCTCTTATATGCTCAAGCCATGCAGTGTCTCAGACCTCTCATTTTTGCCTGTGAGTCAACATATAGGACTCTCAGCCCCTCCAGCAAATGTCTGCATGCATGTTACCATGGCATAACATAATGATAATGAATGAAAGCTCTGAAAATGTTAGCTACCCCAAATAATTTCTTTTTCCTTTATAAGAGTCACCCAGGTCATAGTGCCTCTTTGCAGCAATAGGAACCCCAACTAAGACAAGCTTGTAATGAAAAGTTTGTAAGCACTCTTCCTTATCTGAACTTTTGTAAGCTCAAAGTACTCATCTGACTACACTACTCCAAAAGGCTTGCTTGAACTAGGTCAGAGCCCTGTGGTGTTGGAAAAAGTGGCCGTCAAAGGCCTCAACCCTTTGTCTCTCTTGGTGTCTTATATTACTTTTTTCAATTTAATATTTTGTTAGGTAAATTGCTCTTTGACAATTCCATATATGCAGGTAATACACTATATTTACTCTCATTCTCTACCCTCTCCCTCCCACTCTTATCAGTGTGCCAATCACTCCTACTGCCCAACCAGGCCATTTTCCAGATTACAGTCATTTTGTTTCTTTTGTGACTCTGAGTTCTATCTACTGCAGCTGTCTGTGGAACCATGGGTTTAAAACTTGGTTGGCTTACCATGGGTTTACAACTGAAGATATCGTTCTCTCTGCCAGAATCTATCACTGACAATGAATCAGCAGGAGGGGTAGGACTATGTGCGTTTTTCCACAGTTTGTGGCTGCTGAATGATGAAACCACAAACCACTCTGATGCAATTGATTGTGATTTTTTTTTTAATTATGTTTTTGAGTTAAGGTTTCTCTCTCTGTAGCTCAGTATAAACTGGGACCTGTGATATCTTCCTGTCTCTCCCTACCAAGTGTTGGGATTACAGGCATTCACCACCATGCCCATCTACTGTGATTTTTCAATTGATATTTGTTAAGTGTATCCAAGAAATTTAATGGGAAAAAAAATGGTTTTTGGTTGTTTTTTTTTTTTTGTCAAAAAATTACACTGGAATGAGTGATACAACAAAAAATTATTAGTGTACAACAAAAAATACTAAAGTAAAACCTTTAACCCATTTATACCTTATGTAATGCAATTCATTAATTGTATCATAAATTGTATTGTAGCCTTGGAACTGGAATAGGAAGGCATCAAACATGTAGATAAAAACAAACATAAATATTCTTGATGTTGACACCAAAAAATTTAATTTTTGACTAAATATACTTGATGTTACTTCTAAATTTCACATAGAAGAATATCAGATTGCAATCCCAGAACACTAAAACATACTTTTTTCCTACCAAATTATGATCTATTTTCATTCTCATGAAGTCCTGAAATTAAAAAAAAGGTATCAATCTGCATGCATTTATTTTTCTCTTGAAATATCTCTCTTCATTTTCCCATGGATGTAACATCGTTATATCGTTGTGCCTCATAAGTATATGCCTTCTTAAGGTTCCACTTATGTTTTCCCTCTGCTTGTAATAGAACCTCCTATTTCCCTGTGTAGATGGAAATTTATAACAAGCCAGTAATGGGCCACTGACTGCAAAACATGTCAGGGGAATATTGTTCCTTAGTTATTATATTTCCTTTACTCATTATTTATGAGAAAACTAATCTTTTACAATCATAAAAAGTTCACTTTTGTTTCATTTTCTGTTGTTCAGCCATTTTTATTTCATTTATTATTTATTATTTTTGTTACTTTAACTAAATTTTCAATGTATAATTTTTATTTTAAGATAATAATTGACTTTTTACATTCCATTAGGGCCAAATAAATGTTATCTTACTAGTATTGACATATGTATTATTTTGAATTATTTTTCAACGTTCATTTTATTCTTATCACTTCTATTATAAACATAATTCATTTCTTGTATATATTGCAATTTTATTTCAATAGCAGAAAGGAAGTTAGCATATAAGAAATGTAAATGAAACAGCTACAGTACAAATAGCAGAGAAAAAAAAAACACAAACAGGAAACTTACTTGAAAAACCATGCTTCAGCATTCATTGGTGTTCATCATTAATTTTGATTAATATTCATTATTGGATGTTTCAGCAATGGTTAAGTATTATTGTTTACCACTCTTAAAATTTTAGGAATAAAGCCTCCCAACAGCAAATTTTTAAAGTATTTCAGAAGAAGACTGTCCCATAAGGATGGTATTGTGTAATTCTGGAGACTTTCAGATCTCCATTGCTAGGCTTCCTCTCTGTGGGAATGTCCTGATCTGGTCAGAGTTTACTGCTCCTGTTATTAACTTAGGCACTGTGGAAGTAATTTATCCAAAACTCAGTATGAAATATCTGTGAGATGTGAAGCCCACCATTAGCCATCTGATCACAGCCATCCTTGTCACCCAGAAGCCACTTTATATGAAGGCATGACAATAGTCTTTAATAGTGGAACCTATAACTTTCTTTGAAGATGTGACTCCCTCTGTTTTTTGTTGTTGTTGTTGTCTTGTTTTGTTTTGGGTTTTTGTTTGTTTGTTTTTCTGCTCTTTGACCTTTGTTCCTTTTGTTTCTCTATTTTTTCTTTTCTTTAAACCTATTCAAACAGTCTTGACTATTTGTGAGAAAGAACTTAGGCTAGCTAAGTCAAGCTAGGGGCTCCATTTTCAGGTAACTGATGAAAATTATTTAACTCCAGTGATTTCTGAGGTGATCCATGTTGAAAATTTTGGAATTTTGATCAGAGACTAATTCCCTCCATCCCTGCATGCCAATGCCTAAGAAACACAAGCTGATCACAACTTGTATACTACTTTGGCTAATAGGGTAACCTTATATTCCTAATGGTCACAAATAATTCAGAAGGCCAATACTTAGATCATAATAAAGGAGATAACCCCATGTCTTTTAAAAATGGAAACATGAAAGAGTATTTACAAACTGAGAAACAATATACTAAATAAATACATAAAGATAAGTATATGCACTAAAGAGCTATTAAATTAAAATTAAAGTCATGTGCCTGGTTGTATAGATAAAAATGTTTTAGGAACTGAGAGGCTGATAAATAAATCATGGACATCATTCCAGGCTTGTTCTATTTTGCAATGCCTCATATTTAGGGAACATTTGATTTATGACAAGTATTATTATATGTAACATATAAATACATTTAGTACTTAATCCTTTGTGATTAAAATTATTATGTTGATTATACATAGGCAAGGAAACTGACTCCTTGATTTAATAACTTGTTTAATACTATGATCCATACATTTAGGAGCCTCAAAAGGCAGGACTCAATACAACCTCATTCTTCTTCTACATCCACGGGTATAAAGGACTCATTTTCATTGAATTTTATAAAACATGCAGATGTGATAATGTCCAATTTAGATAAGATGTTTATTTATCATTCCCCAGAGTCTGAAACTATAGCACATCTTGTAAGATTGTCTTGCTGGAAATAGAGTCAGAGCTACAAGCAGGAAATATGGGCAAGATACCCCATTGTGTTTTCTGTAGGAATGAGTTAGGGAAGGGAAGCTAATTTAGAATGAGATAATTTGAAAATAGCTGGCTTTTGTGGCACAGAGGATAGATACACCAGTCTTGTCCTCAACCCAGAGCATTGAGACAGGGATAGCATTTTCCATTTTATAGTAGCCTTACATAGGATGAAGTGATGTGGATGCTTCTAAGGATTGGTTTCTTTTCATTTAAAAGCCCTGCTACTTGGCATATTCCTAGGAGCACCTACCTAATCCTGGGGTGGGTGTAGGAATGCCAGGGTCAGTTGGAACACCTGAGACAAAATGCTGAAACATTAAAAGCAAAAATCAAAACAAACCAAAAAATGCTGAATACATTTCCATGCCCAGCTTTCACCCTGACATCAGCACACCAAAACCAGCTGCTTTTGTCATGCTCAGTTGGGACTTTAAAACAGTTTCTTCATGTAAGTGGAAAACTTGGGACATGATTTTACATTAAAAAAAAAGTATTGCGTATATAACATATTGCATGAGTGTATCAAAAGGTAAAAATGTGCCATGGGAGTGTTATAAGTAGGTTTTCCCTGGCAGCCTTGGTCCCACCACCACACCAGCCCCAAATAACACACAGAGAGTACTAGATAGAAAGCTGTTGGCCAGTTACTAGTTTTTTATCAGCTAGCTCTGTCTTAAATATTAACCCATTTCTAATAATCTAAGTATTTCCATGTGGTCTCATCTTACCGGAGAGAGGGCCGGCATTCTGCTCTTTCAAGTCTCTACATGCTGACTCTTCCTTCCTTCTTCCTCTCTCCCCTAGTCTCCTAGTTCTGCCTCTCTTGTTTCCTATTGGCCAACATTGCTTTATTCATTAACCAATACGAGAAACATAATTACAGAATGACATTTCCCATTAAGGGAGCACACACATTTTTAATGTAAATAAACTTGTATGACTTCTATTTTGTTTGTATCAAAAATGGGAAAGTCATAGGTACCTTTTAACTCATCATATCTAGTGTCATGAAAAAGTAACCAATTTGATTCATAGAGACAGTTAACACTCACCGTACTCTCTTCCTAGCAGTCATAAAAACTCAAAATAGCAGTCTTAAACTAGTCAGACTATTGAATAAACTAGGTTTTCCAAACAATATTCAGGTATGTTATCCCATAGTTTATTATAGAAAACATGTAAAAGGAGAGTTATCTTTTACATGGTTTTGAAGACTAAAGGGTAATTTAGCTCTTATCTTCTAAAGTTTTCTGATTATTCTTATGTAAATGTAGAAGATAGTACCCAGAAGCAGATCAGAGGAAACATATCTTCTGAGGACCCTAAATTGTAAAAATATAATAAATCTTTACTCTCAACCAGCTCAAAACACTAGTGTATACTTGAACCTAACTTTGTATAACTGCAGTCCAGTTCCCATGCTATAAGAGTGCAAAAAAGTTTGAGACTATACTAACTTTAGTATGCTTATTTTGTATTAACCTTTATGAGGCACTAAATTTCCTAGAAGCTAAAATTTAAAAACAACTAGTTCATTGACCATTGATATCTAAAGAGATTTGATTAAATCTCTATATTTATCATCCCTTTTTATTGACAAGACAATAGAGAAGACTTACTGATAGTTAAAATTATAATAGATCCATATGCTCAATGTAAATGAATCAGTTATTAACATCACACAATGATAATTAATGTCCAGCATATTAAAGTAGATGTCATGCACACTATGTTGCTAATTTGGATAGGACATTTTGGACAGTTCTTATGGGCATAGTCTTATGATTATCTGCCCAAATCCACCAGGGATATATATATATATATATATATATATATATATATATATATATATATATATATGAAACTGTGACCGTTCCTTCTCTCATCATTTTATCTATGAACACTGGTATTTGTGTGCTGACATGAGTAAAGTGGAAAAGATGTATGCAAAAGGATTTTTAGTATTTGTTTAAGGAAAAACATAGTAGGCCATATTGGACAGAGCTTAGTACAAGTATCTTAAATAAATATTCCCTTACCAGACAGCTAAGGAAAGTATTTAGCACACTGTCCTGAGTCAAATAGAAATTCCCTATTTTCTGTGTGGCCCTTCAGAGGGTAGAATACCTGAGTTCACATAGTGAACATAGAACTATAATGACCACATAGTAAATATACTATACATGATGTAAACACATGTAGTAACAATGGGCTCTGGTCATAGTATTTGCCACAGCAACAGAAACCTAAGTTGAATGTGGGTCCTTCTGTCTATTACTCTTTTTTGTAGAGCTAAAAGTCAATTTTGGACAAATACCTATTTTCTAAGAGCTTGAACTGGTCTTCTTCAAGCATTGTCAATTTGTTAGCACTTTGTGTGTGATAACAATAGAATTAAACATGGCTGGATTGAACAATCCCTAGACAGGTGATAAAGTCATATCTAAGTGCTACCAATGGAGCCTAGTTTATGGATCAGTAATCTCAGGAAGGAATATCCCCTTCCATGTAAAAAGTTACCACTAATGGATGAGGGCCTGGATTGAATGGTTACAACGAGAATTTGGAAGGGTGATTTCCATTCTTCCTATAGGAAATCTGAACTCTAGGTTCTCTAGCCTTGGAAGCACAGAGAGAGAATCACACTTTTAGATTTCCTGAAATTTTGTCCAAATCAGACTATCAATATCCTATACCCTCTAGCTGACATGTTTACCAAGGGACTTTGTGACCTCTAACTATATGAATCAGTCTCTCTAACAAAACACCATTTCATATAATAACATCTGTCTTTGTTTGTATAGGCCCTAATATGTACTGGACCTCTGAAAAAAAAAACTACTAATACACTACTGAACACTGAAATATTAGAACTTTATACAGATTTCAGTTGTAAAATACATTTAACCAACCTAACATATGTATGTATACATATATATGTATACATATATACATACATACATATGTTAGGTTGGTTAAATAACAGCAATATTAAGCAGAAAAGTAAGTGCTTCAATAGGTGAGGGAAAAAAAGCATGTGTGCCTGAAAGGCAAGAGAGAAGAAAAGGGCAAACAAAAGAGTTGTAACAAAGGGGCAAGAAGAATAAGACATGATGAACATAAAAGCTATACTTTGCTTGACAGGGCTTTAGCATGGAACATTTCTGAGCCAAGGAGGACCAAAGTTAAAACTGTGACTTTCCCACTGGACATCTGCGCAAAGTTCTGATATTAGCTATGAGGCCACTGACATCACATGGATATAGAAGGTTCTATGGATATTGCAACATGGCCTTATGCATACATATGTTTGGAGGATAATTTTGCCAAGGGGTCAAGCAAAGGGTTTAAGAGACAACAGTTATATTCCTGCCATTGAAGACTTAAATGGACCCTTGTTATAAGCTTTGCTGTTGAAATAAACCAGATAGAATTGTATCTAACTCATACTATTCACAAAACACACAGGGAGGGAATAAGCCCATTCCAAAAAGCTGGCTGTGTTTTTCCTGCCTCCATGTTTAGCAGAACGTGGGACTGCTCTCTTCTTTGCAGGTTTGAGTGGTGCCTTCAGATGTGCACGAGGCTCGTGTTTTATGTGTGCGGCACTTCAGGACTCCTTCTCCTGGCACAGTTAACTTTGTACCCTCACTACAGGAAAAACTGCTGCCCAGGAGCACTCCTTTCTTCATAACTCACTTGAAATGTCTCACATATCATTTTATGATAACTTCACAAGGATTTTTTTAGGTGACCGGAGTTATCCCCTGAAGATATAACTAATGATATTGCTTTCTAATCCTCAAATTTCTGTGGATTCACATTATAATGAAACCCATAAAATCCATAAGGTTTGTAATGAAAGTAACCCTGGTGTTCTAGTGAAAAAGAAATTCAAATGTCAAGTAAGCTAGTTGATAAGGTATTGCAGTGCAGCTATGTTAAACCTACTGAGTACTTGCAGGAAACCAATGAAGCAGAATTCATGACATCATGAGTTTTTAGTAGGTTAAGATGGTAGAGGTACAGTGTGGACAGTGCCTGAGGAATGGACAGTGAATCTGAGGAATGGGCCAAATCTCCATTGCTATGGAGGCACTTCAAGATCTCACTGATCATCTGAAATGCCATGCACAAGTAACTAATTTTCTCAAAGAAAATTCCATATACAATTTACATATCTGTGTGCTAGAATTCATGAAGGATGCAAAGGTAATATAACCTCAGTAGAATCACTTAACACTCATGCACAGGAAACAGATATGAAATGAAGAAAATATATCATGATATATTAAATTGTAGATGACTGACAGAAAAAAGTGTAGGTATTAAGCAAGGTAATTTTGAATTTAGGTAGAAGATGAGCTAAAAAATATTTATTGTATTTGGCACATAACTTAAATTTATTTATTAAAATGACAATTAAAGTTGTGTCTATATAGAAAAAGTCTAAAGCAATCATTTTATTATCGTCTACATCTTTTTGAAAGGATTAGTAGCAAGGATATATAAACAAATGCCTTTTATCAACAGCATGGTAGAATGCTGATGAGCATGCTGTACATGCTAACTATATTAGAAGAGCAAAGGCTACAGAACTACACAAAACCTAAGTAATCATGCAGGCCAATTTCATGATAGACACTATTTCATGTATCTTGGTGCAATTTGTTGAATATATGAATGAGACTTCAGCTCTTTTAAGATACAGTTGCATTAATGATACCTAAAAAGTGAATGTTGCTTTATGCCACCTAGCAGTATTTAGCTGCTCTACAGTGAAGGGAAACCTATGAATCAACTCCAAAGTAACCAGCTTGGGACATAAGAGATTGTTCTGAAAAGTTCAATGAGATGATTCACAGACTTTTGGTAGTGTAAGAGGTGTAAGAGTATTTATTGGAAGAGGACAACAGATGCCCTGACAATAGTGATTTGATTAATTTTTTTTAATGTAAGAGTAAAATCATGTACACATCATTTCTCAGCAATGGTGATTCCAAACATCTCTGTGAAGATATAAAGATGTCTCTACCAACTTCTCCAGGAAAAACCCAAAGAAGTGCAGTGTCCCCTTAAAGCACTTCCCAGATCTCAAACTCAAAAAACAGAAATTTCTCTCAATAACAGCATTATTACTGAATTCCTCACCACCACTTTTCTACAAAGAAAGAAGCACTCCAAAAGTCGTTACTCTAAAAAAATGGAGAGATCTAAGTCAATTATTTTTATATCCTTTTATTATAGCGACTGGATGTCTTTGTTTACTTTTCCTATTGCCATGTTAAATTCCTCTGGGAAAAGGGACAATGAGAAAAAGGGTTCCTTTCAGGTTACAGCCCATCATTGGAGTGAATCAAAACAGCTGGAGCTTGAAGCACCTGGTCTCATTACATCTGCTGACAGAGCCAAGAGCAATGAGGGCACATGTGATAGTGCCCAGCTCACTGTCTTTATCGTGTACAGTCCAGGAACCCCTGCCTAAGGAATGGTGCCACCCACAGTAGGTCTGTCAGTCCACCATAATTAACTTGCTCAATATGATTCCCACAAACATGTCAGAGGCCTATATTCCCTGCGATTCTAGATTATGTTAAACCATTATCACAGTAAAGGTCTTCATTTAGAGAATTGTTTTGCGTATCAGATTTATGATAAAGATACCAATAACATGTTTTACCCACAGTTTATAATCTATGAAACGTTTGAGTTAATTGAAGTGAATTATGATATGCATTCAGCATTTGCATTCAGCTTACTCAGAACAGCAAATTACTACAAGTCTTAAATAGAGTCTTATGGTCAATCATCTCCACCTAAGTGGTCAGCATTATTTTTTCTTTTTCTTTTTCTGGTCAGCATTCTTATGACAAAAATATATTAAAAATACAAACACATTCTAACATTTTTGTGAACAATTTCAGAAAATATGTATCTGTATAATTGTAGCACTTTTACAGTTATAGCATTATAGTCAATGGGAAAATGGGGAATTAGTGATAAATTCCATCCAGTCACAGAGATGTTCACTTGGCTTTATATGATTTGCTTTCCTAGTATATTTGCTGACTTCTGGTAAGTTGCTTATAGAAGACAGAACTGTGATATATGAATACTGAAGGTGTGGTCAACTTCATGTGTTATTTGGGACTCAGGCTCACTATCTCATCCTACATCTCTTAAACCAGGTGATCTTTTGCCTTGGTATTTAAGACACAAATCCACCATAAATAATGTTAATGTAATGTAATGAATTTTAATATGAAGCTATTTGTATTTTATCACTTTGATATTATCCTGCAGTGATAGTTCTGCATATGTACAAATTATCAGTATAAAGATTTAGTATACCTAAGTATGCATAGATATAAAATATTGCCTAACAATTGTACTATTTATTCAATCCTAATTTATCAAATATAAAAATCAATCAAAGTGAATATCATGAACATATATTAAGAAATTTCCAATAGATACAAATAAAGATACAGTGTGTTATTAGATTTCTGGAGAAGAAGTTTTAAGTCTATAGAGCTAGATTCACTAGAATATTTAAATCATCATGGGCAAGACACATTGATGATCATAAGTTTTGGTGACCATGGAGTAACTAAGTTGTCATAAGTTGTCATTGAACTTAATAATTAATCAACTACTTTGAGAAGAGTTTCACAGTTTCTCAAAACATTAATATTTACTTTTGTATAATAGAGGAATTAAACTGTGAGAAGGAAGAGACACAACAAAAAATAATTCCAAGGGAAGATTTTCACAGGCTTTTTAAGAGACACTTCATAAATATCTCAAATAAGAAATTATCTTGATGATGTCTTCCAATGAATGAATTGAAGAATGAACTGGGGTATACTGACAGTGAAATATACCTCATTGGCAGACACAGTCACAGGAACAATAGAAAAACAGCATGTGAACTGACAGAACTTGGGCAAAATGAGCAACTTCGTTTCATCTCATCAGTGTAAAACACATAAAAGACAGATTCAATCCTCAATGATAGAGAACAGAGAGAAGTTGCCTGGGGCCAGAGGTTGGTGCTGATTGACTGAGATGTGTATTGAAGAATTCTTTTGAGTGTAAAAGGTTTTCTATCTTTCGCGTGCATGTAGTTACATGGAATAAACTCACTGAAAACTAAAATTTAAAATTTAGAAATAAATAAAATAACTTAAGTATCAAATTTTAAGGCTGATGAGAATACATATATTGCAAAACAAACGTGCAGAGACAGTAAATCCTATAAGATACAAGACAATTCACACTCAACGTTAAGTGTTGGTGTTTGAACCCAATATGAGTGAGGAGAAAGAGGAATTTTTGTAAATAATCGAATAAACATGAACATCTTAAAATTACCAATGTCCAGATCCAATTTCAGAATTAGTTTTGGATAGTCCATAGTTTGTTCAGGATAAAACAAATTAAAAGCTTTCTTATCTTCTACCTCTAAATGATTCTGTAACCAAGACATACCTCCACATCCATAGTGCATGAATGCTTGCTGAGAGATAGATCCACATGAATAATGAATTATTTGCATAAACAATTTGCAATTTGCACAGTAGTCAAAAAGTATAAATTTTGTAAGATCTCTTTGATGCATTAAAAGTAAGTCTTTTTTTTTTATGTTTGCCCTTTTTAAACCAATTTCTTAGTGATGGACTACATACAATGTAGTGATAAATACTCTATGGACAAAGAACAGACCACAGTCTTTCTGTGTAAAGCCCATGCTCAATTTATGGAGGCAGACATGTAACTCCTTTTACATGTCTGTAACAAACAGCATTTGTCAGCTGGTTTCATCAAAGTTAGTTTAAATTATATCAATTTTAAGGAGGATTTCTACTATTAAACATTGGGTTGGAGTAGGGAGAGGTGAATGGCTAAATATATTCAACTTCTGGCAGAAAAGAAGTACATTAAATTCCAAATACTCAGAATGTGCTCAAAATTTGAATAGCTCCTTTTCGTCTTGTTTTGTTTTGTTTTTTTGTTTGTTTTTGTTTTTGTTTTTTTTAACTGAAGAGTCATGATGGGCAGAACTTGGAAAATGGTGAGGAATGAACTTCGAGAATGACTGTCCATGCTAGATGTGCACAGAAGTACAGAAGTATCGAACACTTCACACTGTAATTATTCCTGGTATTTGCAAACTTTGGGTTCATCTCAACCTTGAGAATTTTATGTTTTCTGGTCACTCTATATATAAAGCTTTTTGGTGTTATTTATTATTTAAATTTGGAACAAACTTTTTTACATGTCAATCCCAGTTCCTGCACCCTCCTGTCCTCCCCTGTTTCCCCCACTATCCCCCATCCCATCTCCTTTCTGCTCTCCAGGGAGCAGACTTCCATGGGGAATCTTCAAAGTCTGTTATATCATGTGGAGTAGGTCCTAGGCCCTTCCCCATGTTTCTAGGCCCATTCTATGTGGAATGGGCTCCCAAAGTTCATGTATATATTCGTGATAAATACTGATCCATTACCAGAGGCCCCATAGACTGTCCAGTCCTCCTAACAGCCATGTTCAGGGAGTCTGGGTTGTTCCTATGCTGGTTTCCCAACTGTCAGACTGGAATCCATGAGCTCCCCCTTGTTCAGGTCAGCAGTTTCTGTGGGTTTCTCCAGCCTGGTCTTGACCCCTGTGCTCATCACTCCTCCCTCTCTGTAACTGGATTCCAGGAGTTGGACTCAGTGTTTAGCTGTGGGTGTCAACTTCTGCTGTATAGTCTTCAGATTGCTCACTCAGTTGCTTTGTGAGTTCACTCAAGTATCCCATTACTCAGAAAGGCTCTCTTATGTTCCATTCAGTAGACATTCTGTCTGCAACTACTACTCCCACATATAACACATTTGAACTTCCTATTATACCACGATGGCTGTATTTTCATATTAGCATTTTAAATGTACAATGGCGTAGAAACATAAATGGGTTGATAAAAGACAGAGAGCTTATTGAAGATGAAGGTAATTGATGCATAGATGATACATAGATATATATTGGTGGATAATGGAAAGTATTTATCTGATATTATACACATATATAGATGATGATGGATATATAGATGATTGATAGATGATAAATACATGGATGATAGTTAGATGATAGACAGACAGATAGACAATTTTACCATCTATAAATATCTGTATTGTGTTCTGGTTATTGTTTTATTCCTTCTTAAGTGTCTCCTGGGAACAGGAACATTTGTATGTTTGTAGATGTCCTTTGCTAAGCACCAACCAGGCATGCTATGCAGTATTATTCAACAAGCACTCAATTGACATTATTTGTTATTTTAGCCTAATAAATTGAAGACATAAGTAAAATTAAGTGAATGGGTCTGATCTTATATATTACCTTGATTTGGTCCCCAAGATTTTTTTTTCTGTTCTTTTAAGGTATAGAAGTCTGTATATAGAAGACATTATGAAGCTTAATATGTCTGGTTCATGACAACCCACAATTGTCTAAAACTCATTAAACATGTCTTAAAGTGATACATAGGAATGAGCATAAAATATATTAAAGAATGGCTAATATAACCAGACATATTGAAGGACACTTTTTATCTCATCATTTTAGAGTCAGAGCTGGGTGAAATTTGAGGTGAGCTTGGTCTGCTTAGTTTCAGCCCAGTCACGGGTGGTATGATCTTATATTTTTAAAAAGGAAGGAAAGAATAATTTTTTTTGACATAGCAGCCAATGGCTACTGATGGAGGAATATCCAGTTTTCTATAGGAATAAGAATCCAATCCAAAGTGGCCATCCCTCAATACATGCACACATGGGAAACAATTACTGTACTCAGTAGGATCTATACATATACAAAACAAAAATAACTATAGGGAAGTTATGAATTTCATAACAAGAATATGGCCTAATATAGTGGATGAAAGAGTGGAGTCTAAATGAGGCAAATACAATGAATTCTTATGTGAAAATCTTAAATTTTAAGAAAAAATGCTCAAAATCATAGTCATAAAAGATATTATAAAATTATATTCAAGCATTAGACCCACCAATAAATGTTATTAGAAAAAAAGACAAAAGAAGTAGGAGAAGGAGGAAAAGGAGAAGGAGAAGTGTTGATGAAAAGAGAGAATTTGTAGCTGAACAATGCCAGTGATGATGTGATCTCATGAAACCATTTTGGAAATCAGCTAAAGAGTTCTTCAAAAACTTCAGAATATGACTCACTAATCTTTCTTCTTGGTGTACATGTGAACAAAATTAATCCTTTTAGATATATACCCAAATAAAGTTAATCCAGGAATTTTACTTCCAGCTTCATATACAAAGAGAATGAGCTGACCCATTTGTACATTGGGCAAAGTAGCCCAGAGATATAAATATGCATAGTGTTCAGGCAAATTAATGTATAAAGGAAGTGTGATGTATATGATTATATATAGGGCAGAGGGGGCGTATTTATGACCTTCAACATTCATTATTCATCTACTCATTTGATCATAATTTTGCCCCAAATCCTAATAGTTAAAGATCTGAATTAGATATTTTTCTCTATTGCTCTATATATCATACCTTGAGATAGGGTTTCTCACTGAACCCAGAGCTTATCTATTGCCCAGCCTGGCCAGAGAGTTAATCTTAGTCACCAAAAATAGAGTTACAGATTCACACCACTAAGACTGATCCAATCCCCAGGCTCCTAATGCATTCCACTTTTATTTGACAGTTACACCACACAATGGAAACAATCAAATAAAACAGATCTCAAACATGAAAAGAGTTTGTAAGAGTTGTGCAGGAAAGCTTTATGTAATGCACTGTTAATAATTTTTTATGTAAAGATTTTTTGTAATTATAAATGAGTGGAAAAGAAAGTAAACACAAGTAGGTTATACTCTTTTTGTACAGTACATGGTGATTTTAGTTCATAAAACTATGAAATAATTTTGACATTTTAAGATTCCTAAGACTTCATGAACCACATTTATGTTGTAAGCATATTCTACCTGTCACACAGTAGTCTTTCCATCTGTATTTATTTTCACACATAATCTCTTCCCACATGTAAGTAAGGACATGTAAGTATTTGTCACGTGGAAGAAGCAAACTATAATTATTTTAGAATTAAAAAGGGGAAAATGGTAAATCATATAGAGGACAGAATCTCATCTGATGGTATATGGGCATTTCTAATTCTGTCATTGGTGGATTATGATGATTAAAAATCATAATAAATACCAAAAAGTTGATGGAATCAGGAGTCTATAACAAACAACACCCAAGGAAAATATTGGAATGTAAATCCAGGGATGTAAAGCAGAAACCCAAAGAGGTAAAGCAGAACATTCATGAAGATAAAAAAATAAATAAATAAAACCTTACTTGAAGTTACCTGTCACACTAAAGATTGGCATCATAAAAGTGCAAAGTATTTTTGGTACAGTTTCAACTTAAACTGAGTCTTCAATGGTTGAGATCACCTTAGAAAGTGTAGGAAAATAATCAATTGTTATTGTTATGTTTAGAGAGGTTTTTAGATATATAATATGATATTATATGTTATATATAATACATTATTTATCAGTCATTACTATGAACGATCTAATCACTAATTGTGCTTATATTCACTTCATTAACTTCTCCCCATTATAAATGCTATCATTAATTTGACTCCTACATGTTCTTTCTCAGTGACAGACATACAAAACCAAGACATGTACCATTAAATGTAAGTGTTTACCATTATGTCAGAAATAATTCTTCTGCCATTGTCCTTTCCCATTTTAATTAATAACACACATTACAGCAGTTGGATCATTAGAGTATATGTTAAAAAACCTAATATTTCCTGTAAAAAAATTTTTATATTTTATTATAAATCTTCTTGTTTTACATATCAGTCCCAGGTCCCTCTTCCTCCCATTCTCCCATGTCCCCCACAGACTCTCCCATTCCATCCCCCATCCACTGCCCAGGGAAGGTGAGGATTTCTATGAGGGATCATCAAAATCTGCCAAGTTATCTGTGGTAGGGACTCCAGTGTATCTAGGCTGAAAGTGTATCCCTCTATAGGGAATAGTTTCCTGAAGTCCATTCATGCACTAGGGATACATCCTGGTTCCACTGTCAGAGGCCCCATAGACTCCCCAGTCCTCCTTGCTGACACCCACGTTCATGGAGTCTATGTTGGTTTCTCAGCTGTCAGACAGGTCTGTGCATTCCTCCTTGCTCAGGTCAGCTGTTTCTGTTGGTTTTCCCAGCATAGTTTTCTTTGTTAGTCATCTCTCCCTCTCTGAAACTGGCTCCCAGGAGTTTGCTCAGTGCTTAGCTGTGGATCTCTGCTTCTGTTTTCATCAGCTACTGGATGAAGGTTCTATATTAATATACTAAATTCATTTGTTTGCTCAGTATGAGATATTAGCAAACACATTATATGTTGACCATCAGCTGCATGAGAAATACATGAGTTTCTAGTGTCTTGAGATTTTTATTAAATGTCTCTTCATATCAGTAACAAGCATTTGTCCTTTTATGTCTTCTGTCCATCCATTTTTGAGTTGTCTTTTTCTCACTAATTTGTTAAGTTCTTCATATGTTCCAGAGAATAGTCTTGCCATTTAGGACAATTTAAGTATTTTCTGGCTATTCATTATCCATTAACTTTGTTTATTATGCCTTCCTCAAGACAAGTTTAGATTTCATTTTATTCTAATTGAATATATTGAAACTGTTTTAAGGTAATCACATCAAATTAATTTTGTCTATAGGTCAATTTATATTAGAACCCATATTACAACATTACTGCACAATGGCCATTATGTATATTTATCCTAGTGTCATCATCGATTTTGCTATTTTGTTGCAAATGTTAGAGTAAGAAGTTGTGTGCTCCTGTGCAGTTCCCTGCTGTTCATCTCATCCTGAACTAAGTCTGCTTCCTTATAGATTTGGTTGTATCCATGTGCAGCCACTGTGGCATCCATAACCCTTTTGCTCACATGACCTTGTCCTCATGTAAGCTTCCTTATACTAAATCCATAGGCATATTTTTCTGCCCTACATGCCAGCTCCTAAATAGTCACATGGAGGCTTATTATTAATTATGAATGCTCAGCCTATAGCTTAGGCTTGTCCCACTAGCTCTTGTAACTTAATCAATTTCTATTAATTTACTTTTGTATCATGGCTTTATGAATGTTACTCTTTATTGCCCATGCTGCTTCCTCTGAGTCCTGGTATCTCCTCCTTATTCTACCCTTCTTCCCAGCAATCTTTCTGCCACAAACATCCTTCCTAGCAATTTAAATTAAAAATAATCTTATTTTACATACCAATCCAAGTTTCCTCTCCTTCCTTTCCTCCCATCCTCCCCCCAACAATCCCTGTATCTCACCCCCATTCAATCCTCAGTTAGGCTGAGGCCTTCCATGTGGGAATCATCAAAGTCTGTCACATCATATAGGGCAGGACCTAGGCCATACCCCATGTATCTAGGCTGAGAGCGTATCCCTCCTTGGGGAATGGGCCCCCAAAGCCCATTATGCACTAGGGATAAATCTCACCTACATTCAGGGGGCCTGATTTGGTCCTATGCTGTTTTCCCAGCTGTCTGGCTAGGGCCCATGAGCTCCCACTTGCTCAGGTAAGCTATTTCTGTGGGTTTTCCCAGCATGGTCTTGATTCCTTTGTTCATCACTCCTCCCTCTCTACAACTGGATTCCAAGAGTTTAGCTCAGTGCTTAGCTGTGGATCTCTGTTTCTACTTCCATCACCTACTGAATGAAAGCTCTAGGATGACACATAAGGTACTCATCAATCTCATTATAGGGTAAGGACATTAAAGGTAGCCTCCCTACTATTGCTTAGATTCTTAGTTGGGGTCATTCTTGTGGATCCCTGGAAATTTCCCTAGTGCCAGATTTCTGATTACGCCCATAATGGATCCCTCTATTAGGGTATCTCTTACCTTTCTGTCTTCTGTTCTTCCCCCAACTCAAACTTCCTAATCCCTCATGTCCTCCTTACCCCTCTCCTCTCCTCTTCTCTTTCCCCTACCTCCCTCCCCCTCCCCGTGTGCCCCCAATGTACTCAGGAGCTCTTGTCTCTTTCCTTTTCTCTGGGGGACCATGTATGTCTCTCTTAGTTCTAACTTCTCTGAAGGCTGGTTTTCCTTTCATTTATGTCTAATATCCACTTTTGAGTGAGGACATACCATGTTTTTCTTCCTGTGTCTGAGTTATCTCACTAAGGATGGTTCCTTCTAGATCCATCCATTTGCCTTTGTCTTGCCAGCATTCTCCCTGCGCCCAAAATCCTGCCTAGCAATTGGCCATTCAGTTTTGTATTAAACCTATCAGTGACACATATTCAGAGTGTACAAAAGGATTATTCCACAACATAAATCTTTCATTTTTAAAGCCAGCTTCAAAGAACATTCTGACCAGCTCTATGAGCTCAACAAATGGAATGCCACTGTTATTATCACCTCAATTCAGCATCGAGGCTGAGGTAACAGCAGGGCTGGCCTCACTCCTCTTTTGCTTGCATGTCTTGGTGCATGAAAATACATATGCTTGCTTGTTTGGTTATTTTCATTGCTGTTATTGTTTTCTTTTGGTTGGCTTTGTTGTTCTAAACAAAGTGACAGAAATTCTTAATGTTTATTGTCCTCAGGTTTTGCTGTGATTACCATATATTGGTGTTGTATGTGTGTGTTGCCAATTTACAATATTCTTAATGGCATGGAAGACTTATTTTGAGAGGAAGGAGATAGACTGCGGTTGTTTCAGGTGCCATGCGTTTAGCACACTGATCCTACCTGTAAACAAGAAGCATCTCTCCATAAGGTGGAGAAGGCACATTCAGGGCTGACTCAGTATCACTCTACACTCTTCCTGGAGAGCGATAGCAATTTCTTAACAACAACCTTGGGTTATCTGTAGATGCAACTGCCATAGAGGCAAGAGCACAGTTGAGATGGTAGTGTTTGTGTGCTCTTATCTTACCTGTTTATTTAATTTGTAAGTATAGGTTAAAAGTGATAACAGTGTAGTTCATATTGGCCTCTTCCATTTTTTAAAATTCCATGTTTCACAATGCTGTCAATATAAAAAGACAGAGGTGGCCAAGATTATAGAATGTAAAAATAAATAAATATCCTACAAGTAATGAGTACTCTTATCTACCAACAAGTTCTCTCTGTTGAAAGTGAACTTAATTGCAATGCATTTCCTTAATGGCTCTGTTAATTGGTTAGTCTGATATGATATCTTTGGACGGCTGAAATAAGGCATTAGTGCTTGCTTTTTCCTAAAAGCTTGTAATGATGCAAACATGTGGAAATAATGTTTTTTCAATATTAGGCAATTTAATGAAAACAGTTATAGTCCAATTTCTTTTGAGTTGAGTTCATTTTTTTTCAACCATATGAAGGCTTAACACAGAAAATGATACTGACAAGCAAGTTCTATTTACATAAATCCTCACAACAAACAGGAAATGGTCCTTAAAATTTCAGCTTCCTTTATTTTTTTTCCAAGAAGGAGGCTTTAAAAAACACAAAATCCTAGTGTGGTTGGTTTATACCTGTAGTCCCAATGCTTGGGATTTTAAAACAGGAGGATGCCATAAACTGAGGCCACCATAGGCTAAGTGGTGAGCTCCCAGCCTGGGCTACAGAATGGAAAATGTCCTCAAGAAATTCACAGAAGGAAAGAAGAAGTGGAGGGAGGAAGAGAGAGATGAAGGGAGGGAAGAAAGGAGGGAGAGAGGGGGGAGAAAGGAAGAGAGGACAAGGTGAGAAAGGGAGAGGAGAAAAATGACAGGAGGAAAGAAAAGGGAAAAGAGGGGAGGAGAAAGGAAAGGTAGGCAGATTTTGCAAACATTTTTATGTTCATTTTTAGGGTCCTATCTTTTTCATCACAATATCTGTTCAGTCAGGAACTATGTACAGAAGGAACAAGCAATGCATGAGCACACCAACATTCATTCCTCCTTCCTTTCTTTTCTATAGTACTAAAGACTACACCCAGGACCTGGCATGTGCTAAGCAAATTCTTTACCTCTGAGCTACTCCTCAGCCCTAGTACTTTTATGCTTTTCTTTGAGGCTGAATTATGTGCTGTACTTTACTTAAAGACCTAATGGACTTCAGAAAAAAAATCAATGCTCTGTATTTCCTTGTCTAATCAGACTGTACAGATGTTGTTAGAATGTCCTCCTCCCTTGACAACCCCTGCACTGTCTGAAGGGGCCATACTCAGAGACTATCCATAATCACACACAGCCTTCTGTCATCTTCCACACATTCATTCTGTTTTAAAGCTTTCTCTTTCACTTAACACTAAAATTTTAAATATACATCACATCTGTATAGGCGATTTCCTTCGTTCCTTAATCAAATCTCTTTATTTCCTCATTGTTAGAGAAAATCATGAATTCTCCTTTCATTAGATATTTCCAAATTTGGGGCATTATAAAGACATGTATTCTTCTAAAACAGGAAATTTAACACCAAGGATGAATGGCAGTTCCAATTTTTTAAACCCATCCATTATTTATCTGATTTATTTTTTTAAGAGAGTACCTGTGCTGGTATCAGAATTCTCAAGACTCAAATCTATTATGGTCTGTCTCATGTGTGTCTTTTGTTCTAGAAACAGGATAAGGATCACCAGTGTTACTTTGTGGGGTCTGAAATGAAAAGCTATTTTGACAACGGATTACTAAAACAAACAACAACAACAACAAAACCAAAAAACAAACAAACAACAACAACAAAAAATAATCTGCAATAGATTTAAAGAATGTTATCACTGTAACACCACAGGAACACCCAAGAGCACCCAAAGCAAGGGCCATAAGCCCACAGCATAATAGCCCACTGGATAAACTTTATCCACTAGTTCCTTTGGATATGGCTGTGAAGGAGAATTCCTAGAAAGAACCCTTGATGGAAAAGAATGAGTGACTGACTACAGCTTCAATGATGTGTAGAAGCAGGGATATTCCCAATCCAGAAACAAATTCCTTAGGGACATCTTCAGCATTTTAGTAGCTATTTGTGTATAAACAAACATTTTGTGACCATAAAGTAATTCCTTTGAAATGTATGAACAGTCCCCTAATTCCTGCCCAGCAAAAAACTAAAAATACTGTCAGGGCAGGGCAGAGGTGGCTCATGTCTTTAATCCTGTCACTCAGGAGGCAGAGGCAGGCACAGCTCTGTGAGTTCAAGACAAGCCTGGTCTACAAGACCTAGTTCCAGGACAGCTTCCAAAGCAACAGAGAGACCCTGTGTTCAGAAACCAAAAAATAAAAATAAATAAATAAATAAATAAATAAATAAAATGCTGTCAGATAGTACATGAGGCCAGTAGTAGAGTTTTGCACACTTTATACTTTAAAATGTCTACCCAGTAAACCCACCAATGTACTGGTAAATTTTCATGGTTTTCTGTGTTCTAGTACTATTTAAAGCTAATGAAATTTCTGTCTTGTTGAAAGTTGGTATTTGGAAAAAGAAAAATCTATATTTCCAGCCCATAGTCACTCTCAGTGAGGGATGTCTCTTCCATCTACAAAGTAATGTTTGTATGCCTCATAGGAGCTTTATCAGTTATGGTGATACAAGCAGAAGTTTTTAGGATCACATGTACAGTGTCATCATCTTTCAGCCATTGCATTGCACAACACTGGGCAACTTCCCTGGAGTATCATATTCAGTAGTGTGTCAGGAGGGTGGGCATGGAGATTAACACATGAAATAAGCGATTGGCTGAGGAAGGCTGAAATCCTCCCAACCAGGGCTATGCTTACCAAAGAAGATTATGTGTGAGAACAAGACCAGGATACAGCTGGAAAGCACCTACTGTGTAAACTACTCATGACTCACTACTGTCCTGGCTACACAATTAAATTTTGTGCCTTTTTCTATATTATTAGCCCTTCCATACTCAAGCATGCATTACTTTTTCCTAACAAACTATTTATACTACTCTTCTTGTGTTCCTTGATCCAATTATTTGTTCTAGCACACAAGAACCTGGAAATCTTAGCAGTTGCTTTCTGAACTCTCATCCATGTCTATAACTGCAGGTTTGAACCTGACACACAGCGTGACTGATTTAATGAACCCTGGCAAAGCTTTCCAGAGGTGCTGGTGATAGAAACAAACCTGAAGACATTCAGGAATCATTGGTTCTCTGACCTTCATTGCAGGTGACTATCACATGGAAGATTACTTGGAACTTCTTAAAACCTGGCTTTTAGAACCTTTCCAAGTATGTTATGCTATCTGAGCATAATTATTGCAGGTATGTCTCCAATGTTGCATATAAAGAATGGATTCCATGTGATCCTGATATATATTCAAGGTTAAGAGTGTGCTGTGAGAAAATAAGTCATATTGAGAGTAACGATTTCCCCTGCAGGAAGGGGATTATTTTCTTCAAAAGCACTAGGAATGGGAAGCAGAACTCATCTGAAGTTGTTTCTACCTATCATGTCCCTTCAAGCAACAGTGCAACAAGAAAAATCAATGAGTTACATTATCCAGCATTATCTAGGTCAAAATCATATATCAAAACCCCAGGTACTCTGTAGAATACAACTTAATAAGCAACTTTCAACTATATGGAAACTTTTCCAGCTGGGACTCAGGTACAAATATAACACCATGTTCAGTTTTGCAAAAGACATGAATATGAGTCATGACATAAACCTTAATTCTATGTTTGCATCTTGCAACTGATGTGGGTTAGGAATGCAGACATACTCAATGCATCGGTATCAGTATTCTGAATGAAATGGTAAAACGTGCCTGGCATTGGGATGTTATTATTTTTAACGTTAAGAGAAGTCAGAGCCTGGTATTGGGGTGCAGAAAAATGATGATTTATCTGAAAGAGTTATTCTTGTAGTTTTGGGAGGTTGGCTGCCTTTCCTCTTCTCTGTCTTCCAGTCTGCAAGGAGCCTGTGATCTTTGGGAATCTCTTTGCTTATGATCTTTAGCTGTTTCCCATAAGAATGAGCATCAGGTCTTTAAGTCCCTTTGTTCCACCCACTAGCCCTTACAGTTTTAAAGCTCCTCAAATGCCACAAGTTCCCCATAAGCTCCTCAAATCCCTTCTCTCAGATTCCCCTCAGAATGTGTAAGTGACAAGAAGCTGAGAAATACAGATGGCATAATTATATATTTTGTAGTTGATTAATCAGTACAAAACATTAATCACATTTTGTATAACAATACATAATCAAATTCTTTATAGTTGAAATTAAGTTTCCTTTTGATTGGGAATGCATTCCTCTGGGGTATTGATGGGGTTTTCAGCATCTGTTTGGCTCCCATTCCACATCTGTATTTGACTTTCATCTGCTGTAGGGCTTAATAAAATGTAGCTTAAAGGTTGCTTTATGACTATACATGTACTTGATAATAGAGAAATTGTTGAGAGGGAAATTTTCGCACAAGTTAGATGTTCCATGTCTGTATTTCCCAGGCCATAACTTGTTTATTTAATGAAAACTATTAGATTTTATTTTCCTAAAGTGTAAACCCACTGAAATCAAATAAAAATTAGACGTTCACTTTTTCCTTTGAGCTATTAAAATAAATACTTCATCGTGCAATTAGATTTATATAATAATGGAGCAAAACTCTAATGTATAATATATAAACGTTTCATAGTAAAATGCCTATTTTTTTCAATATTTTAAAATACTATGCATAGATACATATTAGTTTGAGTATATATAATTATATTTACAGCTTTTAAAAATAATAATTAAAATGTGTAAGAAAGAATATGGAATCTCTATGTTACCGTATTTTGTTACTATGGATCAGAAGCATTGTGATTCTTAGTTTACAAATCACATAATTGTTAGTTAGGCTTTAATTAGTTCTATTATAATGCTTCTACATAGAATTAAAGAACAGATATGTATACACCATTTCCAAGTTTGTAATGGTACCTCAACACCACACAAGAGCAGAAATGTGAGTGAGGAAATTTTTCAAAACAACATGTGAATAATAATATTGATGTTTAATATCTTCTTGTGTGATTTGAAAAAATTGCACCATGGTTAACTAGCTGGTCATTTGAACTCAAAAAGAAATTCACATGATGCCATGCCTTTGATCCAAAACTAGTGCTCATACATGAATATAGTTTCCGTAAAATGGAACATGCTCACATAATTGTGTATTACATATGGCACTGGTAGATAGATGCAAATATCCCAGATACTGTAATTGAGAATGCATCATCATTTGATGATGAAGAGGAAGTATGTAAATATCATGTGACTACTGGATAGATGAGGTAAGTTTTGGGAGAAAAGTCATAGAAACCATGAGTTGTTTACATGGAAAATGAGAAGACCTGAGCAGTTTTATCTCTCCAGGGCTCCTGTGTGCAGGTGGGGGAATGATTTTTCTATGGGGTGTTTGTATATTTTGCAATTGGGGTATTTGCATGTAAGTTTCTTAAAGAACCTAACTTGTGTGAGTCTTCTTTGCCTTATGCTACCTCTTAGGTTGTTTGGCCTAAATAATAATTTTCATCCTGAAGATCTGGGTGTTGTGGAACTGAACTACTTACAAAAGGCTGCTGGAAAACCTGACACACCTACTTACTACCTGTTTCATGAATAGTCTTTCTGAACCTTGCAGCCTACAATTGCAAGAGGTCATTCATCTTGCCCCAGTACCTATGCTGCCTAATGATGTTGGAACCAGATTCCACCCTATTTCACATACAGTTAGAAGCAGTCTGCATAGGAAAGGTAAGCTGTGAAAACTTTTGATAAGCCTGCCTTTGAATGAAGAATGTGTTCTTCTGTGTTAGGCACTAGGATGTGACTGGCTTCATGAAACATATTAAGTCTGTGAAAAGTGGTATACAAATAACATGACTGACACCTTGTCAATAGAAACTCCAGGGAGAGGATCAAACAGAGCTGTTTCTTTTGAAGTATGGATGGAGGTATGGGCAAAGGTGCTATATTTTACTTTTCCATCTATGGTAAACTCCAAAGCCTTATTCCAATAAGAATGGAACCTGGTATCTGAACACAGCAGAACACTATTTCTTAGCAGTAGACATATTCCAAGGACAAACACAAAAGCTGGATTTGTAGAAATCCATTCATGAGGTCTTTATTGTAAATTTTTCCATCACTGGAACTGTGTTGGCTGGAGGGCTTACAGATCTTCAAGCTTGTTCCTTTTGCCTTTCTTTTTCAAAGGCTTTTGAACTTTCCTTTTAAATGGTCAGATTATCCATCCTAAGGACATTTGGGTTGAAAAATATTATGATAATTTAACAAATCACTAGATATAACTGAGTATTAGCAATAAATTCATTTCTTTAGAGTATATATAATTGGAAATGTAAAAAAAATAATATATTATGCAGCTTCAAAATTGAACATTAATCTTTTGAAATATAGAATCTGCAAGCATCTTATGCAAAAAATTATAAATCATAAGTGGAAAATATATTTCATGAAATGAAATCACATTTCCTATAGACAGGAGAAGGCGATACTGAAATTGGCAACTTCCACCAAACACCTGTATGTTCAACACAGTTCTAACAAAAGTCCATAACTTCCTCTTTTTCTTTTTGATGTTATAATTAAATTTTAAATTCTATGTGCAAAATCACAGTTCAATAGCAAATAAGGTGTTTTAAGTGAAAATGTATTCACAACATTACCAGATATCCATCCCCTTTTAAATCAAAGGAGGAAACATTAAAGAGCCAGACATAGAATCAGGTCTTCAGAGACACATGTTAGTTACCAGCCAAGCTACTGGATAGTAGAGGAGAAGAGAAACAGTGTAAAAGTTTTTGCAAGAACAATCAGTTATCAATATTATAAAAGCTTACTTGTATCTCTACTTCATATTGTTACCTGTCTAAATTTTGCTTAACAGCTCACATATCTAAATTATTTAAAACAGGACAAAAATAATCTAGAAAAGTTTGAAAGAGCTTGAGAACCTTCTATTAGTTAAAAAAATTAATTTCCCTAACATAGCTAGATGGATGCGAACCAAAGTGATAGAGCAATCACTCAGTAGATGACTGCTTGCTTAGCATGCACATGTCTAGGAGATAATCTTAAGGAAGACATAAACACACTAAGTTAAACTGTAAAGCTCCATCACATGAGAATATATTGAAATGGAAAAAAAAATCTTCATTCTAAAATGTTATTGAGCAAATCAAAGGATGCCCCCCAATTGGAAGAAGATACCACAAATTTCTGAAATAAGGTCTGGAATAAAGAAACACAAGTAAATGTTTGTGTAGCCCTGTTAAGCATGATATAATCTCTTTGGAAAACAATGTTTCATTATGAAGACATTCTCATACTTAACACCAAGTCCTTTCATCTTCAGCTGTGTGTTTCAAAGAAATCCTCACATGTGCACATATTCATGTGAAGACATTCAAAAATGTCCATGCAGGTACTACTGTTATCAACAACAGCAACATGTAATCATTTAAGACACATTTCTACCATGCTTTTCTTTTGGGACACCAACCAGCTTCCAAATCAAGACATATACTTCTTATTAGTTAAGAATATTGGGCCTTAGCTCTGTCTGTCTACATTTTGCTTACTTTCTGCTGTCTCTATAACTGGCTAGCTGGCATCTACTAGCTTCTCTTGCTGGACATGTCCCACTTTTTCTCCTCCATTCTCTTGTCTCTTCTTTTTTCTCTCTCTAGATTCCTCCTCCTATTTATTCTCTCTGCCCACCAGCCCCACCTATGTCTCTCCTGCCAGGCTATCGGCCATTCATCTTTTTATTAGATCAGTCAGGTGCCTTAGGCAGGCAAGGCTGGATAAATGCAACACTCCTTTACAGAATTAACCACACATCTTTATATCATTACACAAATGAAGCACAAACAATTGTAACACACCTTTACACAGTTAAAGTAATATTCTGCAGCAAAGACAAATGTAACACACCTTTTATATAGTTAATGTAATGTCCACAACAACATTGCATTTGTCTTTCCACAAAAATGATAAAAATCATATCTTCTGTGTACAGAATTTAATGTTCTAGAGCAATTAAATTAAATGAGCCAAATCAATGCAGCTATTTCGCCAAGATAGAACATTCCTAGCCATGTCTCTGCCTATTAGTATTAATGTGAAGATCCACATGCTCATTTGTCTATTTGAAATTTATGTGTTTATCTCTTTGTGCACATAGATTATTGTATCTTGTGTAAAGGAACTTCCCTTTCAGAGCATGCTACAACATGACAAAATTACAGCAGTTCTATCCTCTGTGTCACCTGAGGATCTCCACACAATCCTGGACTCAACCTCCTTTTATTTCTGTTGATTCCTCCAGGATCTCAGAGGACACATTGTCATAATTGAGAATAAGTCCTGTTGCTAATAAGAAGCCCCATATCCAACATGGCTTTTGTTTTGCTGTGCTAATCATGTCTCCAATAAATGTTTTATGTATGGCTGATAGACTACTTGACCCTCACAAACAAACAAACAAACAAACAAACCCGCAACATGCTGGAAATCCTTTACTCTTCTTTCTTAAAGAGTCCAAAGTGAAATTTTACAAATTCAAAAGAGATATACAATGAGAATATTTGACAGTCCTTCCAACTGATGCTTCCTTCATTTACTATTACTTTACACAGTCAGATGTTCACTCAGTAGGTGACACAACAGCGATCTGAATTCAAATACAGTAAGTGTGGATCAAAAGCCTTAAGTGAAGACTGGCAGAAGCTTGTCATGACTTGAGGATGAAAGCCCAAACCATATTAGTACAGCAGCAAATGGATCGTTCGTATTTATGAACTAGGAGTTGACATACTGTTTGCTTCCTTAGTCCACTGTAGGTAGCAAGAACGACCCTATCCATCTGTTACACTGACAAATATCCTCCAAACTAGAAATTTATTCACATAATTTTATTAAAGTGTATCATTAGGAATTATGACTTCAAGGGCATAAAGAGAACAGAATTTGGCTAAAGAAGAAGTTAAATTTGGAACACTTTCAACAGGGTCCATATCAATCTCTTGAATAATTTTATAACAAAAATGCATGTAGAATATTTACCTTCCTTTAAATACAAAGATGAGACTTTGTCTTTGCCATGCAAGAATCATTGGGATTTGTGTGGTTTTGCCAAGGACATTGACATCAAAGGATAGACACCATCACAAGACAGTTTCCAACGTTAAATATTCTCCAGGCATATGAAAATTGAAGGGTCATGATAAACAAGGAGTATCTGGGCACATTACTTCATTTACCTGGGGAGTTTAAAATGCTATATGTTTAGAAAAATCACAAAGCTAAAATGCATGATCAAAATAGTTTGTATAAATATGTTTCTATTCTTGACATGTATGAATATCTCTTCATATGTTTAGACATGGAATTGCCATTACATCCATTTTTCCTTTGTTTCACACTATTTCAAAAAAAGTTGATAACGATAATGAGTTTATGTGAATGTCTGATGGCACTAAGAAAGAATATATGGGCTTAGCTTCCATCTCTTCTACTGACAAAAAAAAAAAAAAGATTACAGTTATGTTTACACGTCTAAGTGAACATTATACCATAGCAGTCTTTAATTATAATGACAGAAAGACAGAGAGGCATTATATTGACCTCCTTTAAGGAAAGAAGAAGAGGAAGAGAAATAAAGAGAAAGTCAATTAGTCTTTGGTTAGTACCTATAGAGATTTAACTTCAGATCTTGCAAGGATAACAAGTATGAATGGATGCTCTAACACCTTATTTATACCAGTGACTGTCTACTCATAATCCCTATTAGTTCTCTATGTGTGTTCAGTAATCTGAATTTACTACACTAGTGCAATGCATGAGTCTTATCCTATGTGGCTTAGGAAACACTAACAAGAAAATTGTGTGTACCTGTAGAGACCTTTTTTTTTGTTTTGTTTTTGTTTTTATTTTTCTTCTAAAGTGATATCAACCAATGGTTAACCAATTCTATAGATGCTGAATCTATAACTGGGGTGGGAGAGGAAGTGACTGACTAAACACTGGCACAAAAACAAACAAACAAAAAAACTATATTAATCACCAGTTTATATAGATTCAAACATTTGCCAAATCTGTCAAGCACTGTTAATATTGTCTTCTTCAAATCTCAGAAAAAAAGCTTTTTAAACAGTGTCCCATAACAAGAGATACCCTAAATCCTACAGTTGATTTCACTAACTGTGACACATCTTTCATGTATGAGCCAAAAAAAAAAAAAAAAAAAAAAAAATCAACCCAGCCATAATTCTTTCTCTACTAACACTAAGCAAAAGCAGAGAGTTTGTTTTCCACAACTCCAACATGTTATTGTTCTGTGCTCATCAAGAAAAACTTCATCCCAAAAGGGGGACATAAGAGACACTTTCTGACAAAATGGGAAATGAACCTGAGAAAGTTTAAAATTGAGAAGTTAAGACCTTGTCTGCCTGACTCCATGCCTCCCCAAAGAGCCCATAGAATCAGACCTGTCTGAAATAGACCATAACATAGCAAGTTATCCCACCGTTCTTCTCTGCTCTCTCCCTAAGTTGGTAGTCCTGCCTTATTCCCAAAGGGAAGAAATGTTATCCAGAGATGTAGAGAGTAGTGTGAATAAGCAATCTTCTGCCAAAATCTTTGCTTCCATATCAAAATTATCACCAATCCAGAAAGCTGACTGTCTACAGAACACACAAATTCTGACTTCAGATTTCTCCCTTGCTTATAAGCAATCTTATGTCAAAAAGAACCAAAGTTAAGAAATATTTGAATTAGTAAAGATAGATGGTGACTTGGCTGTAATACTGCCCCTCAAGAGACAAAGGGAAGGATATTTCTGTACCATGAAATTTTCTCCAGATAAACAAAGTAATATCCTTTTCTTTAATTAAGTTCCTTTGTTATATTTGTTTCAGCCATGAAACTATCACTGCGATAGGTAAAGAGCCAGGAAAACATTTCTCCCCTCTATCACCAGTTTGGGGGAAAATAAATTAATTTTTCCCTTATATTGAAAATTCCTAAATGGCAGAGCTGTGACTTTAGAACATGTATCATATTTTTCTGAGGTAATATATGTAGTCAATAAATATTTATTAAGATGGATGGATACATTTCAATTTCTATATGTTGTACATAAGTGACACTTGTGCTCAGGTGTTTCATAGGCATTTTGAATTCTTCTTATTCCAACTGATTTATCAGTCACTCTACATACAATAAATTTTCCATTGGCTTCATCAGTAGAAATGATAACCTATCCTTCAAAGATGTGAGGTGTCAAATCAGGAGCTGTCCTCAAACTCACACCTACCTCATTCTCTTTCTCTCTATTGAGCTTGTTCGCTACAAGTTCAAAAGAGATCAGTATTCCGACCACCTCTCCCAACACTGATTCATATTGTTCAGTCCCAGAGAAATGTCCACAGTTTATATGTGCTTACTTATTTATGTGTACAAATGCTGTATATGATACATGCATTTCAGCATGCAGATGCATATGGCCAGATCCACATATGCAAATCCTGGGGCAAGACTTCCCTTCCTCTGTTAATTTCCACTGTATTGCTGTGTGACATTCTATCTGAACCTGAACCTTACCATTTCCACATAGGGACACACTTGTCTTCTATATCTTGGGGCTAATATGGGGACAAGATGTGTGGCATTATATAAGGTGCTAGTGATTTAAAATCAAGTTCTTGCAACTCTAGTACTATTACTCATGGGGCCATCTCCCATGCCCAGTGTCAGTTCTGCTGCATCCCATGTATTTTATATATTGGTCTTCTCATTCCTCCAAATAAAATATGCTCAGACATGAGATGAGTGTACAGCTTAGTTGTTATAGTGTCATACTAGCATGAAGAAGGCTCTGAGTTCTACCCCCGGTCTTGTATAATCTAGATGCAGTGGCCCTGAGTTGGATAGAGAAGTTTCAAAAGTACAAGATCACACACTCAGTTACACAGAGATAATAAGGGCTATCAGTGATGGTCTATATAGTCGGTGTAGTTTCTATTATGCTTCTAAATAATGACTGCTTAAAATATTGAAAAATTTCCTGTTGAAGTCTCAGTTGATGTAACTTTAGTCCTTTCAGAATTTTAAGTAGACAAGTTCTCCTTCCAACCACCCTTCAACATACAGCGCAGAACAGCCTTCAGCACCAACATTACTGTACTATATTCCAACATTACTTCTCCACATAGCAACCGTGACTATATTATGTTGTTGCTTGCATATGTTTCCATTTGTCCTGCATTGCTGGATCACAATATCCATGAATGTAGAGCTCTGGCATTTTATGTACTGACATTTTCCACCTTAAAAGGAAAGAAAGGAAGGAAGGAAGGAAGGAAGGAAGGAAGGAAGGAAGGAACAGAGGAACAAAGAAAGGAAGGATTGCCAACATGGAATAAGTACTCAGTAAATATTTGTTGAATGAAGAGAGAAATGAAAAGGCATACAAACATGTTGACCAGGAAAGCTTATGTACAATAGAAATGCATTTTATATTATGTCATAAGATAAAATCCCAGTTTGTATATGCAAATGTCTAAAATATAGTTTGAAATTGCTCAAATCTTAATGACTTAAAGTCCCAATGTCTCTGATAGATGATGTTCAGCTCATGTGGATAGTAATGAGGGAATAACCATAGTGCTATAACAAATCCTCAGTAGATTGGGATCTAATTAATTTAGGGGATATCACTGAGGAAGATCTCTATACAGTGCCATGGTTAGTTTTATACCTGAAACATAACACAAAGTTGCATCCCAAAGAAACAAAAGGGTATGGAGTGGTCCAAATATACAAAGGAAGAAGAGAGGCAGAGTAGTCAAGTATCCAGCGTGTCTGTGTAAGAACAAGGAACTGTTGTCCATGTGTTAGTGATTGCCACATAGGAAAGACAGGCGGTGAGACTGTTGGACATAAATGACAGTATTCTTTCTTCACTGTAACTGTGATACTTTGTCAACAATGTGATTAGATGTAGAAGATACCTTCTAAAATATTCTAGTTTGTTATCATGTTCTTTCTGTCCTTCATCCCCAGTTACAAATCACCTGTCTCTCTAATAACAACTGCAAAGGAGAATACACACACACACACACACACAAACACACAGTCCATTAATGATAGCATTAAATATCTAAGCCAGATGAGAAAATTTTGCACACAAGGGCAAGTCACTTTACATAGAGACCAACTCCATGATCCATGTAGGAAGCACATTTGAGAAGAAAAGGTGATTTAGTTGAGAATAAAGAGGAAAAAGGGTGGGGAGATTTTAATCGAAGGACATTATACAGAATGGTGAAATTGGTGAAGAATAAATAAAATTTTAAAAATTGTCAATGTGATCCTGCTATCTTTATGGGTAAGAAAGGGGCTGAACAAATCTTGGGTCCTCTTGGGCCCTTCTGCTGCAGCTGCTCTTTCTCATTTTGTTGTTTGGGGCTTGGCCATTTGGTAGTAAATTTAGTTTGACAGATGTTGAGAACTGGGAAATTAGGAAATAAAGTAATCCAGCAGAGAATCCATCAAACCAGCATGCAAGGTGCTGATGATTTTAATCATCGTTCCAAAAATTTTGTAAAAATTCCAATTTAGATTAATGATGATAAAATTCAGTTGCAGTGAATACCAAAGAAATTTAGGTTAAACAGCTTTAAGAAATAAAAAATAAACCCTCAAAACCAATGAATCTTAATTAAAAAACCTAAAATGCAGTAATAAAGTACATAACATCTTTTCTTAATTAAGGCTTTAGCTTTTCACATGGGTTATTTGAGATAATTATTATTGCATTCTGAGCTTTTGAATTATTTTCAAAATATTTAAAGAGTAAACAGTTTTCTTTATATTTTCATTCTCCCCCTATTCAAATAGACAATTATCTTAACAACTATTTTCCAAATTATTAAAATCTACATTAAGTTATGCTTTAATAGTGAATTAATATAGAATAAAAATTATATACATTACATTTATACTTAACTATTCTTTAATTGAAGGTATTAGAAAATTAAAATTTTAAAAAGTAAGAATGATTATGAAATATATTATTCAAAATTAAAGATTTAAGGTAACTGAATAATACTGAATTTAAAATTGTCTTTCTTAAACATTAACTCTTGCTCACTTGGAATATTTCTTAAGGAAACTGCATGATAAGAATATTCTCACATTAGTAGCTTATTATTTCTGTAAAGGAAACCAGACAGTCCTATCTGCTAAGATCTGATTGAAGCTCCAGCACAAAGAAGTTTAATGACAGTCCTGAGAAGAAGAAGTTGGTAAGCTATCCTCATATCAATTGTTCTATCACTTTTGTTCATGACCCCCAATCAGAACACACAGAGGTTTACATTATGATTAATAACAGAAGGAAAATTGCAGTTATGAAGCAGCAACAAAAGTAAGTTTGTGGTTGGGAGTTGCCACAACATGAGTAAGTGTATTAAAGGGACACAGCATTAGGAAGATAGAGAACCACCTCTGTACAATGGAAGTCACTAGTTTGGAGCACACTATACATAACCTCAACAATTCAATGGGAGGAATAAGTAGCTGAAAAATTCTCAGTATTTGCAATAGTGCAAAGATGTTAAGAAGCAAGACAGCAAATAAATAAGAAAGGAGTCTAGTACAGATACATAAAAACATGAAATTAAAAATTACAATGGCAGAAATGTCAACAGGTTGGTGTCGTGTGTGTGTGTGTGTGTGTGTGTGTGTGTGTGTGTGTGTGTGTGTGTAAACCCACTGCTAGAGAAGACAAAAGAGTAAGTCATTGAGTGAACTTGGATTTTAGAAAGTGAACTTCAGGCTAACTTACCATGGAAAACTTTCTTCTTTACTCATTTTAGTCATAAATGTCATATCTACACTACAGGAACAGACAGGTGGGTAAGAGGAAAGCACAATGTGTATACATAATCACAACTTCATATGAGAGCTGATGGGATGATTTAGTATGTAAAGACATCTGTTATCAAGCCTGACAACCTGAGTTTAATGCTCAAGATGGACCTGGTAGAGGAGAGCTCTGATCATCACTTTCACACATTGGCATACATGTGCATGCACACATACAATAAATTTTTTTTAAGTGTTATAAAAGATGTATGTTATAAAGAGCTTCAGACTAATGGAGAACCCTGGATTTTTAGCATCAATGAGAAAGGGACAAGCAGATAGGGATGTGGCTATATCCTGATAATGGCCTATGTGTGTAAGGCCAGCAAGACTTCCTGTTCAGATGTTCTCAGTCTCTGTGTGGCAGTCTTTCTTTTAGGTGCATATCTGTATCCCTTAGGCTGCACGAGACCAAACACAATCTATGCTAACAAATGTCTTTATAAGCAGCCTTTGTATGGCAGGGCAGGAGAAGGTAGATATCATGCTGCTAGTTTTATGACTGGCTCTGGGCAGAGTTCAGCTTTGGTGTCTGAAGCCATCTTGGATATGGGTGATTCTAGTTTCATTGTCATGACTTTAGGTCGGGTTGGGAAGCAGAGGATGCCAGAATACTTTGCTTAGGAAACACTTTCAGTTTCACTGAATTACAAACACTCAGCATTGTTGATGCAAGTATTTGACTTCAAAAGGAGAGGAAGACAGAGGTGAGTGAGCACGCTCGTGCACACACACACACACACACACACACACACACACACACACACACACACAAAGAGAGAGAGAGAGAGAGAGAGACAGAGAGACAGAGAGTTTATTCTTGAGCCAAATAAAAGCAACTGTGGTCCTGTAACACAAAACATGTTCTAACATGGAAAAAGTTTCAAAAAGTTTTGTATTCACTGAACAAAATAGTATCATATAATCGTGCATTTCCCAAATGCAGTATAAGAATATTAGGAAAGAATTTTACAACAAAGAATGAAAATTTTTGTTGTAGATCTTAGATGACATACTTAGCTTTGAAGATGATGGAAGCTACAGGTCTATTAAGTTAACACATCCAAAAATGTTTTACTAGAAAATCACAAGGTCATTATGTCAGACACTGAGGATGTGAATGAGATGGAAGAAACTAGTCAGTTGTAGAGGAATGTACCTGTAGGATGTGCTGCAGAGGCAGAGGCAACAACAGGGGCAGGGCCAAAGGCAAAGGCAGATGCTGGAATAGGGGCATGGACAGAGGCAGGAAGATCAGAAGATTAAGGGGAACAGTCACAGATAACTTGGCTCTGTATTTGTAGCACCCAACTCTCCATAATCAGGAAGTTCTAATCAATCTAGGGGTGACTCTTTCTGGAACTTCAATTAAATGTGGCATGTATAAGAATTCTGGCTTTTGTGCTCACATGCCAGAAAAGTTACATAGTCAGCTTCACAGGCAAAACAGGTAAAATATGGAAATAGTCTTTTGGTATTCCAAATAAGCATACTCTTTGTCTTTCTGTCTGTCTCCATCTCTTTCCTTTTGTCTTCCTCTTCCTCCCTACCCACCTGCTTTCCTCCTTTCCTTTCCACTCTCTTTTTTCTATAAGATGAGTCCACCTCATGTACCATCTTGGAAAAATATCACTTGCCTATCCTTTCCACCTTTTAATCCAAGTTTACCCTTCAAGTTAAAAAACAAATTAAGAAGGACAATCCTTTGCCATCTATCAAACTTTGAGGAATAGGTAAGGACAAATAAGAGATAATGTATGGAAAGCACTTTGGCTAGCTCAGCAGGAAGGAGCCATTTACAGGGAAGGAACTTTTTAAAACTTGCTGATGAAACAGCCTATGGAAGTAGATTCAAAAGAAAATGTACATTTATTGCACTCCCCCTTCTTAGAGCTTTCCAATAACCATATATATATATATATATATATATATATATATATATATATAGACAGACAGATAGATAAAAATAATTCACTCATGTCCTTACAGGGTGACCCACTTCCAGTGGAGTGGATGCCTCCACTCAGCCCAATATTCTGAGAATATTTAGCATGGCTCTCTCTGGAAATCCTTAGAACATTAACAAGGATATCAACTGTTCTGCAATGTTTGAAGTCATTTTGATTAGCATATCTTGCATCTAATCAATGTCCACTCTGATGTAGATGGACTCAATTTACATATGAAATGTGTTTCTCACAAATAGCAAATAGCCAGATTCTTTCCAAGTATTTGTTGAAAATTAACTGTTGGATAGTGGAAACTAATCCCTAATCTGTTGATGGGATATTGTGTATGTGGAGGAATGATGAGACTCTTACAGCTGATAATGTCTTGCTTTGGAATCCTATAGTACAAGAGCAACAGTAGAGAGGTTCTATACAACAAGTGCCACATACTCCGTGCAAATAATCCTAAAACCATATGTAGGATTCATAATGTTGGGTCATATTTTTTTCACCTTTTCAAAATATTGTGAAAGAAATTTTTATTGTTTAGACAATTACCCAGTTTCTTTAGGGTGTGCTTTTAAAATCTCCAGCTTAAAGTATGCTGAGGTCCATTTAGTTGGAGGGAGAAAAGGAACGCTGCCAAGTGGTTAGGAGCTCACACTACATAGAAGAAATTATAGAAGGAACTCAAGGGAGATGCCCATGATAAAAAGGAGATTACCCAAATCTGTTTGGGTCCAACAAGGCTGTCCAAGGTAAATCCCTAACTGTCTTCTGTAGTTGATTTTTTTTACCCACCACCCAGCTCTCAAATAAATACACAGAGACTTTTTCTTACATATGAATGCCTGGACTTAGCTTGGCTTATTTCTAGCCAGCTTTTCTATATACAATTATCCCATCTCTCTTTAACTATGATTGACTCTGGACTTTTTACCTTTCTTTATTCTTCTTCTTATTATGGCTGGCCATGAGGCTGTTTGCCTGGCCCCTGGCATACTCCTCTCCTCCTTTTCACACTCACTCTTTGTCAAGCCTAGAATTCTCCTCCTATTACTCTCCAATTAAGCTGCCTGCCTGCCATGCCTATTTCTTTCTCCTGCCTAGCTATTGACTATTCAACTCTTTATTAGACCAATTAGATATTTTAGACAGGCAAAGTAACACAGCTCTACACAGTTAAACAAATGTAAAGTAAGAGACTGAAACACATCTTTGAATCATTTAGCAAATACTCCACAGCATAAACAAATGCAACACATCTTAAACTAATATTCCACAACTGTCCTTTGCTTGACTATAGGGCACTCTGTGGAAATGCCTGTTCAGTCCATGTGTTTGACAGCATGAGATACTGGATGATTCCATGCAAGAACAAATAAAGGAAGTAAATATTTTTCTGAGAGCTTAGCATTGGAATTTTTGAGACATGGCATACAGACCCCTAGACTACACAGAGCTGTCAAAAATGGTTGTAATGGAAAAAAAAAAACAAACAAAAAACAAAAACTAGTCATGCCCTGTTTAATGCATGAGGCAAAAATATTGTTCTCTTTGAAAGAAAACTAAGGAACATGTGTTTCACCTCCCCTCCGGCCTCCCCTTGCTTCTGATCACCTCACATGTCAGTCTCTAAAGGACAGAAAGACTTTGGCTAAGTGAGATCAGATTGTCCAAAATTCACACCATGCTTTCTGTTCTGTTTTGTGATCATGTCAAATCTTATCACACGAGAATGCCCATCAAGGAAATGTCAATTGACAGTAGTATACTGTTTAATGGAAAAAGAAGTGTGAGCTTCCTGAGGACTGTGGGTATATACTTAGTTCACACCCTGGTGGCAGGATCACAATGCTCAAAATCACCTTTAACGAGTTATCATAATTCTGGAAAATCTGTAAATTAGTGAGATAAAGGTATTGTCTCACCAACCTCAAATGTGTCAGTGTGTATCCTATATCTCATTTTATGCACTGTAGTCCTTTTTCCCCCTTTAGTCATAAAATATACAATAAGAGAGGCAAGAAAATGTGTCTTGCCCCTAGCTAGCACTGTAACCATGGTGAAGCCACTTTTTCACAGAGATTAAAGAAATGAGAAAGTACATCACCTGATCTCAGAGTGGGGATGTACTCTTATACATAGACGTGCTATTCATGCTATTCATATTCACCTTTCTTTCTTTTACAAGACAGATTGGCTTGTGAGACATATTTCTAAATGATGGGCAAATGGTGGTAATGAAAATAAAATATCAGAGTCAAACCAAACAACAATCAAATAATCAACAGATTCCTTATGCCACTCTCAAACACAGGGTCTTCATGTTTCTTTCAGTCCCCCTTTCTGTAACCTTATTTTCCTAAAATTCATTATTTTTATTATCATTATTATGCTTTTCCTTCTCTCTTAATTTCACAGCTTAGTTTTCCTCAATTGAACAGATTGACTTTAATTATATTTGGGAGCTCAGCGCTGGGTTTGATAATGAGAAAAGATAGCAAGTAGTCAGAGTGGCATTTTGCTTTGTGGAGGTATACATAAAAATTGTCTTAGCCATGTCTTAATTTAATTTGTTTTCTTCCTTCCTTCCTCCCTTCCTTCCTTCCTTCATTCTTTCTAAAGGAAATTGGCTTTCTCATTTGACATATAGTTGCCTTGGGCATTTTGTTCATAAGTATTTTATTAATTAAGAAACAATGTCATCTTAGGACCATATGCTCCACACCCTAGCAAAAAGACAGACATGTACTGACAATAAAGGTCATGAAGCCATCATACTCATGGGCACACCTGTACAGAATGAACCAAGAACTGCCGATAATCCAGTATTTGTACCTGGCGATGGAACTTCACATTGGTTGTGTCTGGTGGGTTCTGCAGGCCTTCCTTCCTTTTCACAAGTTTCTGTAGCTCTTGAAACACATACTTTTCTGTAAATGCTGAGAAATCACTCAGAACTCTTTAACAAGTGCTCTTGGGAATAACTCTTTTTTGCAATACTGTGTCCTTAAATATTCAGTCATTTTTAACATCATTCTCTTCATGCTATGTTTAAAAGATCTGATGAAATGAAGAATTTTAAGATAGTTACTATTTAGAATAAAATGTTTTATGAAATGACAGAAAAACTAAGAATTTTTTTTTAGAACTTAAAAGAACCTCAGGCCTGGTACTCTACTCTAGTCTGAGGACTGGGCTCTGCAAGCTTTCACAGAACACAGCTGGAGTGGCAGGAGCCAGCCTCTGTGATCTTTTCTGTTCTGACCCAAGCAGCAGGACTAGGCTCAACCTGCTCCAGGCTTGAGAGCCTGGGAAAGAAGAGCTTTTGAAAAGTAAAATCTTATTCCTAAAAGCATAAGTTGTACGTGCATGTGGTTACAATCTCTGAACTTCAAAGTTAAGAAAGCAAAACTCCAGTGATGTCGTATAAGAAGTAAAAGTCAAAACCAACTGATAATAAGTGATGTTTCCTGGCTGGATCCCAGTTTCTGTTTCCTCTTTGTTTGTCTGCTTATTAATTTGTTGCTTCAGAATACACTTCCATTGTCACCCTTCACAAAGCTAAGAAACACCAGGCTGATGGGACAAATGGTTCTGTGAACCAGTTAGTACAACCTAGCAATGAGAAGTCATGAATATGTCAATGTATCTAGAGTCAGAAAGGCAGGGCCAATGACATATGAGTTAGACTTTGGATTCAGGTAGATGAGAAAATTGAACAGATTCAGAACTTCAATTAGAGAGCACATGTAATATCTGCTTGGCTCAATAGACACTATTGACTGCAAAATAGCCAATAGTGGTCAGAGAACGGTGGTGTTTCTACTCAGCAGATGACTTTGAAATTGAGGTATCCCTTTGGTGTTTTCTTGGGAAATTATCTAGGAGCCATCCACCTGCTTGGTTTAGTTTAATTCACACATCTCAGGTTTTCAATTCCTGATACCCAGTGAGTATCAAAACATGCAAACTTATGTTAAGCTCATTAAGAAGAGACAGGGTTTTGACAGTTTTTTTTTTTTATTGAAAAGTAACAGTTTTCAATATGATATGAGAAACAAGTACAACACAGTAGCTATGAAGATAATCACTAAGATAGACAATACATGGAAGTTAATGAAACTGAAAATCTTCTATAAGGCAAAGAATACTGCCAACAGTACAAAACAGCAACCTAAAAAGTGGGAAAAGATTTTTGCAAATCCACATCGAAAGAACTCAAGAAATTAGAAACCTGGAAACCAAATAATCCAGTTGAAAAATGGGATATAGATATAAACAGAGTATTGTCAGCAGAGGAATCTCAAATGGAAAAAGAAAACCTTAAGTACATGTTCAGCATCCTTAGTCAAAAGGAAAATGCAACTCAAAAAGCTTTGGGATTCCATCATTACACCGGTAAGAATGCTGAGGATTTAAAAAATGACAGCTCATGCTGCTGATGATATGGAGTAGTGAAACACTCCTTCATTACTGATGGGAGTGCAAATTTTTTAGTCACTTTGGAAGTCAACATAGCATTTTCTTGGAAAATTGAAAATTGATCTATCTCAAGACTCAGCTGTAGTACTCCTTGGCATGTACACAAAGGATACTCTACCACTGCAAGGACAATGCTTAACTATGTTTAGAGCAGCTTTCTTCATTACATCCAGAAACTGGAAACAATCTAGACGTCCCCCAATTAAAGAATAGATAAAGAAAATTTGTACATTTACACAATGGAATATTACTCAGGTAGTAAAAAACAATGATATAAAATTTGCCAGCCAATGGATGAAACTAGAAAACATTCACTCAAAGTGAGGTAACCCAGACCCAGAAAGAACTAATATGCACTTAGAGTAGATGTTAGCTGTAAGAAATAAAGCACTGGTTTTCATAGGATATCTTAAAAGTTAAACTAAATCTTGACAAAAGTCACTGCCCACTTGCCCCGACTCCTCCTATTCATCCTCTCTCCCTACCCCTAACTTTAGTTTTTTAAGCTGTTGCATAATCATTTATAGAGTCTAGTTGGTGAAGCCTGTATACTCCTGTGTAAAAGATGATAGACATACTAGAGGACACACTGTTGAAGAAAACTGACTCTCTCTGAACCCTAGAAGCTATAAGTTGTCATGCAAACTCTTATAAGACTTATTTATCCTGTGTGTTGACTGAAGCTGATGTTATTTCTTCAGTGAAGCAAGTTTATCACTTGAAAATGGACCTGAAGAAGGAGACATGGTTTGCATGAATACTCTCAGGTATGTTCACTGTTATAATCATGGCACAGTTGCTTAAAGAATGCAGGGGAATCTTTTGTTGAATTAACTTTACTGTTGGTAAAATTAAAGGTCAGTGATTTAATCAAGGATATACATGTTCAGAGTGTGAAACTAGACATGTAGACTCCTCAGAGTTAGTGGCAGAGAAAGCCAGCTATATCTGTGACAACAGGAGCCAGTTGTCATCAGAGGAAGCGACCTATCTTTCATTTTGCCAGCTGACTGGTCCTGTTGGCTTCCTCTGTACTAGTGAGCACTTTAGATTTCAGCAGGCCTTGTAACATTACATGCATAACAACCTGCCATATTTATGTCTTTTCTCCAGTCTCTAGATTTTGACATTGCCATTAAAGAGATTCAGTGTGCTGAGGAGCTCTTTAAAAGATAAATAATTGAAAGCTAAATTATATTAAACTGGGCCAGTACTGACCCCTTCACCCCAGTCCATTGTTATCTTCTTAAACATATTCTGTCTTAAATCATATAGTAATTTGAAGATGCTGAAGTCTAAGTTTTTTGACTCAAAAGCAGTCACTTCTGATGTATAATTCATTTTCGCTTTGTTACTGGTCTTGCACATGCAATCGCTTTTCTGGCAGCTAAGTGCAAGATGAAATCAACAGCCCCATAAAGGGTGAGGAATCAGAGTGGACATCTTGGCGGAAGAAATATTAAGCATGTCACAATGTTTTGTACTCTGTCTGGTAAAATGGAGACAAACTCCCCCCCAACGACCCTCAAGTTAATGGGAAAGAATGGCATTTTATGGCTGGAAATTGTCTACGACTGATGTCATGCAGATGCTGCATTTAATTAATCTCCCCATCACAGGAAACAATGCATTCTGGATGATTCCAGGCCTCTCCATTCTCTGATGAGCATCCTTTTGAAGTGGCACTGTTTATTTAAAAAAAGCTAGTTTTTCTAGTTTCTCAGGCTTATACTCCCCAAGGGAACAGAATTCTTGGTGAAAACAGGATCATAAGATGAAGAAAATCTAGACAGGAATTCTCCAGAGTAGTGGGATTGTCAAGATAAACAAGAGCCTACAGGTTGGAAAACTAAGTGAATCTAGACTTGTAACTGAACATTAGGTGATCTAATACAGTTCATATTCAGAGATGTGCCATTGTATTGCACTTTTGGAAGACTGTATTTTTCTATGTTCTCAAAACGGCAATGAAAACAGAAATATTACTTTTGATACCAGTCAGGCAAGATGTTAGATACAAAATAGCTGGAGAACACTGTAGCTGTGTGGCCTGGCAGGCAGAATGACTCTTTTTGTTTAAGTACCTTGAAGCTGCAGTTGAGTCCTTCCTGCTATATCAGAAATTAAGGCATTGAGGCTTTTTTCCTATACAGTGATCCAAGAAAGGTCTATTTGCCCACAAGTTCTGATATGATGGTAACATCACACATCATGGTTTTGACACCCCTTCTTTCATGGTGGTCATGGAGAAAAATACACTAAAATGGAGAGAATTTAATAAAGAGTGAGTACTCCAAGAATCTGCCAACCACCTCATACATTCAAGAAAAAGAAAAGTCTTTGGAAGTTTAAGACACAGAATACAGTAAGCCTCCTCCCCACACTTGAAGTCATCCAATTTCTCTTTTCGGAATGTTTACTTTGCATACTTTTGTTAAATCTGTTTCTAATTAATGAACTGTGTCTTTTCACTGAATTCTTTCCCTCAAGAAAATAAGATCCTAAAATGACGGAGTACCTGAAACATCCAATGGCTTTGTGTTGCATTTCTTCAAAATCGTATGGCATTTACAATTTAACAACAGTTTTGCTAAATGAATACCCAAAATATATGATATTTAATAGCTGAAATTTTATAGTTAAAATAAATTATATTAGTTTAGCACACATTTAACTAAAAAGCAGGGGAGATGAGAATATTCTACAGCCTTCTCAATCTCCTGTATTCACCCCATAACCAAGTCCCATGTTTACTCTGTCTTTAGTTCTTATTTCTCTGACAAACACTTCTGTAGTGATGAGTTGAGTAGGACCTGGATTATGCACACTAGAGGATGAATTTACAGTTCTAGTTATAATTTGGAAGGCACAGATGTAGGCTGTACAGATGCTGTTAAAGGGGGTGAGCATGCTGTTTCCTTCTGTTCCTAACCATGGACTAATTTTTGCACTAGAATTTCCTTCATTGTGCTATCAGCTGCCCAGAAAAATGGGGTAGAATATAGAGGAAAACTAATTTCTTTTTCCAAAATTAAGGAAAATAACAACCTGAAAATTTAATTGGTTAGAGAAACTGTATAATTTGGTGCTTAAACAATGAGTGGCCAACAAGACATATGACTACACACAGCCACACCTGTTCATGTATTCAGAATGATGGATTTGACTCATGGAAAAGACTCAGGTAGCTCAAGGCAGCTTTGAGATAAAATGTCATCATATGGTCAACTTGTTTTCTCTCAGTTTTCTATAATCCTGTGTTTGGCACCAATGGAATACTGAAGAACTCACTGGTGCATAGTGAGTGAGTCTTCATAGTGATTGCAAATCTGTCCCAGTTCGGAATGAGATCCTGGAGGTCCAGGATCAGAATCCTAGTGTGAGTTCTGCCTTTATGTGACCCATTTAACACAGGAACTGGATTCTGAGTGTGTTGCATATTTGTGTTCTATTCCTGGCTTGTTTCTTCGGTAAATGAGGAAGGTAAAAATGTTCCTAGGAGACCATTTCCTGTGTTTTATGTGTGTACTTGTTTGTGCACATGTCCCCATGCATGTGGAGGTCAGACATCTGTGTCAGGTGTCTTTGCTACTCAGTCTATACCTTATTTATTTGAGGTAGTCTTTCTCTGAACCTGGAGCTTACCGTTTGACTCACTGGCCAGGAAGCCCCATAGATCCTTCTATTTCAGCCTCCTTAGTATTGAGATCACAGGTGCACACCACAATTTTAGCTGGGATCTGAATTCAAGGCTTCTGGCTTGTAGAGCAAGAATTGACTAATTAAGGCACCTCTCAAGGCCCCATTCCCCATATCCCCATTTTTTTTCAGTCTCTGATTTTTCCTGCTGAACAGAAGGAGTCTCATGGCTATGCCAGTCACTACCAAAGCAGAAATTGCCTCTCAAGTATTTCAGTTTCTGCTGAACTTGCCCTCTCTACACTCAGGAAACAATTGTAAATAATACCTTTCTGTAGGAAATCTCCTCAATTTAACACAAGAAAGATCTTACTTTGTTGTTGATAATGTTCATTAAGCCTAGTTTGGCATCCTTGATACCCCTGCTTGCTTTCTCTTCCCTTTCCTGTTCCTCCTCCTTCTTTTTTTATTTTTTATGGTCTCTGCTCCTGGAATCCTCTCTATAACATCTTTCCACTAAGCCAAGTAAGTACATGCCATGGATGTGGTGTTGTTCTCTTTCTTTAAATATGAATTTGTGAGTTCAAAAGAAAATCCTCCAGGAGTCATATGAGTGTCATAGGGCAACAATGTGGGAAGTCATTTAAAAGTTCATGTCATCACTTGATTTGCTAGTTTAGATTACTTAAACATTATCTACTTAGGAAGCCACACCCAATCCTGTTATTGCAACTGGTTTATTCTTGGTAGATAAGTAAAACCACACTCCTAATATACATTAAAAAAAAAACAGACATTAGGAAGGGGTATTTAAATTATTTATAGAAAGTGTAGATATACATGGTATTTCATTCAAGTCATAAAATAAGTAACAATTGTAAAACAGACTACTTTTGAAGTGATGGTATGTACTCAGAAAAGTATTAGTCTAGTGAAATTGAAAAGTTCCTAGATCAATAGCTCTTGGAGGGTGGGGAACTGGCTCAGAAGTTAAAACACTGGCTGCTCTTACAGAGGACCTGGGTTCAGTTCTGAGTGCCCAGACATACATGTACACAAACAATCATACACATTAATTTAAAAAGGAAGCAGAAAATGACTTTTTCAAAAAATGCATGCATGCTTCTCTTCCTCTTTCCCTTTCTCCCTCTTCCCTTGTGTGTGTGTGTGTGTGTGTGTGTGTGTGTAAGCACATATGCATGCAAGTGTCCCCAAAGGTGAAGAGGATGTCAGCTCCCCTGACAACATGTGAATGGTTGTGATCACCCAATACAGGTGTGGTTAATAGAACCTGAGTACATTGCACAAGCAGCACGCTCAGCAGTAGTCCATTGCTCCAGCCCGACAACCCAAATTCATCTGATCTTAGCAGAGGGATTCCTGATGTCCCCTCCATCCTAATATCTTTACAGAATATGATTAAATTCCCATGCTACCATTTATGACAATGGTGAGCAAAATGTTTACAAAACCTGAGCTAAGTATTACTTTCAGCTTTTCAAAAGATACAATCATAAAGAATTAAATAATAAAGGATAGGAAAAGAAAGCCCCTATAACCTTCATAAACTAAATATTTATTATCTGGAAATTTCTAGCCAATATTGGCCAATACTCATACTAATATGTGTTGTTATTTATGTGAACATGGACTTCTGAAGGGTAAAACAATTCTCAAAGCTCCAGAGACTCGTGAATCCTACTTGGAAGGATCTGACATTCAGTCAAACACTTAACTCAGGGAAGGCAGAGAGGGAAATGTGGGAAAACTGAAACTCAAAGTCATTTAGTATGAAGAAGTTTTGGGATGACTGTGATGTTTCTCTGAAGGTTCAGCATGAGCAATGGAAAGAGGACAGTAAATGAAATAAATAATGTGGGATGTCAGTGAAGTAGTGTAAAAAGGTTGGTATGTCTGGGAGGAAAAGTCACCCAAACAGCAATCATGGCACAGGATAATTATGCACACAATGTATCCCTCTGATCAAACCAATGGGTACTGATAAGTAATCTAGCTGTTTCATAGACCTCACAGTTCCCTCTTCTTGCATGAGATGTTGTGCCTCAACTGAGTCATTCAATCACCTTTATCCTTCAACTCATCAAACTCTAGATGATTTTTTTTTCCTTAAAGGTGTGGTGGATGCTGGCTCGAAGTGGGGATATTTATCTTCAAAGCACTGCAGTATAAGTATAATGTTCAGAGATCTGCTTTATCCAGCCATGTTTATTTATAAGCACAGAATTGTACATGAATGTAAAATCTGGTATTTATTTTGGCCACACTCAGTCCTTGAAAGTGTCTGTCACGATATGTGCACTCTGGCTTCTGCCATGACAAGACACCGCCTTGTGCTTTGTCATGCCCTTTCCACTGGCTATCCTTGCTCAAATTCAAGTATCTCAGTCCTTTTTACAAATATAGTGTGTGTGACTTACGAAGAATGTTTTCACTAGATTGTGTCCTCTCTTTAGTGAAGAAATGTTTGGCCTGAGAATTCTCTTTAATTTGTAACTGAGGAAAGATGGGTCACGGAAAAAGAGGACACCAATTTCGAACAGACTTTAGTATACTCCTGATGTTAGAATGGTCTTCTTTTTATTTTTTATTTTGTTCTTTTTCTCCTGCTTCCCTGAGGTTAGGCCTGACTAATTTTCTTCCTCTTTTAAGATATCATTCAGAAAACATCACACATGGGTTGAGTTTAAAAAGAAAAGAATGTTATTTGCTCTCAAAGGAGTGGTGGAAATTATAGGTAGCAAAATGTAATTATCCACTTGGAGTTTTTCCAGGCCGGATCCACCTGATCAGAGACATTAGAGCCAATGCATTACACTTTTTAAAAGTCTCCTGCTGGGCTCGCTGAATGAGAGTAATATCATATCGCCTATGGTTCTGGTAAATAAAAGGCATCATTAACGACAACACAATGTGAAGAGCCCGCTGAAATGATGGACTGTGTTTAGCCATGATGGTGCATCAAAATCACCAGCCTGGCTTTGGAGATGCATAGATGCACTAGAGAGACACACAGCAATGATTAAAAGATGAAGTCAGAATTCGCTCAAAGCTCTCCAGGCTTCCTATTACAGACCTTTCTCTTTAGCAGCAATCATAATTGAGAACATCTCACACTTCAGAACAGCAAAGACTGTCACGCTGCATGTTACATTACAATCTCTGTGCCATTCTACTCAGGGTGAACGCTAAGTCTAAGACAGAGATGTGAAAAATCAGTTCTTGCCTTCCATCATGAGGATTTCAGAGCTTCAGCTCAGGTCATCAGGCTTGGCAGCAAGTGCCTTTACCCAGCGAGTCACCTTCCTCACCTCCTTCGTAATTTACAAAGCTTAAGGCTATCCTTATTTTAAAAAAAAAAAAAAAAATGCTGTGCTTGGAAACACTGCACAGCAGCCAACAACTATCACAGAATTTTAGAAGTCTCCAGTTAAAAACAACTAACTTATTAGTAATGCATTTAGTATGTGAAAATCTGAATGCATCATAAAATAGATGAGAGGACTAGTAGTATTCCAGTACTGTGGGAAGGGGGGGAAAAACAGGGAGGAAGTGGGCTCTGCACTGACTGATCTGGCAGGGGGAACAGACACAGTCTAGCATTCATGGTTTAACCCCTTCTTTCTGGTATGAGTATTAAAAGATCATTTCCTACATGGAAAAGGACAAAGTGCTAATACATAAAATGAATGCATGAGTTTTGTGATTTAGAGGCAAATACTGCAGGAATCGTGTCTCTACAGAATATGCTTCTTTCTCAGGAACCAAAAGCTGAAGTGATGCTGGTAAATCAGGTTCCAAATCAGGTGAAGTTCTACTAAGGGAAAGACAATGGCTTAGAAGAATAAAAGCTGTACATGTAGTTGAAAGTGAGCAGAAAACTGTTGGTCATACAGAGTCCAGCCCATGTGACAGAAATCTGGCTGTTGGAAGGAACTATTAAGCACTGTGACATTTTTAATTGCCTTCAAAGAGAACTAATTTGCTGGGTTTTTTTTATTTAAATATGAGGCTTCCTATTGCTTTTGTTCATATATATCTCATGTAGTGATATTTACCATGTAGTAAGTTGAATTTCTGATGAAATTCAAATATTTATTAATTCATTTAAAAATAAATAAGTATGGCATATTTAATATTTTATTTATTTCTCTAAGTGATCAACTGCATTGAGAATTGCATTATTTACATTTTTTGAAAATCTCCTTGATTCCTGAATAAACACAAGTCTGCTGAATCCTATCATGAGCTTCTGCCCTCACTCTGCTGTAATATTACCAATCACTCTGCCTTGAAGAATTGTAAATCACACTTGCAAAATGATGAGAACAAAGCAAAAGCATATGAGTTCCTTTTTACACAAAAACAGTTCTGATATGACAGTGTTTTTCAGATGCTCTTGCAAACCCCACGAGCCCCCAGGTCACAGTGGGAACTCCTTAGAATGAAGTATTCATGGTTCTGAAAGGAATCCCTGTTTTCACAATGAGTTTCTGTCCAAATGTAACTTCTGCTTATCAAAATTTCCCTTCAAGGAAAACCCAAGGCTATTGTACCTACAGGAAATACAAGGCTTAAAGCAGGATTTACCCCAAGGCTAAAGAATAGAGTCAAAGCTCATTTGCAGTGTCCCAGTGATGGGACAAACAAAAAGGTTTCCAGGTGTGGATCAAGTAAAGAGTGTATCTGCATAGCAGAGCAACCTGCAGACAATAAATGACAGACTGGGGGCTTGGGTCAGAGGGGTGAGTTGGAAATGCAGAATGACCTCCCTACTAATTGTCTAACAAGAGAAAGAAGGAAACCTCCAGAGATGGTGACTCACAGAGGCAGGCACATTTTAAACATTTGCAGTACGGATATGTTTGACAAGCGAGGTATTTTATAACCCATCACATGCCACAATACAATAAATTTAAGAGGGAAAATACCAAAATCTCAAATACCATTACCACCACAACCGCCAAAAATGTAACAAAAACAACAACAGAACCTAAGAACAAAAAGAACAAAGCATGGGTGAGCAAACTAATGTAAAAACAAAAACATGCTTGCCACTTCACTGGGAAACACACTGAGAGATGACATACCAGTGGCTTTTCTCATGTCACGCATCATGCTGACAAATCTCTAATACTTGAAAAGGCAGAAAAACGAAGACTGAACATTTTAACACAATGACAACAGAGTCCCAAGTTTTGTGTTTAGCAAAACAGCACAGCTGAATTTCACCAATTCCTTTCATTCTATTCCCACCCCCAAAAAATACATCTAAAGGAGGCCAAAACACATTGTCCAGAAAAACTATCTGATAAAAACCCTGCTCCTCCTTATGGGATAGGAAACTGGTAAATAAACCAGTAAATATATACATGGAATGAAACAGAAATATTTTATTTACAATGCAATGATTTCTAGCCTCCAAATATCTGATTATAAAAGAAAAAATGTGCATCCATCAGCCATGGCCAGGAACTTTGAGCTTGGCACCTGAACTGACTTCTTCAAAAGCTTTACACAAAGTGATGCCTCCTCATGACTTTAAAAAACAAAAATAGGTATATGTTGATATATATCAACCAAATGATCAAAATTATTATCATCAGTATGGCGATCTACTGTCAGCCCAGAGAGATAAGCTGAACAAGGACAGGATAAAAGCTTCTGAGATATATTGAGAAGTACAAATGTTGCATAGCTGACTGCGTTTTGCAAAGCTTGATGTGTCATAAAAAACAGGAAGTGAATGAGTAGGTTAAGTGAACATCTTCCAGGTTAAGTGAGCTGATGGGGATGCCATGACTACAAAGCCCAACACATGTGGTGAACTGGATCCTGGGTTGGAGAGGATCCTGACATAAAGAACAATATGGAGGTACGACTGACAAGTGAATGTAGTCTGTAGATCATATCACATTATTTTATACTACAAAATTATCGGATGTGTTTGCTGTTGTCAAATCTTTCCACTATGTGAATGAAAAGCACTCTGGATCACTTAGGCTTAAGATGTTCAATTTTTTTTTCTTTGAAATACTACAGGAAAAAAATAAGTGTATATTCCTAACTATGGAAAATGTTAAAGTTAGAAAAACATTTAAAGTCTTGACTAAATTTTGTGGACAATTAAAGCCCACAAAATTTCCCCCAAGTTCTTTCTGCTTCTTCTGGCTTCCTTATTTTTGACATCAAATCCTTTCATGCTATATAAATAACTGAAATTTCCATTTTTGTTGAATCTTTCTGAGATCATTAATTAGTTTTTAAAGACATGGAATAGATATGGCTTTTACTGAGATGACAGTTATTTCTTAAAATTGTCCTTTATTTTTAAAATTAAATACTTGCTCACATTCTTAATTTCCTTCCCATTATCATCTCCTTCCTTTCTTTCCTTTTTATGTTAATTTTCATGGTGATTTCTAATTTAATACACTGTTATCATTTGAATCATTTATAGATACCTGTGTACTATTAATTACAAATTATCAATGGACACTTCATGATGAGCTGGGATGTAATTTATCAATTTAAAATCTTCAGTGTAAGGCTGAGGGGGAAGTTGACTGCATATGACTCTGAGTTATAAACAAACAACAAATGTATCCCATATATATTGAAGCATGTGAAAATAATGTATACAATAAAAGTCTGGGTAGAGTCCATAACCAAATTACACATAAATCCACAGCTTGCAAAACCTTTATTTGAAATCCAAACACCTATCTACATAACTGATTATTTTGTGACTATTCCTGGAGAAATTGAACGCACCTTGTTCATTACCTGTCACGGCACTAATGGGCAGCTGAAGTCCCTCACAGGGAACCAATAAATTTAGTGGGGTTGTTTTCAAGAGGAGGAGTCACTCAAGACAGCTCCATTACTCAAAAGAACCCCTAGCAGGTGATGACATAAGAATCCAACATTACTAGAGCTGCTGGAGAACTTGCCATTGGTGTCACTTAGGAACACCCACTCCTCCCTCAGCAGTTGTTGCTGTTTAACCCCAAGAAGGGTTAAAAGACCCATGAGCTTCCAGGGAGCTTGGTAGCTATCTGATGAGTCTATAATTAATTTGAAATGGTCAGGATTCATTTAATTACAGAAAACTTTGATACCTTTAAATCACCATTTTCAACAGAGAATGCCAAATGGCCCAAGGTAGACTTCCAAGCAACTAACTTAGGAGGGCGGTCACTTCTGGCTTAGAAGCCTCCAGTCCAACGTATGCATTTATCAAGTGCTTCAATCAAGGACTATTTTATAAGGGTCCCATGTTGTCACATTCTTGGGATTTCCAATCAGTCGCTGGAAAACAGGAGTGGCTTGGGAGCACAGCCAGCTCTAAATATTCAAATGAAAGCCATGTCAGTGGTGGTGCTCACTTTTAATCCTAGCACTCAGGAGGTAGAGGCAAACAGATCTCTGAATTCTAGGCCAGCCTGGTCTAGAGAGCAAGTTCCAGGACAGGATCCGAAGCTACACAGAGAAATCCTGTCTTGAAAAACAAACAAACAAATAGATATTCAAATGAGAAAAACCAGAATTTTCTCAAAGTGCATTCCATTTATCTCCACAGTATCTTCCTTGGACCTTCACTTAGCTGCCTATTAAGTGGAAGAATATTTGTATGTGAGCACACACACACATACACACACACACACACACACACACACACACACACACACACTCTCACATGTATATGCATATGAACACACATAAATTTACACAGTAAAAACCAGAAATAAACACATTTTCAGAAAAGGGCAAAATAGCTTCATAAGCTATAAAAGCTACAGAATGAAATTAATAGCCAAATATGTATGTGTGTATGGGTCTATGATCATCTGTGCACTTGAGGACATACATCATCAGGGGCTAACGGAGCACATCAGTTCCTTGGAGCTGGAGTCAGAGGTGTAAGGTGTACGGTTTTTCCGCCCGCCGCCTGGTCTTGTCCCGCAGCCGCGCCAGCCCCAAGTAATGCACAGAGACTCTGTATTTGATACAGTGCTGTTGGCCCGGTTACTTGTTTCTTATCGGCTAGCTCTGTCTTAATTATTAACCCATTTCTGCTGATCTATATATTTCTCTTACCGGGGAGCCTGCGGCATACTGCTTTCTCCAGACTCTCCATCTTGACTCCTCCTTCCTACTTCCTATTTCCTCCTTGTCTCCTAGTCCCTCCTATCTTCCTTTCCTAGTGGCCAACAGTGCTTTATTATTAACCAGTATGAGAAACATATATACAGAATGGCATCTCCCATCACAGAGGTGGTTGTGAGCCACCTGATGTAGGTGCTGGGACCCAAACCCAGGTTCTCTGCCAAAACAGCAAACACTTTGAACTATTGGGATGTCTCCCCACCATTGTATTTTTTTTAAAGCATGAATATATGAACTTAAGACATAGAACACCAAATTACAAAGTATAAAACCATACTTTACAAAACCAGAAATAATAAATTGTCTTATGACATGAAAGACTAAAGAAATTAAAAATATAACCAAGATGGACCTTTTGGCAGTGATAAAACTATAGCTATTATTTTCACTTTTTTAAAGCTAAATTGTTCTATATTTTCCTACTTAGATATGAAATTTTGTATAAAGAGGGTACTTTTGTGTCATGTTCATTAGAAAGTGTTTAATGAAATCTCAGCCATGTATTCCTGTAGATGAAGAGGACAAAAAGTAAGGCTAGCTAACAGGGATTCACTTATGTGGGGATATTCCTATCACCTGTATAAGCATGCTAAATGTTTCCAGCTCATGGCTTAATTCTCTAAAACCATGAAAACAGGAGGCATCCAGGGTGATAAGAAGCACAGGGTGAAAGGTTGAATCCAGTCAGATGACACAAAGTGCCAGATTACAAATGTATACTGGGTAGTCAGCATCTCACTGTGGTGAATGTGTGGTCAATGCAGGCTGCAGTAGCAAATGTCAGTGTGTGTGTGTGTGTGTGTGTGTTTCTATGTATACATAGAAATAGATGTATATTCCACATCTATTCTGCTAGCAAAAACAGTAATACAACTTTGAAAATCCTATTTGAATCTCCCACTATCTCAAAGCTCAAGGCTGAAGTTTCCTATGGTGAATTCCTTGTCATTTGTTTACTGTGTTCTTAAATAACAATGCAAGCAATAATCCTCCCCTGGGATGCCCCTGCCTACAGCCTCCACCAAGGACAAATCCTGGGATTATAATGGAGAACATTTAAACACTGTGGAACACCAAACAGCAAGATGTCAGCATCAAAATCAGGAAGGTGCAAGGCAAATGTTAACTCTCTCTGCTCTGAGTAATTTACAGAGTTTCTCATCTTTCTCTTCCAACCCTCATGCTTATATTATCACTGCACCTCAGCTCAGAGCAAATGACCCCAGAGGAAAGAATGAGCCTCTAAGTGCCCACTTCCTAAATGGTCAGCATTCTGATTTCAGGTTAATACAAAACTGAAGTGGATTTTTAGGTTTTTAAAATAATTCTTCCATTTTCTTTTTCTTGATATATATGTATACACATACATATATTTATTTATTTTTCTTATTTTACATACTGATTCCAGTTCCCCCTACCTCCCTCCCTCCCATACCCCCACCACGACTACCCTCCCATCCCATCCCTCCCACTCCACAGGGAGGGTGATGCCTTCCAGGAGGAGATCAACAAAATCTGTCAAGTCATTTTGAGTAGGAACTAGGCCCTCCCTCCTGTCTCTAGGTTAAGGGAGTATCCCTCCATGGGGAATGTGCACCCAAAGTCCTTTTGTGCACCAGGGATACATCCTGGTTCCACTGTCGGAGGTCTCTTAGACTGCCCAGGCCTTCTAACTAAGACCCACGGGCAGGGGGTCTGAGTGGATCCAATGCTGGTTTCCCAGCTATCAGTCTGAGGGGCCATTAGCTCCTCCTAGTTCAGGTCAGCTGTCTCTGTGGGTTTCTGTAGCCTGTTCTTGTCCTCCCTCTCTGCATCTGAATTCCAGGAGTTCGGCTCAGTGTTTAGCCTTGAGTGAGTAAGACATCAATCTCATTATTCGGGAAGTGCTTTTATGGTAGCCTTTCCACTGTTGCTCAAATTGTTAGTTGGGGTCAGTCTTGTAGGTCTCTGGACATTTCTCTAGAGTCATTTTCTCTTCAAACCTATAATGGCTTCCTCTTTTATGGTCTCTCTGTCTCTCTCTGTCTCTGTCTCTCTCTCTTTTCTTTCCTCTATTCCTCCCCTGACTCAATCTTCCTAGTCTCACATGCTTTCCTCTCCTTCCCTTCTTTTTCTCCTAGCTCCCTCTTCACTCACTGCCCACCCCTCCCCCCCAATATGCTCAGGAGATCTTGTTCATTTCCCCTTCTGTGAGGGACCTTGATCCAGTGGCGCAATTGATTAGCATGCGGTACTTATACATACAAACATTTATATATGAGTACTCCATACAGTTCATATTACTGAATCAAGAGATATTAGTGACAGGCATATTTCACTTTGCCCAGTCTACTCTGTGTCTAAGTTTAGGACACGCCAAACTTTTCTTCTATTTTAAGACTGGGTAATGTTGTCCATTTGAATTTGTATTGGTAGAGTCTTCATAGTACCAAGGTTCTATGGACACATCTAGAATCCAGTAATCACCAGCCTTGCCCAGCTAACTGTGAACTCTGCAAGCTAAGGACAAACCTGGCATGATGTATAACCTGATGAAATAATGATTAAAGTGTAATAGAAGTACCACTTTATGATTAAATTCAAGTTCCAGTCCAGAAAAAATGTCGGTAGGTGCATCATTTGCTGTTGGGTGACCCCACAGCCAAGTGTATAAGAGCAGAATGAACTGGACATAATGTGGAAGAAAAGAGGAGAGAGTGCTAAGTGTCAGGAAAGGAAAAGAATCTGAGAGGAAGGAGAGAAAGGACCTTGAATATGATCAGCAAAGTATGAAATTCTCAAAGAATTAAAAACATTTTAAAGATACTGTGGTTAATATGGCTATCAAGATTGGTAATATCTCTTTAAGACCCCATTTTTTTTTCCTTAGGATATATCCAGAAAATTTATACGCTCCTAAGCAATTCAATTTTAAGTTCTTTGGGGGAAGACATCAAATATTTTTCATATGCACTGTTTCTTTATGGTGAAATGTCATTTATGTATCTGGTAATCATAGTTGCTTTATTATGTAGTTTTGTTCTCTAATCCTCTCCTCATTATTAAAGTGAAATGTTGAATTCATCACTTATGTAGCACTATTGATCCCTTTATTTCCATCAGATTCAGGCTCTATGTTTTTTCAGTGTCTTAGAGTGGATTTTTATCATTGTGTGTTCTTCCAACAGGGAATGGTTCATTAATATAGAACTTTCTGTCTCCTGTAAATTTTTGAACTGTTGCCTGATAGTAGGATAGCTTGTAGCTTACTTTCTGCATATACTATCTGTTCCACCATTTTGGTTGCTTACTCTTTGGGTTTTTGGGTGTCAGGTATCAGTGAGTTCTTGTTCACAGCATTTGAGTACTGTTTTTTCTTCATAAATCTATTCTAGTAATTCTTCTGATCTGAAAACAATGCATTTACCAGAATAGGATTTATTTACCTTTATATATTTGTTTCTGTGTGTCCTACAGCCTTCATTCTTCTTTTCTTGTATTATATTTGTTTCCTCTTTTATATTCATTTTTATTCATTATTATTACTACTTACTTATTTTTTTAAAACTGTATTTATTAAGACAAGGTCTCATTATATATCCCTGGCTGACCTGAACCTCATGGAGATGTGCCTGTCTTTTCCCCTCCCTGCCCCCACAATGCTTGGATTACATATGTGCACCACTACAACCATCCTTATTCCTTTTTTGTCCTTCCTCCCTCCATCCTTCCCTCCCTCTCTCCCTTCCTTTTTCTCTCTCTTTCTTGTTTTGTTTGTTTTCTTTAGTGAAAATTTTTACTATATTTTCTGGTTTCTTTTTATGAAAATCTACATTTTGGTTTTTGGTTGTTCAGGTGTGCCTTGGAACTAAAGTCCCATGATTTAGACACCAGGTCATGGTGAGCCGGGTATCTCATGTCCTAGCTCTTCAAGTCACAGAGGGAGCTTCCAGCACGATTTCATAGAGCCTTAAAAATAACACTAGTTTTTGGAGTTGCTTATGTATTTGCAGTACTGAAATATTGTATACACCCAGCAGCCATAAGCTACTATCAAGTGACCTTTCCTTTCTCCCAATGGGACATCCTTTGATGTTTACAACAAAGGTTTGGTGGTAATGAACTTTACTTTTATCTTACTGAGCTAGTCTTAATGTTACTTTATGACTAAAGGATACTGTCACATAGTGTTGAGTTCTTGATTGATAGTCTTGCTTTGTTCTGAAATTTTGAATAAGCTTTTGAATAAAACAGCCTTTTGGAATTCAGATATCTGATGGAAGTCTCTTATGACCCACTAAAAGTCTCTTATAAGGGACCGTTTTTTTTCCCCTAAGCATCTCACATTCTCTCTTTGGCATTGGCCTTACAAAACCTGCCTATAACAGACCCATGTGGTTTTCCTAATCTACCATACTTTAAGTTTGCTGATCTCTTTATCATATTTAGGCAAATCCATCCTTCATTCTTTTCCATATCCAGTCTGCATATCTGTCTCTTCCTTTGGGATTCTGTGATGCTCATGCTGGTCTCCTTGAAGGCAACATGTCCTTTAAACAGCTCAGGTCTCTTCAATTGTTTCTCTTTCTGTTTTGAAGACTTGGTAGAAATCCCCTAGCTGGTCCTTTTTCATCTGCTCAAATCTGCATCTGAATTCACACAAAGCACTCATTATCTCCATGACAAAACTCTGCAAGTCCAGGACACTTTTTTATTTTTCTCTCTGTTTGATGTATTTGATGTATTACATTTATTTGCATGTGATCTCTATTACTTTCTCTATATTCTTCACATTGTCCTTGATTTATTTGAGTAAGTTATGCCCAAACTTCTTTGAAGTTTTTGTCTGATAGACCCAACATGGAGTGTGTTGCAATGATGAGAAGAGGTGCTTCTACAATGACATCACATCTTTGTGAATTTATAACCATGATGGAGACTTGATAATTTTTAGAACACAAATCTCCAATATTTCACATTGCTGTAGATCCTGTAGGCTGCAGCAGGATAATGGGGAACAGGGGATGAATAATTGTTGCTGTAAGGGTCCTGACTGTTTTTCTTTTGTTGTGATGAATACCAATGCCAAAAGCAACTTGAGAAGGAAGGAGTTTCTTTGGATTAGACTTTAATTTCACTGTCAATCACAGAGGGATATCAGGACAGAAATCTAGGGCGGCAACCTCAAAGCAAAGAAATGAAGCAGAAACCATGCAACCTCAAAGCAAAGAAATGAAGCAGAAACCATGAATAAACATGGCTTGCTGGTATTTCTTCAATGGATTGTTCAGCCTCCATTTTGTTGTTGTTGTTTTGTTTTTGTTTTCCAAGACAGAATTTTTCTATGTAGTCTTATTTGTCCCGGAACTCACTCTGTAGAGTAGGCTGCCCTAGAACTCATAGAGATCTGCCTTGCTGTACCTCAAAAAAGACAGATTCTGACCCCCCTTCCATCCCCCCCAACTCCACAGGGAGGGTGATATCTTCCAGATGGGATCATCAAAATCTGTCAAGTCACTTAAAGTAGAACCTCCTGCCTCTAGGTTAAGGAAGCATTCCTCCATGAGGAATGTGCTCCCAAAGTCCTTTTGTGTACCAGGGATACATCCTGGTTCCACCTTCAGAGGGCCTTAGACTTCCCAGGCCTTCTAACTGAGACCCATGGTCATGGGGGTCTGAGTGGGTCCAATGCAGGTTTCCTAGCTATCAGTCTGTGGGTCCATGAGTTCCCCCTTGTTCAGGTCAGCTATTTCTGTGGGTTTCTGTAGCCTGGTCTTGACCCCATTTTTTTTTTTAACACTCTTCACTCTCTGCAACTGGATTCCAGGATTCTTCCCAGTGTTTAGCTGTGGGTGTCCGCTTCTGTTTCCAGCAGCTACTAGATGAGGGCTCTATTGACATATAAGTTAGTTACCATCTCATTGGATGGCTCAGCTTTTAAAGTGTAGACTAACAACTAGACTTTGTTCCTACATCACCTTGCTCAGCTATAAGAACACCTACTGTGGGCTGTGCCATTTCACATCAATTACTAATCAAGGCCAGTCTGGTGAAGGCAAATCATCAGCTGAGATTCTTCTCTAATGTCCCCACTTGTGTCTAAGTGACAAAACATAACCAACACCTGTACCAATATCTAAGATTTTCAGAAAGTAATGGCAAATTATAGTGCAAGAATACTGGTGGAGCTTCAAATTTCTACCATTTCAGATAGTCAAGGTAGGTACTGTAGGTAGACAAGTGTGGTGCATTATTAAGGGGTCCCTAGAGTCATAGAACTTATGAAATGAATCTCTTTCTTAATCTCTAGATAGAAAGATAGATAGACAGACAGACAGATAGAGGGATTTATTGAAATGACATATAGGCTGCAGTCCAACAATGACTAGTTATGAATGGCATGTACAAGAATCTGGTAGCTGCTTAGTCCCATGAGGCAGGTTGTGTCAACTGGAATGGATATCCTGACAAGGTGAGAGCAATCAGGATAAGAACAAGCAAACCCTATCTTCTTCCATTGTTCTTATATAGACATATACTTTCAGCATAAAGTTTGGCCCACATTCAAGGTGTGCCTTCCACCCTCAAGATCCAGATTTAAGGCATGTGTCTCCTTGCCTGAAGATGGAGATCAGTAGTGTGTCCTCCATTAATGGATTGTAGTCCATTCCAGATGTAGTCAAATTGGCAACCAAGAATAACCATCACAGGTAGTAACAGTATAAATGGGGGAATTTTTTCTCATATTTCCCTTCCTTGACAATACATGTTTTACATCATAAGTAGATACACATATTGGAAATTTTAAAAAATTGAATACATTTATTTGTGCTATTCAAAGAGTTTTTCCCTATGAAAATGACATGTTATTACATATAGAGAACAAACTAGAACAAGAAATTTTACTATATAAAATTTCACCTTTATAGGAACATACACTACTAGAAATTAGATGTTTCCCCCTCATTTTCTGGATTTTATTATTCTTTTGTTTGGTTTATGTGGCACTGGATTTTGAACCATTGCTTTGCATTATGGAAAAGTACTCTATCATTAACCTACATCCCAGCCATAAGACTAAAGCATGCATACCAAAAATGTGGTTAAATATTATAGATATTTGAATGAATATAAACAAAAATAGTCAAAAGTATTTGAAATGTCCAGTACCTAAGATTTCTGTTTCATCCTACAGATAAAATGTTTATGTTTCCTCCTAAGACAATACTTCAATCTATTAGAGATATAACCTAAGAATACAAGATTAAGATATTAAATGACTTCCAAAGATATGTCAATAACATGTCTGCTAAAGAAAGCATTAGGAAATGAAAGGCAGAGGGTAATATTGAAAGAGCAGAACAGGATACATACAAAGGTTCATGTTTTGGGGGGGTGTCTAGACTAAGCACATTGTAACTCCAGCCTGAAAGAACTCACAGATGTGAGGGAACCAGGACTTCTGAGGGTCACGGAAAGCAGAAATTCAGCTACCATCCCTCTGCAGCCAGCAGCCAGCAGCCAGCAGCCAGCCTTGCATCTCCCCTCTAAGGACCACAAGAAATCAAGGTCTTGATGAGAGACATTGAATACCATCAAAGCTGAGAATTAGCGTTATGACATCCTTATTTCAGCTCTAGTGTGTATTATAAAACCTGCCACCTTTGAAATTATACTGGATATATGTCAAAAATTAAAATAAATTGAAAGTTTAATTGACTTGACATTTAAAATGTCTGCAAGGGAAAAAAAGTGCTTCTTTTTAGAAAACAATATAGGCAAAGGCATATTCAAAATATGAGCACTGAGTTTGTATTTTTGCTTGTACAAAGTGCAATAAAAAAGATAAAAAGTGACTTGATTGAGATGCCAGGCTCACTCAATATTGAATTTGAGTGCGATGATGATAACACCCATAGATCAAGGCAGGAGGAATTGGAGAAACCATTCCTGCTTAATAACTGCTCATCTCTGGTGGTTATAGAATAGTAATTCAGAGGAAAGCATTCAGCCAGAGTCATGTGCTCAGGAGAAAATGTCTCTATTCTACAACCCCATCGATTTAGATGAGAAAACTAGAAGGAACCTTAGATATCACTTAGGCAAGTATCTTACCAAATGGAGAAGCTGTTTGTAAAATATTCCCGACAGCTTACCTTCTAGGGTATACTTGGTCATTTTGAGTATCTGCTATATTAAACGTCAAGTCTGATTTCTTGTGCTGTTGGATGTGTGTGTGTGTGTGTGTGTGTGTGTGTGTGTGTATGTGTGTGCATGTTTATTGTGTGAATGAGAGCGAAAGAGAAGAGAGATGCATGTATTTACATGTATAAATAATGTATATCCTTATTAGCAACTACACTGTCATTTCTGTTTAGTAATCTTGGTTCCATATTAAGAACCTATTTGAAACAATTATATCAGTCTTGCAGTTAAGATACAGTACTTTTTTCAAATTTCAAATTAAATATTCAAATGATTTGACAAGCTCTCACATAACAGAATATCTAGAGTTAGGTTTACTACCGTTATTCAACATCTCTGAATTAATTCTTACCTGTTGTTTTTCTTCAAAAAACTTGTAGATCCCCAAAGAAAATTTTAAAAAAATTCCTTACAAAATTATTCAACTAATATTGTCAGCCTCTCCAAAATTTGGATACTAAAATTAAGTTGTTTGTTTATACAATTTAAATTCAGTTTCATTATTTTGAAAGTCAAATCACATCACTTTTGTGATCTTGGAGTCATAGACCATTTCATATTTTTAAAAAATACCCCTTAACAAACAGTCAATGTTTAAGATAACATTTTTCCCTCATTGGCTAACGTTGTCACTGTGCTGCATCATTCTAGACCTTTTCCTTTCCAGAACTCTCTCACACAAAGTTGTCATCTAACTGTAAAAACTCTAAAGAATCAATAGTAATTTTCATCCATTTTAGCATTAATATCTGTGAATCAGGAAGATTCTATGCTAATGGTGATTTGCTTTTAGTCTCTGTCACCAACTAAGAATGGTACAGGTGGCATCTGATAGCTTTGTAAAAATACAAGACAGCCTTGTGCTCCGTTCAGGCTCTTGTGCTCATTCTTTAGTGAGCATACACCCATTCAAATGGTCACCATGTGTTTTCTTTCCCTTCAAAGTAATCATTGAAGATCTTGACTGGAGTGTCGTAATATTGTTAATAAAAGTTACTTGGTTTTTAGTCACCTATTAGAATCCTTTAATATGAGGTTAACATTAGTATTGTTTTCTTCTCTATCACATTTTCTTTCTTTGACTATATTCAAGGAGAATAGTAGTTGACAATTTTAATGGTGACTTTTGTTTAAACACTGAACTTATAATTTTCAGTATCTACTATTCTCCCCTCACTAGGAATGTGAGTTTCAGTTGTCACCTTGAAACACTATGAAGTAACTTCAACAGAGGAATTGCCTACATCTGATTGGCCACTGTCAACATCAGTGGGAACTTTCTTTTTAACGTTTTTTTTAAAGTTTTCTTTGAGATTATAGTGTGATTATATCATTAGCCCTTTCCCTTTCATCTCCCAAAACCCTTCCATGACCCACCCCCTCAACTTCCTTCAAGTTCATGGCATTTTCTTTCTTTGATTTTGATACATTAATCCCAATACTTGTAGATGAGTGCAGTTCACAGCCTTCATCACATGAATTTCTCTTTGCAATGTATAGAGAGAATTAAACAAAATCACAACCAATCACAATGCAGAGTTGTGCAGTTCATTTCCACTAAACTCAGCTACAACAGAACTTCTATACCTTAGGCTAAGGGATCATTATAGAAAAGGGGCAGAAAGATAATAAGAGCCAATGGGGTATATTGTATTAGTTTCTAATTGAACTAGGAGGGCTCATCCTACTGTGAGTGTTACCACCTGTGCGCAGACGGTTCTGGGTTGCCTGAGGAAGAAAGCTGACAAATCCAGAGGAACCAAGTCAATAATCACCATCCATCCAGAATCTCTGTTTCAGTACTTGTCTTCAGAATCCTAACTTGGCTTTTCCTGATGATACACTCTAATTCTTTAATCAAATAGACCCTTCCCTCCCAAAGTTATTTTATTCAGTCTTTTGTTACAGCAACAGAAACCAAGTAAAAACAACATAGTCTTCTATCCTCCTATCTTGATCTTTCTCTGCTAAAGTTTGCCTGAATATTTGTAATTGATTCATGATGTTGAAAGTATATTTGCAAGAATTTCAAAAACTTAAAAGAAAAAACAAAGAAACAGAAGCTTTTCTTCCTACAGTACCCTGGTCTTTATTATGCTGTAAGGTTTTTGTTTTCTTTTTGATAATTTTTTAATTTAAATTTAAAACAAGCTTGTTTTACTTGTCAATCCCAGCACCCTCCTGTTCTCCCCTGTTTCCCCCACCAATCCTGATCCCATCCCCTTTCTGTTCCCCAGGGAGGATGAGTCCATCCATGAAAAGTCTCCAAGGTCTGTCATATCATTTGGAGAAGGGCTCATGTGTTTAGGCTGAGGGAGTATCCCTCTATTAGGGATAGATACTGATCCATTACCACAGGCCCCATAGAATACCCAGTCCTCTCAAAAAAAACGCCCATGTTCAGGGGATCTGGGTCAGTTTCTATGCTGGTTTCTCAGCATAGGGTCCATGAGCTCTCCCATGCTCAGGTCAGCTGTTTCTGTGGGTTTCTCCAGCCTGGTCTTGACACATTTGCTCATCACTCCTCCCTCTCTGCAACTGGATTCCAGGAGTTCAGCTCAGTGTTTAGCTTCTGCTTCTGCTTCCATCAGCTACTAGATGAAAGCTCTAGGATGGCATATAAGGTAGTCATCAATCTCATTATCAGGAAAAGGCATTTAAGGTAGCCTCTCCACTATTGCTTAGATTGTTAGTTGGGGTCATCCTTATAGATCTCTGGACATTTCCCTAGTGCCAGATTTCTCTTAAAACATATACTGGATCCCTCTATTATGGTATCTCTTTTCTTGCTCTCCTATATTCTTCCCCTGATTCAATCTTCCTGCTCCCTCATGACCACCTCTCTGATCCTCTTCCTCCTAACTCCCCCAACCCCATGCTCCCAAATTTGCACAGGAGGTCTTGTCCCTTTCACCCTTTCCAGAGGACCATGTATGTCTCTCTTAAGGTTCTCCTTGTTTCCTAGCTTTTTTGGATGTGTGGATTGTAGGCTGGTAATCCTTTGCTCTATGTCTAAAAACCATATATGAGTGAGTACATACCATGTTTGTCATTTTGTGGCTTGGTTACCTAACTCAGGATAGTTTCTTCTAGTTCCATCCTTTTACCTGTGAATTTCAAGACCCCCCCTTTTTTCATGTGAGTAGTACTCCATTGTTTAATAAATGTACCACATTTTCTTCATCCATTCTTCAGTTGAAGGGCATTTTGGTTGCTTCCGGGTACTGACTATTACAAATAATGCTGCTATGAACATAGTTGAACAGATATTCTTATTGTATGAATGTGCATCTTTTGGGTATATGTGTAAGAGTGGAATTACTGGGTCTTGAGGTAGAGTGATTCCCATTTTCCTGAGGAACTACCATACTGATTTCCAAAGCTGCTGTTTTGTGCTCCCACTAGGAGTGGAGGAATATACCCTTTTCTCCACATCCTCTTTAACATAAACTCTCATTGGTGTTTTTGATTTTAGCCATTCTGAGAGGAATAAGATGGTATCTCAAAGTTTCCTTAAATTGCATTTCCCTGATGGCTAAGGATGTTGAGCACTTTCTTAAGTGACTTTCAGCCATTTTAGATTCCTCCATTGAGAATCCTCTCTTCAGTTCTGTACCCCATTTTTAATTTGAATATTTGGTGTTTTACTGACTAGTTTCTTGAGTTCTTTGTATATTTTGGAAATCAGCCCTCTGCCAGATGAATATCTTTTCCCATTCTGTGGGATGCTGTTTTGACTTGTTGACTGTGTCCTTTGCCTTACAGAAGCTTTTCATTTTCAGGAGGTCCCATGTATTAATTATTGATCATGGTGTCTGTTTAGGAACTGTTCTCCTGTACCAATTTGTTCAAGGGTACATCCCACTTGCTCTTCTAAGAGGGTCAGAGTTTTAAAGCTAACTCCTTTCTCCTTTTTAGTTGCAATGAAGACCAGTTATTGCTTTTTAGTAACATAGATGGTAAGATAGCTGTTTCTTGCTGCCCAGGTGACAGTGTGTCATGCAAATAACTTATCTAATGCCTTTTAAAAAATCATTTAAAGAAGTGGAAAAGGATAGCCCTCACATGTCATGTTCTGATTCCAAGGATGCAATTCTGCCAGAGAGCAGCAGTGAGTGTATGGTCAATTTGTTCTCTTTGAAGGTTGTGTCTTCCTTTTCACCTCACTCCTTCCTTCCTTCTTTCCTTCCTTCCTTCTTTCCTTCCTTCCTTCCTTCTTTCCTTCCTTCCTTATTTCCTTTCTCTCTTTCTTTCATTCTTTTCTTTGTTCTGCGATAACATGATAACATTTTTTTCTTAAAAAATATTTTTGCATAAAACAGATTGTGATTATGTTTTCCTCTCTTCAACTTCTCCCAGTTTCTTTCCACCTCTCCTAATACCCAGCTCAATGACCTCTATTTTTAGAAAACAAACTGTCAAACAAACAAACACACAAAATACAAAATTTAAAAAAGGAAATCTCAAGGAACACCCCCCCCACACACACACATACCGCACACAGTTCATAGAGACACAAAATTAGAAGAAATAATACACAGATAAAAGACCAATTGGAAGATGTCCAAACAGACAAAAATATCAGGCAAAACAAGTGTTCAAAAGTACTCCTGAGCTCATTTTCTGTTGACCATTTACTGCTTGGCATGGCACACACACACACACAAGTAGAGAATCCATTGCAGAAAACTAATTTGTCCTTTACAATTGAGTGCCAGTTTCAGATCGCCTTTTGGTTAGGAATAGGCAGCTATGCTCATTTCTCCTTCCCAGCACTGATTGTCATCTGCTGTGAATCTGTGCATGCTTCCGTCGTTTCTGGGAGTTGATGTGTATCAGATCTGCTTTGTCTGGGTGGCACTATTTGTTTGGAATCATACATTATTTCTGTCTCTTTTAGTCTTTCCTTCACTTCTTCCTCATAGATGTCTGAGCCCTGAGGGGAAAGATTTGATGAAGATAACCCACTTATGACTAATGCTCCAAAGTCTCTCACTCTCTGTACATTGTCCAGTTGTGTATCTAAATATGACCAATGGGTTATTTTTTAGGTATAAATTTCATAATCTAAATTCAGGTCAAAAATTTCAGTTGTATTTGCCCTCTGCATTAAGATACAACATGAATGATAAAATATTATAAAAATACAAACTAAACCAATAAAAATTTTATAATGACACAAATTTATGTTATAGTATTTAGATTTTCCTCTTTGCTTTGTTTTTCAAGACGGTTTCTCTATGTAGCTTTGGAACCTGTCCTTGAACTTGCACTGTAGACCATACTGCCATCAAACTCACAGAGATCTGCTTGCCTTTGCCCCCTGAGTCCTGGGAGTAAAGGCATGCTCCACTACTGCCTGGTTGTTTGAATTATTTTGAAGTTAACAAAAATTTATTTACCCAGTTTCATATTGCTTTCTTAAAAGTTGAAATTACAAATGTAGCTAATATTATATTTCTGTCAGACATTTACTTCAAAATAAAAGTTTTCACTAAATTGATTAGACCCTACAAAACTTTTTAGGTCTGGCCAGGCTCATTCTCTCACACACACTATCATTGTTATACTTTTTTTCTCCAATACCTCAGGCACTTCACAGGTGCCAGGAGTCCCAGAGAAATAAAGATGCTCAAACATACCCACTACTTCTCTTCAGCACATCCATTCTTATTATTCTTTGTAGCTCCCTATATGTTCATTCAGACCACATAGGAATCTGAAAATATCGACTGATATATACAGAAAGTTGTCTACTAAACATCAGAAAGCTCACATTCTTCCTAGTGTGTCTTATTAGAAAGAAATATGGAATTCTACATCAGCAGGTAAAGGCAATTTAAATATCACCAGAATCACCATATTTTATTCCCTTTACATTAGTAAAAATGAAACATTAAATTTGTTATATACTTATTAACAAAAAATAATGAATGAATAACAAAGTAGTATCATATACTATAGTTGTTTCTTTTTTACTCTTTACTCTCTGTAGGCCTTTTTCCTGGCTCCCAAATAAAACAAACAGAGACTTATTCTTACTTATGAATGACTGTTTCTAGACAGCTTTTCTTAACTTAAATAATCCCATTTACCTATTTTCCTCTGGGTTTTTATCTTTCTCTATTCTATATGCCTTTCCCTACTTCGTATTCCATGGCTTGCTATGTAGCTAGATGGCTGACACCCGATGTCCTCTCTCTTTCTCCTTTTCTCACTCTCTGATTCCCTCTTTCAAGATTTCTCCTATTTATTATCTCAGCCTATCAGCCTACCTACCCTTTCTCCTGTTGTCCATTCAGCTCTTTATTAGACCAATCACATGTTTTAGACAGGCAAGTAACACAGCTTCACAGAATTAAACAAATGCAATATAAAAGAATGTAATGCATCTTTTAATTAATAAACAAAAGTTTCAGAGCATAAACAAATGTAACACATCTTCAACTAATATTCAACAACTTACTTTTGTCAATACTATCATAGTTAATTTACCTAAGAACAAACTTCCAAGGAAAAATGATGCTAGAAGTGCCTAAAAAAGAAGAAGAAGAAGCAATATTTAAGAAATTAAATTCTTACTAGTATAAGCCCTTGGGCTGAGCATTATTCTCATTTAATTTTATTGATGTGAGAATGGCAATAATTTTGTAGATATGGAAACTGTGCCTTATATGGTCAAATATTATCTCTAAAGTCATATAGAAATAATTAGACCTGAGATAGGACTTCAGGTCTCTTCAACATATTTCCTAATATTTCAGCTATATTCAACAAAATCTCCAAATATACCTCAATCATTGCTATCCTAACCTTACATCCAAATGGTCTTTGAATATGTAAGTATATTAGCTTTATTCTGTCCATGCAGAATACAGGATGATATTATATTGTTATAATACTTTTTTAGCATTTTGGTTAACACCAAATGTATCATATTCTTATGTTATTGTCTTAGTTTGCATTTCTATTACTGTGATAAACTACCATGGCCAAATGCAACCTGGGGAGGTGGGAAGGGCTTATTTCACCTCACAGATTTCAGGTCACATTCCAAGCCTGAACTGAGTCACGGTAGAACATTTAGGCAGAGACCTAGAGGCAGGAACTAAAGTAGAGGCCATGGAAGAATGCATTGACTGACTTGCTCTCCATGGCTTGTTCATCCTGCTTTCTTATACCATCTAGAATCCCAAAGGTATCACTGTTTTCAGTGGCCTGGGCCCTCCCACATCATCATTAAATGAAACACATGTTTTCACAGACTTGCCTATAAGCAATATGATGGAGGTTATTTTCCCAAGATTTCCCTTGCTAGGGAAATCTAGTTTGTGTGTTTCACCTAAAATCTAGCCAAAGCAGTTACTAAAACTATGTTGAGTTGTGGGCTGTTTATAGTGAACTCCTTCAAAACATCACATTTCCCAAAAGACATTCCTATCTCCACCATGAGCAGAAATAGAGAAGACAAAGTAGTTCAAATCCTACCTGATAACTAGACTTAAAACTTAGTTCCTTTACTTTGGGAGTTCACTCCCCAAGGAGATACTCTGTTAACCTAGAGGCAGGAGGGAGGGCCTAGTCTCTACTCCAAATGACTTGACAGATTTTGTTGATCCCTCCTGGAAGGCATCACCCTCCCTGTGGAGTGGGGGCAGGATGGGAGGGTGGTGGGGGAGCATGGGAGGGAAGGAGGGAGGGAAGGAGGCAGAGGGAACTGGGATTGATATGTAAAATAAGAAATAAAACTTAGTTCCTTCTAAAACTTAGTTCATGCACAACTCCTCTAATAGCACCAAACATATAATTTTCACACAAAATTTCAGGTCACTCATTGTTTCGCAAATCAAAATAAAAGACATAAGTATGAGGAAAAGCTTTGTAGGAAAGAGAGGGACTATCCCTCACATACTTCTGTCCTATTCTAACTTCTCTAACTGTGAGAATGGGCAGTGGTAAGACTGTCTTCACTATCACACATCAGCCCCGTGTTCTTGGTTCTTCATTTTCCATTGGGCATAGAGGGTGTAGACATCCAGGGGCCTGGAAAGGTTTGATAAGACTGCTGCTTTCCCATCATCCCTTAGTCCAAACCCTCTGGATATAATGTGCAGCTTTCTGGGTGCTACCATGTGGATATCACAGGCAGAGAAGTTTGATCTATCCCTGGTTTTGTAGTCATATTATGAGATGTCCCTGTAAGCTAATTATTACTTTGGTAATTAGGGGCCCCAGCAATTCTGTCAGGCATCTGTAAAGGTACCTTAATAGTGTTTTAACCATGTATACAGAAGGGGTTAAAAGCTGCACAGAGAGGAGCAAAGCATGGGGGGGGGTGGAACACTGCAGGTGTGTAGTTAACAAGGAGCTAATTGGGAAAGTGGGCAGAAGGAAAGCACAAAGCTGGTCAGCAGGTTCCTGTGGAATTCCAGCAGTTAGTTGGTGCCGGCCCTGGAGGAGCTGAAATAAAGACAAGTTGATCTGGAGTCTGTTTTTGCTGTGATCTTTGCTAGAAACTGCAAATTGGGACTTGACAGCTTTCCTCACCGCCTGTTGCTTGATTTCAGGTGGTATTGTTTTGAAGGAGCTTGGAGCTGACATTCTGGATGCTGAGCTTTGCAGCCTCTCATCCAGACAGCAGTGCATGTCAACTTTTCAAGGCCTGTTGCTTTCTTGTCCTACTAATGATCTACTTGTGACTGAGGCAGTAGAAGGTAAAATGAATGTTGGCCCACTCTACTGGAGACAGAATTTTCATTCCAAATGTCTGAGACTATCTCTGCAGTTCTTCCAATCAGAGTCACTTGACCCAGTAGAGTAGTTGTTTACTGTTTCTACACAACACCTGGGAGGGATTTTCAAGATTGTTGCAAGTTTCAGCTTTCCTGGACATGTAATTTTTGTTTGCAACTGAGTGGTTGAGCCTCCCTCTCCCTCCTGAGGTGAATGTTTGAATTGGAGGAAACAACTGTGCAGCTCCTCTCTTGAGTTCCTCAGGTAACAGTCTGCCCCTGTGATGGTCTTTGGGGAGATGGATGGGTCCCAAGTAGAACTCTCATCAGGAAATCTGAGTCAAGAGAGGCCCACCCAGGTGTTATCTATGGCCAGAAAGCAGGCCCCTCCTAGATACCCAACCTGCCTTGCTTTTTAGGTTTCCCAAGTCTTCAAAAGTGCCAGAGGTTGGCTCATACTCTTCATCAGATACTCAACTGAGGGTGTGTTATTGTACTGGCCTGAAGAGACCAAGGGAGTATTCATGAGAAGTTGGCAGTGAGGTGATAGCTTGGACAAGTATCTAAGCTTATGGCTCAGAATTAGCTATGCACCTGTTGAGGAGAGAATGTATGCAAGAGGCAGGTTGAAATAAAGTGTAGATCAGAGAAAGGGAAATAAAACCAGTCTTACATCCAGTCCTGTTTCCCACATTTCTCCTTCGTTCCCTTTCCTTTCTCTTTTTTTTCTTCATAGTGTATGGTGATGGTGACCTTGAACTTCTGATTCCTCTGCACCCAATTCTCAAGTCCTAGGACTGCAAGTGTGTGCCTCCATTGTAGTGAGATAGTCCTTCTGTGGCACAGGCCACGCCCATTTGGGGGTGGAGCCATGGGCGGAAGTGACCTGTGGAAGAAGGTCAGAGAGAGAACCTAGAAAAGCTCTCTTGTTGGCAAGACTCGGACAGGAGAGCATCGGGTGGAATTCCCTGGTGTTCATCTGTCTAGGTTGTAAGTTATTTCTCCCTGAATAAACATCTATTTGGCCTATTTGTTTATCCTGATCCTTATTTAATTGCAATACTCCATGGTTGGTTTCTGTAGTGCTGGAGACTGACATTGAAGCCTGAACTTCATATGTGTTAAGCAAGCACTGTACTAGATCCCTGAACAGGACCCTCCCTTTTAGAGCCAATTTGTAGTTATCCTGGGTATCCATTTTCAATTTTATTGAATATGAAGAATTATTTTTAAAACTGTATTTTTAAAGTATGTCCTGGCTGTTGTCTAACATACACTATCATGGATTATATGCAATCCCAAATGGTCATGTTTTAAATCTAGGGTCTCTCACAGGAGAGCCCTTCATTTGAGGGTTGCTTTTGTCTGGAGCACCTTGACCCAATCTAACCCACTGAAGCATTTAAAGTTTGCAGGGACTACTGAGAAGCTGTGGGACTGCAAACGGTGGCCCTGTAGAGAAAGCAGATGTCCAAGGACAGGCCTTTGTTGAGGGTTTCCTGAGCCATGCCTTTCCTGTGCTCATCTCCCCAATGTCCTCTCTGCCATGAAGCCTAGCCTGACCTCAGTCCCCATGTAATAGGACCGAGTCACCACAGACCCAGTCCTCTGAAACTCTGAACCAAATTCATCATTCCAGTAATTTGTTTCTCTCAGGTATTTGTCACAACGTTGGAAGAAAAAAACAAAACAAAACAAAACAAAACAAAACAAAAAAACATGACCACTGCCTATTTGACCACTTTACCTGCAATTGTCTCTGCTTTTAAATGATAATAAAGTAGACAATCAAAAGGAGAGAAAGCCTTGAAAAAACAAAAAGCAAAAACCAAATTTCCACACAAAAGGGAAATGTGTTCGCTCTGAGGTCCTTACTTTAGCCTAGGATACAGTATTTTCTCTGAGCTAAAAGGAATTGGCTTTAAAGGAAAATCTGAATCAACACTTTGATATTGGAGCAATGTGCTTTCTCTTCAGGTTACTTTTCAACATAAATGCCAAAAGATCTGCCCCATGCCTGATGAAAAACACATGATGTGAGGTGCCCATTCACTTTCAGGTTTCATTTGTGTTTTCTTTCCTTTCCTTTCTTTCTTTCTTCCTTTCTTTCTTTCTTTCTTTTTTCCTTCCTTCCTTCCTTTCTTTCTTTCTTTCTTTCTTTCTTTCTTTCTTTCTTCTTTCTTTCTTTTTTCCCAAATGGTCAACTTACCTGTGTGAGCATATGATCATCATAGGCTGTGGCACTGGAGACACCTAGTACAAATGCCACAGGAGGGGTTAGTGCTGCCTTTGTGGCCCATGATTCATTTCCAGAGAAATAGTAAGAGACACTGCTGTCATGCGATCAAGATCTGACAACCACGGAACCTCCTTGTACTGTACATTAATGTGGAGGAAGTAAGTGAAGAGCTGTAATTTCCCTTCCATTACTAGAGTTCTGCAGTACTTAATAAGAAATGGCGTTTTTCTAACATGGTGAAATGATATGACAGTTTGGAAAGAGGGGGGAAAGTAACTTTTAAAGCTGGATTAATGGAATGCAAATTGCAGCCATATGACTTTTATTTTAAAGACCTCGACTCACTTGTACTGATTTCTCTGAAGAACCAAATCACAATTCTTCAAGAATTGGCTAAATCAGAATCTTAATGCCTGGTGTGTCTTTTTCCACCCACCTCCATTCAAATGTTAAGCCAGGAGGAGGAAAGGACAATTTAATGAAGCTTAAAATGAGACTCAAACATCAAGTTCTATAGTTTGAAGATGTTTTACCCATTTTGACAACAGCTGTAGCAGTACTTAAGTAATTCATTGAGATCCGTGTCTTCTTTAAATTAAGCTTTGAAATGTTCAGTGTCTGAGGGAATGCTGTGGGTTTCTTAACTCTCAAATCTCACCTCCAGCAACTATTTCCGACAGCAAAGCCATATCTCCTTCAACAAGGCCACACTTCCTAATCATGCCCAAGCAGTTCCACCAACTGGAAATCAGGCATTCAAATATATGAGCCTATGGAACAATTTTTGTTCAAGTAATCACAAATACATACATACATACATACATACATATTTGCAGGGGAGAGAGAATGAGTCTGCCTGTGAGAGAATGATAGCTTTTACTCATATGAAATTTATAAAATCTTTCATTTGATTAATTAAGCCAGTTGTTGAAATACAAAAGCAAGGAGCAGCAGATATGTGCACTGGAAGAAAAGGAAGAGTAAATAAACAGAAAAGGCCACTCAGAACTTGGAGATCCTGGAACAGACAGACACCCCAGAATACTGTGATCATGTGTAACATCAGAAGGGTGGAAGTATAGGCAGCTGTCTGCATACACAGGACTTTGTTGTTGTTATTATTATTATTATTTCTTTTTGCAGACAGGCTTGGCACTACAGTGGGAGCTGAGAGCTTACATGTTGACACAATAGCCACAAGGAATAGAGAAAGAGAGGGGGTGTAACAGCCCAAGCTGTCCTGGACCAGGCTCTGTAGACCAGGCTGACCTAGAACTCATGGAGATCTGCCTGCCTCTGCCTCCTGAGTGCTAGGATTAAAGGCATGCTCCACTACTACCTGGCTGTATGGATTATTTTTAAGTAAGCAACGACTTTCTTCTTTTTGTACTGAATTCATGACTGCCTTCGGTCTGCTCTTTCTCTCTCCCTTCCTCTACCCCCTCTCTTTCTCTATTCCTTGTGGCTATTGTGTCAACATGTAAGCTCTCAGCTCCCACTGTAGTGCCAAGCCTGTCTGCCTGCTAACATGCTACCTGCTATGATATGCTTGGGCATACTCTCTAAAACTTTTAAGCTTAAATACTTTCTTTTACAAGTTCTTTGTATATAGTGTCACTTTGCAGCAATAAAAAAGTAAGATACTAGTAAAACATATACGGGAATAGGACCTTTCATGTTAGAGCAGGTTTTAGGCATAAATATAAGTTGTGAGCTATTGGTAGTGATATATTGGTGACATTTCATGATTTAACAGCCTCTCACTTCATCCTATGTGTCTACTTCTCAGGCTCACTCTTATACCTGAGTAGAAAAGAAGTCTAAACAGCAAAAATCCCATGCAAAGTGGGAAGACCATAGGAGCTCAAGAAGGATCATTCTATCACTTTGCACTGAAAAAAAAAATAAGATGTGAGTCCTGAAATGTACTGTTACAATGTGCTGCTAGGTGATGTGACAGGAGAGGAGAGGGAGGCCAGTGCAGGCTGATTCAAGAAGGCAGATATTCCGAGAACATCAAGGCTTTTACACACAGTTCATTTCCAATCAATCCCTGCTGCACTCTTCCAAATAAAGAGTGTACTAAAACAGCACTTGATATAATTTAGTTCAGACCCTGAAGCAGAGTTTTCTAAACCTTTAAGCTCTATGTGAGTGGCTTGCTTTCCTCCTCCTTCTCCTCCTCTTCTGTCTTCTTCTTTTTGAAGGCTGCATATCCTACTCACATGCTTTCTGTTTCCAACTTTCTCTTTCTGATGAAGCCCTGCCACTATGAAGAAAACATGCTTTCTATGAGATGAGCCTGCATAATTTCCTTTCTTGTGGCGGGCTCTGGTCTGGTTCTCCCTCTCTCTTTCACCACTGTTGTCTGTATCTTGGCATTAGGTCTCCCAACTCCAACTATTTCAGAAGCTTTTCCTATAATTTTCTAGTTGTTCATGACACTAGATGTGAAGAAAGATGCTATGCATTCCTTTATCTGTGGTACTTTGACTAAAGGTAACACAGAACAGAAATGTAGAGTCTAAATATTGTTGCCATATGGATGTTATATTGGTCCATCCTTCCTTCTCCCCAGTGTATACACCCTTTAATTTCCCTTTAAGCTTGGCAGAATGTTTGGGAACTTGATTCCAGCTCCTTTCTCCTGATGTTCACACTGGCTCAGACAACTCACTATCAAATCTCCATTCAGAGTCCAGACAGTCTTTGGATACTACCTCAAAATTCTTTCCTTCCTGAATATTTGTTGTTCTAGAAATCATATAACATGTCAGAGTAAAGAATTGGGAAAGAATCTTCAGTTATTAGCCAGTCAAACCTCAGTTAAATCTCAGCTGTTTCCCATCACAGGCACATAGAACAAGATGGACTTCCTATCTAAAATCACAAGTTCCCCAAGTTTCCACTCACACACTGTTTTCCAGGTCACTTCACTATTTAAAAATTGTTTATTATTTGAAATTCTAATATAATAACACTATTTCTCCCTTTCCTCCCCCAAAACCACATTCTTGCACCCATTCAAATTCATGGCTTCTTTTTCATGAATTATTGTGTCATAGTGTGTGTGTGTGTGTGTGTGTGTGTGTGTGTGTGTGTGTGAGAGAGAGAGAGAGAGAGAGAGAGAGAGAATGATCAGCCCTTAAGACAAATTAAGACAAAGTATGTGGTTGAACATTATTTTAAGATATATTACATTTGTTTATGCTGTGGAGTATTTGTTTAATGATGAAAAGGTGTGTTGCATTGTTTTATGTTGCATTTGTTTAACTATGGGAACCTGTGTAATTTTTCCCTTCTAAAACACCTGATTGGTCTAATAAAGATCTGCATGGCCAATAGCTAGGCAGGAAAGGATTAGGCAAGGTTGGCAGACACAGAGAATAAATACAAGAAGAAAGAGAGGGTGGAGCAGGATAAAGGTAAATGAGAGGAGGACATGAAGATTCAGCCACCCAGCAACAGGGTCAGCCATGGATTAAGAAGGAAAGACAGAGATATAGAGAAGGGTAAAAGCCCAGAGGCAAAAGTAGATGGGATAATATAAGAAAAGTTGGCTACAAACAAGCTAAGCTAAGGCTGGGCATTCATAAGTAAGAATAAGTCTCTCTGTATTTATTTGGGAGCAGTGTGGCAGGCTAACAAATAGTAAAGAAGAAAAACAACAACAACAACAACAAAAAACAACAAAAACTACAAAGGTCACTAGACTTTTAACCAGCGTAAGCTGGGTTTCATTGAGACCATGTATTTGGACTGTTATAATGAATGTTGCATAGAGTAGGCATCATAAACATAGCAAATTCTCACAGGCTGAACGTCTGAGGTGTCCAAGGTTATGGTAGACACCTTCCTGGTGAGTGTCTTCTTTGTGTTGCACAAACAGTTCACTGGTAAAGAGTACATACTACCCTTGTTCAGGACCCAAGTTTAGTTTATAGACCTGCCATATAGTTCATAACCAATTGTATTTCCAGTCCAGGGTATCAGATGTCTTCTGAATTCTGGAGTTATCTGTAATTATGGGTACATAACACCACCCTCATGTACATACATATAAGTATTATTAAAATATCATTTGAAAATTGTCAGTCATTTCATTGTGTTTACACAGCAAAAGTGACAAGAACCTTTTTTTGGTTCTCTGGTATAGAGCATATATTTCATTCAGGAGGTTACTTAATCATCTCACAAAGTTGTCACCTTCTAATGGAGTTCTACTAAGGTCATGATCTCAACAGAATAATTTGAATAGCCATATTCAGTTTGCAACCCACATAGTAATCACCTTCAGTTTGCTATGAACACAACAACCATACAAGTCAGGTGCTTCATCAGTTCTGAGTCTTTAACCAAGAACCCAGGATTATAGAATTAGCTCTTGTCAAGACTAAGTAGCAACCAGTATGAAACAAGAACTAATTTGCTCCAGCTGGAACTGAGATCTAGTCAGATAACCACTGACATTATCTTGAATATAACGTGCAAGTTGTAAAGATGTGATTTGCTCATGTCTTTAAACTATTGCTTACAAGTGCGTAACTCAGAGGAAACTGGGAATTTACAGATTATATTCACAAAATAAGTGTCAAGTCACAACATAAAGAAGCTAGTCAAAGCTAGCAAATGAGGACACTCACCAAGCTCAAGTTTCAAGGAAGATGGTGGAAGGATTGAATACAGTTTGGCCAGAAGTGGCTTGGATATCTGATAATCTTCTACATCCTGGGAAGATGCCTATGAAGGAAGAAGACAGTCAGAAAATAGCAACAAGGAAACATCTCCATGCTTACATTTGAGTCTGTGTTCTTGCCCTTAGATACATTTATGTTTATAATTGGAAGATGATAAACACAGAAAGTAGGTTTATATAGTGTTATGAGCAGTTTTTCCACTGGCCTGGCCCCAAATAACACACAGAGACACTGTATTAGATATAATGCTGTTGGCCTGTTACTAGCATTACTTGTTGGCTAGCCCTGTCTTAAATATTAACCCATTTCTATTAATCTAAGTATTTCCACATGATCTCATCTTACCGGAGATAGGGCCTGGACCTCTGTTTTCCTGGTCTTACATGTTGACTCCTCCCTACTACTTCCACGAATCCTCGTCTCCTAGTCCTGTCTATATTGCTTTCCTATTGGCCAACAGTGCTTTATTCATTAACCAATATGAGAAACATATTTACAGAATGGCATTTTTTTTTATCATGGCTTGAATATCTGAATAATCTCCTACATCCTGGGAGGAAGCCCATGAAGGAAGAAGAGAAGATGGTCAGAAAATAGCCATGAGGAAACATCTCCATACTTATATTTGAGTCTGTTTTCTTACTTTAAATATATTTATGTTTATAATTGGAAGATGATAAACACAAAAAGTACGTTTATATAGTAATTCTTCCAAAATTCCAAAATATAAAATAGAATCTCTGAAAAATTAAGAGTAAGCTTAAGCATCCATTTTTGAGTGAGTGTGTGCGTGTGTGTGTGTGTGTGTGTGTGTGTGTTTGTGTGCTTGTGTGTGTGTGTTTTGCATAGCACCAATTTCTGTTAGCTGAGTGTTATAATGTTAAACTTACAAAAGATTTTGTGTCTTTTTTTCATCAAATTGAATATTGTTCTTTTCTTGTTGACATATTACATGTAAAATTTAAGGGTTTTGAATTTTAATCAATTATACTCAATTTTAAAATTTTATACTTTTAGAAGTTTTTTCCTGTTTTCTTAAATACAGTTGATTGATGATACTGCCTTGAAAGATATTGAGAATAAGCCTCCAAAATTAATAGTGTAAGCTAATTTTACAAACTGTCAAGATTTGAAGTAGAAATTAGTGTGTCTTTCTAAGAGAGAGAGAGAGAGAGAGCAGACATACATTTGACTGCCATATTATATAAGTCTCTCAAGGAAAATACACTTTTGATGTATAATGATAAAAAGAAAACATACACTATCTTCTCATTTACTAAGTTTAAACAAATATCTATGCATACTCACCCACACAGAATTGGAAGAATATTCTACAAACAAACAATATAGTACTGTAAGAAATCAATGGTCATGGGGATTATAATCTGGTAAAACTTTACATTCTACCTGGAAAAAACAATGAACAGAACCCTAAGCACAAAGAAAGATGGAGATCCATGATCTCCCTTAGTTATCAAAGTCAGCAGTTGCTCAAATTTTTATGAAAAATGATAAAGAAATGAGATGAAAAACATTCCTTTACCTATAGTTATTATAATCACTGACTTGAAAAAAATAGAATATAATCACATTGTCATTCCTGTATTGCCTGAAAGATTTCATTGGGTTATATAAGTTATAGAGAAAAAATAGAGAAGAAAGAATACAGAAGAATAAAGAAGGAAACCATCAAGAGATGGTGTGTCTCTTAAATGCTTCAGCCAAAAAATGTCATAGTATTCACCCACTCTGTGGATTCCTTTCCAGCCCTGCACTGCAGGAGGCTGCCCCCACCCCCAGGCAGTGGCATCTTTTCCTTTCCAGGAAAGCACCACCCCTCTCAATCATGGTATGTGTCACTTAAATCTGTTTAAATAGATAACAAGAGAACTTGTTGGCAGTAAATCAGTGTTTTACAGTAATGATGAGGTTAATTCTTGAATCTATAGCTAACAAAGGGAGAATGCTCTGTGTCATGAAGAGGCATACAAACATTTTTAATTTTATAGGTGATGTATGTTACTTAACGAAAGACTTCAGGTGGTCCTACATTTCCTCTCCCCTAAGAAACAGTCTCTTAAAAATCACATCTGATTTTGATATGTAGCCAAGTGTGATCTTGAACTTTCATCTTGGTACCTCCACCTCCTAAACTCTGAGACTGCAGAAGAATACTACAATCCCCAGAAGATATGCTTCTGGGGATTGAACTGAGATGAGAGCTTTGTACCTAGTAATCAAACACTCTGCCATCTGAGTCACATTCCCAGCCTTATTTGTATAATTTGAATTACTGTTGACAATTATAATATTTACAGTGGGGGAATTTGATTATATGGGATAATCTTTATTAACTCTTTGAAAAATTCATACATATATCCATGGTGGGTTTAGTTTACATTCCTCCTCGTAAATTCTTCCAGATATCCCAATCCACCCAACTCTTCTTCCAGTGTCGTATCTATGAGAAAGTTGTAATATTTTGTTTCATAGTAAGAGCAATCAATATTAACTTACACTTTACATGATGTTTATACAGAAACATGAGCATCTAATCAATGAGTCATAAACATACATAAAAGGATAAAATTCCATGGCAATGTAGAATGTTAACAAAAAGGAAATTCATGTTATCTTTTCCAATAATGATGGCAGTTTACAAATCAAACCATTTACATGGACTCGATGTACTTAATACAGTGAGTCAAAGTTTTACTTAAATATCAACATTTACAATGCATTGCCTTTGTGTCATTGTACCATTAGTACAAATTTATGACAGAAATTTTAGATGTCAACTTAAAAGTATGTCAGAGTAACAGCTTTTCAAAAGCCTTTTGGTGGTAATTGGGGGAAAATGATTACAGATACTAACTAAAAATTGCTTCTTGTGATTCTAAAATATCCATCAAGATGAAGTCACAATTCTGAACATCTATGCCCCAAATACAAAGATATACACATGTATAAAAGAAACATTAATAGACTCAAATCATACATTAAACCCCACACCCTTATAGTGGGAGACTTCAACACCCACTCTTACCACTGGACAGGACTACCAGACAGAAACTTAACAAGGAAACCAAAGAACTAACAGAAGTTATGACCCAATTGGGTTTAACAGACATCTATAGAACATTCCATCCAAACACAAAAGCATATACCTTCTCAGTGCCACTTGGAACCTTCTCTAAAATCAACCACATACTCACCAATAAAGCAAACCTCAACAGATAAAAAAAAAAAAAAACAAAAAAAAAAACAAAAAACAAAACAAAAAAATTGGAATAACCCTCAGTGTCTCATTGGATCACCATGGCTTAAACTTAGAATTCAGCAACAACACAAATTGCAGAAACCTTACAAACTCACATAAATTGAACAATGCTCAACTGTGTCACTCTGGGGTAAAGGAAGAAATAAAGAAAGACTCATAGACTTCCTAGAATTCAATGAAAAGGAAGGCACAACATACCCAAATCTATGGGACGCTGAAAATAGTGCTAAGAGGGAAGTTGATAGCATTAAGTGCTCACATGAAGAAACTGGAGCATAGCCACACTAGAGAATTAGTATCACACCTGAAAGCTCTAAAACAAAAAGAATCAAACTCAACTAGGAGGAGGAGACTCCAAGAAATAATCAAAATGAGAGCTGAAGTCAATAAAGTAGAAATGAAGCAAACAATACAAAGAGTCAATGAAACAAAGCATTGTTTGTTTGAGAAAAATCAACAAGATACCATCTTAAGCCCATCAGAATGACTAAAGTTAAAAACACCAATGACAGTTTATGCTGGAGAGGATGTGGAGAAAGGGGTACACTCCTCCTCCACTGTTGGTGGGAGTGCAAACTTGTACAGCCATTTTGGAAATCATTTGCCTTAGGAAAATGGGAATCAGTCTACCTCAAGATTCAGTAATTCCACTCTTAGTCATATACCCAAAGGATGCACAATCATACAACAAGGACATCTGTTCAGCTATGTTCCTAACAGCATTATTTGTAATAGCCAGAAACTGGAAGCAGCCTAGATACCCCTTGAATGAAGAATGGATTGAGAAAAAAAAATGTGATACTCCTGGACCTCAGTCTGACAGCTGGGGAATAAACATAGGACCAAACCAGGTCCCCTGAACATGGGTGTCAGCTAGGAGGACTGGGCAGTCTATGGAACCTCTGGCAGTCAAACCAGTTCACAATGGACTTCTTAGACTAGATACATTGGGGAGGGCCTAAGCCCTGCCCCAAATGATTTGACAAATTTTGATGATCCCTCTTGGAAGGACTCACCTTCTCTTGGGAGTGGATTGGGAATGGGATGGGGAGGGCTTGTAAGGGGCATGGGAGAATGGGAGGGAAGGGGTACTGGGATTGATATGTAAAATAAGATTGTTTCTAATTTAAATAAAATTTACTATAAAAAATGAAACAATTTTCAAAAATAATTTCTCTCTACCACCCATTGAAAGGCCGTTTTACAGAAAGGCACTTTAAGTAATGTGCAGAAAATTGCTTTGATTTAAAAGTGACATTGTGCAAAATGCAGTTGAAGAACTTGTTTTATAAACAAATGCAAGGCTCTCCCCAAGATCACATGGCAAGTTGGTTAGGTGAGAGATTGAGGACTCCTGCTTATGAAAAGGGATATTGGCATATATAGGAACATCTGATGCAAGAGTAGCTTCCTTTTTACTAGGATGCTGTGAGATATTCACCTTTGTTATAACTTATCCCTTGCTTATTGTAGTTTATTTTTAGGTGATGGAAAGGAGATAATGGGTTGAAGGTTAAAAACATCATTATAATGCATTTATTAATAATAAACATGCAGAGCTTCTATGTGCTGTGCCCCCCCAAGAGAAAGTCCACTTTTCTTTTGATAAGCGCAAATGGATACTATACCCTTGCATCATAAATGATAGTCACTTTTCTTGTCCATATCTCAATATTTTAGACTTAAATGTCACCTAAGCAAGGTGGACAATAAGTTGTTTTAATTATTATAGAATTAATAATTCTATATATTATTATATAATATCTCTATTATATTATCTATTATATAAAGAATATATTATCTATTATATTATCTATTATATAAAGAATATATTATCTATTATATTATCTATTATATAAAGAATATAATAGAATTAATAATTATAGGAGTAGATTTTATTGTTGAAGAAAATATTCAGAGTGAGAAAAATAAGAATAAGCACAGTAAATACAGGACAATGCAGAGCAATCACAGCAGGACAAGACTGATAAGTATCTACAGAAAAACAGTAATATGCATCAGAGAGAGCTTGAGACAAATGTTTGACTCAAGACAAAGTAATCCTGCTGAATGCTATATTATTATTATTATTTTATTTTACATGCCGATCCCATTCCCTCTCCCTCGCTCCCTTCCTCCCTCCCTTCCTCCTTCCCTCCCTCTTCTCCTCTCTCCCACCTCACATGCACCCTAACCACCCTCCCCTCCCATCCCCCACCCCAAATCCATATGTAGGGCAATGCCATCTAGGTGGGGTCATGTAAATTTGTCAAGTCATTTGAAGTAGGGACTAGGACTTCTCTCCTCTCACTAGGTTAAGGGAGTATCCCTCCATGGGGGATGTGTCCACAAGATCCTTTTGTGAAACAGGAATACATCCTGTGTTAGGTCCCTTAGACTGCCCAGTCCTTCTAGCTGAGACACCATGTTCAGGGGGTCTGAGTCAGTCCCATGCTGGATTCCCAGCTATCAGTCTCGGGGCCTGTTAGCTCCTCCTTGTTCAGGTCAGGTGTCTCTAGGTGTTTCTGCAAGCTGGTCTTGTCCTCTCCCTCTGCATCTGGATTCTAGTTCGACTCAGTGTTTAGTTATGAGTGTTTGCTTCTGTTTCCAACAGGTACTAGATGAGGGCTCCATGATAGTGGATAAGTTAGTTGTTGAACTCACTATCCGGGAAGGGAATTTATGGTAGCCTTTCCATGGTTGCTCAAATTGTTAGTTGGCGGCAGTCTTGTAGGTCTCTAGACCTTTCTTAAGGTTCAGTTTTCTCTTCAAACCAATAATGGCTCCCTCTTTTATGTTCATTCTTTCTCTCTCTCTCTCATACACACACACACACACACACACACACACACAGCTGATAAACACCTTCAGCAAAATAGCAGGATACAAGACAAACTCAAAAAAAATCAGTAGCGCTACTTTATTCAGACAACAAAGAGGCTGAGAAAGAAATCAGAGAAACATCATCCTTTACAATAGCCACAAACAACATAAAATATGTTGGGGTAACAGTTACCAAACAAGGGAAAGACCTATGTAATAAGAACTTTGTGGCTCTAAAGAAAGAAATTAAAAAGATACCAGAAAAAAGAAAGATCTCGCATGTTCTTGGATAGGTAGGATAAATATAGTAAAAATGGCAAACTTCCCAAAAGAAATGTACAGAGTCAATGCAATCTCCATTAAAATCCAAGAACAATTCTCCACTTTCCTTGAAAGGATAATAATCAACTTTATATGGAAAAACAAAAGACCCAGGATAGCCAAAACAACCCTGTACAATAAAAGAACTTCAGGAGGCATCACCATCCCTGACTTTAAGCTCTACTACAGAGCTATATTTCTGAAAACAGCCTGGTACTGGCACAAAAATCAACAGGTAGACTAATGGAATTGAATTGAAAAAATCCTGATATAAACCTACACACCTATGAACAACTGATTTTCGACAAAACAGCTAAAAGAATACAATGGGGTGAGGAAAGCATCATCAATAAATGGTGCTGGCACAATTGGATGATGGTGTGTAGAAGACTGCAGATAGACCCATGTCTGTTGCCATGCAAAAAACTCAAGTCCAAATGGATCAAAGACCTCAATATCAATCCAGCCACACTGAACTTCTTAGAAGAGAAAGTGGGAGGTACCCTTGAACAAATTGGTATAAGAGACCACTTCCTGAACATAACTCCAGTAGCACAGACACTGAGATCAACAATTAATACATGTGACCTCTTCAAACTTAGATGCTTCTGTAAGGCAAAGGACACAATGGACAAGACCAAACAGCAGGCCATAGACTGGGAAAAGATTTTCACCAATCCTACATCTGACAAAGGGCTGATCACCAAAGTATACAAAGAACTCAAGAAAATACTCAACAAAACACCAAATATCCCTATTTTAAAAATGGGGTACAGAACTGAAGAAAGAATTCTCAATAGAGGAAATCAAAAAGGCCAAAAGACACTTAAGAAAGTGCTCAACATCCTTAGCTATCAGGGAAATGCAAATCAAAACAGCTTTGAGATAAGGTCTTACTCCTGCCAGAATGGCTAAAATTAGAAACACCATTGACAACTTATCCTGGAGCTGATGTGGCAAAAGGGGAACACTCCTACACTGCTGGTGGGAGTGCAAACTCATACAGCCATTTTGGAGGTCAGTATGGCGGTTCCTCGGGAAAATGGGAATTAGTTTACCTCAGGACCCAGCAATCCCCCTCTTAGGCATATACCCAAAGGATTCACATCCATGCAACAAAGACATCTGTTCAACTATGTTCATAGCAGCACTATTTGTAATAGCAAGAACCTGGAAGCAACCTAGATACCCCTCAATTGAAGAATGGATAAAGAAGAGGTGGCACATCTACACAATGGTATACTACTCTACAGAAAAAAAATAATAGAATCTTGAAATTCACAGGCAAGTGGATGGCACTTGAAGAAACCATCCTGAATGAGGTAACCCAGTCACAAAACAAGGAACATGGTATGTACTCGCTCAAATATGGATTTTAAACCTAGAGCAAAGGATCACCAGCCTACAATTCACACCACCAGAGGAACTGGGATACAAGGTATATTCTAAGAGATTCATATAAAGTCCCCCACAGAAGGGGGAAGGGACAGATCCTCCCAGAGAACATGGGAAGTGTGGGGGCAGGGAATGGAGAGAGAAGTAGAAGAAAGAGAAGGGGAGGAGAGGAAAGCATGTGTGATTAGGAAGATTGAGTCAGGTAGGAACAGAAGACAGAACTGAGTGCTCTTTTCTAAGCTTGGCTCTCTCTCTCTCCCTCCCTCAGTCCTTCATTCCTTCCTTCCTTTCTTCCTTCCTTCCTTCCTCTTTGTTTTAGACTGGGTCTCACTGTGCACTCCAGCCTGGTGTTCAGATGAGTCAGTCCTGGCACTTTGGTCTTGGGAGTGTTGCTCTTGAATCTAGGAGTAGCATTCATTGTACTTGCTGAAATCAATGTCATGCTTCATTTTCACTCTCCACTTCCCAGAAGCCTCAGATCAAATTTGGGTGGGAAACAGCAGTTCTCATCTAGGTGTTGGTCCAAAAACAGGATAAAATGACAGGTACAGAAAGCTATCCCTGGGTATGCCTTCTTCATAAAAACCAGAGTACTATATTAACATGGTGTTTTTTTTTTTTTTTTTTTTTTTTTTTTTTTTTTGCTATGAGAGTTCTAAGAAAAACAAAAAGAAAAGATTGAGACAGCCCCAATAGGAAGATAAATAGAACACAGCACATTCTTCTTCCTCTTGCCCCTGTCAAATGATAACACAGGCCATGTGTCTGCATTTTTCCTTTTCTCCTGTCCTTTGAAAATGTTGGAATTCAGCCATCTAACTATGCCACCCGAGAAGAAAGCCAGACCAGCTTCTAAGTCAGCCTCTCCATCTCAGTGTTCTATGTGGCATTGCTATCCTCTTCCCGGATACTTGGCACTCCCCAGAGAAAGAAGAAAAGAAGAAAGTGTTCTTAGCCATTTACCAGTTCCACTAGAGCAAATGAGTGGAAAGTGAAGAGAGAAATAGAGACAGAAAATAAAGAAAAGGTTACTCAGACCCAGAGCAAAGAAGCACAAAGCATAGTTTTTATATGGAGAACAATCTTTCCCATGCATGCTGCCAACGCAGCGGTTTAATGTCAGAGGAAGAAATACATGCTTTGGTGGCTTCTCTTAAATGTAACTTGTCACTTGTTTTATTTTTCATTTCTTCAAGGGGTCTCCCTTCAGCATCATCTTTAGCATCAATAGTGTTGATGCTTAAAATAGAGGTCAGGGAATGAAACACTTTCTTTGACAACATATATTCTTTTAAGAATCCTGGAATTTATGAAGACTACGGTTAAGAAAAAAAAAATCCAAACCTAGGTTCAGAGGCAAAGATTTACAGAGAAAAAGCACATTTTGTACACAGGAACTAATTTAATAAACAGGCTTTCCTTGTTAGCTTGTGATTAAACCAAATTGCCAGCCTAAACTTTTCTGTACAGAATTTCAAATGTCAACACATTATATTGTGATTCCTCTTAATTTCTCACAAAGAAAATGCAAAATGAATTCATTATGCTGGAGTAAGTGGAAAAATGATGAGTTTCTCCAGAGAGTATGCAACAGGGAGAGATTGGGCACGATGATTATATTGAGATATTTGAATAGCTGGCCATTAGCGAGAGCTTCTCCATTACTCTGCTGATAATTATGTCTCTTCTGCTATGACTTCCCAGTGGACTAATAGAATGTTCCCAGTGCAAGAGATAATGAAAAATACCATTCAGGTGGTACGTTCTTGCTAGCAGTAGAATGCAGTATTTCTTTCTTTCCTGGCTTTTGCTTCACCTCAGCCCCATCAGCTCAGACTACCTGTACTGTGCCACTGTGAGCACCTACAGCTACCTAGTACATGTTAAACTGTTTTTGTCTGCTCTGCACTGTGTACAGGGAGAAAAAAACACGCATCTTGAAAATGGAGAAGTCAATGGAATATTGTTCTTCCAAGACAATTATCTTCTGTGTTTAAAAAGCCTGGTGTTTCACCAACCACATTTTTGTTAGCTATTGTGGAAATGATTTTCAAAACCCACTTTAGCTCACCGTGAAGGCAGTGGATGGGATCTTGTAAAAATAAAAATCTTGTTTTTTTTTATTGCAAAAAAGAAAAAAAAGGAATGTATTATTTTCTAATCTTTCAATTCACAGATACATTTCACAGTAGAAATTAAGTGAAATTACGTAAACAATAAGGGAGAGAAAAGGGGTCCCATTTATCCTAATGTATCTCTCCACTTCCCATCAAATATCTCTCTCTCTCTCTGTCCCTCTTTCTCTCTGGTTTAGACCATTTATGAAATCTCTTTTATGCTACTGCCACCTAATCATACTGTGACATTTTTACTTAGGTTTGATTTTCAGTTTGGGGAAATCTTACCAAATTCTATTTGTGTTTGAAAATATATTAAATTTACAGAAAACTCACTTTAAACCTCCATCCTTGACTGTATCAAGGTGTTTCAAGTCCTTTATCCATGTTCGTGATGTGCATTTAAAATTGTAATCAAAAAGGAAAATCCCCCCAAAGAGCTCACATCTGCATCCTTTGGAGGGTGTTGGTATGCTGTCATGGCATACCCTCTGTTAGGTGTTAAACTGGAGTCTGATCACTGGAGATAAAAACAAAATAACAGCTAGCTCCATGACCTAGGACACCAAGTATTCTTATTAAAATTGTAGTTACAGCTAGAGTCAGAGATATATGCATCACAATATCAATATGTTCAGATTAACATACTTCCTAAGAATGTGTGAAGTTACAACATGTATTTACAAGTGTCTATGACTTAGACTGTGGAGAGTGGGTGTGAATGTTGACTGAGACAGTGAGTCTCCCTTACATTCAGTTAATGACTCCACAGTCAAAGGCCTGGCTCATACAGTCAGTGGCAATGCTAACCACTAAGAAAATTAACCACTGCCACTGTGGAAGTTTTAATTGATAATTACCTTCTTTAAAAGGTATTCACATGCAAAGACTAAGATCAATTTTACTTAGTAAGTAGCCTGTTTAACCAATAAAGAACAATAGTCTAATGTAATGTAAACATTGTCTTTTTTAAATTATTGATTGCTTATAAGGACATATTACTCTTAAACATAATTTAATACATATTAATTTGTAATTTAAAGGTCATTAAAGTAACTAACCTACATTACAATTTAGCATAAGAAAAGGCCACACAGTGTATATTTTAAGTGGTTTGTAAAGACTCCTTACTTTATGGTACAAATAAAATATTTTTATACTCAGTTCATGCTAAAATGGCTTGTTCTGTCTGACTGTTCTCTAAGTCTATGACCATCTACTTGCCATGATGTTTATTTGGACACAATTCTGGTGCTAATAATGCCTTGTTACTCAGCTTTATCTAGAACTGACTCCTCTACTGCCCACCATTCTATATTCTTCTTTTTCCTAATCTCTTTTCATTAAATTTCAAAGCATATTTCATTATTTATTGATGGAGATTCTTTAGGACATTTCTTTATGCATTTTTACTTTCCTTATCTATTTTGCATTCTATTCTATTTCATTTTATCTGTATTATTTTAGTAGATATCATTCCATTTTTCACACTATGTCTCTCTAGAATCTTATGAGCATAGTCTCCTGATTCTTTTCCACAGTGTTCCTGGTTCTGGCTGGTTTCCCTGTTGGCCCAGGTGAAGACTCCACTTCTGCAGTTCTCACTTCTGCCCAAAGAGAGGGCTTACATCATCATTCTAACCTCAATTGTTATACAGATCCTAAATTTATTAGTCTGTCAATAATAGCTTTTACTCCCATACACATTTATGCATTTACATATGCATATACACATACACACATATATGTGCACATACATACACATGGGTATTTATTTGCACAGATACTTTTCCAATAATTGGGGTAAAATTTTCATGTTAATTTCAACATTAACTGCCTTATTAGAGTTCTGGATTGATTTCTGATATCAGCCCTAATTGGACCAGTTCAGGCTTTTCTATTGTGGTTTTAGAATCAGGGTCTTACAGACAGATGACCTTGCACTGCCAATGTTCCTCACTCTGCCTCCCATTTGCAGTGTGACTCCATGCCCTGTTTGTGTAGTATTAGAGATTGAATTCAAGCTTTTTAAGTGCTGGGCAACACTCTAGCAAATGAGTCCCACTTCCAGAATTGGATCTGTTCTAAATATTGAGGTTCAGATTGCTGTTCCACATTGGTTTCTCTGTGGTATTGACACCCACGTAGTTTGTGCACTGACTAAAAACAAAAATATAAAGGTGCATTGAAAGAATAGCTCTGTCCATACTGTATCCAAAAGCTCTAAGTTACAATATATAACTTGGAGGAGTCAGTGGGGTGGTGCATTATGCATAAGAGACCTGGGTCCTCTTTTTTTCTGCTCCACATCACCAAAAGAAAACACTTGAAGGAGCTTGCCCCATTCCCCTGCCATCCTCCCTTCTTCTTACTCCCCAAGTCACCTTATAAATGGCCCTTTGACACAGCATCTTCAATTCAAATTCTTTTTACTAGGGAGAATAACCTATGACATTCTCCATACAGTGAATATGGAACAGCACTTGGTAGCAATATGTAACAGGGGAGTGTATATACACAACTCTAAGAGATAGCTGAATTTCAGTGAAGTCTCTCTTTCTAGGTAGGTTGTTAGAAATGGCATAGCATCGGAAATGATTCTCTTGTCAACTCTTCCCACCTACTAGTAGATTCAATAGTTGTTATAAAATATTCTAAAATTATGGGTTATAGCAATACTCCTTTTACATAGACATTCAGTTGAAAATATAAAAGTAACTTTTAGAATAACAAAGCCTTTAAAAAGAGTAATGCATGCTTCAAACTTAAAGGAAACAGCTGCCCAATGTCAACAAAGACAATTTAGTCTTTTGTTCTGCCTTAAAACACAGTTCAGTACTTGTCTAATAAGTCCTTCCATAAACACATTATTTATTAGCATAATTTCAGTGACATAAAAGTATTAGTGGAATTATTCAACACTATGTTTAGTATAGAAATATTCAGGACAAATAGTCTCTTTTGGAGAGGTATTATTCATAGAGAGAGCCATTTAAGTGGTATACCTATTAAAAAATAAATAAATAAGAGAGGAACAGTTGTATCTTTAGTTATGGTATCTGTGACATCAATTCAGGCCAATTTTTCTACAATCTTGATATTAATGTTTGAAAGTCATAAATAAAATAGAGAAAACTTGAATGTTCCTTAAGTCATAAAAAAAAGAACTCCTAACCGATTGCATTCATAAATACACACACACACCAAAACAAAGCAAACAAACACAAAAATCAGTGTATTTTATGACTTGTCTGTTGAATTTTAAGCTATATATGTGGAGGAAATATTATTTTTAAACAAGTTATTTCAGGAAAAAAGGAGGAAATAGTCACCCCATGCTTTTTTCTGATGCTAATTCACTCTTGTGTCTACCACCAGACAATTACATTACAAGAAAAACACAGAGCCTATATCAAAATGTTTTTTCATAAATATGACAGTATTTAGCAACATATGTGAATAATCAGCACTATTTAGTTATTGTCATAGGGATGCAGAGTTGGTTTAACAACTCGAACACTGAAGAATGTAGTAAAACATGTACACCAAATAACTATAAGAGCTTCACCATGCCAATATATGCAGAAGTGTTTTGTGGCCAAGTTTACCACACTTTTTTTGTTGAGAAGTTTCTGAACAAAGTAGGAATAGAAAGTCGCTCAAGAATCTGACAAAGACTTTCAAACAACTCATATTTCACATCATAATTAATGTTCAAAACACATTTTTCTTCAAATTTGGAAAGCAAAATGTTAGCCCTTATCGTACCTCTATTTATAATTGTAGCAGGGGCCAAAAGGAATAAGATGAGGAAGGCCTAAGTACATGTATGACGGATAAAATAGTCTTTTAACTAAAGCAAAATGTTATTTACATTGAACAGTGTAAGGGTTTTAGCACTCTAGTGTCGTATCATAAGGGAGTATTGAAGATCAATTACTTTGCTATACATTAACAGAAAATACTTAGAAATAGTTTTAAATCTACCTAATCAAGAGGACAGTTGTTTTAATAGATCTGACTGATATAATCAGAACTCCCAAATCCCTGGCATAACTTTAGTGAAAATGAACTAAGGAAACCTAAAGCAATGTAGGGAAATGTAAATAAACTGCAAGGGATGAGAATTAGCAGAAGAAAGACCAAACAGGAGGGAATTACATAACCAATGTAAAGATTTCTTACAAAATGACATTACAAACAACAAAAATGTTCTTAAACCATAGGATGGAGACACAAATCTTTGTGAAATTACATGATGGAAACCTACTTTTGTACACAGTCTAAAACGGAGGAATAGCATGTACCTAAAATAGTAGAGGAATCTCATTATTAGTCAGAAGAGGGGCAAGAAAAATGTTACAGCAGAGAGACCAGGCCAACTGCATCAGACAACAATGGGAACTCAGCTAGCATGCACTCCTTAATACAATGATGGTTTAGAGCATGTTCTAAGTCTATAATTTAGACTAATAGTGGGAAACTCATAAAAGTTATGTCTCAATTGAAACATGCTTTAAAAGATATCTATATAGTAATCTTCACAACCAGCAAGGTCATCAAAAGGAAGAAAATACAATCACAAGTAAGTGCAAACTAAGCAGGCTAGAGACATCATGACTCCATGTAGCATGGTATCTTGGATGTAGACACAGCACATCTAAAGGATGTTCAATGCGTACTAAGGCATCTAAATTCACCCTTATCGTTTCTACCTGAACATGTTTCATGCTGATGGAGGTATTGGTGATAAGGGAATATGTAAGGTATACATTTTCTATAAATTAAGGATAAATAGAAACCATAGTGATTAAAAAACCCATAAACATAACTATACATTATAAAAAGTAGCTTTATATTAAGTTCCAAAGCAGCTAACACTAATTTATTTTTATTGAAAGTATATTTTTTTATAATATATTCTGATTATGGTTTTCCGTTCCATAACCCAAATGCACACCTTTTATTATTAATTTATAATGAAAGTAAAAATCCAGTTAGCAATTGCCTCTTGAGAAGAGTTTAGCTTGACCCCAAGCAGGAGATTCCTGGAATGAGAACAATGTTCTCTGTCCTGATAGTGAAAGGGTACGGGAATGAGATCATTTTAACAAAGCTCATTGAACTGTGCACCTCGGTTCTTTGAATTTAAATAGTATGTAAAGAAAAGTTACAGAGATGAAATAATGAAGTATTCAGAAGCCTACCTCTATTCTGCCTCCGTTTTTTTCTGATTTAGTTGTCCTCCCTCCACAATGAGAACAGGCATTCTTTGCAGCTCTTTGCCTTGCAAGATCTTTGAACAAAAGCCATTCGGGAAGTACAAAGGCTCATTGTGCCTGTGCCAGTGACTCACACCAATTGAACTTTTAAATAGGGAACTGCTCTACAAAATCTCACCTGCCTTTGTTTCTTGATCTGAATACATGCAGACATTCTTCCTCTTCTATTTTAAATTGCAGAGAAAGGACATAGCTCTTGTAGTCAAGATGAAAAGTTCCCCTTTTCTCTCATTCCAAAACTTGTGTCATCCCCCAAGTTGTAATCTTTGTCCATCCTTCCATCATTGTTTATGTTTTGATATGCTCTACTTGCTACTGAAATATTCTCAGAGTTCACATTTTTGTTCATAAAAGACTCCTTTTGTCCTCTACTCCCAGCCTCTTTCTATTTCATGTGATGAATGAATAGCTATATTGTTTTTATTTCTTTCTTATGTACAGCTAAACCTCTGTGTGCTTATTTAGATATATTTAAAAGATAAGGAACTAGAGAAGAAAGAAATGTGGGAACTCTGAGGGAAAACAAGGAATGAAGAGTTAGCAAGACATTTTTGGAAGATCAAGAGAGCAGGATGTGGATCACAGGAAAAGTAGATTAGATCATTAGTTCTGTAGGTATATCACTGTCATTATTAACCATCCTTTTACTTTTGCTGAACTGCACTATATTTGGAGACATTAATGACATATCCATATGGGTTTGGTGTAGGAGAATAGAGAGGGGCATCCTGGTAGAATTTTAGTGAACCCCACTGTTCCTTTCATCCATCTGTCTTTTTACCTTCCTTGTTTTCTAAATACATTTTTTTAAGGCAGGTTAAAGAATTCTGACACACACAACACCCTGTAGCATCTTTACTTGTAAGCTTCAGATGTATGCTATGAGTACAGGAATATGGGGAGTTTGTTCACAGTGCACGCCAGTTTTATCCTGTTCATATTAAGAATGTCTTTTCATGTAATACCTAAGTGGTGCATCTTCTCACTGAGGATCAGTATATAATAACAGTAAAATCAAGTATCCTAAAAATATTGCTTCCCTTTACTGATTTCAAATACATACATAAAATCTCAATAACAAGGCATCACCAAGGCCTTTATACATAATTTCCTGGACAGAGCAAAAGGCCATTTAATAAATATGTTTAGTTAATGCAATGCCAAGCAAGTGAGAAACTGCTCTATTCGTATTCTCACAAAGACCTAATGATTATACAAAGTATTTACTGTTCTGTGCTAAATGATATTGGTTCCAAGAAAGTACCAGAATCTTTAACACTCTGGTGATGACCACTCAGAGGCAAGAATGGTGGAAAAGACAAAGAACATAAAGAATCTGGAGCAGGTGTCAGGAGCCAGAAGAACCTTGATAAGAGAGAAGTCACTCAACACTGAAAAAGGGAAATGAATAAGCCAGAAATACATATAAGGTTGTATTAAATAAATCAAAGTAGAAAAAACTCTCAGTGATAGTGAGTTTGGGAGCTCCAAGCAGCATTTTTTGTACCAGTTATATTGTGGATTGCTCACCAAGTGTCTCCAATCCATGATGTGAAAGTAATGGAGACATTAGGCCAACATACAGATGGGGTTAGAACAGAAAGGGTCCAAGTGTTGAAGAAACACAGGAGAATGGTGTAAGTCAAAAGCAATGCCCAAGATATTCAGGGCAAAGAAAGGTGGGCTTCTGATACTTTAACTAAATGCAGATACAAACAAGAACATCACATTCTAAGCATATTTCTGTGATCACTGAAAACTTCATATAGCCCAGTGGAGCAAATATAGCCAAAGATAAATAAATACAAATTAGAAGTGTGGAGTGGAGGCAGCTCAAAAATTACAGCACATATTGCTCTTGTCTAGGGTGGCTTTTGATCCCAGCCCCCATGTGATAGCAGTCATCTCTAACTACATTTCAAGAGGACCCCAAGCCCTCCTCTGGACTCCACAAGCATGAGCAATGCACAAGGAATACGTATACACATGTAAACAGACACAAATATACAGAAAGTAAAAAATAAAAGAATCTTAAAAATATTAGGCATTTTGTTTTAGATAAATATCTACAAATATGCACTGTAGCACATAAACAAAATATTGGATATTTAGTTAAAAGAAGATATAGTTATAGGATAAGGAGGAAACAGGGTAAGAGACAGACTCAGAGTCAGAGAGAGTAAAAAAGACAGAGAAAGATTAAAATATATGAATATGAGGAAATGTTAAAAGGAACAATACAAAAGGGAACAGAGGCTTAATTTCAGACCTGAGCCTGGAAGACAAGAAAATGTCTCACTAATCTTTAGTAAATGAATTTTTATTTAACAGGAAAGGTAATGAAGTAAACAACAATATCCCAACCCATTTTACAACTAGAGAGACTAAGTCAAAAAAGTAACAGCACTGTGGTGATTTAGAAAGTCAATATTCAAGTTCTGAAGTGACCCAAACTTTTGTTGTGGGTTTAGAGAATCAGAGGTTAAGAGCACTACTGCACTTTCATTAAACCTAAATTATCAATTCTCAACACCCATGTTGGAAAATTCACAACTGTCTGTAACTCCAGCTTCAAGAGTATACAATGTCTCTGGCTCCCTTGTAAACTGTACTCATGTACCCACACACAGAATGTGAATACACATAATTAAAAACAATGTTAAGTTCTTTATCTCATTTTAGAGTTTATAATTTAGTTATATAATTTCTTAATTTCTTTCTTCTCTTTCTTCTCACAACCGCTCCCTCCACCCCCATGGCCCTCCTTGTTTTTATTTGTTTGGTTTTGCTGTTTTTTGTTTTTTTTCAAGTGCATGGTCTCTTTCTTCCATTAATACTACATGCACATATGCGTACTTGTTAGTTTTATGTTAACTTGCCACAGCCCATTATCATCTAAAAAGTGTGAACTTGAATAAATGCTCCCAAGATAATCAGTCTCTAAGCAGAGAAGCCTGTAGGGCATGTTCTTAATTAGTGAATGATAGCAAGGGCCTAGACCAGTATGCTTGGGTCCATCACTGGGCTGGTGGTCCTGGGTGCTATCAGAAAGCAGACTGAGTAAGCCATGGGGGGCAAGCTAGTAGGGGCACCCCTTTACAGCCTCTGAATCATCTCCTTCCTCCAGTTCCTGCCCTGATTGAGTTCCTACCCTGATTTCCTTCAACAATAGACTACAATGTGGAAATGTAAGCCAAATAAACCCTTGCTTTCCAAACTTGCCATGAACATGATGCTTACTAATGATGTTGACACCCTGGTTAAGAATGAAACATATATATGTTTTAAATGTTTAAATGTTTAAATATCTAAAACATAGATATTCTTAAATATAACCTTCTTGGTCTGTATAATCTTACCCATACATATGCTATATAGGTTTTCAGGACTTTCCATTTTGTATTGGATAGTTTGTGTGCTTGTTGTTGAGGAAGACTACTGCTCCCACCATCAGTATTCCTTAGCTGTTTATTATTCTTTTTTATAAGGCTGAACCCCACCCCCACTACTTTCCACTTTGATATATATTTCTTTTTTGAGACAGGGTTTATTTGTGTGTAGCCTTTTCTGTCCCGGAACTAGCTCTGTAGACCAGGCTGGCCTGGAACTCACAGTGATCCACCTCCTTCTGCATCCTGAATACCAGAATTAAAGATGTGTGCCACCACTGCCACCACCACCACCCTGCCTATTAGTATCACTTTTGTCCAGTTCATCTTAAAGTTTTTAAATTAATTATAAAATTTTATTTTATTTTTAATATTGCATATCCATTTACATGTATGGGGACCCTCCATGGAGGCTAGATGTAAAGGATTCCTCCTGGAATTGGAATCATCATTAGACTGGGAGCTAAACCTGGGTGCTATGTAAGAATAGTACATGCTCTTAACTGCTGAGCCATATCTCCAGGCCTCCTCCTCAAAATATTTATTTTTATTGTTTGTAGTAGTTGTTGTTGTTTTTGACACAGGCTTTCTCTGTAGCCCTGGATGTTCTGCAGTTTACTTTGTAGACCAGATTGGCCTTGAACAAAATCATTTCTTATCCACTGGAACTACATCAGAGCTTTATTTTAGTATTTGGAGTGTCAAGTGCACAGTCTAACCCTAAATAATCTTATATAGTGATAAGGAAATATGGCATAAATTACTTTTGAGCAAAAGCATGCATATTCTTTCTGCAAAGAGCTTCTCTTACAGTTAGCAGTCTGTATATTGTGACATGATGCTCTGACAAGAATGGACCCAGCCATTTAAGATGAACCACATTTAGCCTATCTCTTAGCCATTATCAAGTCATGCTCCTGGGGACAAGAATAGCTAATAGATAATAATACCAAATGTTCAGCCCTGAAAGCATATGCACATACATACATACATACATACATACATATATATATATATTCAGAATGAGCAAAGTGTATTTATGATCAAAACAAATGCAAACATACATATACATATAATATACATACACACATAAATGCACATATATATGTATATAGATACATACGTATATATATAGACACGCTCACTCACATATATGTGCATATATATACACACATACATGTATATATACATACATATATATGTATATATATATATATATATATATATATCACTGAAGAGAAAAAGATAATTAATTTGAAAAACAGTCAAATGTACATGGCAAGGTTTTGTTGGAGTAAAAGGAAAGAGGCGATGATGTAGTTGTACAGCAATCTCAAGGTGATCTCTCTCTCTCTCTCTCTCTCTCTCTATATATATATATATATATATATATATATATATATATATATACCGTTAATCCTAGCATTCAATACTCAAGAGGCAGAAAGTAGTAAACCACTGAGTTCAAAGTCATCATGTCCACACAGAGAGCTCCAGTCAAGCCAGGGTCACATAGTGAGACTCTGTCTCAAGAAATATAACAAGAACAAACAAATTAACTAAAAAAACAAAAGAATGACCAGTGTGGATCTGTCTTTCAAATAATCTCACTTTACAGATTAGCGGGGAAGTTCAAAATGAAGAAAGAAATAAAATTACATTACTATAGTCACATAGACTTCCCTGCAATAACTGTGGCATAAATACCCATAAAAACCTCTCATTCTCCCCAAAGATTATATCATATGATTTGTCAACCAGGGAAGTCACACACAGGAGGAGTTGTCAGATCAACTCCAGCTGCCAGAGAGCATTTAAGTGTGATTTTTCCTTAGCCTCTACTGGGGTATTTAACTTGTTTTGGGAAAATGTCACTCTTGCTTATTTCTTCAGTCTTTCTTGCCAAAGAGCATTCAGATAATGCCCCAGTAGGGACTGTGCCATGAGCCCCATTTTTCAAGGGCTTTCTAACTCAGTCATAGAAATTGGATCTGGGCACAAGCTTGTCCCAATTGTGGTGCACTTTTTAGCTTGTTTGTTATAACCAGATGTATTTAAATTTTGTTCGGCTGCTTTTGAAGGTGGAAGGAAAATGACATTTCCTGCTTCTCAGATGAATTTTGGCAATAGTAGGAATCTAAAGGGAATTTGATTTTAAAATTAAACATGAACTTTTAGATTCTGTTAGGTCATACTTTTGATCTCAGGCCACTGCCAATGGGCATTCCTATTAACAAGCAAACAGAAAATAAAGCCCAGTGGAAATCAATCTGTTAGAAAAGAAATGATAATTCACTTCCATCCAGAGCCTTATGCTAATAGCCAGCCCAGTGTATAAACCTTGGAGAGAGGCACAGTCTCACTCTGTGAAATGTTGGGCTGGGAATTTGGGCCCTGACACAATTTTGGTAAGAAATTGAGAGACAGGTACACTAAACACGTACTCTTATTGACCACAAAATATAAGTTTATACATGGGAAAATGCATCAAGTTACATCTAACCAACCTATATTTAAGAACTTCCAGATAAAATGCATCTGCAGAGAGTGGGCATGAATAATATAAAAATCACACAGCTGTGTAAACACCAAAGGTGTGCCAAGAATGCATTGGCCTAAAACAGATTAGCATAAACAATCAAAATTAAAATAAAAACAAAACAAAACAAAAAAGCATTAGGCATTCCATACTGAAAGAACCTGTAGATAGGCAAAAGAGCAATAACAAAATGAAACAATGCAATACAAAACACATCTAATCCCATTGATCTCTCCCACTTGATGAATTTCCTGTGTAATTTCCAAGCTTTTGGCCATGTGTACTCTGCCTTTTATCTCTTCAGATAATTTATAGGAAAGAAAAACACATGCTTGTAAATAGTTGCTTTAACACATTGATACATTGATATCATAGCCACAGGAGGTTAAATTTACTGATATTTAGATATTATATAATCTACCTAAGTATCATATATATATGCCACATGTATACCTAAATGGCTTGCTGAACCCTTACAAATTCATGAAAGGAATGTTTTATAACAGAGACAAAAAAAAAATTAGAAAGTTATGCTAAAGAACATGGCATTAAATAGCTGGCAATTCTGGTACACACCTTTCATTCTAGCTTTTGGGAGGCAAAAGCAGGTGGATGTTTGGCTTCCAGGCCAGCCTGTCTACAGAGCAAGTTCCAGGGCACCCAGGGATACAAAGAGAAATCCTGTCTTGTAAAACAAACAAACAAAAACAAAAGACATTATAGATTTGGGAATGGCTTGTGATTCTGGCACTCTTAAATACTAACAAAAAAGAAAAATAAATCTTTCATCTGCTGATCAGAGCTTCAAGGGTCACAAAGGTTATCTGTGGTGGACACTTCTGAACATTTCCACTTCCATTGGTGGGAGCACAATGTACCATCTCTTGACTGTAAAATCTGGAGATTCTTTCAGGACAAAACAAAAATATGTGCACGCTGACTTAGCAATTCACACACAAATTAGTCGCAGAGCTGAGATTGTAGAGATGTCCAAGGATGTATATTTAATGTTTGCTTTCATTGGTTAAGAATATGACTGTAAATATTTCTACTGAGTTTGCTACATTCATGAGCCATATATAAATGCAAGTGCTTCATTTAAGTTATTAAATGCTATGTGTGAGTTTCCACATTGGATAGCAAAATCCATAATACATATTAAGTATTGTGAATATGTGCAGTGTTAATAGGAATATCTCATTTCATATATATGCTTTTTAATATACAAAAAGTTACATTGGTGTGTGTTCTCAGTTTTCTTAAAGAGAAAGGCCATTTCAGAAGAAGAACATTAATATTATCTTTGATGCTAGCGTATTCTACCAACTTTTTATTAGGTCATTTGCAAAGTAATACTTAGTACACAAGCTAGGGTTGTGGCCTGAAGATATGTCCTGGTAATAGAAGATGACCCATGGAGAAGATTAACCATGGTTACACTGAAGAATCCTCATCTAGTTCATGAGAGAGTTGGACACTGCTAGCTCTTGTTTGAGCTGATCAACTCGGGCTGTTTGACACTGTGCATCTTCTACAGTCCAAGCATTAGCTTGATTATTTTTCATTAAATCCATCCCTCTATTTTGTAAAATTAGTATTTGATTTAAAGGGATTCTATAGTAGTGATTCTAAAAGACCTATTAGCTATATTAATTTGATTCAGATTTGCTTGTGCCCAGATGTAGCCTCTTGCTCTTAACTGATGTACCAAAGTAAATGAGGAGGAGCAGAGATATATTTCCTTTTTTCCTTCAGTGGCATTGTGCCTCTGTTACTATATTGCTAATGTTTTGATATTTCACTACATTGCCTTGTCTCTTCTTGCCATGCCCTAGATTCCTTTATCTTAGTTCAAGATATCTATCTTTGAAGATAACTTTATATTTCAGTATTGGAATCTTCTCCAGGTTAAAGAGTTCAAGACAATGTCAAATATCTACAGTGAAGAATAACCTTGAAAATGACTGACATTTTAATTTTGCTCAGATGAAGTCTAAAATGCCAAAAGGCACAAATATGGTCTAGAAGTTTCGCAGAACTATGATAATAATTTTGCTGTTTTTTCCATCTAGATATATAATCCATGAAATTACAGAACATATGTAGTAGGCCTTAATAGATTATAAAAGAAGAAACTTTTAGAGAAAGACAGGCTTGGTTGGAGAGTTAAATACTTTTATTAACTACTTTTACCATCTTCAACAATTTGCATGGATTTAGTGAACATTAGTTCACCTATAAAAGGGATAGAATAGTACATACTCATGAAAAGTTTACATAGAATTTGGTTAATCTTATTGATGAATTTTTAAGCACTTATTTTGTTGTAAATGCTTGTGTCTACATGTGCTTATTTTTAAGTCAATTAATGTTATTTTAGGTTTAATCACTTCTTATCTGATAATCAGAATTCTCATGTCTTCTTCTGGAGTCTAGCCTGGTGAATACCCCTGACTGTACTATCATCATTTTCCTGAAATCTGCCAGATTTAGCCTGAGCCCCACATCTGGTATTCATTTTGTCTGACCCTTCCCTACTCTTCATGTGGGAGTAAAGATCTAGGTCTTTACTATCTGCTGTGGGTAATTACACACAGGTACCCTTTAGACCACCTTCACCACTCTAATAGTACCCAGTGTCCTCCACTAAGGTCTAGCCTCATGAGGATCCTTGATCTCCTCATCATTCCTTTTCTACACACCAAATTTAGTGTGAATCTCCCAATCAGTGTATTAGCCTAGGTTGGTCCTCCCTACTTTCAATGCAAATGAACTCTAAGCCTAGGGCCCTACCTATCACACATACCACAGGACTCTTCCATCTCATATCTGATCCACACACCTAGACATATCTACCTACAGACTCCAGGCTTAGAACAGAAAATACATCCTATATATCAACTCAGTCCCCTAATTCTACTCAAGCTATTTCCAACATTTAAACCAGAGGAACCCCAAAATCTTCTCTTCATCCCCAGCCTTTTCTGTCCACAGCAAATCCAGAAGTAACAGGGGAATTCCACATGCCCATATATCATGGCAATAATAAAAAACATATTAAAGATCAAGCTATTACCTCTCTCCAATCTATACAAAAAGAAATAGTTCAATGGCATACAGGAGAAAGAACTTGAGAGTAGTTATCTGAATGATGCCCAAGAAAACACAAGCAAAAACTCATATAAATGACCAAGACAATCCAAGGCTTTAATACAGAATTCAGTCTATAGATAGAAAAAAAAAATGAAGAGGGCTCAAGCTGAAAAACCCAGTAGCCTAACAAATATCGGAAAGGAAGGCCTTACAAGAGGAATGAATCAAGAAGACATAATAACAAGACTAGAAAGTAAAGGGTTGGCTCTAGAGCAGAGAAATAGTTAGGGGGATGTTTGGGGGGAGATAAATACAGATGAAAGTAGGAGATTATCATGAATCAAACTATTCAATAGGGGAAAAGGAAAAATAGGTGATGTATTTCAGATGATGGTGTAAACAAAGAAAGAATAGGATGAGATATAAACAATACGAATGCCTGAAAAAGCCACAATTAATCACATTACTATTTGCATAAAATTTTCCACAATACACTTTATTTTGTGTATATACATAAAAATAAAATCTGAATGACTTGTACCATGTAGGGAGATAGTAGTCTGCAATGGAAGAGTCATTGTACACTGTAAACATGGGTTGCTCTTATTGTTAATAAGAAGCTGATTTGCCAATAACTAGAGAGGATTTTGGGGGCAGAAATAATGCTGGGAAAAAGAAGAGTAGAGTCTAAGAGTCTTGAGCCAGATGCAGAGGAAGCAGGATATGTAGAAAATGATGTAGCCACCCATGCCCCAGGTGGTAGAACTGAGATAAGAAATATGGGTTAATTTAAGTTGTAAGAGCTGTCTAATATTCTAATAGCCTAGGTTACCAGCAGAGCATTTATAATTAATAAAAGTCTCTGTGTGGTTAATTGGGGAAGAATGAGTGAGTCAGAAGTATGCCTATAGTACTCCCTCTGAAAGTCAAAGACCACTTTGAAAATACCCCAAAATGAGACATGAGAAGCTCTCATGAAATTCTGGGCAGGGTTTTCCAAAAGAATATAAAAATGTAAGTCTATTGCTTTCATGTTTGGTTACCTCTCAGACATGGAACATAAGTTCCTATTGCTGAAGGCATCATGTATTTTAGGCACATGGTCCAGATGCCCCTGGGCTGTAATAGACATCAATGTCCCTCCCCAACGATTCCTTTTATAATACAGGAAGGCACTATGCTACCTTCCAAAGGAGGGACATAAAAGACAGCTGTACATGGTTATGTTAATGAACCGCATCATAGACCAGAATGACACAATAACCCTATGTGTGTAGTAGTGGCACTCATACCTGAGTTGTAAACAACAGCCTTCTAATTGGAGACAAGATCCCCTTAACAAGAGGAAAAACTATGCTTGGTACTATAAACCAGACAAAAACTCAATGTTAGTAAAGCCATGGTTATTGAATTATAACCTAAAACCACTAATTTACTAAAAGAGCATAATCCATAACAACAATCTAAACCTATTTATCATTATACCCACAGATAATTGTAGTTTTTGCCACTTATCAAGAAAACTATTCTTTGCAAGAAATAGAAACCATTATACAAAGGAACAACCAATCAAACTAGAGACATGTGTAGCCCAATTCCAATGGATGTTATGAGTAAGGTTTTTCCCTTCAGCTTGTCCCTCTGCCATGCTAGCCCCAAATAACACACAGAGATGCTGTATTAGATATAATTCTGTTGGCCTGCTACCAGTTTCTTATCAGCTAGCTTTGTCTTAAATATTAACCCATTTCTATTAATATAAGTACTTCCACGTGGTCTTATCTTACCAAGAAAGGGGCTGGCGTTCTCCCCATCCTCCATCTTGGATCTCCCTACTACTTCCTCTCTCTTCCTAGTTTCCTAGTCCCGCCTGACTTGCTTATTCATTGGCCAACATTAACCAATAAGAGAAACATATTTACAGAATGACATCTCCCATCATCTCCTCTTTTCTGTCTAAAATAAAAAGGAGGGCTTTATCATTAGCAGAGCAAAATATATCACACAACAGTTATCAAATAAGAACCACAGTCAACAATGTTTATCCATTAACATTTAGCAAGATTTAAAGAAAATATTCCATCATCTGTTATATCTTTGTAAGTCTAAAGTATTATATGTATATGTATATATCTTTAATCTTTACTAAAAAAAAACTATAACCATAACTATCTGTCTTCAACTCCATCAAAGACCAAAGAAGGATAATATATAAACTCTAGAAATGACAGAGACATTTTGCTACCTGATCAGTCAACTGAAATTCTTCTGTAATGTTCCATCTTCAGCCCATAGGCCATAGTGTGTCTGGCAGACTCCTCAGCAAAGCAGGAAACTTTAAACTGTCCACCTGTATTGGCAGTCTGTCAGTCACTTTTCTCTGTGTCCTGCAGACTGTCTGGCAGACTCTTTCATGAAGGGGGAATCCTGTAGCAATGTCCACCTTGCATCGCAGTTATTTTCCTGTGGGTCCTGCATGTTCAGTTTATATCACATAAAGTCAAACAGTCCAGACAAGAGTAGTATCTTTCCCAAATGGCTAGTCTTGCCATATTGAAAGCAAACTCCATAATGCATTTCTTCAAGGTCCATCTTCCTTTCTGACGCATGTGGTGTTACCAGGTACAGTTATGTCTCAATGCTAAGAAAAACCCTAAACCACTTTAAATGCCATATTCTGTAGGTCTTTGAAAGGTTTGAAGAATATTTATCCATCTCAAATATATCTCTGTATATCTTGAAAACATAACAACTCTAAGATTTGACTATCATAGGTAACTATAATTTATACATATATATAAATTATATATTACATTTTAATGAGTTATATAAACACAATAACTAAATAAGAGTAGAAATATAGTTATCACAAAATTGACCTTAAATTGTATCAATAAATGAAAATCCATTTCAAAGCAAAGGATTCCTATCTTTACCCTAATCCCTTTTTACCTTTAAAGAGATTGGTTGTGGTCATTAGTTATGGTCATAGTTTTCCTTAGTTATAATTAAAGATAAATTACATATAATACTTTAGACTTACAAAGATATAACAGATGTTAATGGACTAAAACATTGTTGACTGTGGTTTTTATTTGATAAGTGTTGTGTGATATATTTTGCTATGCTAAAGTTAAAACCCTCCTTTTTATTTTAGACAGAAAAGAGGAGATGATGGGAGATGTCATTCTGTAAATATGTTTCTCTTATTGGTTAATGAATAAAGCACTGTTGGCCAATACGAAAGCAAGATAGTCAAGACTAGGAACTACGAGGAATGAAGAATTAGTAGGGAGATCCAAGATGGAGGATAGGGAGAAGAACACCAGCCCCTTTCTCTGGTAAGATAAGACCAGGAGGACATACTTAGATTAATAGAAATGGATTAATAATTAAGACAGAGCTAGCTGATAAGAAACTGGTAGCAGGCCAACAGAATTATATCTAATATAGCATCTCTGTGTGTTATTTGCTGCTGGCGCAGTGGTGGCTCCAGGCTGCCAAAAAAACCTACTCATAACAAAAGATGGATACATCTCAAAACACTCTAAAACCTAATTATCAGAGGATATTGCAATAGAAAGAACAGAGGATTTGAAGAACAAAAGGATCAGGGAGTTTGCTGGGAGACTGTGTCTCTTAGTAATGGCAGAAGCTACACTCCCAATGTCTAACTAACATGAATGTCTAAAAGTAAGCTGAGCAAGGATGATTCCATTAGATGCTTCAAAGTGGATAGGGAAAAGCACATGAGGTTCCAGCCCTATACAAAGAACTACTCACTACTGAGAAATGCTCAGAGAGAAAAGATTGTCCTGCCCAGGGAATAACATACCATTTTGTTGTCCCTGGAAACATACATGGAGGTAACATCATACAGGTTATATTTAGGAATGTATATTTATATCATATATGTATGCAGTAAGAGTTCATGTAGAAAAAGCCATGAATTTGAAAGAAACCATGAATGGGTATATGGGTACATATGGAGGGAGTAAATAGAAGCCAGAATGTTGTATATATTTTAATCTAAAAAATTAAACCTGCCAAAATAAAATGTGGTACAATAAAAAATTCTAAACTCTACACTTTAATTAATTAATTACAAACCTAAAAGGCAGAGTTAGGCAAGAGTTCTACATCAATAAAATAGAAACAGTTATAAGAAACTCTCAAAAGAACTGAAGGAAATTTTGATTATTTTTAAGCCTCTATAAATTTGTCAGAAAAATGCTGATAATTAGTACCGTGGCCAAGATGATAAGTTCTGAGTGATAAATTATTTATTAGATATATCTGATTCTGAGGACCTTGCCTCACTTGTTATGAAAACCTTGCTCAGGTACAGATGGGCATTTGGAAGAGCAAACAGAGTCCATAAAACATTCAAGCTCTTCGTGTCAGATCTAAAGGCAAGAATAAAATTAACATATAATTTGCATGTCAGTAGTAAAACAGTGTTGATCTGAAGTAAATCAAAGGAATAATACCAGTATTATCATAAAAGTTGGTCTGGGCAAACATGTAAGTAGGTGCATTCTTGGTTTGATAAAATTGATAATACATTAAAGTTGTCTCATAAATGAAACTTAGGCATATGCCAGTGATTGGGCACTTTCTAAGGGGAAAAAAAAGAACTTGCATGGGTGTAGCAGGTGTAGAGGCACAGAGGCACGGAGAATGATATTCCCTGTATTAACAGTCAGGTGTGTGAGACAGTGGCAAATCAGTCAGAAGTTTATAAGTGTTGCATAGGCAGCTAATAAATATAATTCTCAGTTTATGCAAATAAGAGCAATAGTGTATTGTCCAAAGGCAAAGTTTAGCTACTTTTAAAAATAATCACAATTCTTTGTCTATTTCTGAATTTGAATTGCTTCTCAGTCCTAAATTAAAACTGGTGGAGAGGCCTCATTTTAAGAACCCTGGGTATGTGTCAATGATTTTATCTCTTTCTATAATAGTTGGTCTATGGAAGTTTATGCCAGCATACATTTGCTGAAGTGAATATCCCAAACACTTTCAAGATCAGTGATCTGAAGATAGATTTCATCTTTAATAGTCCCATACACAAAGCCTTATCATAGCATATTGTTAATAAGTAGTGACAAAATACTAGATGCTTTTATTCCTTGTAGGTTTCCAAGTTCCAAGACCTGCTCAGATGCTATTACTTGTCCTCAGATGCATGTTTGAAATGCACATGATTTCTGGAAGATTGCCCTTAGTGACCCCTTAGCTTGTTGTGTAAAGGGTGTTATAACAGTTAACATCTCCAATGTTGTACCTCCCTAGGTAAGTAAAATATGTCAAATATCAATGGAAAGGGTTGGTGTCACTCTTAAGGATTTAAGAAAGCAAGGCTACAGTCCCTACTTGTCAATTAACTATACAGATGGCCTCCTGTATAGACCAGAGAGATCTCATAAGACAATGGTTGACAACACTACACTGAGTAAATTCCAATTCTACTGTGATACTGTGATGGAGTGGTAACCCCCACCCCACACAAACACACATTGACATTAACTACTGTGTTCCTGTCAAGGAGGCACATACACATCCCACACTCTTATCCTTCAGAGAATAAAATGGCTCATTTCTGCCTCCAAATTCTGTTAATAGTTCTATAAAAACCAAAAAAAAAAAAAAGTGTGTGATGCTAGACAATTCCATAGCCTAATTTGTGTTTCACTGAGTGAAGATGGGGTGGACAGCCGATGTCTGAATCACTATGATCTTGTTTTAACCAATTAAGATCTTAGAAAATTCTAAAAATGGTAAAAAGAAATTAGACCACTCTTGGTTGGTGAATAGTGCTTAGGAAGAAATCTTCTGGCATGAAAATTTGCATGTAGAACTTATTTTTCATGAACTTTTATTTTCTAACAAACATATGTGAGATAGAAAGTCAGGATAGAAACTGGATAATACTTACAAATGCTTTTCAGTTTGAGGAGTTCCCATTTATTAATTGTCGATCTCAGTGTTTGTGCTACTAGTGTTATGTTCACAAAGCAATGTCCTACACCAATTTGTTCAAGGGTATCTCCCACTTTCTCTTTTAAAAGTTCAGTATGGCTGGATATATGTTGAGGTCTTTGATCCATTTGGACTAAAGTTTTGTGCATGGCAATAGACTTGGATCTGTCTGCAGTCTTCTACACACCAGCATCCAGTTATGACAGCACCATTTGTTGAAGATGATTTTCACTTTCCATTGTAAAATTTTAGCTGTTTTTTGTCAAAAATGAGGTGTTTATTGGTGTGTGGTTTACTATCACTTTTTAAAATTCAATTCTATTGGTCTTCCTGTCTACTTTTGTGCCAATACCAACCTGTTTTCAGGACTAAAGTTCTATACTAGAGCTTGAAATAAGGGATAGTGATGCCTCCTGAAGTTCCTTTATTGTACAGGGTTCTTTTGGCTATCCTTAGTCTTTTGTTTTTCCATGTAAAGTTGAGGATTCCATATAAAGTTGTCTTTTCAAGGTCAGTGAAGAATTGTGCTGGGATTTTGATGGGGATTGTATTAAATCTGTAGATTGCTTTTGGGAAGACTGCCATTTTTTTTTGTATGTTGACCCTACCTATCCAAGATCTTGGGAGAGCTTTCCATTTTCTGGTTTCTTCTTTAATTTCTTTCTTTAAAGATGTGAAGTTCTTGCTATACAGATCTTTTCATTCTTTGGTTGGTGTTACCCTAAGATATTTTATGTTATCTATAGCTATTAGAAAGGGTGATGTTTCTCTGATTTCTTTCTCAGCCCCTTTATCATCTGTATATAGTAGGGCTACTGAATTTTTTGAGTTAATCTTGTATCCTGCCACTTTGTACCACTTTGTACCACATCCGATAGAGGGATGATCTCGAAAATATACAAAGAACTCAAGAAACTAGTCACCAAACTACCAAATAATCCAATTCAAACATGGGGAAAAGAACTGAATAGAGAATGTTCAATACAGAAATCCAAAATGGCCGAAAGACACTTAAGAAAATGCTCAACATCCTTATTCATCAGGGAAATGCAAATCAAGGTAACTCTGAGATACCATCTTACTCCTGTCAGAGTGGCTAAAATAAAAAACACAATGACAGTTTATGCTGGAGAGGCTGTGGAGAGAGAGGAACACTCCTCCACTGCTAGTGGGAGTGCAAACTTATACAGCCATTTTGGAGATCAGTATGGCAGTTCCTCATGAAAATAGGAATCAGTCTATTACATGACCCAGCAATTCCACTCCTAGGCATATACCCAAAAGTTGCACATCCATGCAACAAATACATCTGTTCAACTATGTTCATAGCAGCATTATTTGTAATAGCTAGAAACTGGAAACAATCCAAATGCCCCACAACTGAAGAATGGGATACTACTCAGTGGGAAAAAAAAAAAAAAAAAAAAAAAAAAACAATGGAATCATGAAATTCACAGACAAAAGGAAAGGATGGAACTAGTAGCCATCTTGAGTGAGGTAACTCAGTAACAAAAAGATGAACATGGTATGTACTCACTCATATATGGGTTTTAGATATGGAGCAAATATATGGGTTTTAGATATGGAGCAAAGGATCACTAGCCTATAGCTCACACTGCCAAATATGCTAGGATACAAGGAGAACCCTGAGAGAAACATACAAGGGCCCTCACAGAATGGGAAATGGACAAGATCTCCTGAACATATTGGGAGGGGGAAAGAGAGTCAGGAAAAAGAGAAGGAGAGAAGAGGAGGGGAGAGGAGAACATGAGGGACCAGGCATATTTGGTCGGGGGAGGAATGGAGAAGATCTAGAAAAAAGATACTATAATAGAGGAAGCAATTATAGGTTTGAAGAGTAAACTGGCACTAGGGAAATGTCCAGACACCTACAAGAATGGCCCCAACTAACAGCCTGAATAGTAGTAGAGAGGATACCTAAATGCCCTTCCCTAATAATGAGATTGATATCTATCTTATATGCCATCCTAGTTGAGTACAGAAATGACAGACTTTTATATCAATTAAAGATGAACCCTTCATATAAAAAGTTTTAAAGTAAACAAACAAACAAACAAAAGAATCGTCCAAATGTTCTTCTCACAGACACATACATAGACATGTATATACACAGAGAAGAGGGGACATAAACATTAATCTGTGAAAATATCCCTAGTGATAGAATAGTGATTTTTTTTCAATAACTAGACTTCAGTTATTAACAATTCAGGATTACTCCATCCAGTTGTGAGTAGGGAAAGGTGGCATGCCAATTTAATTCCAGCAGTCAGGGAGACAGGGGAAATTGGATATCTGGGAGTTCAAGGCCAGCCGAGTCCATGGAGTGAATTCCATGACATCCAGAGCTACAGAGAGAAGCCTGTCTCAAAACACACACACACACACACACACACACATACACACACACACACACAAAAAAAAAAAAAAAAAAAGAGTACACATAAATTAAACAGGAAACCTGATCTTAACTTCAGCCAATTAATCAAATGTGTTTTCTGTCCCAGAAACTAGGTAGTAACAGTAACTTATAAACCTTAGAGTAAATTTTCAATCAAGTATGCATAAGAGGAGTGAAAGATCTAAATAATTGTTTATAGATTGAGTAGGGTTACTCATTGGAAATCTTCCAAACCACTGCAATATACTTAATGGCTTATTGGTAAATTTAAAGGTATATTCCCCAGTGCTAATTTGATTTTAATACAAAGGACACTGCAAAAGGTTAAATCAACAGGAAAGATAAGGGTAAAATGAAAATCATACAGCAATCACCTAAGACTTTCGTTAGTTAACTTTATGTTGCCTACAAGGATATACCTCATGGCAAGAGGCAGTTTCAAAGTGTCAGGCACACATGGGCTCTGGCCTCTGTTGTATGTGCCCTGCTATGGAGAAATTCTGACTTCCACTACATTTAAACTTCTCCAGTCTTGTGAGTCCGCATGCATTTCAATGACTCTCGGTCCATGAATCAGAAGAATAACCAGAGGCCAGCTTCCTGGGGCTTTCAATTTTCAGCCTAAAAATTTGAGAATGTGAACTGAGAAGTAATTTAAACATTTTTTAGATTACAACAAATATCAACATATTATGGAATAAAATGCAAGATATGCATGAATTTCTGGGATAAAATAGAAGACTTCAAAGAAATTTCACACTTGCTATGGGCAAATTCAGCCTGGACCACAGAGCCCTGGGCACACACTGATTTTTTCCTCTGAACTGTTGGGTGCGTTGAGGGGAGTCACTAAAAACATTGAAATTTGTTTGGTATATTTTCTTGGACCATTTACATTTGGATGGAAGAAAACTAAACCCCACCATTGAGAGGAATGATTTAATTATATGAGTAATAAAGTCCGGCTGAGGTGGTACTGAAGACCAGTAACAGGTGTCACGTTGCAGTATCTTATTTATGGTGCAATGTCCTCACATTGCTGGGAGCTAAAATAACACAAGAAATCAATTGTCCAAACCTATACACACCCTGCTCTAACAGCTCCTGCTGTAGGGTGAGAGAAATCCCAGCTTTGGGGTGACCAATTCAGGGCAACATTCGCAAAATACTGCCTGGAGATGGCTTGTGATTTTATTAGTTTCCAAGTCAGACTATATATCCACTCAATCTCTCTGCTTATATCAATTTCTGTTTCTCCTCTCTCCCTTCCTCCACTTTGCCTCTGTCTCTGTCTCCCCCCTCCCCCACTGCAACACAAAAATATGTCATATATCCTTTCAACTAGTAACACTTCTGCCTGAATCTAATATCGACACAATCAACATTCAGACTATATGTAGCCCAATGTTCATTTTGGCAGGACCCACCCACAGCTTCAGAACATTTAACATCATTAAATAGCTGAAAACTATAACAACGATGTTACATATTAATGTCTAAAATTAATGAAATTCCAAGTGAATGTTTAGTTTCTATTAAACACAGGCATGTGTGTTTGTTTACCTATTGTGAATGCCATTATACCTCAGAAGAGGTGATTCATCAGTTTTAGACTACTCTTTTGTTCTTCACAGAAAGATTTGTCACTTTTGGCTCATGGAAATTGTGGACTTTGCAGAATCCCAGCCACAATCCATTTCCTTTTGAGGTAGAACTTATTCTTAGTGCCCCATACGACAATGTCTGTGGTCAAAGAAAATGATTAAAAATTGAGGGTTTTCTATATTTTTCTGTGACTACACCAGTAGAAATGAACATTCTTGGAATAGAAGAGCTAAAGGAAAGGGTTTTTATGTTCTTGTTTGTTTTACTCATTTGGCTTTTTGAGGAGCCCACCACCTAGCTCTCAAATAAATTAGTTATAAACACCTGGTCTTAGTTTGGCTTGCTCCTTGCCCAGTTTTCTTAATTTAAATTATCCAGGCTACCTTTTGCCTCTGGACCTTTTCCTTTCCTTACTTCTGTATGTCATAATTTCACTCTTACTCCATGGTTAGCTGGTGGCTGGATGGCTGGCACCTGACATCCTCCACCCCTTGTTTTCTTCTTGTTCCTTCTCCTTTTCTCCCAGATTTCTCCTCACATTTATCCTCTATGCCTTCCAGCCCTGTCTATTCTTCTCTCCTGCCTCTCTGTGGTCTTTTAGCTCTTTATTAGACCATCAGATGTTTCAGACAGGCACAGTAACACAGCTTCACAGAGTTAATCAAATGCAACATAAACAATAGTAACACACCTTAAAATAATATTCCCCAACATTTATATACACTGAGATTATGTTCCTGAGGCAGAGATCCATATATGCTTCTGGATATGCACTCTCATGGCTTTGTGGGTGAAGGTGAACAAATGTATTGGTGGAGTGTTTGTGAAGTGTTGAAGTAGTGGAACCCAAATAGGACCACAATTCCCTGAGGAGTCTTCAGATTCACAGTAAAGCCTCCTGCTAGTTAGGATTCTTATATTTTCCCCAATTTCACCGGGATTTTTAGATGAATGTGGTACCATATGGTGTAGGTGTTTTAGATGCACACCTATTCATATTCACTCTTAAGTTGGGTACTGTGACCAACATTATAGGAATTGGTTTGTTTAATTCTTATAATGCAGTGCCAGGCAAACTGGGAATTTTACTGTTGGAGAAAATAAGAGCGTCTCAGTAAGAAAAAAAATTTTTTTTATCATGACCACATCATGTGAAAAATGACACTTTCTCCCTTTGCTATTGTTCAGTTTATTGCCAACCTTTTTGTCTTTACCCACACACATCACTTCAAAACCAAGACATCTGATATACATACATGTTTTTCACCTTTCATTCAACTTGCTCAAAGTCTTGAACCTTAATATTTCTCTAGGATCAAATATATTTTTGTCTCCCAGTATAAGATCAAATCACCAGTGGAAAATTCTTGTCTGCTTTAATGTGTGTGCTTCAATTAAATGTATAGGATTTTGTTCATCTTCTAGGTTATAAGCAGGGAACATGTCTTATAAATTGATATGCACATAAACACACATAGTGATCTCTATATAAAGCATTTCCATATGTGTTTACATACAAATCCATAAAATGTGATAATTTGTGTGCACAGACCACAAAATGGAAAGTTTTTATATAAAGAAACTAAGCAACAGAGATTTGCAGATCATTGGTGAATTACAAACAAGATATTCATGAAATATGTATATGTTTTCAAACATGAGTTTCTTTTGTTTATAATGACAACCTACAAGGAGATAAAATAAGAAACAAAATTAATGAATGGTTTTTCATTATGACACACTATATGATTTATATATTTTTTATGGTTTTTCTATGATACCTATTAAGCATGTGGCCTTTTCTCACCAGTTCACCACTTACCCAGAATCAAAAACATTAATAAACTTGTGACTGGGAAGCCTTTCTTTCTTCATCCTTAGACTAAAAGCCGAGAAGGCCTTATTGTCCACTGAACACTTATATTTCTGTTTAGGGAGAGTGAGCCAGTTTTCATCAGTGTTCTGATCCCCTAGAGGACACAGCTCTTTTGGCACATGGTCCCACACAAGGAGTACACAGATAATGCTCGGTGGACTCAGTGGGTTTAAGAGAAAGCAAGATCATATGAAGTTGGGAGGAAAAAGTGGGGTAGGGTGGGGTGAGGTGGGAAGGCATTGGGGAAGAGAAAACAGGATGGGTAGATTTTATCAAAACTATTTATTCATGTCTGAGATAACATAATTTATGAGCTTTTAGACTTATTTAAAATTATCTTTAAAAAGAGATATGTGATGCCTTTCATACCTGAAGAAAGAGCCTTGTGCTGTTGAACATGTGGTTGCTCTTTGCCATGTAGGAACCTTCAGGGAATGTACCAGTGAGTGTTTACTCACTATGAAGAAAGCTCTAGACCAATTGTTTCTGAACTCCATGGACTTCATAAAAAATTATGATATTATGAAATGTTGGGGGAACTACTAGTAAGAAGGAGAATTAAATTGAATTATTAATTATACTAGTTATAAATATTCTTCTAGATAAGACATACACACAACATACAACCATGAAATAGATGCACTATATTTTGGTTTCCTAATGAAGCGATTGCGAAGATTGATTAAATAACACAAATATATAAGTGTCTAGTATTCTGAAGTCTTCAGTAAATATTAGGAAAGGTATAACAATTATTAGCTATATTGAAATATTCACTACATTTTGGCCAATAGCTTTTCATCAAATATTAATGACCTTCAACATAAAACAATGGCATTAAAATGTTAATTGGTCCACTGTGTGCTGATGAACATAGAAATAATACCAATACTCAGATGTCAAAGTCATGCCACCCCTTGGAGCCTTCATGGGACACCTACCCTGAGGGCACATGGTTGATTTGAATGTCCTTCTTTACCAGTGGGAGTCCCTTTTATAGGACAAAGTGGCCTGTCACCACTTTTAGAGCAGATACAACAGGAAGCCTGACTGGGGCTCAACAAGTTGAGTATAGGGATTTTCACAGGAGAAGTCACTAATGCTATGAGTGCATGCTGAGACCAGACATTCTTCCAAGGATCTTCACCATGATGGTCTTGTTTATTTATCTTTTTGTGCAGTAGATGGAGAGGGAGCATAAGTGTGGACAGCAACATCAAAAAGCACTGAATAGATGTGCAGATGGGGTTGAAGAGAGGGCTCCCCTTTATGTATAGTAGGTATGATTAATACAAATTTACATATTTATTTCATAAAGCATGCTAAAACATTAAAAGGTCACATTGATCCCATGATACATATTCATGGTAGTTAATACCATCTCTCTTATCTTTTATATTACTTTAATTGTCGGTAATTGCATTGTTCCAGACCATCACTTTACCAGACCATCACTTTATGACAAAGTATTTATGATACACACATATTTAAATGTAAATGTATTTATTATAAAAGCATTTTTTTTCTGATCAAGCCTTACTTGTATGTTTTGATTTCTTTTTGTTTCTTGATTAAATTAACAAACTTCTTTCTATTTAATATTTATTTCTAAATGGCTGTAGGATTTTGATTTAGCCTCAGCTCCATTTCTATTTCTCTATTGTCTCATTTCTATTCTAATGTGTATATGTGTGATGTGGTTTGTGTCTTTGTATTTGCAATGTAGTTTATACATAGATGTGTGTGTGTTTGTGTTGTAGTGCTATGTGTGTTGAATAGTTTTAGTTTATGTCTGTGGATTTGTGATGTGGTTGTGTGGTATATGAATGTATGTGTGGTGTATGGTTAGTGTTGTATGTGTGTACAGTAAGTATGGTGTCTGTGTTTTGTGGGGGATGTGTTTGTATATGTGTCTGTTGTGTGTATGTGTGAAGTAGTTTGTGTTTATGATTTTTGAGTTGTGTATGTGGTGTGTGTGTTTTGTGTGTGCATGTGTGTATTTGCATGTGAGTGTGTATGTGTGATGTAGTATATGTATTACATGTTCATTATGTATATGGTATGTATTAGTGTGTGTATGTGTGCATTCCATTTGTTCTGCTAGTTTTCTGAGCTGGGAAAATTTAATATACCCTTCATTCTGAAGCTTACTAATAAAGTACTCAATGCTGGGTACTTTCTCATGATTTTAGTATGTGTCACAACATACAGCCTCTGCTACTCTCATTGGTATTTTCAGGAAAATTTGCTGTTTGATATTATACCCCTCCCTTGGTTACAAGATTAATAGAAAACTCTAATTTACACACCATGACTTGTTTTGCTTTGCTCTTCATGCTTGAAAGTTTTCGATTTTGTGAATTTTGATCACAGTGGCTTTTGTATTTCTGTTGGAAATCACCATTTATTTTTATAACCCAGATTATGGACAGTTTTGGGGATGATGGCATAGATAGAAGAAATACCTGTCTAATTATCGTTGCCAGTATATAAAGTTGAGTACCAATCTGTATACAAATTTCTTATTTTCATCTTTTGGTATGGTGTTGTGGTTTCAGGTAGTTTAGGCTGGCCTTCACTTCTCTGTGTAGTCATGACTGACTTTAAACTTCTGATCCTCCTGCATCTACCTCTAAGTGCTGGGATTAGAGACATCCACCATCATACCCGCTTTATGCTATGCTGGTGATCAAAGCCAAAGTCTAGTTCTCTACTAAGTGTACCACATCCATATTGGTATGTTTTAATCTTCTACTTTTAGGCACATATTTTTCGCTGCTGCCTCTTATTCTTTCTGTTTGCAGCATTCTGTGATGGGGATCTTCGTGAGTCCTGAGTTCCTTGGTTTCTGAAGGTGGCCATTGTGTTATTCATCAATGAGTTTTCTTATTTATTTTATTTTATTATTTTGTTTATTTATTTATTTTATATAACCAAGTCCATTTAAATGAAAACAAACATTTATAGACAATATTTGGGAATTTGGGCGTCGTTCTTTCCAAACTATTTCCTGCTGGTAAGGGGCTCTGTTATGGGGGATTCTAAGAAGATGCAAAAATCCTGGCTGTAGTCTGCAAGGCTGCTTTTTCCAGCTGTTTTGAATGTAGGATCAGCTGGTACTCTGTTTCAGGCAGTCTGGCTTGAACAAACCACATTAGTCTGGAAGGAATCCACAGCTTTTCATTTTCTTTGGAAACAAAATTAGAAATCCTTTCCCCCAGTAACTTGTCCTTGAACTTAAATTTTGGAGTCAAAGCAATTTTTTTAAATTTAATTTATTATTTTACATGTCAATCCCAGTTCCCTCTCCCTCCCTTCCTCCCTCCCTTTTACCATCTCTGCCCTCTCACATGCATTCTAACCATCCTCCCCTCCCATCCTCCCACCCCAATTCCATACTTGGGGAATGCCATCTAGTTGGGGTCATGTAGATCTGACAGGTCATGTGAAGTAGGGACTAGGGCTTCTCTCCTGTCTCTAGGTTAAGGCAGTTATCCCTCCATGGGGGATGTGTTCGCAAGGTCCTTTTGTGCACCAGGGATACATCCTGGTTCCACTGTCTGAGGTCCCTTAGACTGCTCAGTCCTTCTGGCTGAGACCCATATTCAGGGGAGGCTGAGTCAGTCCCATGCTGGCTTCCCAGCTATCAGTCTGGTGGCCCGTTAGCTCCTCCTTGTTCAGGTAAGCTGTCTGTATGTGTTTCTGCCTCCTGGTCTTGTCCTCTCCATCTGCATCTGGGTTCCACTTCGACTCAGTGTTTATATATGGGTGTTTGCTCCTGTTTCCAACAGGTATTAGATGAGGGCTCCATGGATAAGTTAGTTGTTGATCTCACTATCTGGGAAGGGCATTTATGGTAGCCTTTCCATGGATGCTCAAATTGTTAGTTGGTGTCAGTCTTGTAGTTCTCTAGACCTTTCTTTGTGTTCAATTTTATCTTCAAACCAATATTGGCTCCCTCTTTTATGTTCTCTCTCTCTCTCTCTCTCTCTCTCTCTCTTTCTCTTTCTCTCTCCTGTCTTCTATTCTTAACTGGGCTCAATCTTCCTGGTCGCACGTGTTTGCCTTTCCTCCCCCTCTTTTTCTCCTATTTCTCTCTCCATTCACTGCCCCCTACTTCCCCTGAGCTCTGGGGGTCTTGTCCCTTCCCAGTTCTGTGAGGGACTTTATATGAATCTCTTAGAATACACCCTGTGTCCTCGTTCCTCTGGTGGTGTGAATTATAGGTTGGTGATCCTTTGCTCTATGTCTAAAATCCTTATATGAGTGAGTACATACTATGCTCCTCATTTTGTGACTGGGTTACCTCATTCAAGATGGTTTCTTCAAGTGCTATCCACTTGCCTGTTAATTTCAAGATTCCCTTATTTTTTCTTGCAGAGTAGTATTCCATTGTGTACTTGTGCCACATCTTCATTATCCATTCTTCAATTGAGGGGCATCTAGGTTGCTTCCAGGTTCTTGCCATTACAAATAGTGCTACTATAAACATAGTTAAACAGATGTCTTTGTTGCATGGATGTGGATCATTTGGGTATATGCCTAAGAGGGGGATTGCTGGGTCCTGTGGTAAACTAATTCCCATTTTCCTGAGGAACCACAATACTGATCTCCAAAATGGCTGTACGAGACATCAATGAGTTTTCATGGGCAGCTTAATTATTGTGAATTGTTGTTTACAGTTTTATTCATTGAGTGTGTAATAGAACTGAGTTTGGATGCCTCCTTGTCAAGTACCAACATTGCTTGTTTTCCTACCCCACTGCACGTCTCTGTCTTACTATCTTTCTTAATTTCTTTCCATATCTTTTATTGTAACATAAACAGGTATGTGTTCTGTAAGGAAATTTGTGCTTTGATATTTTATTATAAGTTTAAATCTACTCAGATTTGCTGATAGAAACAACTGATCATTCATTAGATTAGATCAATTATGACATTATATCTCGTCATTATACTGTTTTCACATTGTATATGCTTCTTTTTTACAGATTATATTATCCTGAAGGCCAAGAAGTCATCTGTGCTTGTTCTTATTCATATATTGAGAAAGGGTTTCTCTATGTTTTTCTAGCTGTCCTGGAGCTCACTCAACAGACCAGACTAGTCTCAAATTCAGTGACCTACCTGCGTCTGCCTCTAAAGTGCTGGGATTCGAGGTGTGTACCACCAATATCTAGAATGTTTTGAGTTCATCATGTTGGTCAGAAAGCAATGGTTTTAAATTTAAGATCTTATATGGTATTTAGAAACAGTTACATTTTAAATTTTTATTCATGATATATATGGATATCAGAGGGCAACTTGCATAGGTCAGCTCTCTCTTTCTGGAATGTGGGGACTAAGGATCAAATTTAGGTTGTCAGACAAGTAGTTGCCAATCACTCTTTCCCACAGAGCCATCTCACCAGTCCTGTTTCTACTTTTGCTCTAGTGTTAACTATTTCTATTCATGTCTTTATCAAGAGTGCTTTTTACAACTTTTAAAGTCTGGCTTATCTATTTTTCCCTTACTATTCTCTTGTGTGTTTACCTATTGTTTGCACAGTAGTGAAGTGTATCTTTTTTTCCCTTCTTTTCCTATTATTTCAATTTTTTTTTCATTTGTGTTTTGGACAATATTCCACAGCATTTCATAATACATAACAAGTTCATTTTCAAGCATCATGTTTATGTGTTTGAATGTTTGTTCTACATTCCTTGCCCTTTACCTCTTTTTCTGTGGCAGGATGTCTCACTGGCACCAGGGGCTTGCTGACTTCACAATGCAGGCCTGTGAACCCTGCCCTAGGATTTCAGAGCATCACTATCTGGCCCAGTTTTTTTAAAAATTGAGTGTCTGTGATCTAATGCACATCTTCAATCTTTCTCAGGAAGCATGCTACTGGCTAGGCTAGCTCCTTGGTCTTTACTTCTCATTATCATTTTAAGTCCTGGAATGCATTTGGGTATTGTAAATAGTCCCTTGTCTTTCTTTTGGAGTTTTTCTATCCTTTTTTTTGTTGATGACTTTTTTTCATCAGAAAACTGTATGCAGGGCTCACAGGTGCAGTTCCTTGGTTCTTAGTTAGTTAAACCTGCTTTGCTGTTCTAATTTTTCTTACACAGGGAATGTAATAGTTATAAATATTAGTCTATAGTTTACTTTTTAATGCAATATTCTCTTCGTTGGATGTTCTAATTTTTTACTAGACTTTATTATATTTTTATTTGATTAAGTTTTTAATATATATACCTTATTCCTTATTTCCATTTTGTTTTATTTATCTAGTGAGTTTAAATATTCTTTCATTTCTACATGTTGTTTGTTCATTTTTACTTAATGTCTTGATTTTTTTTTTTTTTAACACAAATGGGTTTTCCGTCTCCTGTGGTCTTTTTCGAGAGACATCATTTTCCTTTCCATGACTTCTTATCTCCTCCTCTTCTCTGGATGTTTTGTTGGATAAGAACCATATTAAATTTACATATATCCCTTGAATTTCTGTGGTTTGTATGTTTCAAATTTGGGATGGTTCACAACAAAGTGACAAAGCATACTGTTAATGAGTTGTTGATTTTTCTTTGATCTTGCTTCCTCTTTAGGTTTTGTGCATTTATATGTTTGGATGCTCTACCCTGCTCCCTTGTTTCATCCAATTACTCTTGACCAAGGAGGTCTCAAAGACATAAGGCAGAGAGGGATGACAAGACACTCAAAGTCAACCTCTGGCCTCCATATTAATGTGAACACATCAGTATATCCTCACTTACATGTGTATCCACACCCAAACAAAAAAACATTCAGAAAATTTTTGGGAGTCTAGAATTGTCATTGCTCCTCATTGACAAATGTGTCTTATTTACATTTTTATTAATGCCTATTTATATACTTTAAATTAGATGATATTTCAAATGATTAGAATTTTGTCTTTCAATCACATTTTCTTTCCCATTTTAAACTTCTTGTAAAGTTCTATATTTGCAGACTTACTCTTCCTGCCTTGACCTGTGACTTGGGGTCATATCTGCTCTTGCCACAGTTTAATCTATATATAGCACCTGCCAATGTCTCTGCTGGAGAGTCCTGACTCTTTGGTTAATTCTGATTAGAAGTCACATTTTCACAAGTTCAAATAAGAAATTTTTTCTTGAGTTCTTGCATGCTGAAAACTGCTTGTCAGTTGATATAATAATTGATTGACTCCTGATCTAGAGATAAAGCACATAGGTCATTTTCTATCCTCAAGTAATTTGTAGGTGTTGCCCAGCTGTTCTTGCTTTTGAATGTTGCCATGGTGATGATGCAGTTGGCCTTGTGTTTTGCTTATTTCTCCCTCCTTTTTTGTAAGTGAACTTCCTTATGGTTATCTCAGGAATAATTTTTTTAAAAAAAAATTTAAGTACAGTACCTTTATAATGAATCATTTTAGGCTTTTTCATCCTGTGTCTTATAGGGTATAGGTTAATGGTGAAAACTAATTTCTTCTAGAAAGCTTAAATGAGTGTTTTTGAATTACCTTTTTAAATGCTTGATTTCTATGATTTACTTTTTCTTTTATAGAATTTAATTTCATACAGAATAAACATTAGTTTCCATACACTTTAATCCTTTTAAAGATTTTCCTTTATTTCAATTTTATATTGTATTTTCATTTTATATCCTATTTACTTGACTGAATATTATTCATAATCCCTATGTCCCCTTCGTTTCTGTGGTTATTTTTTACTCTGTTTGATTCCTGAATGAATTTTTTCACATAATGATCATCCTGTCATTTTTATTATGCCATAAGGATCTTTTATGAGTTTATGCTTGCAGCATAGCCTCATAGCATAGTTGGGCATAGTATTTTTTTTTCAATGATCACAAAGTATTTGTCCTCCATGTTCATTTTTTTTTTTTTTTTTTTTTTTTTTTTTTTGTCTTCTTCTGAATCTTGTCTTTCCTCTTTATAGTACTTTTGTGGAAAGGGGAAGAGGTGAGGCAATCCTGTGTTTCATTTGACTTTCATGCTAAGGAGTACACAGCCTTTTACACACACACACACACACACACACACACACACACACACACACAAAACCTGAGGGTTTTCTGCATGAATTCCTATAGAGACAATTGTCCCAGCAGTGAGTGCAGACCTGGTAAATAGTGTGTATATTATCCTAAAGCCAAACTCACATATGACTGAAGTCAGACAATACCAGTAAATATGTAACAGAATAGCTCACTAAGGAGTCATTATTCTTTTTTATTCTTTGTTTTTATTTTTTGTACTTTTTCTTTGTTCTTGATACACAAAAGATTTCATTTTTCTCTACTATGTCTTATACTAATTTCCTCCTAGAAGATTAACTAATTTTACATCCTGGTATACATGTCCTACTAATTCCTTCAGACATACAGACAAAATATCCACAACCAACATAGAAAAAACACACACTTTTATTTCCCTTCAACACTAACAGTATTTTTCAGTGCAGTTTCTTCAAGGAGCATGAGGGAGGAGGGTTCCCTACACACAGTCTTGCTGAGGCAGGCTCCACACCAGTGCTGTAAGGATGTATAAATTCCTTTACAACATCTGATGCCCCATGGACACTTCCTAGAACATTCTTCTCAGCTTTGGAATTTCAAATTCCCATATGATGCTTCTCTGTATACTCTTTAATCCCTTAAAATTACCATATAATGGGATATTGTCTTTCAAAAGTTATAATTTTCTCAGTCCTGGTAGATTCTGAAATTTCATATGTGAATAGGCCACTTTGGCTTCTATATGCTAATGACCACATTATATACATCATTATTCTGTATCTACCTAAAATGCTTGATAAGATATTTTATGTGTTTTTCTTTTATATTCTAAGGAGGGTACAATCGACTCAACCCCACTGTCATTTTAAGTTCAATTTTTCTTCTTTAAGCATGTGAAAACTCTGCTATATAATGTTTCCATTGTCAGTTGGAGAAATTATGAGTATGAAATTAAATCTTTTTAAATGATCAGGATGTCCTCTGTCACTCTCAGGGGAAGTGTGTAATATTGACTTAAATACTTCACTGCTTTATTTTCTGTGTCTGTGAGTTCAGTGTTCTATTTGCCAAGCTTCCCACCTCCCCTTCATGGTGTGACTCTCTCGAGATATTTGGATATGCTTGGCTGTGTGTTTGTCTTTGTATTTGAGAGCCTCTGTTACCTTTCTGGCAATGTTATATCTGTTTGCACAGACTCTATGGGCTATGGGCCAGGTCATACCACAACAGTTTGTACTGATGTCTGGGTAGAGCTACCATGAAGTCGAGGAGGAATTTCAGCTTCCCAAATTGTTATTATCTATTGAATCCCTCCTTACTTTTAACAACTGTTTATGTCATTCCTTTGCTTTTCCCTGAAAATGCTTGCATCACTTATGCTTGCACTCTGGGCAGGTGGTCTGTATTTCGGGTGCCATCTGCCTTCTTGATTTTGCATAGTAGAAAATGAGCACTCTGCAGGCTGCTGTTGAGTGATTTTTGATACTTTATTTTCAATATCACTTTTAAATGTAATGATTCCATATATTTACTAGTTGAGCAAGCCTGTCAGCCCATGCAATCCTGTTGCTGCTTGCCTCTATCATGACAACTGTTGGCCTTCCCACATTACTGTTGTTACTGTTGGAAGCACTTGGAGCCTTGTTCAGCTCTCACCATCAGCAGCATGCTTCCCTCTCATTTTAACTCCTCAGTGACTGATCCACATCTTCTTTAGAGTCTCATCCTATGGGGAACATTTCTCTCTTACTGATTCTTGTTTCCCCTTGAACAAAATAACTCATCCATTGCCCATACTGGTTCTCATGACTCAGTGAAAATGTCTCCTGAAGAAGGCAACCCATTAAACTTGATGTTTGCTGCATATTAGATTGCAATATAATTGTGGGTTTTGCTGCTTACAGGATTTTATTGTGAATATTTTCCCAGTTGCATTTAGTATGGTGAACACAGGACATACCTTCAAACCTAGCAACAGGAGTACTGGGCATATTCATTGTCCATTCTCCTTCCTCATATCTGAGCTACTCATATTTTACCTAAGCTGTTCCTTGAGCCTTGAGAACAAATTATCTTCAGTGTAGTTCTTATAACTATAACCCTTGCTTATTGTGTGACCCATATTTCTTCCTTAATTCCAGGCCATTATTCCCAGTCTTGCCATCCTATAGTACTGTATAATTTCCACTATTCATTGATAGTTCTGTCATCATGATATTTATAATTCCTTATCATATTCTGCTCAGCTTTCAATTCTACATCATCATTTCCCACAAATTCCCCTCTTCTGTGGATATTTGGTTACATTATAGATGGGTAGGTGGGTGAATAGATGATAGACAGATGGATAGATAGCTAGATGTTAGATAGATATTTCTCACTTCTGAATAAAACCAGATAGCCCAAGAGCTGTGCAGGCAGAGGGGGTGCATATGACTACTATCCCTCCTCACTGCATGAGGCCTCCTTATAGTACAGCCTCAGAACTTACAATGGTTCCACACATTAAAATAAGCATAATCCCACTCAACTAGCCCTGTTCATAAATCAAAGCAGCCCGCCATTCACCGGCTGCTTCCACTGCTCCCAGGGTGTCTGCAGTATAATAGGGCATAATTCACTCCTCACAAACACTTAATACCACATTTCCACCATTTACAATCTGATAATATTCAAATACTATTGCCGTATTATGCAGCTCTCAATCGCAGATGCGATTCCATAACAGCCTCACACTTTGGCATGCATTATGTAAGTTGCTATAAAATTGCCCGTCTTAAAACTCTTCTTCAATTGCAACCAATATCATCGCTTCACACACAGAGCTTCCGGAACATTAAAAATTTAGCTTCTTTGCTATTTAGCAGGTTTAGCAAAAGGGAGCAAAACAGACACACAGATGTTCCCCCTTCAGAGGCCCCAGGAGGTCTGAGGAAAGAGAAAGAAACCCCCAATGGAGAGAGCAATGACAATGAAGACACATTTTTTTTTTTCAGATATGAAAGGAAAAAGAAATAATAGACCCATTCTTGTCCTTTCTGGGAACTGAGGACTGCTCTGCCATTAGGGCTTGTGTGTGTTTTTGCTGGAGAGGCTGTGTAGGAAATGAGTGCGCTTGTCTCAGGCACTCACTTCTCCCTCATGTAGTTTCCTGAGATAGGGTGGTATGTGTATTTTATATGGCTAATATCAGCTCAGCAACTGGAATCAAACTCTAACTACTTCTACCCTCAGCCTACTCAAGTACCAAGTACATAGACATAGATTGCTGATCTTGCCTGTCCCCAGATAGGATCTGATGAACTGTGAGCCACACCTCTGTGCAGGTCTGTGTGGTCTTTTCTGGAAGGGGTTAACTGTGGGGAGAAGCCTGTCTATTCCCCAAAGCATGTGCTACTATTCAGCAGCAGCTGAGGAGCAAACAGGCCTAAAGAAAGAGAAGGGCTGGCTTTCACCTTCACTCCCTGCGGGTGACTGGGTGAATCTCAGCCGACACTGCCACTCTCTCTTCACTGCCATCAGACTCCAGTTTCTTCAGGTTACACCTGCTCTGAGGAGATGTTAATTCTGCAGGACTCCAACTACAGATTGGGACTGCTGAGGAATCCAGCCCTTGTGGACAGATTAGCTACCAAGCTCTTAGCTTGTGCACGGTACAGATGGCTGTTGTCAAACTAGTCAGCCTCCACCCATTGCTTTCTAGTAAATCCAAGACATATGCCTCCTGTCAGCTCCATCCTCTAGAGACTGCTAACACAGAAATCTTCCGTTCCAAAATGCAGAAAATTAGGCCAAACAGGAACACTCCCTCAGACTGGGCAGAGCATGGATTCTCATTCATATTCAGTGATAAAAGACAGATATGAGATATATTCTGATAGTAAGTTTTGATGGAAGGGAATAAAATCCAGGATTCTGGTTTCAAGAAAGGAAAACAAGGAAGGTGCTTATAAAAAAACTTAAAGCAGCATGCTGTAAAATGAAGACAGTTCTTTTAGTGTGATAGTATTCTAACAAGATGTGGAATGGGGTAAGTTAGTGTATGGAGTTTGTAATGTTAGCCACGTCTGAGCAGCAGGACAGTCCAGGCCAACTTGTCTGAACCTTGGGTCTCTGCTTCTTAACTGATAAAATAATGATAAAAATCTACAAGTCAGCCATCCCTGATCCATCAGGGCATCTTTGCTGAGGAGCAGATAGGAATATATTATACTCTTTAAAGTCTTCGGGCTGGTCTCAGATCAATGAGAACTTAAAAAGGAAAACTGTGAAGGTAACATAGGGAGATAACACACATAGACAGATGGGTTGCCAATTAGTCATTAAGTCTTTTTTCCCCCTCTGCTTTGGTGTCCTCTCCTTTGAAGATGGCTGTGCAGTTGCTGCACTCTCCACAATTGGGTGTGGCTGGGAAGATGAAAGGAGGCTGGCTTATATGTCCATCCCTGTCTAGTCTGCTTCTATATGACTTGCCTTCCTGGTTATCCAAAGGCTTGTTAGTCCCTGGTAGAAGTGGCTGTCCACTCCCACAAATTTTAGAGGAATGCACCTAGCCACCAGTTTTAAGAGAAGGGATTTATCTAGTAGTTTTGGGATAACTGACCTGGGAAGAATGGAAGCTGCTTTGAGAGATTTCTCTGAAGACCAGGGAGAGATAGAACTTTGAACAGAATACAAACAAGCTAACCAGCATCAAAACCATAAGTAAACTAAGGAATAGAGGACATATAAGTGGAAAGGACATGTGCTTTCTACAATTATTTTCTCAGATTTTACCTGAAATTATCTGAATGTATTGTCTACAAGGATATTTTTTTAAACAAGTTTTAATATTTTTTATTTGGGGTCTTCAATTTCCTTATATATTTTGTGAATTTTACTACTTTTTTTACTTTGAGCAATCATTTAAAAATAATGCAAAGCATTTCATTTTAATATGAAATTTGTTATTCTAATAAACATAGTGGACCATTTCTAGAATACAAGGCTCATAAAGACAGAATACCAGGACTAGATATGAAGGGTTCCATTCTAGTCTCCTTCATCCCCAACTGTGGCTGAACTCATTGAATTTGCTGCCTTCTCAGTTCTGGATAATAACTCAGCTGAAGAATTTGGCTTTTAAGACTGTTATTTATCACCCTCACAAAGATTTGCTAAAGTGTTCAAGGTGGTAGATGGGATGGGGGTTTGTGAGATGGTGGAAAGCAGAAAGAACCAAGTCCTGAAGACTCAGAGCCAATGCAAGCCTCCCTTGATAAGAACCAGTGGAGGGTGATGCCCCACTGCCCAGGCTGCCTTAGCATAAATATTAGGGCTAGCAGCATTTGCTTATATCTATTAGAAAATTAACAATTAGAAAATTAACTATTTCTTATATTTTTGTTTTAATGGCTGATCCATCTCTCCAGTTAGAAACAAAAGAATAAAAATATTTATGCTTAAAAAACAATGTAAAGGTCAGTTTTTGTTGATTTGTTACACACACACACACACACACACACACACACACACACACTTACACACTTTTACAAACTTCTCTAGTGTTAAATAGAACTGAGGATTCAAAGGTTTTCTTAAACCAACTCTGACATGGTTAGGAGTGAAGACCATGTAGACAAATCAATAATGGTGGAGAGGGACAGTCAGTGTAGTTCTTTGATAGTCCCAAGGGCAGATTCAAATGAAAGGTTGAACAATCATTTGCTAAATCTAATAAAAAGTAATGACAGTATTTTCATTCTCTGTCCATTTATCAATCCACTTAATAAATAAGTGGCTGTTAGGGAAATGCGTTAGGTACTAAAGATGTATCAGTAGACTAGATAGATCATAAGGTTGACCCCTATCCTCAAGAACCATATAATTGAACAGAGAACACAGCCAGTGAGCAACTAATTTCAGTTATAATGATAGTTATAGAAGGGCAAAGGGGCAAAAAACTTAATCAAAAAGATAGAGAAATGCCTTAATACATGTCCTTTATTAAATGTCCTTTAACCCAAGAGCTTCCAAGTGGGTAGAAACATGCAGTATTAGCCAGAAATTCCTGCTGTCATAAGCACCACATCGTGCCTGTAGCTGAGGTTACTGTGTAGTTGTGATCATGGTGGATATTTTCTGGGAGCAGTGGATGTTAGCACAGAGAACATAGGCTAAGAAACCACAATGGAAGACATAATCATATTGTAAGAGCCGTGCCTATCTGAGCATAAAGATGGTTGAATGAATCATGTGGCATTCTCTGGAATTCTCCAGGATTACGAATTTATGGGGTAAACATTATTGAAAATTTCTTGGTTTTGTGGAACTTGCAATAGTGAGGGGAAAAGGGATGCAGGACCCAAAGAATTTATATCATTTGTATTGTGCAGATATTATGACAAAAATATTTGAGGAACTGAAAAATTAAACAAAATCATAGGATATGGAAGTTTCTTCCTGTCTAAGATTTACTAAACCTTAACACAAAGGAGTTAAATTCAGTGAATGTCTGTCACATTGTTGCATCCCACATTGACTGTTAAGTGAGCTCTGTAATGTGAGAGGACTCCTCAGAAATGAAAACATACCATTTTGTTCAAATGTAAATTCGGGTCTCCAAGAAGATATCTACAGAAGAGAAGAGCTAATAAGGAGATAGTGTGTTTTTTTCCAGGTTTGATATTTGCTACGAGCAGTTTTTCTGCTGGCCTGGTTCTTCTGCTGCACCAGCCCTGGAAAGAGGGCCCGGACCTGTGTTCTCTCAAGTTTCTACATGCTGACTCCTCCCTACTACTTCCTCGAATCCTCCTTGTCTTCTAGTCCTGCCTATCTTACTTTCCTATTGGCCTACAGTGCATTAATCATTGACCAATAAGAGAAACATATTTACAGAATGACATCTCCCATCACCTCCTCTCTTCTGTCTAAAATAAAAAGAAAGGTTTTAAACTTAGCATAGCAAAATATATAACAAAACAGTTATCTAATAATAATTTTAGTTAACAATATTTAGTCCATTAACATTTAGCAAGGTTTAAAGAAAATATTCCATCATCTATCCTATTTTTGTGAGTCTGAAGTCCTATATGTAACATATCTTTAATCCTAACTAAGGAAAACTATAACCTAACTATCTGTCTTCAACTCCTTCAAAGACCACAGAAGGATATATATAAACTCTATAAATGACAGAGACAACTTACTGCCTGGTCAGTCATCTGAAGATCTTCTGTAATGTTCCATCTTCAGCCCATCAGATATCTGTCTCAAGAGTCAAGAAGAATGTGTAGTCTCCCCGGAAAGTTGTTTTGGAAAAAGAGGAGGCCATGATTTAGCAAAGAACATCATGAAGCACTCAAACTGTTTCATTGTACATCCCAAGAAAGTGAGATTCTTTGACAAACCTTCTAGATTTAACTGGCTTTTGCTTCTCCATGGGTAGCCTGGCCAGATCCTTTTTGCCTCTTGCTGGAGCTCTGAAGACAATTTCTTTTCTCAAGATAGGTGATGTTTGAGTTCATCTTCCCTGCACATCTTCCCAGAACCTGAGACAACACAATAAACAATCTTCTTAAGGTCAGAAAACAAATGTTCAGCCATACGACTCAGCCAAAAATGAAGTTTATAAACAGAACATATCAGGCTCCTTTCTTCATTTGAGAATAGGATATCTCTTTCAGACAGGATCCATCATTAGCCTGGAGCTGAACACATAGTCCAGTGAGCCAGGACCCATCTCTTTCAAGTTGCCCAGGACCAGGATCACAAGTATGGGCTACCAGATCTGTATTAAAAAAAAAAACCTACAAAAAACACAAAAAGAAAATAACAACAACAAACCTGGGCTCTGGAGCTGGAGCAAAGCAAAAACATTATTAACTTGGTCATTTACACAGTTTATCACTTTTTTAAAAATGAAAATCAGAGCTTCCAGAGCAATCAGAACTTACTGAGGGCAGCAGCCAAGGCATAGGGCTCACCCCAAAGTCTCTGTATCTCACTTCACCTAATGAATTAGATGATCTTTCCAGGTGATATCAAACCTTTCTTTCTATACCACAATAAATGAAAACAAAGTAGAGTGAATGAATAAAAGCAAAACCAACTCCCTACTTAGTATTTTTTTGCTGATATCTCTCCATCCCTTTACCAAAAGCAAACACTCCAACCCCAGAAGTTCTGTGGTGTACATTTAAATGAAGATGAAATCTGGAAAGGTGGCTAGTGTCTATGCCAATCTCTCTTAGAAGACACCTCAGAGAGTCATGGTATTTGGTGCTCCTGAACCCATAGCAGCATGGGCAGCACTTGGGAAAGGAAGAGAAAGCCTAGGGTTGTATGAAGTAAGCCTCATGCTGAACCTGGCCTCTGTGCTTGTTCTCAAACTTCTACTTTTACCTTTATCCTGCCTTAGCCTCCTTTGGAATGGTTGTGTTCCATCTGTACAAATATTCTGCCTGTGGAAGAAAGATTGTGCTCTGTTCAGCCCCTTTGCTCTTAAAGCACACTTTATATCCTTCCTAGCTCTTGTTTGTGTGTGTGTGTGTGTGTGTGTTTTTTTTTTTAGCACAAAATCAGGAACCTGATTATGAAAGAACTTGCAGGAAATAAAGATAAGTAGGAACTGGCATACTTGCAGGAAGCTTTAAAGGAAGAAAAGCATTAAGAAGGCAATGCATATTATGAGATGGTATACTTAGATATCAATTCAGTGTATACACACATGTACACATGTACTCACTCCCTCACCACCCCCATACATACACACACTCCTACCTATGTTTAGTAAGTCTTTGAACACTTTTTTTTTAATTTCTTCACTACCTTACTGCACAAATTTTATTAGATATTCTATTACCAAAGTCAACTTTCCGGAAGACAGAAACTTATAAATTTTCCCTCAGAGTTTTACAGTTAAGAGACTCACATAACCTTTTTTGACCTTTAGAAAAGGCTGTCAGCCTGGTTGTTTGTAGCACTCTCTATAAGGCAATGTGTCTCTAAAGGCAGTCCCTGCGTCCTGTGTATCCCTGCAACATAGATTCTGCTTATAATGAGAGTTCCTTGAAATCACTCGCCTGTGCCATTGTTGTATCTGGTCCATTAAATCCTCAGCTCATGAAAGAAAGGAGTCCCATCTAGTCTCTACTAGGTCAGGGGATATACATTCCTAAGAAAAGTGCTGGCTTGAAAGATGTGATTGATTGGGTGTTTTGAAGTGTTTATACAAACATAGGAACTGGTTAGATAGATATATTGTGCCTGTGGCTTGAAGAGACAGTAATGTAAGGGACCATCTGGCAGCTGCACCTCGTCTCAGATTTTGCTCTTTCTGAGAAATGATGATGGAGATGATAGAGGTAGAGGTGACTTTCTTACTAAGGTCCAGATGCTCAAGGTCATTGGTGCCCAAGGCAGAAGAACAAAGGGGTTAATTAGCAAGTAGTCTACTGTGCTTATTGATTTGGCTTTCTCTCTGTTCATATCCCCATTGATTCTGAACTATGGCTTCCAAGTAAGAAAAGTATGAGTTGATCACACGGTGGTGTCATTATGGCTTAATGTGGAACGTAATGGCATGTTGGGAGAGGGTCTTACTAGGGGCAAAATTAAGTGATGGTTCTTTCCAACAAATGCAATTCTCCCCATGATTATACTGCAACAGAGACCATCAGATAGGACAAAAAGTGTTCACACAAGGACTCAGAGGTTACAGGAATTTGCTGTAGGTAGGTAAACAAATTAAGAAGACATCTCAAGGTGTCTAGTACTGTCTTACAAACTAGGAGTTAGAACTATTGGCAGAGGTGGTAATGTACTTGAAGCAAATGATTTCCCAAGAATGGGTCTTACACAGTATTGAGATAAAGACACAGGACAAATTATAAAATACAGAAGATAAGATACTGAGGTGTTCTGGAGTCCAACTCTCTGATATTCGTTAAGAGCAAGTCTTCAGGGACCTAATGAACAAAACCACAACAAATGCATCATGTATATCATGTGCCGTGTATATATGTGTCAGTACAAGTCAAATCTGAAGTAAAATATAAATTCTGTGAGGAAATAATGTTGGGAATGTTTGTGATTTTAGATTTATAACCAAAATCTCTCTGGATGAGAAAGATGATTGAAAATTCCAATTTTAAACATCTTTATATGATTTATTATCTTTATCTTATTCCTATGAGTGTTTTGCTCACATGTATTGAAGAGCACCATGAGTATGTCTGGTACCAGTGGAGGACAGAAGAGAGCATTAGATTGCCAGGAGCTGGAGTTATGGACAATTCTGAGCTGACATGTGGGTACTGGAAACTGAACTCAGGTCCTCTGTATGCAAAAAGAGAAAATGATCTTAGCTACCCAGCCATTTCTTTAGACCTAATTTTGAAGGTTTTGTGATAAAATTGTCTCAGACTAGTCTCTGATAAAACAAAATGAAAACAAAGAGGCTGATAATTCACTTCTTCAGGTATGGTGATGAACTTCCGACAATGTTGAGAACAGAAATTCTTACTTTAATGCCACTGGGCCAATCTTTGTCTCTAAAGAAAATGGTAATTTATTCTCTAAGGCATATTAAATATACAACTTTATTTAACAAAATAGAAACTCAATATTATTTGTTTCTGATTGTTTTTATTTTGCTGGTTAAGTTATAGCTTATCTCTTATTCATGAACTCTATGCTCTCACTATGTATTCATCAAGTGCGAGTTAAAATGTGTGGATCTAGGACTGATTCTCATCTAGTTCCACTCTATACATTGGATGCACCTGGATGTCAAATGGCACACACAACCCCCCCACACACACACACACACCTGAGAACATTCACACTCTGTGTGAGGGAATGAACATCGGTATTTAAAATTAGCTCCCAGTGGAATTCTAATTCGCAGCTGGGGTTGCGACCCACTGGTGTATGGCATGTAGTAATCTGCAGTTTTGCTGAGGCACAAAATTGAATCACTTGTGCTTAGAGTGAGTTATTCATCTGGTGAAGGAGGCCAGCCTGCCACTCAACTCTGTACTTCTGGGCTGTCGGGTTTCACTCAATTTCATCTCCCCCACATAGAAGCTCTTATGAAGCAAACAACAGATTCAATGAAAATAATCAATCAAATGAGTTAAGAAAACACTTTGTTCACGTTCCTTGTGAAAATTGGATGAAGAAAAAGAAACAGTTACTTACATTCAGTTCCAAGTGAAAAGATTGTGAGGCCCAATAGAGGTTTGTTTAAGCAGACTCTAATTAAGCAATCACATATTACCTGTATCTTCCCCACTCAGAATGCCAAGGCTTTTAAGGTTTCAAAATGCCGGTTATACAAAGGAATGATGTTTCTTCCCAGGTATGCTTTAGATTTTATTGGTTCTGTGGTCTCTAGAGTACATTATCTCAGAAGATAAGGCCTGTTTTAGAACTGCACAATAATGAACTCTCTTAATAATAATAGAAGCCCCTTATGCATAATTATGCATGCATGCATGTATGTACACCCAGGAAAATGGGAGACACAATCTGTTTTTGTTGAGAGAGCTTCTATCGATTGTGAAGGCTCTCCAATGCAACAGTCTGTGATGAGACATTTGTCTTACTTTATTAATTATTTTAACTCGTGCTACTTTGAGAAGATTACTTATACAAGGAGTCTGAAAGTTCAAAATTATAGTACCTGTTTCAACAGAGATTAGAAAGATATTATTTTCAAGGTGTTAAAGCATTTATTCTAGGTAGTAGTGATTTCTTAGAACTAGGAAGAAGACTCTAAACTGTTTCCATAACTTCAAGTTTCCTCCTATTGTTTTGGCTCCTCTGAAGGATTAAAGTCCTAGTTCTATACATAGAAGGTTTTCCATGGGCATATACATATTCCATTCATCCATATATGCTTGCATTCCTATTCAGCTTGTGGCACCTTCTCTCCTATTTTCCTGAATTCTTTTAATGTCTTTCTACATGATTTTGATCTTATAGAATGAACAACTCTAGACATGAGGAAAAGCAGACTCAATGTTCAGTGCTCTGTACTCTTTCTCATATGCTAAGCAATATTTTATGCCATAAATCCTTGTAGCTCAAAGGACCAAGGAACTAGACATCTGATCTGACAACAAAAGCTTCCAGGGGAAACAGTATGTTCTTGCTGCTGCTGTTATTCAAGTCCACTAGTCATGATCACGACTTTAAGGTCTCTGCTGTCACTAAGACACTGTATTTAGCATAGTGGGAAATGACCCTGGAGAATGACATTTTTTTTAGACCTTTACTTGGGTAATGGACACACAATGTTTTCTTCATTGGCCTTTTCAATTGCCATACCTCCTTTTCAAAATACCATTCATACATGGATTCTTCCTGACCAGGAAGCAGAAAGCCAACAGACTGCAAATTTGTTCCCTGGCACTCAGAGATAAGGCCTTAGAAACACTCCACTGAAGAAGCCATAGCAGGCAACAACTTTTACCTCCTCAAAGTCCACATGCACTTTCCATCAATGGGTTTCCTAGTGCCCCAGGGGAAGCTGCACAAAATCTCTCTTCAAAACAGGTTGATGGCTGTTTCCTTTGCTACTACCGACACCCCCTCATGTCATATTTTAGATCTTCATCATGAATATCAGTGACACCTTAACAGCTAATGTGTTCTGAGGTAGGAAAGTAGAGGAACAAAGTTATGTTTGCTTATTTAAATGAGAAAGTCAGCATTTGTGTAAGCTGCTATATAGGTATAGGGATTTTTTTTCCAGTTGGCTTTTACATTTTGAAGCCTTTCACATTTTACATTATGGCATCACTTCTTTTGATGTTTTCTCATTCTCTTTACTCTTTTTCACTCTCCTGATCTGCCTTTTCTCCTTTGTTCTCCTCAGCTTTGTCTTGCTTCAATTAGGCATCTCTGATTTGTTATGGAATATTTTATTGTAATATAAGCGTATAGGGAAAATGTGGTCATAAAACACAATAGGAAATATTGTACCTTCACCAACCTAAAACTGAGCAAAATCAGGCTGAAAAATGTATGCTGCTGGAAGCATACATACCAACATCTCTATCCCCTGTAAGTGCAACAAAGGAAAGAAGGGAGGAAAGGATAGAGGGAGACAGAGATAGGGAGGGAGGGGAAGAAATAGGGAGAAAAGGAAGGATGAGGGAGGAAAGAGTGACACACAGGAATTACAGAGAAATGTAAGCTTTTATGTATTTAAGTATATAAACAGATGTTTTCAAGACAAAGGAGGAAAACATTGTTTTACTGATTTCCCTTTTCATCTCTGGTCCTTGTACTGTCATATACGACCCAGCGGAAAGGATAAGTTATCCTGTGATGATACTTAGTTAAGTTATTTTTTAATAGTTTCATTATTTCCAGCCTTTGTGAGAAGAAGAAACTGAATTCCAGGTACCCACAAAGGCTGGACAAAGGCCATTGTTGCCACAAAAGACTAAACGTTGGAACCCAGGGAGAACTTCGGCCCTGCACCTCAGCACAGTACCATTCACTTTTGCTGACACTGACACAAAGGATTATGTGATTTTGATGACAAAACAACAGTGTACTTCTTAACTCATTGTTTAAGAACATTCTACTTTTATACAAAGGGAGAGACAAGAAATGTGCTAGGACCTCAGAGCTTCAGATAACAAACCATTCCTTTAGAAGTGCACTCAGTGGCATAAAAATTTATGCCATAAGTTTGTCTTTTAAAACCTGATATCTTGATTCTGTGTTCCTACTAAAGATTCCTGGTCCAAACAGGTTGATTATAAAAAAACAGGTACAGCAGGAAGGAAAGAAGGGATGGGGAAAAAGAGAGATAAGGAAAGCAAGGCAAAAAAGAGAGGGAAAAATGATGCAGTGAAGAAATGAAACTTCTTTAGAGTAATTCTAATCCCTATGTAAATTACAGTGTACAAATTATTCTTTATTAACCAATCTGATTGCTGACCTGGCAGGAACTATGAACATCACAAGCATATTTCACCTATATAACAATTTGATTATGCTATGCGGTGCTTAGGCCATGTTCAGTAAGGGAAATGAAAGTCCAAGAAGCCAGCTAGATACAAGAGAGATGACTGTCCAGTAGCATGACCTGAAGGGAGAGTCTACAGAAACCTGATGAGTCCTTGCCTATAGTTTTCATGCTCTACTTTTATTCTTTGAGGTCTTACAGGAAATCCCTGGTCAATTAAAACTCAAAACTTAACATGAGCCCTGGTCACATTGTATTCAACTCATAATCACTTCAGGGGTTAAAATGAGGAGGGGCCACAGTGGATGCACAAGAGATGATGAAGAAACCTACACAAGGTAGGACAATGAGGAGGTAGAAGAGCCATTTAAAGATACTGCTATAATAGTGCCAACAGGAAAACATACACAACGGCAACAGTAAAGAGAATTAAAACAAAAGACATCAGAATTCATGATCCTCAGTTAAACTCTGCTAACAGGCAGCCATGGAGCTGAACAGATAACCTCAGAACCCTTAAGTTTTGACAAGAGAATGCAATTTAATTTTCTCATGTGCATCTATACTAATATTATTTCTGTTTTTAGAAACACATCTAATTTTCTCATATTTTCTGAATTTCCAAATGTGAGATAATAAATGCAGAGAATGGAAAAGTGCTAGCTTATGCCATTTCATATCACGTTTCTTTATGATACCCTGAATTCTTGTTGATATTTCTCATAATAGCACTATATTACCCAGTATAATTCATCTTGAGGGCAGCTAGAATCAGAAGACAAATGAACAATAAAACACTGTCTCATCTAGAGATTTAAAATACGCTTTGTGATTAGTCTGTTTGACAAATACAATCCATCAATCCATCAACCAATAGAATTTATTGAGTAACCAGTGTGCTAAAGCATGAGGATGTAAAACAGTAGAAAAGTATCTCAGCCTTCCCAGGTCCTGCACTAAGGCCTGTGGCTGTTCCCCGTATTATTTTCCATCTCCCCATGGATTTGTAGTATAGTTTCTCTTGTTGGCCTCTTGTTGGTGGGCTAGAATAATGTAGGTCCTTGCAAAAGGCTATCATTGAAAGCAGTGTGTCTGACTGACTATTCTGGACTCAGGAGATACTGCCCACCATCATGACAATGACTGTTACTTAAAAAATAACACATTTTGGGCAAGTTTCCAGGGTGAGGATGCAGAGTTGAGAACACTCCTATTCTCAAAGTAGAAATAGATTGTTCCTGCATATACTAAGATGTTTCTAAAGACAACATAAATTTACCTGGAGACATTGGTGCTTAGCATCTAGTACCTCTCTCGAATGCACAACTAAATTCAGAGCAAATACATAACATATATCACTACATGTAAATCTATTATGCTAACCACAAGTTTATCCTATACTAAAACAGAATCTCACATCTCTAGGCTGTTACTTATTTGAAAAGATGAAATATTTGAAGGCAAATTTCAGGTATATTAAGTTTCTATAGTGACCCTTATAAATCATAACAGAATATGTACCTTCAGAGGCCAGACCTGTGTTTTCACTTTATTCTGAGTGTAAGGTGTACAAAACTGTCCAAAAGGAAAATGTTCTGGAGGTGCTGAGCAAAATCTACCTCCATCCTCACCCTGTATCCTCACTGTTATTGTCCCCAAGTGCTTTAGTGTGCCCTGGCTTGTAGCTGAGTCATAACAGGCTTCATCCCCTTTGCCAACACATTATGTTCATGTCTCTGTTTAGTTTTTGCCCAAGGTCAGGTATTAGATTTAGGCAGAAGCACATCAGAGGTTCTAAGCACTTGTGGATTAGGAGAGATAGTATCCACACTACTGTACAAATACTGCTCTAAAGGAGGTTTTGAATTTCCAAGACCCTACCCATATTGATGGAGTCAGTGCCTCTCACATAAGGCTACTACTTTTATACTAGTGTCTACTCAGTTTCACTGTTGATGTTTTCTGAATCTCAGCAAACAATAACTGTCAAAAAGATAGATCATTCCCATCTTTGGTTTTTGTGGTTTGCCACAATTAGTTATGAAATAAATGTTAGCCCATATAAAACACCATTCTTTGAAAATAATGACTTATTTGTAAGAGTAAATCCACAGAATGATTGTTCCTATGTTACCAGGACTAATGTTATTGTAATTGAAACACATAGCTGCTCCATTTAGTCTTATTTACTTTGTAAAGTTTTCTTCCCCACTACATGTATGTATGTTTGTTTGTTTGTTTTGAAGGAAGCAAGAAGGGTGTCACTTGGAACTTTTTTGAATAATTGTCCATTTTTACTATGTCCTCATTGGTATTAAATGGGAATGGTGTAGTGTGTCTACTTACCCTTGACAGTGATACATCTGAAAGCAAGCAATTGAATACACTTTGAGAAAATTAACAACTAGGTTGCTATAGGTCATTAACACAAGGCACAGTTTTGAAAGTGATTAATACAGAGGCTGCAACCCTTCTAAGATATCATTTGCCTGAAATTAATTTGAAGGATTAAGGTTACCAAACAAGCTTTATTATAGATAGCTTTAAGTAGACCTTGGTTAACGTGTTGTGTTGTCTGAGTAAGATAAGTCTTATGGAATTAATGATGTAGCTAATATAGCTTATGTGTGCAAGCTGGCTATTAGAACATCGAGCAATGAGACATAATAGGGAATGAACTCAGGAAAGAAGGAAGCTGAGAACACCATCCACTTTTCAGACATCAGAAGTGTACAATTTAGAACTTTCAGTATTTATCAGTAATAGTTTAGAGACAAAGATCTTTGTCATGGCACCTAGAAGGGACAGCTGTACATCCCTATAAAAACTTGCAGTTTCATTACAATTGTGTGAAGGCTTTCTTTAAAAGCTCTCTATAAGTCTTGGGCTCCTTGGGCCTTAGTTATTGCCTAGAATAGTACCATATTTTGCTCATATTTAGCATGGCACATCAGAGTATATGATGACATTTTTATCTCACTTAAATTCCTGCAGAGCACAGTGATAGAGATGTAATGCCTGCATATATATACAAGATAGTTTGAATTTAATGCATTTCAGATCATTAAAGTCAAAATTTCATGTATTATGCTTCGTTGTTGAATATGCTTGCATACATCCACATCCATAAAGATATATGCATGCACACACACAAACCCATTATGTAGATCAATTTACATGATCACAATACGCATATCCATGAAGCAGTGAACTCCCCAAATCAGATGCATGCATAAAGGCATTGATGCATAAAATTTCCATCTTGCAAGTACAGTGAAAGTTCTAGTAGCATTTAGTGCCATAACAGGTCACTTAGGTTACAAGTAGCTATATAGGACTTGCTGATAAGATTTAACCTTCTCTATCTATCACTGAGAGGGAGAAAAGGGGAGGGCTGAGACTTTCTTATCTTTGAAGATATCAAAGACAATTAAATACAATTACTTTCCTTCTGATCTCCATGACTAGATGTTTCTGAGCTGCATTAATGAGGTACATACACACACACACACACACACACACACACACACACACACACAAACACACACACACAAAGAGAGAGAAAAAGGCAGAGAGAAACAGAATGAGAGAGATATGTGTATTCAGGAAGGCGTTGTGAGGTATTAATCCATCCCTTACTGACCATTGCATTAGTAAATTTAGCAAAAAACATTTTGATGAAGTATGTACATGGATTTCCATCTCTGCATTTTTAGGCCCCCTTGTCTTAAAAAAATTCCACTGGGTTTAAAATTTAAAATGGATAGCTAAAATTTCACACTGAATCATGACAATGCTGAAGTGAGAATTTATTAGACTTGTCATTTCTGTTAATTATTGCCATTTCAGCTAATTAGTAGCCATTCCTAGTGGTTATTAAATGTGTCATCTTTCCTTTCAAGATGCCATCCCACATTGTCTCTGAATCTGGCATCATTGTACTCCCTTAGACAGTAGGTCAGTGATGACCCTATGGTCTCTGCATAACAGAAAGAAAATTCCTCTTTTGGATGAAGGTCAGGTGATCAGCAACTGAGTCATAAGTAGATAAGGTGTTATAAACAAACAAACAAAAGCAAAAGAGCTTTACTGCAGATTAAAGGTAACCTATGAAGTGTTTGTCTACACCTAACCAAAATCCTGAGACTCCATCATTTTGGGAGTATTCATTTCCCAAATGAATTTAGTGTATTGGACAATCAACAGGGAGAATTTGTCAAAGATAGACTACATGAGCTGATTTTTGGTATAGAATTCTTTCAAACAGCAATTCTGTCTGTGGGTGTCAGAGCAACATGTGAAAGACAGAATTTTCATGTTGACTTTCTCTGAACACATTATCAGAAAATGGCAATACGAATTTATTAATCATGGAAAAACATCAATTAGATATATTCAGATATTACATAAAACAAAACAAGAAGATTCAGACACTTCATTAAAAAAAGTCTGTGTGAAGTTTCCTAATGTATCCATTGGCAGGTAACATGGACACTTGGTTTTGTGATCTGTAAGATTTGACTGGATTTAGAGGATGGGTTGCATAAATAAAGCAGGCTGTGCTAATTAAGAAAAATAGTTGTGGCAACTGTGGTGGATAGCTGAATAAATGCCCTCTCATTATGTTTTGATTTTATACAAAACCAAACTGAAATGGAAAATTGAAAGATTATTTTGGAATTCACTCAGTAGAAGTAGCCAGATTCATCAAATAAATTATGTTTGCTGTGGTGTTTTTGTTTTCCAAATTATCTAAATACCCTATTATCTGCTTGCTCCTGTTCTCAAACCCACTCTCCACCCAAAGTCTTTGTCTATGCTTAGCTCAGTAATTTCTAAATAAGTCCATTCCTATTAATACATTGTTCTTGCTGTCCCCTTCTAAGGTTGTCTGACACTCCTTCCTCACCCTTTATCAGGACTATTCCTGTAGTTCTTCATACAGGTCATGAATAGTATGAATCTTTTCTCTTCAAAATTGTCTGCTGTGATGCACAGAGATAGGGGAAAAACAGAAAGAGCGAGAGAGAAAATAAGAATACATAAAATCTCTACTGTCTAAGTGCTCTTAACTTGTACATGAATTTCTATGCTTTATTTTAGTGTGCAGTAGTATTGCAAAGATCCCTCAGATTCAAGTCATGTCTATCTTCCAGTGGATGAAAATGAGATTAAAATATAAACCAGAACTTTTTAATCTCTGGGTCATGACCCCTTTGGTGTTCGTGTTCACATATCAGATATTTATATTATGATTCAAAATAGTACAAAATTATAATTATGAAATAGCAACAAATAATTTTATGGGTGGAAGGGGTCATCACAACATGAGGAACTGTATTAATGAGTCACAGCATTAAGAACAGTGAGAAACACTAATATAAACAGAATGGGCAAAAAGCAAAAGAGTGTCCATTATATCTGGCACAAATTTGGTGATGAAATACTCGTGCATTAGAAATTAGTGAACTTGCAATAATAAGCAACAAAAAATAGAGAGTAACACAGGAACTCCCAAGCAAACACACAAACAAACAAACAAACAATCAAACCTGATTCTCAGGGATAGATAGCTTTCCTCTTCAGCTCCTCTCAAAAACAAACAAAAAACAAAAACAAAACAAAGCAAAACAACCTAGACACCTTCGGGGAACTTCCAGGAAGGGCTCTGAACACACGAGACCCTGCCTATCCACGAGAGACCACCCGTAAAATCCACCTGCCTGGTCTCTGACCCCCACCTCTCAGTGTGAGAAGGTGCTAGTTTCATCTTAATGTGGTCATGCGAAGCCATTCTGGTTCTTAGGAAACCAAGAATTTTTAGCAAGGGTTCAAACTCTTAGGGCATCAAAGATCAAAACAGAAGAGCTCCCTTGAAGGGAGGAAAGGGTATTTTGGAAATTGCTAGTGTGAAATTCTAAAGGAATACCTTCCAGCATGAGGTCTCTGCAGCTTTGGTTGACTTCAGGTTTAAGAATTGTTTTGATATGCGTATCACTTCCACATGCACAAGTTAATTTGTTTAAACATTCATGAAGGGGAAGGCTTTTAATAGAAATGTGGCAATATTTTTTTCAATTACAGACCAACCGGGGTGTTTGCTGATCCATGAACAAAGTGAAGATTCAGTTGTGGAGAGTTTTACTGCCTAGTAACAAAGTTTATATTTTTACCCTCAACTAAATGCTAAAACGTGTATGGAAAATGACGGGAAATGCTTTAGCAATGTCTCTCTTGCATATGGTTTGTTGTGAAACAGGTAGAGGTTCGCTGTGGTTTTGTTATGAGCCAAGCAGAAACAAATAATGTAAAGCAGTGGGAGAAGTGACTCTAACTGCTACAGAATCAGCAAGTGTGGTAGGGGAAGCTGAGAATTAGAGTGGGTGGGGTGATGGAATGTCAGTGATACTATGGTCCAGAAATTAAGACCAAGGCAGTGCTTTGGAAAACTGGGTGAGGTTGTCATTAGACTTACATGGAGAGATGCTATAACAAAGTGGAATACAGGTGTCAGGGTGAAGATCAAGAGAGGGTCAAAAGGTAAGTGAGTGCTATCAATGAAAACTTTTCATTTGCGTTTTGCCCATATCTTTTCCCTAGCCTCAAAAGTGTGTGGGCATAGTACGATGAATGCAGGCTTATTGGATAGCACTGAGTGAACACATGTGGGCAAAGGATGATAGAAAGACATTTCAGGAGCTGACATTTACAAATAGGAAAGGTCATGTAAATGCCCTGTTCCCAATTAAGAGGGCTATGGTTCATAAGCAGAATCCCTCTTATGGAGGAAGCTGGGATTTTCTATGAAGCTACGATGTAATGTCACAGTTTAGTTATGATTTTACCGTAAGAATTTTGTTCTTATGAGTAGAAAAGATCGTTAAAGCTCATTTTGCACTTAGTTGTAAGGGGTGAAACTTGTAAGCTACAGACTTTAAGCTTTGTAGATTCCCCTGGCCTTAGAACTGGATCAATTTTAGAGCCTGGGAGGAAACAGAAGTAGAGAATTGACCTCGATGCAAAAGTACAGAAGATCCAAAAGTCAGAGAATAATAACGCAATTGGTTTCAGTCCCCTTTTATGGAACTTTGGGATATAAAGGAAAGCCACTTGAGAGGCATTTCTTCCAAATTACAACCAGAGAAAGGCTGCACTCTCAAAATCTCTTCCATCATGCCATCTCCATGGATTTCATTAAATAGAAAACTATTGTCCAGGTGAGCCTGACAGCCATGGTGCACATCCTCACTTAAATAACTCACCAGCCATGTCCCTCTCTGGATATGGCTGTCTTTGAGACTAGTAACACTGAACTCAAGACCACTAAAATCTTCTGCCACCCAAGGCAGCCATCTGTCACAAGGTTATAGAGCCTGACTGTTTCTGCTGATGTACTACATTACCATTGTTTCTCTTATATTGAGCTGATAGCATAATTTGTAAGAGATTCCTTTCCTATTCTTAGAACATCTTTCTTTACTGTCTCCTCTGTTCAGGGTTCCAGGCTAGAGCTCTCCATCTCTATTTCTCTTTTTGTCTTCAGGACTTTCAGGAAGAAGCAGCAACATTAGATCTCATCTTTCTCTGAGTCTGTGTTCGAAGAAGGCATTTTAGCCACTGTATTTACTGATGAATACTCTACATGAAGACGATGGTCAAGATACAAGCAGCCATGTAAGTCAGCTCAAGGTCTTTAAGAGGCTGAGAACAGATGAAAGCAGGAGTGCAGTTATTGGCTTACACTCAGATACCTGTTAGCAGTTTTAAGACTTGCAATTGAAATGAAAAAATGGGGTGAGGCATTAGTAGTGAATCTAAAGTTGGTCCAGAGTTAACCTATCAGGCTTGGCGAGAATCAAGGCTGAATTACAGAATAGCATGTGCAGTTGTTAAGAGTGACTCAAAATGAGTAAGTGATCATCAATTGCATTTATAAGCCTGAACTCATTATATGTTATCTTATTAAGATGATAGCCTAACTAAGAAAATGATATTTTATTTCATAATTTCATTTGAAACAGTTTTCATTGAAACACTAATATTTAATTGACTGCCTGGGGACAATGCGAAGGTAATAAACAGAAATGTAAATACTTGCAGAAGGCTGGGACTGATTCTTGTGCTCCATCTTTTGTTTTGGATAATTACATATTTTATAATAACTTTTCTTGCCTTAAAATGTTCTTTTCCTGTGGATTTGTGTGTGTGTGTGTGTGTGTGTGTGTGTGTGTGTGTGTGTGTGTGTGAACATGACGCAAGCTAGAGTCATTTGAGAAGTGGGATTCTCAATTTAAAAATGTCTGCTTTGGATTGCCCTGTGGCAAATCTCTGTGTCATTTTCTAGACACACTATTTTTGTTGGAAGGTCCAGCTGACAGCAAACAGTGCCATACTTGGATAGAAGGTCCTCATTTGTATGAAATATCAGGCTGTGTAAGCCATGACAAACAAGTCAGCATGCAGTATCTATTCTGTGGCTTCTACTGCAATTGCTTCTTTAGAATCCTTCAATGATCAACTGTAATTAGGAGGAATAAGTCAAGCAAACCACCCTCGTGAAATTTTAGGCCATAATGTTTTATCACAGCAACAGAAACCTATCCAGGATACTTCCCTAATGAAGGACTCAGAGAAAGAAATGCAGAAGATTATACAGGGGAGACTCATTAATCTATTTTACAATGAGATAGATGAACTTGGTGATTTCTAAAGTTCTTGGGTTACTTTCTCAGCCCTGCATCAGGTTCTGTGATAGTTAAGCATGGTAGGCAACCTATCTTCTTGGGCTTGTGACCTCTCTAATGCAAAGAACACCAGGAGGCAGATTAGAGTGTTACCACTCACTACCAAAATCAACAGTGTCCTCCAAATTAAATAGCTCATAGTGTCCATCTTCTCAGCTCCTCTATTCTAACAAATATGTTGCTGTTGAGGAGTCTCAGAAGTGAGCTCTGGATGTGTTACTACCAAAGAACTTCAATTTCTGATCATCATGTTGTCATTACTTTTGACCAGCTCCCTCTTTTTTCTCTCTATAAGAGCTCTAAAATGTTTCACCAATAACAGAATTTTTGGAGATTCACAGGATCCCCCATATCAGAATATGGACCCACAAAATCTTACTTTTGTCTTTTATAACAAACTACTTTTTCTTTCAACAAGAAAATTCAATGAGAAACAATGCACTCTTCAGCAGCGTCATTGCTGATATAGATCAATAGAAAATTTTAACCTTCAGTTATTCCATTTCAAAAAGTAAAATAGCCCTCCTCTTCCTAAATTCCAGTTCCTCTATGCCTTTTAAAAATCTCATTTCTAGAGACCACTCCAAAGACTTAACTAAGAATTAGCTTGTCTGGCTCTCAGATTTTTCATACCTGTGTATCTGTTCAAGACTATCTGGTATCTTCTCCTCTCTTTTTCATCCCCTCTACCCCTGACTTTCTCTCCTCTTTTCCTCCCTTCCATTGTGTGTGTGTGTGTGGGGGGGTGTACTTATGTGTAATATTCTACCAGTAGATTAGAAAGTAAGTATATGGATTCAAATAGCCTCACCTGAATTAACAGAAACTAAATTAGGAACAGAAGAAAGCCATCAATGTATTTCAAAATACTTTATTGAAGTATTCTGAAAGATTTAAGGCTGGAGTTCTTAAAAATCAGGTTTTAATGACCTTTCTTACATTTTAGGGTGTCAATGTTCATTCTTGTTTTTGCACTACATTTTCCTTTACTAAGCACATTAAAAAGCTGTAAGTAAAGAGAAGTACCTGGTACTCTATCTTTTAATAAAAACATTTCCCAGGAGCTGAAGAGGTTGTACTACTATGACTTTGCACTATTCTTCCACAGGATCCAAATTCAGCTCCTAGTATTAAAAATGGACAACCTTCAGCTGCTTGAAACCCCAGCTCCATAGTATCCAATGACCTCTTTTGGCCTCCATATTCACCTTCACATGACAGCAGACACACAGCAATAACTGAATCTAAAATAATCTAACAACAAACTGTCATGCTTGACCTTGATTCTGTTCCTCTGGAAAACTTATGTCCTGAGACTAAAAGAGGGAAGTTTCCTAAAACGTTTGAAACATGACACCAAATGACACCAAATGCTAACTGTAGCTCTTTAATCTAGGAAGGAGTCACAGGGAAAGAGATAGAAAACTAGAACTTCACTTTAATGAACCTTCTTCTCTATGCACCTCTGTTTTTGGTGCTTTGCTGTCCATCTTATTGAAGGTGGTGATACTTTTTGTTTATTGACCATAGGATTAAAGAGGGTGTAGGTCAGGTCCATATTGGTATGGATAAGCATGAAGTTGTTTAAGGAAGGAGGGAGAAGGGTAAACACACACACACACACACACACACACACACACAATAGGAGTTATAAATTTATGACTAGGTTAGTGGAATGGAGTCTTAATATTTACCAAACAATATTTGATTGATCATACACATGTTGAGAAATATACTATTTAAATAGCTGTAGGTTTTCTTGTTTGTTTGTTTTGCCTATAGGAGAGAAACACAAATAAACAGAACAACTGATCAGGCTACAATCAGGCTAGAATTCAGTAGAGAATAGCACTCTACATTCTTCAAGGTCTAGTCCATTGTGCTACAGCCTTTGCTAACTGGTTTGGAAAGATTTACACAAGGCACGGCTTCAGATCTCCATACTCACACTGTTCCCAAGGATGAGAACTCCATAGTGTTTCCGTGGTAATCTGGTCTGTTGGAAAATTGAAGAGGTATTTCAGTGATCCAGTTTCTGTGACAGTAGAACTTGAACACAGTTCTTTGGAACAGCAGAGTGGACTGTTTTCTTCTAGTCTTTCTTCAGTTTATTTTTATGCCAGAATGATGACATGCTCCTTCGCTCTTTAAATGGATTTCCTTTCCTCATATTACCTCTTCATCCTTACACCTGTGAATTATTTTTCTCTGTCATCCCCTAGTCTGAACACGCTCTCTTTTCCGTCCATTACCCCACAGTTCATTAGTCTGAGTTTGCTAGAAGTGGACAGTATTTGGGTTTACACCAGCTTTGTTCCTATTTTAGCTTAGACATTAGGATCTTCTCCAACACCAGAGTCCTTGTTTGAACAGATTCAATTATGTAGTCAAAGAGTCTAGATACATAATTCCTAATCTCCATTCATAAAGCACCTCCTTTTTTTCTTTGTAATATGTTTTCAAGCCTCACATTTTTTGTTCCTGATTTGACACTTCATTTCACAATAACTCTATTAAAAAGTAATTTCTTTTCTCTTTGGTTAAAAGAAAAGTATGTCCCAAGAAGCTGTCTCAAACTGCATTAGGAAGAGAGAGGGGGTGAGGGAGAGAGAGAGGGGGGGTGCGGGAGAGAGAGAGAGAGAGAGAGAGAGAGAGAGAGAGAGAGAGAGAGAGGTTGATTTACATTAAAAACAATCTTGACTATGTTTTAGAGCTAACCTTGTTAGGTAACCACCACATCATGTGAAATGGTTAGGGAAGGAATACTGCTGCAGGGTGTTTTGTAATGATATTAGGAACTAATTATAAAAGACTCTAATCTCTTCTTCATACTGCCATCACCTGTGAGTTTGCATTAGACTGATTTTATGTAAGGAACACAGAGACAAAGGTGGTGAAAATATAATAAATAAGCATAAATGCTTTCCTTGCCTCTTGTTTTCAAAGGGAAAAGTGTGATGAACTCACACAATTGAAATGGGAACTGTTGCTGATACACACAGTCGTCTTTCCATAGATAGGCAAGCATCTTTCCTTCTTCCATTTTACTTGGGTTTGTGGAGATTGACCAGCACTCATTGGGAATCAGATATTAGTCTCTCACATTTTCTTTATAACACCCTTATTCCTCTGCTGCATTCTTTTCCCAACATCTCTATCCCCTGCCTCTGTCTTCAACTGCTTTATTTCTTCATTTTCTCTGGACATCAGCAGGACTTAATTTCTTGCATTCATATTCTCTTTGCTTTCATCCTCTCCCCTAGTCCTATAATGTAATGACAATTATTGGAAAATATAATTCACTCTGTCTCACACTATTATTTATAATCTACTCAAGAATATTCTTCACATTCTTAATATACAGCCGTCGAAGAGAATTATAACTAGGAGGCTGACTGCAGGCCTCTGTAACAAGAGAGTTTTTTTTTTCATTGTAAGGTTGCATGATTTTTCCAGAATGATTTAATATGTTATTATGTACTTTCAAGCATTTTTAGAAAGAAAGATATCACACTTTTAATGATTACGTTTATTTTCCTTACTTTATATGAATAAGGAGATAGATTTTTTTCACCAGACCAGTTTAAAGGAGATGACTGTCATCTATGTAATAAAGATTTCTAGTAGGAGGGTTCTGGGCACTTAAGAACCAGATTTCTGCTCCTGGCAAGAAGCATCATTCTATTTTTCTTCCTCCATCTTCAACTGCCTACCTTCTCTCGTCTCTCCATGCCCTCTATTCTCTTTTTCACACACACAGACATACCCAAACACACAAAAAACACACTCTCATTAACCCCTTCTTATCAACTGTTCATCTTAGCACAGACAGTAAAGTTTCACCATCTTCTGCTTACCAGAAAGGAAAGAGGAAGCAAATGGCATCCTTTAATGTTCTATTTCCTGTCTACTGAGTATTTTGTTTATCTACATAAAAATACCATCTTTATACACTGGCAGTGTATGTCACAATATGCCTGAAGGTCAGAAAAAAAGTCCAAAGAATCTGAGCAAGAAAACAGGTAGCTAGATAGCAGTTCTAAAGCAACTAGCTCCACTCATGTCCTGTGCCATATTATTTTGAGGACATGCATACAACTGACTATATTTAGTAAATTTCAGTGTTGAGTATAACAGTAGATATGTATTAGCAATAATAATCTGGAAGGTGTTGTAGACACTTTAGAATTCTATGTATCATAAAGTTCTCTGGTGTGTGTTGTATAAACTCTGAAATCCATCCACCCATGCTGCAAACTGATTGTCTTGCATACAATTTATATAAAGTAGGTCATGTTCCTAATCGAATAACTGGACTTTCTCATAGACATTTTCAGTATTTTTGATTCCTCAGATCAATGACTGAATCAATTAGCCTACCTAATAGAATCATCTTTTGTACTTTTCATTTGTCTTTAACATTCTAAGAATAAACACAATATTTCCTTATATAGAGAGATGAAAGGCTACAAAAATATTGATTGACTTTGTGAAACATACTTCATGTAAAAAAAACTTCATTAAATTTGACAGTCAGCATCACCAGTACTCAATGTTGTCACCAACAAAGAGACACTGTAGTAATACCAGAACTGATAAAGAAATCAGCACAACTTGAGTCACTTATTAAAAAAATGGGCATGTTCTCTTTATGATAAGGAAGATTGAACTAAAAATATCATCAAACATCATTCATTGTCAGTGGTTAAGGGAACTATCCGATCCATTCATGCTCTTGGATAGGTAGGATCAACATAGTAAAAGTGGAAGTCTTACAAAAAGCAATCTACAGATTCAGTGACATCCTCATCAAAATCACAACACAATTCTGCATAGAACTTGAAAGAACAAAACTCAACTTCATATGGTGTAAAAACAGAAACCCAGGATAGGAAAAGCAATCCTGTATGATAAAGAAACTTCGGGAGGGTCAACATCCCTGATTACAAGCTCCATAATAGAGCAATAAAAACATTTTGGTATTCACACACACACACACACACACACACATGCACGCATGCACACACACACACACACGCACACCACACAGGTGGACCAATGAAATGGAATTGAAGATCCTTATATTAATCATCAAACACATGAATAGCAGATATTTCACAGATTTTTGACAAAGAAGCTAAAAATATACAATGAAAAAAGGAAAACATCTTCAACAAATGGTGCCGGCACAATTGGACTCTGACATATAGAAGAATGTAAATAGATCCATATATATCTCCGTGTACCAAACTTAAATCCAAATGTATCAAAGACCTCAACATAAAGCCAACCACAATGAATTTCTTAGAAGAGTAAGTGGGACCTACCCTTGAATGGATTGCCACAGGAGACCACTTCCTGAATATAACACCAGTAGCACAGACACTGAGATGGACAATTAATAAATGGGACTTCTTAAAACTGAGAAATTTCTGTAGGGCAAAGGACACTGTCAACAAAGGACAAAATGGCAACAGAGAAAATGGGAAAATTTCCTCACTAATCTGACATCTGACAGAGGGCTGAACTTCCAAATATTCATAGAACTCAAGAAATTTGACACCATAATACCAAATAATCCATTTTAAACAATAGGTTACATTCTTTCCCTTTTTTAATTTAAATTAGAAACTATTGTATTTTATATATCAATGCCAGTTCCCTCCCAATCTCTCATGCCCCCCACTGATCCCCATCCTATCCCTCTTCTGCTCCATAGAAAGGGTCAGGCCTTATATAGGGGATTATCAATGTCTGTCACATCATTTGGGGTGGGCTTACACCTGTCCTCATGTATCTAGGCTGAGAGAGTATCCCTCTATGGGGATACCCAATGTCCATTCATACATTAGGTATAAATGCTATTCTATTACCAGGGGCCCCATAGACTGACTGCCCAGGCCTCCTAACTGACACACATATGAAGGAGGCCTGATTCTGCCCTATGGTATTTTCCAAGCTGTCAGTCTGGGGTCCATGAGCTCCCCCTTGATAAGGCCAGCTGATTCTGTGGCTATGCCCAGTATGGTCTTTACCCCTTTACTCATCACTCCTCCCTCTCTACAACTGGATTCCAGGAGTCCAGTACAGTGCTTAGCTGTGGGTCTCTGTTTCTGTTTCCATCAGCTACTGGATGAAGTCTCTATGATGGCATATGAGGTAGCCATCAATCTCATTGTAGGGGAAGGACATTTCAGATAGCCTCTCCATTATTGCTTAGATTCATAGTTGGGATCAGCCTAGTATATCTCTGGACATTTCCCTAGTGAGAAATTTATCTTTAAGCCTATAATGGCTCCCTCTATTAATGTATCTCTTTTCTTGTTCTACTCTATTCTTCCCCTGACTCAATCTTCCTGGTCCCTCATGTCTTCTTTCCCCCTCCTCTTCTCCGCTTCTCATTCTCCTAACTCCCTGTCCCCTCCTCCCATGCTCCCAATTTTTCTCCTTTCCCCTTCTTGGGGGACCATGTATGTGTCTCTTAGGGTCCTCCTTGTTTGCTACTTTCTCTGGAAGTGTGGATTATAGTCTAGCAATACTTTGTTCTGTGTCTAATATTCATATATGAGTAAGTATATACCATATTTGTCTTTTTGTGACTGGGTTATCTCGTGCAGGATGCTTTCTCCTAATTCTATACACTTACCTGTGAACTTCAAGATTCCATTGTTTTTTCCTTCTGAGTAATACTCCATTGTGTAAGTGTACCACAATTTCTTTATCCATTCTTCAGTTGAGGCACATCTAGGTTGCTTCCCGGTTGTGGCTATTAAAAATAATGCTGCTATGAACATAGTTGAACAGATGTCCTGTTTGTATGAATGTTCATCCTTTGGTTATATGCCTAAGAGTGGAATTTCTGGATCTTGAGGTAGACTGATTCCCAATTTCCTGAGGAACCACCATCCTGATTTCCAAAGTGGCTGTACAAATTTGTACTCCCACTGAATGAGTGTTCCCAATTTTCCACATCCTCTCCAGCATGAACTGTCTTTGGTGTTTTTCATTTTAGCCACTCTGACAGGATTAAAATGGCATCTCAGAGTTATTTTGAATTGCATTTCCCTGATGGATAAGGAGGTTGAGCATTTTCTCAAGTGTCCTTTAGCCATTTTACATTTCTCTACAGAGAATTCTCTAGTTCCCACTTTTAAATTGGATTATTTTGTGTTTTGGTGACTAGCTTCTTGAGTTCTTCATATATTTTAGAAATCTGGCTTGTGTCAGATGTGGGGTTGGGGAAGATATTTTCCCATGCTATGGGCAGCTGTTTTGTCATGTTGACTATGCCCTTTGCCTTTCAGAAGCTTCTCAGTCAACAGAGGAAACTCAATTTGCCAAAGAGCACGTAAAGAGCACTTAAGGAATTGTTCAAAATTCTTAGTCATGAGGGAAAGCAAATCAAAACAGGATTGATTTTCCTATCCTGGGTTTTTTTTTGTTTGTTTGTTTTTGTTTTTGATTTTACACCATATGAAGTTGAGTATTGTTCTTTCAAAGTCTATGCAGAATTGTGTTGTGATTTTGATGAGAATGTCATTGAATCTGTAGATTGCTTTTGGTAAGACTGCTACTTTTACTATGTTGATCCTACCTATCCAAGAGCATGGGAGCTCTTTCTATTTTCTGATATCTTCTTTAATTTCTTTATTTAGAGACTTATAGTTCTTGTCTTATAGATCTCTTGCTGGTTTGATTATAGTTACCTCAAGATATTTTATGTTGTTTGTAGCTACTGTGAAGGGTAATATTTCTCTGATTTCTTTCTCAACCAATTTATCATCTGTGTATTAGAGGGCTGTTTTGAATTAATCTTATATCCTGTCACATTAAAGAAGATGTTTATCGGTCGTAGGAGTTCTCTGGTAGAATTTTGGGCTCTCTTATGTAAACATATCATCAGCAAATAGAGTTTCAATTCTTCCTTTCTAATTTATACCCTGTTTATCTCCTTTTATTGTATTTTTGTTTTAGCTAGTACTTCGAATACTAGGTTGAATAGATACAGAGAGAGTGGACAGCCTTTTCTTGTTCCTGATTTCAGTGAGATTCCTTTGTGTTTCTCTCCACTTCGTTTGATATTGGCTGTTGGGTTAGTGTATATTGTCTTAGTTATGTTGAGGTATGTTCTTTGTATCCCTGATCTCTCCAAGACCTTTGATATGAAGGGCTATTGGATTTACTCAAAGGCTTTTTCAGTATCTAATGAGAGATCATATGCTTTGTTTATTTGTTTACATGGTGGATTACATGGACAGATTTCTGTATGTTGAACCATTCCTGAATCTCTGGGATGAAGCCTGCCTCATCATAGTGAATAATTTTTCTGATGTGTTCTTGGATTTGATTTGGAAGTATTTCATTTAGTATTTTTACTTTCATGTTCATGAGAGAAATTTGTCTGTAATTCTCATTCTTAGGTGAGTCTTTGTGTGGTTTGGATATTAGGGTTGCTGTAGCCTAGTAAATAGTTTGGCAATGCCCCTTTTGTTTCTATTGTGTGGAACTATTTGAGGAGTATTGGTATTAGCTCTTCTTTAAATTTCTGTTAGAAATCTATACTGAAAACATCTGGGACTGTGCTTGTTTTGGTAGGGAGACATTTATGTTTGGTTCTATTCCTTTAGCTGTTATAGGTCTATTTGTATTGTGTATCTATTCTTGATTTAATTTTGGCATGCAATGCCTATCTAGAAAATTGTCCATTTCCTTTATATTTTTCAATTTTGTGGAGTACAGGCTTTTGAAGTATGATCTGATACATTCTCTGGTTTTCCTCAGTGTCTGCTTTATTTCCATCTTTCATTTCTGATTTTGTTAATTCACACATTATCTCTATCTTGTTTAGTTGGGCTAAAGGTTTGCTATGTTGTTGTTTTCTGGCAGAACCAACTTTTTATTTCATTGATTCTTTCTATTGTTTCCTTTGTATATACTTTTATTGACTTCAGTCCCAATGTGATAATTTTCTAGTGTCTCCTGCTCCTGGGTGAATTTGCTTCTTTTTGTTCTAGAGCTTTCAGGTGTACTGTTAAAGTCTCTAGTATGATAGTTCTCCAGATTCTTTATGTAGGCAGATTCTTTATGTTGGGTTTGTTATGCATGTATTGTCATTGGATTCTAGGAAGTCTTTAGTTTCTTTATTTCTTCCTTAGCCCATGAGTAATTCAGTTGAGCATTGTCCAATTTCCATGACATTGTAGGCTTTCTGCAACTTGTGTTGTTTAATTCTAACTGTAAACCATTGCAATCCAATATGATAAGATACAGGGTGTATCCCAATTCTTTTGTATCTGCTGAGGTTTTCTTTGTTGCTGAGTATGTGGTCATTCCTAGAGAGGGTTCCATGAGGTGTTGAGAAGAATGTATATTCTTCTGTGTTTGGATGGAATGTTGTATAGATATCTGTTAAACCCAATTCTGTTATTTCCTTGATTTAACTGTTCAATTTCTGTCTGGTAGTCCTGTTATGTGGTGTGAGTAAGGTGCTGAAATCTCCTGCAGGTTAACCAAATGGATATGAAGACAAAATCCTGCTGCACACAGGAATAATCCACATAGATGAAGTGTGAATTCTGAACATCTCTATTTCCACATTTGTAAAAGAAATATTACTAAAGCTTAAATTACACATCAAAAACCACACTCTTGTACATTCTGTGGGGCTGAATTTGTGGATACATATTGTTTATATCTGCTTTTCTCATGTAATATCTTGTTTTCTCCATGTATGGTGATTGAAAGCTTTGCTGGATTAAGTAGTCTGGGCTGGCATCCATGGTCTGTTGGTGTCTATAGAATGAATGTTTATCAAGAACCTTCTGGATTTCAGAGTTTCCATTGAATAGTGAGGTATAATTCTGATTGGTAAGAATTTTATATTTGTTACTGAGCATGTAGACTGGTCCAACCATCAGTACTATAGTCATAATAACACTTTTCAGACAAAGCTTAATAGTTTTGAATTACCATTGAATCTAGAAGTAAATGGGCAAATTTATAATTTAGATCAGGACTCTACCTTCTGTATTGCACACTATTCCCACTTTGTCAGATGATTACTAATACTAAGAATATGTTTTTGCTTTATTTGTTGACTGTATGTGTGTGGTGCATGAGCACAAGTACACACCAGGCAATTGTGAGAGCCAGATGAGGATGTTCTGTGTTTTCCTATATTATTCTCTGCCTTCTTCTTTTTAGAAATGTGAACCTAGAGCTCACATTTTTTAAAGTTAAGCTGGCAGCCAGCATATCCCAACAATTCTTAGATTCCCAACTACCCTCTTTGCTTGGTTCACACAAGTGCTCAGGACCACATGTAGTTTTAACAAAGATCCATACTCCAATATCATATTTACACAGTAAGCCTGACCACTGAACCATCTCTCTAGCACCAAGAAAGTGTTTTATATAGCACAGTTATTAGTTTCTACACTATATTACTTAATTTGTACTTTGTTAATTTTTCCAATCTAGGAAGAAAATAACATCACAATGTGTCCCATCACCTCAGTGTCCCATGTGATATAATTTCATCTTTACTTACACAGTGATTTTGCAAGGTATCTCAATTCCCCAGTCATGCTTAGAATTAGTGGGCATCCTCTGAGGACACAACACCCCAAATAATGTAGGGAAAGAGCAAGTAGCCTAAGGAATTGAGTAGACTGTGGGTCTCATGTAAGGATTACTATGATAAAGGGATTGAATTCTGAAGTCTTACCTCAAATCCAGCTCTGGTTGCCTACTTGGCTTTACAGGAGATAAACAGCCATGTGTCTGTTATCATACAGCTCTGTCTTCATCTTACCAGAATGGGGCTGTTTGACAGCACTATTGCATTTTATTATCATGAAATAAATGATAGTTCTTATAATTGAAAGTAAGCACAAAGACACAAAACACAATTTCTAAAGGTAAGAAGAGCCTGAATCTGATTCAGTTCCTTCCTTAATCAGACATCTTTAAATCCTGTCTCATTCATGTAGCCCTATCCTGAGCAGGGAAGACTTTCTACCCATAGATTGCACTGCACAATTGACTTGCTGCCTTGTGGGTATGTGAGGAACTCACTCTCCTCTGGTGCTTCATGTGGTCATGTAGTGCCAGAGGCAGTAAGAATACAACATTGATGGACCAATGGACTGATCCAATATGGCAAATCCTATATTCCTGTTTGAGTGCAAATGAATAACCTCTTATAGTTCTGCACACATTCAAGAAAATGATGAAAGGGAGAGGGAAAAAAAAAAAACAAATGGAATTTCCTGATCATTGCATTCCATTTTATTTTTCTGTTTTAACTTTGTAAGTGAATTCAATGTCTGTACAAGGCAATTGATGGCTCTAAAGAAAAATGAAAGAAAAATGTTAAAGTCCCAAACCAGTCTGAACACTGCAAAGCAGAATTCTTCTCCCTTACTGAAATCCACAGCTGGGATTCTCACCTCTAAGCATTAAGGACCAAGGGATGTTGGTTTTTGTAGACCAGGGCTGTAGCAGATGTCAGTGCTGACAACTTATATTTATAAGTAGCCTTGAAGATGGGTGAGCACAAAAGCTGAAGAACTGCAAGCTATCAAGTGTTCAAGGTATCATCTACAAAGGAGGATTCATTTCACTTGTACTTATATTTTTCCCCAATTTAATTCTTGCACATTTGTTTGTTTGTTTGTTTGCTTTTTTGTCTATCCTGCTTCATAACACCTTCCATAAGGAACACAAGCCTGTTAATGAGTTTCCATCATATGTATTATATATTGCTGACTTGATAAATTACTTTTTCTACTGACTGTATTTAATTAAGGTAAGAAAAGAAATTTATCACCTTTAATTTTTTGAAGTGTGTTTATTCTAGTTCAGAGTGGTTTTTACTCCTAAAGTAAGTTTTATGAGTCAACTATTTAAAAATGTGTATTGGTCTGTATAGGCTCAAGCAAATTATTTCAGAATTTGTATTTTACATATTCAATATTAGGGTAACAAAAGTCAGTTGATCTATGCTGGCACTTCTAGACTACATTAAAGACAGTTGATGTTCCAAGTGACAAGATCTATCAAGAAATACCTTGTTTAATAGGTGATAATTTTCTTTTTCTCCATTGAATGTCAAAGACAACTACATTTGATTCCAACTTGATTATTTTAAGGTAGCGCCAGTAGAAAGGCTCATGATCTTGGTCATTGCAACCCTATTAGTCAAGTTAAAAGATCAGACCATATGAGCTGCAGAAGGAAGGAACAGGACAAACAGACAGTAGGGTAGGTGGGTCTGAACCATGTTTGACACCTGGGAGACAGTGGTGTAAAAGAAAAAAAAAAACATAAATAACTGAATGTGAGCTGCCCATAGTCCAGATGGGATTAAATATTAACCTTGAGGTGAAAAGTCCCACTCTGTTACATCCAGGGATTTCTAGTTTGAATGTATTAGTTCTTTGACAACTATTTTCTTGCTTTACATTCATGTTCCACTCTTTGTAGTTCTTACATTGAAAGTAATTATACCTGCAGTTAGGAGTTTAATTTCTGGTGTTTCTTTCCTTCTCAAATAGCTGGTATTGATTTTAGGGAAGATCAGAGTGGGTAGGGCCCTTTTCGACTTTTGATTGTGGCCTGTAATCATCAACTTGAGGTTAGCAAACTTTTTGGTAAAAATTTCTTGTGCATGGAAGAATCAGAAAGCAATCTGCTCCAGTGAGAACTGACTAAGCTCTGGGGCCCAAATCATTTTGTGTAGGGCTTACAATAATTATGGAAAAATTAATACATTTTGAATATACTAGAGACAAAATGAACCTTCATCCTATTATTGAGATATCTTTGAAAACTAGATAGTACCAACATTGTACAGCAACACTGGCTGGAATAATCCTAGTTCTGATTGCTTCTCTGTGGTCTCAGAGCTAAATTTGAACCTGACTTCTAGATAGGACAGCATTCTTTATCTTCATTCTTCTTACAATCCATGCACACTAATCACACAGCCCATAACTTACTTAAGTGAGACCTTGCTCAACATTCAGAGGATTTCTTAGCACAGAGCTCAAAAGGATCAAAACTGGATTACAAGAAGGAAGCTGCCTCCCAACATGCCATCTTTATCTCAAAGAGGAGGGAGGCTTAGCTCTCTACCCTCTCTACAGGAATAACAAGGAAGAAAAGTGAGTTTGAGCCCTGATTCTCAAAAGTGGCAGGATGTGGGCATGATCCAAGAAATACACCTTTCTAATTCCCTGGAAATTTATGGGTATATGCCTAAGTATCCAATTAGCAGGCACAGATGCCATTTTGCATTAAAAAGTACAGGGTTTTACAACTGCAAACCAGCTGTGTCCATAAATTTCACCAATTAGTTTCAGAGGTCTACCAAGACTTGGATCTGGATATTATGAAATCTGTTATTCTCAGAGTTAAAACAGTCAAAGACTGATTGGCATATTTTGTTGAGGAGGAAATTGTTTTTCTTTTCCAAGAAGGTTAGAAAATTAAAGCAAACATACAGCTGAGGAATTCTGAAAACTCAAGAGAAATGTAAACTAACATTCCTGTGAGTTGCCGGGCCCTACCTAGTGGGACATTTTTCATGGCAGTGCTCTGTGCTCTCTTTTCCCCTTGGTAGTAGCTTGCCAAATGCAATGAAAGAACACTTAAAACATGAGTAGTGCAACTAGGGTACCATACCCTTGATTCATTTAATTTTCACTAGTTTCTACTTAATGAGCTCTGATGACCATTTTGAGTAGCACAATGGGTCACCATGACACTAATGTATAATAAGTCAGCAATGACAGTCTCAAGGCATCTTGCCAGTCATGAAGCTTTACACACATCCACTTTTCTAGTCCACAGTCTTGATATACAAATGCTAATGATTGTTTTTATTTTTAAGTAGTGTTGAATTGTGAAAGGGGCCATGTGTTTAAATTATTGAATCTCTTCTCTAAAGCAATATATAACTTTAAATATCACTTCTGCACTTTCTTACTTTCCCCTTTACTCTCCTCTTTCTAGTGTCTTTTTCTTCTTCCTCTTTGCATTTCATTTTTTGGATAGAGATTAAAAACAAAAAAGGATTATGTCATTAGCAGTGTGTTCTCTGCAGGATTTTGTCATACCAGTCTCTTCCACACATGTGGCATTCTACATTAGAATGTTACACAATGTAGTAAAGGGTACATGCAACAGAGAGGAAATAATGCACAGCACAACCTATGGAACCCTGGGAATTCATCATGTTGTTCTTATATTTGCTTAGTTAGGCTAAAAATATTTATTTTATAAATCATACTGAAAGAAAATGATTGTTACTAGGACTGGAAGGACAAACAATAGTGAAATGGCAGTATTAAAGACAGAGAGAGGAGAAAGGGGTTGCAAATAGAGGGGTAAGGAAAACAGAAGTAGAAGAAGAAGAGAGAAGAAAATGGAAGAAGTAAGGAATGGGAAAGAAATATGCGGTGAATAAAGGGGTAAAATTGGAAAATTATGATGTCTATTTTAAAAATTCATTCTCTAACATTAGAAAACATTAATGGGTAATGATTAGAAATTTGTTAATTCAAATGAAGGAAATGCAATCTCTAGCACACTGTTATTTAAAATTTAAAAATAGGTATGGGTATGCCTGAGCAGGCAGAGGGCTTGCCTAGCCTGCATAAGGCTTTGAGTTCCATCCCAAACACCAAATAAACCATGTGGTTTGGCACATGCCTATAATCGCTGCCCTTGGAAGATGCAGGCAACAGCGTTAAAAGTTCAAGGCTGTCCTAGCTACATATTGAATTTGAGACCAATTTGGGATATATAAGATTGTCAGGAGCTAAACATAGGAAGAATAAATAATAATAAAATCTCTATTGCCTGGTGCAAAAAGGGACACCTGTGGCCTTTTTCTATTTGTTTTTTTTGTTGTTGTTGTTGTTGTTTGTTTTGTTTTTTAATGTATTCTATAACAACAACTGTCATAATTATTAAGTGCACAGTGCAAGAGGACTAGAGGAGTCATTACATTTTCAGGTGTCTTTCTTGTACTCACATCTTCCCTTCCATGATCGATGCTCCTCTATTGCTGTTGTTGTTTTTCAAGACATCTTTGTGTGTGTGTATGTGCACGAGTGCACGTATACAAACAGGTCCATGTGAGGAGTAATATTGACTTAGTTGCCCTGGAACTTGCTCATTAGACCAGACTGGCCTCAAAATCACAAATGTTTGCTTGTGTCTATCTCCTACATGCCACCACCATCAGGCCAATGTTATCTTGATCTCTGTCAAAAATCACCTTTCATTTTCATTCTTTTTTGTTGATTTTAATTTTGATGGCTCTGCCTTCTCCAGCATTCTCCCTAGGTTTAATCAACATAAATTAGCTCTTCTTTAGTTTTTGGCCTGTGTTAGAGAGCCAATAAGCATTCAGCCTACACATGAAGTTGACATTTTCAATATGAATCTAGACCTGAACAAACGGGAGCTCATGCACTCCAGTCTGATAGCTGGGAAACCAGCAAAGGACAAATCTAGACCCCTGAATGTAGATGTTAGTTAGGAGGACTGGTCAGTCTATTGTCTCTAGTAATGGATCAGTGTTTATCCCTAGTACACAAATGAATGTGGGAAGTCCATCCTATGTAGAAGGATATTTTCTCAGCCTAAAAATGTGGGGAAAGGCCTAGGCCCTTCTCCAAATGATATGATACTTTGAAGACTCCCCATAGATAGCCTCACTCTTCCTGGGGAGCAGAAAGGGGATGGGTTGGAGTTGATGGAGGTGATAGGGAAAGATGGAAGGGTGAGGGAACTGGGGTTGACATGTAAAACAACTTTGTTTCAAATTTAAATGAAACAGAGGGGGGGAAAGAAAGAAATTGGTGAAGCAACTAAAAATGACTAGAAGGTGGGACACAGTGACACACATCACTCTGGAGGAATAGATGGGCATATCTCTGGGAAATTGACGCTAGCCTGGCTTGAACAGTAAGTTACCTAGGGATATATAATAGAGAGAACCTGTCTCAAAATAGAATTAACAAAACCACTAGAAAAGTTTTGGTCTGTGTAATTGCAAGGGACTAAACAAAACAAAACAAAACAAAAAAAAAAAAGTTTGTGCTAGCTTTGAGAGCTGAAGCAATTTCATGGATTCAGTTTTTCCAACTGTACAGAGGGAAGAAAAGAATGATAGTATAAAAGTTAAACAAAACCCATTCCCTATGGTGGGATACTTTGCTCAGCCTAGATACAGAGGTGGGGGGAGCAGATTGGTCCTGCCTAAATTTGTTATGCCAGACTTTTTTGACTCCCCAAAGGGAAACCTTAGCCACTCTGAGTAGTGGATAGGGGGTGGGGGGTGGGGTCTGGAGAAAAGGAGGGAGGAGCAACCATCTTTGGCATGTAAAATGAAAAAAATAATTTATAAAGAGATTATATAAGAATCCATTATGAGTGAGTTGGTAACACTCATATATGGATATGAGACATCCAATCAACTGGGTCTTCTCTTAATGGTAAATGCTCACACGGACATTAATGTTAGGAAATATAAGTACTTGTTCCTTTCAGCTCTCTTCTACCCACCCAGCTGTAGAACTTCCCTGAAAACAAGGTTGTTTTCAGAACTTTCCCATCCAGTGCCTTGACTCCAGGTGTGGGTGGCGCATGACTTCATCCTATGCTAAGTCCATCCCCTGTCTTGGGTATATAAGCCCATTACTCTCTGTAATAAATCACAGCAGCTTCTTCTTAACATCTTGTGGTGTTAAGTGTTTCAATCCCAACATCCTCAGCCCAGCTCGGTACTCTGGTCGTGCAGGCGAGGCACATTAATAAATATACTGAGAGAATGAGTTCACTGTGCAGAATGACTTGAGATGAAAGCAATGTACAACACAGGTAAGCATCAGAAGTTCAATGACAAGAAGGGTTGGGTTGCAACACAGACAATACAATGGTCTTTCTCACATCATCTGAATTCAGGCTTCTCCAAGACCACCAGAAAAACATTGTGGATACATTTGACACTGCTCTGTAGACCTTTGGAGCATGGAGCCTAAGCTCATGCTCTGTGGTTTAATTAAAGTCTCAGATACTGGGTTCATTGGCTCTTTACCGATACTATTCCATCTTTATAGATCCTATTTGAGAGTGATTTATGGGGAATGAGAAGAAGCACTATGTCTTTGAGATCCATGCGGTTAAACATAGCATGGGTGTTAACCAGAACCTGACTGCTGACAGGCAATAACTTTTCTGTCTTTCCTTATCATTCCTTTAAACATGGCCTTTAGTCATTAAATGGACAAACTCATGGCAGAATTAAGGTTCAAGCAAACATCAAAAAGCAAGCAAAAACCATGCAAAAGGTGAAAATAAAATGCATTTATTTGTGTCCCCTGATATTTGTAAAACAATGTTGACCTATTCATAGAAATGTTGTGCTGTGTATACAGTTGAGTTCTCTCCAAAGTTGTGTTCTTTCACTCTTATTTGGGAAGTGAGTATATAGGCATTAGGCATTATTCTCTCCACTTGAGCAATGCATAAACTCATGTCCTGCAAAGTATGCTTGATGTTGAAGCTTTCCAAGTATAGCAATAATAGAGAGGAAGACAAAGCTCCACCCAGTACCCTTTGCTTAGTAGAGTTCCACACCAGGTGTTCTGGTATTTAATGAGTGACTGATGTCATGTCTGATATCCAAGAAGCTCAGATGACTTCCTGCCTAAAGGACAGAAAGCAACTCTTTGTTTAAATATTTGCCATATCCTTCTATTTTCCTTTTGTATAAGTTATTAAAATATGATAACCTCTATGCTGTCAGAAAATTTCTGAGAAAGGCATTGTTATTTGTTGTGCTCAGGAGGGTTTGTGGAGGGATAAATTGCATGCCATCCTGTGATGGCAGCTGGCAGTCAGCTGTGACTCCTGGTATGCACTCTACAATACATTTCATGGCTGGTAACATTTACAGTAAGGTCAATTAGTTTGCCAAAATAGAGACTCACAGCTGAGAGATGCTTAGTGCAGTGCATTGGTGTTTGGCAGGAGAAACAGAGCTGATAAATCTATATGAGCTTGGTTTGCCAGCTGGTGGGTGGTCCTATCCATGCTGCTGTAAAACCATTCAATTCAATTCAACAAATATTTATTAAGTAGATGTGCAGAACACTCTGCAAAGTGCTGAGGGGCTGGCAAGGCAGCACATCCCATGACTACATCCTTAGAAAATGTTCTAATAACAATAGATGTAGTACTAAGAGACTGTTTCAACATCTATGAAGACAATGTTCACTTCTCGATCTGCATTCACCATTGTTTTGAGCATGATAACACCACTGTGTCAATGAAAAGACTCTGTTGAGAAGGAAAGGAATACTGCCATGCACTGAATAGTTTTGCCTTTCTAAGCATTTCACTCCCAACATGAAATAGAATTGGCCCATGATTTTTATTGTACTCAAGAAACTTAACAGCAGCAAAATGTGCTGCTTCTTGTGGAGGGCTTAATATCTGGCACATCATCTCTTGACTTCATGGTACCCATGTGTGATTAAATTCTGGGACTTCCATAAATCAGGGTATTAGTGGCAGCAAGCAATACTTTGAAGGGATTTGATGTGTCAGGGACGCTATTCATTTGGAAAGACACTTGCCTTGCAATGTAAACACCTGACTTCAGACACCCAGAAAAAAAAATGTAAAAGACTAGCAGGGAGAGCCTGTCCACCATCCCAGAGATAAAGGAGCAGGGGCAGGCACATCCATGGGAGCTTGTTAGTCTGATAGCCTAGCTCACTTCACACAGTTGGTCTCAATTAATACATGGAAGGAAGCATAACAGTGTCTACAGTTGTCTCTGACTTTTACAAGTGGGAATATATGAATGTGCACAGGTTATCCACATCTCACACATGCATCCCTGATATGAACAAAGGAAGAAAAAGCACCTGTGGTAGATCATCATTTAAGTACTTGAGATCTATACTTTAGTAATAAAACACAACATAAAACAGAAACTGCATATAAATACATGAGTAAGAATAATAGGCACCAAGTTAATATAAAAACCAAAAGATAAGAGTAAGTTTCAGTGAAAAACAACACTAATAAATGTGACTACCATTTGCTAAGGACTTAGAGGACAAATGTGGCAGACTCAATGCAAACATTTTATCCAATACTGAAAACAAATCAACAAAACTTCCCTGCACATTTTAACACACAGCTAAGTTCAACCAACTACTTGATAAAGTGATAGAAAACTTCAAGTACAATCAGGTCCTTTTCTCCAAAGCTCATATTGATCGCCTCATAGGCTAGTAAGAAAAAAATATCCCAGAAAACACTCTATTTCTAAGATGTTTCCTCTACCCACTCAACAGACTTCTTCCAAAAATATCAAGAGCTTTTCACCATGGCGAACACCCCCTGGAAGTATGTTGTTCTTTGACTCTGAATGTACAGCCTAGTGTAGAGCACTTCTTTTAGTGCAGAATACTGAGGAGCACACACACACAGTCCCTGTGCTATCTCAACTTAGTCTATACCAGGCACCTGGATTCACCCATCTACATCTACCAGACAAGGAGGTACTTATTCTAATTTTCTTGTCACTAGAGAGTGAAACTAGATCCTTCTACACAATAGGTAAATTCCTTACCAGTGAGATATACATTTCTCTATCTCTATATATCTGTCTGTCTCTCTGTATGTATGTATGTGTGTGTGTGTATACATACATATATAAATATATGTATATAGTCAGCCAGCCTCCACTGAGATTATGACTGTAGGATCTTGCTTTTTAAAACATCATTTCATTAGGTCATCTATTTGTGTTGTATCAATGTAGTTTAATAATTTAAGAATATTCAAAGTGTATATTAATGTAAATTAATTTGAAAGTTGGTTGTGCAGTCTATCCTAACCCAAGTCGTGGAGTCAGACTTAGGTTAAATCACAAGGAAATCATCGGTTAGATGTGCTTAAGTTGCTTTATCTGAATCTCTAGTCTCTCAGTTACAAAATGGTAATAATAAGCATAATTCATAGGCTCTTTATAATGATTATACACAATGATGCTTGACATCAAGAATGAGCTTAGGAAACAGAATCCTTGCTGTTACAGTGCTGTTCCTTAGCCACTGAACAATTTAAAGACAACACAATAACATACAGTATCCAAACTCTCTGTGTATACCCCATTTTTAGGTGGCTGTTACTCTATTCCTTTTACTTCTACTTTTTCATTTTTTGAGACAGGGTTTCTCTGTGTAACTTTGGCTACCCTGGAATTCACTCTGTTCACCAGGTTCACTTTGAAATCACAGAGATCTGCTTGTCTCTGCCTCCCTAGTGCTGGGATTAAAGGTGTGTGCCACCACACCCAGCTACTCTTTTTCTTTCTATTTTTAAACAGCTTTATCCTTTTTCTTGCTCTCTCTCTCAAGCCTATGTATATTTAAACACATGTAAACCTTTAGAGATTTTTCTTTATCTTATTCTGTCTTTACTGTAAATCTTTATCTTTTTCTAGCCATGAGTCTTTTATATGCTAAACAACAACATTGCTTTCCAATATGGTAGGAGTATGTTTATTGCCAGCAGTGAGAGCTGTACTCACTGCCTTGGTCTATGCTGCTATCAAGCAGAATGTTGCTGGCTTGAAGTTGTGGTCACTATCACTGCCAGCTGCTTGTACACATCATTGAATTGTTAGCAGGGCCTCTTAAAAGAGCTATGAGGTTTTCTGCCACTTATTCCAAGTCATGAAACCTCCCTTAAGTCTCTGCTTGTCTCTGGCAAAGCATAGTCCACCCGAGAAAAATACTGTTACCAAGAAGCCTTGTTTGTCTCTGTTCTTTTGTTTCTAAAATCCCTTATTAAAGCTTTTGTTAAGTTTTAAATGGAAGTTCTTAGTACCCATGTTGTAGGCACCCTTTTCTTATGAACAGCTTTCTTCCAGCCTGATCCTCCAGTCATGTCAGTCCCAATAATACAGAGACACTGTACTGATCGGAGATGTGTGATATATTTTGCTAGGTTAAGGTTAAAACCCTTCTTTTTATTTAGACAGAAAAGAGAAAATGATGGGAGATGTCATTCTGTATATGTTTCTCATACTGGGTAATGAATAAAGCACTGTTGGCCAATAGGAAAGCAAGATAGGCGGAACTAGGAGACAAGGAGGAAAAAGGGGTAGAAAGGAGGAGTGAAGATGGAGAGACTGGGGAGATGAGATGCTGGCCAATTTCCCCGGTAAGAAGACCACGTAAGACCGCGTGGAATACATAGAAATGGGTTAATAATTAAGATAGAGCTAGCCAATAAGAAACTAGTAATGGGCCAACAGAATTATATCTAATACAGAGTCTCAGTGTGTTATTTGGGTCTGGCGTGGCAGCAGAACAAGACCAGGAGGAGGGCAGAAAAACCATACTACTCCACACTGTACTAATCATGAAAGTGTTGGCCAGTTACTAATGTGTCTTATTGGCTATTTCTGTCTTAAATGTTGATTCATTTCTATTCATCTAAGTGTTTTCAAGTAGTCTTATCTTACCGGAAAGACTGTCCTTGGCCCTAATAGTTTTCCTGATCATTTTTGTATACATTCTGACTTTGAATACTGGGAGATAACATTCAGGAGTGAAGATGCAAATCATCTACTCAATTCATTTTGAATTCTTCTATCCAGCTCATACAATATTAAAGTTAGAGAAGCCTGTTAGTGTATTGATTATCTACCTAATTCTATAATTTAGTCGCAGAAAACAATAACTGAAATACTAATTTATATGAAACTAATGAATTACAAATTATCTTGAATTTTAAAGATGATATGAGAGGAGGAAGTATATTATTATAGTGTAATGAGTTTTTGTATGCTGTTAGCTGCTGAGAATTCACTAATTGAGTATGATATATTAAACATATTTTTGTATTTTACTTTTTGAAAATTTGTATCACTCCTCTTTCCAGCTCTTGTGTCCTCTCACTTCTCAAATTGAGGCCCTTTTATCCTTTAGTTATTAGCGTTTTACACACACACACACACATACTCACTGACACATATATATTTAAATGCAACCTACTGAGATCATTTATAGTTGTTGCGTGTACAGATAAGGATTTCAGATTGGATATAGATCTTCATCTTGGGGTGGGACTTTGATATTTACCTATCCACACTGACAAGTTGATGTTTATTTCTAAAATATTTTCAGAGTTGTTTCTTTATAGAGACATCTTCTCTAGCCATCATATTCAAATTGTTTTTGTCCAACTTTGCACATAGAAATCAGATCCAAAGACAGAAAGGATTTATCCATAACTCATATGGGTAGCAAGAAACTGTCAATGAGGATTCTAACCTTAACTTACCATCCCTCTTCTTACATTTTATGTAACAATATAAAGTAATGACTCCATACCATTTTTGTATTAGTATTTCCATCCATTCAGTTATGTTTTTAAATTTAAACTTGCATACATTGATATAAACTTCATCTGTACATAGTCTGTCACATGCTGGTCTCTTGAGTAAATTTTTCTTGTGAAATACTGAGTTTTACATCTAGGGTTACAGATGTTTGTAAACAGATATAGGCTTGCTCAACATATCAGTAGTTTTTCACATTATTAACTGAGCAGGAATTATGTTTATGGAATTACCTAGTTTTATGAACCTACTATATTTTATATCCCTATAAGAATTCTTGAGGATTCTTTTATGATGGAATATACCTTTTCATTAAAATACTTCTGTTATCATAGTTTTTCCTATATTATGTTCAGGGTCATTAAACACAAGCTATTTATTGTCTTAGCTTGGATTTGTTGAAAGCAGAAGCTGAGATAAGAAATAAAAAAGGGGAAATGAGAGACAAGAAGAGAAAATGTGGGCAGGATATGGTGGCTGACTTTGATGTAGCCAGTTCTAATTTTCTACATTTACAAGTATATTTTGTTAATTGTTCAGTTTTCTAATATTTAAACCAGATTTTGAGACAGTCCACTTTTCTTTCCAATACCAAATATCAGATCTTCAAAAATTTTCTAACTGCGCACAAGCAGTTTGACCCTTATCAGAAATTCATTTATTAGATTTTATTTTATATTTTTAAATTGAGATTACAATATAATTCCACCATTTAAGCCCTTCCCTTTATTATGCCCCAAATATCCCACATATCATACCTTACTTTCTTTAATTCATGCCATCATTTCTAAAAATTGTGTGTTCCTAAATATATAAATAAAAATTAATCCATGTATATAATGTTATTGCATGTATATGTTTTCAGCATTGACCATATGGTATTGTATAAACAATTCATCTTCCATGATGAAAACTATTTCCTAGCAGTCATTATTCTTTAGTTGCCTGTCGTTCTTGGTCTGGGATTACCTATTCCATGTAATAATGTCTGTTGGCATTGTTCTTGTGTCTTGTTTAGGCAGCTATGTTGATGAGACTACTTGAGTGTAGCTTCTCTAATATTTCCTAGGAAATACAATCTTGCAGAAATTTCCATGTTCCTCTGGCTGTTACAAACTTTGTGTACCTTTTTCTGCAATGATTATCTGAGTAGTAAGTGCAGGGGGTTGTATTATAGTGGATGAGTTAGAACTGAGTTCCACAATTCACATTTTGATTGGATGTGTTTTCTGTAATTCTTTCTATCTGTTGCTACAAATATTCCTTTCAACTTGTCTTATATTATCATTAGTCTAAAGAAGTTCTATTTTTGGAAATATTTTACTTGAAAAAAATCTCTGTATCAAAATATGTAGAGGATGACAATCCTTAAGAACATCTGTCTTCAACATTGATGTGCTAAAAATATTGCTTTTTAAGCCAATGACCATACCACTGAACATTGTGATAAAATATCCAGAAGCCTAAAATAATGGCAGTTACATATTGAGGTCAACAACAGCTGTTTAGTTGTTGTGGTTGACTGAAAAAATATGGCCCCCATTTGGCTCATAAGAAAAGACCCATTAGAAGATATTTCCTTGTTAGAGAAGGGGTATCACTGGGTGCAAGCTTTGATGTCTCATATACTCCATCCAGGTCCAGTGACTCACTGTCTCTTCCTGCTGCCTTTGGATCCAGATGGAGAATTCTCAGATACTTCTCTAGCACCCTGTCTGTCAGAATGCTGCCATTGTCTAAACCTCTGAACTGTAAGTCAGCCCCCAATTAAATGTTTGTTTCTTTTACAGGAAATGCCATTACCATTGTCTCCTCACAGCAACAGAAACCCAGACTATCACAATTATACTTAAGACCAGATAAATAAGAGCTAGTTTATGCCTAGTAATGTAATATATACAACTATCTGTGACTAGTAAGTTAATTCATTCTGAAGGAAAACTGGCCGACTACTACTACTTTTCTAAATTAGCATAATTTCTAACTTCATTCTGCCTATAGATAAGTGGAGTTCTCACTTCTTAATAAGAAAGCTTTTTTTTTTTGTAGATGACAGAGATCATCACAGGAATCCATAACTGTCAAAATACAGTTAACAAGGAATCACATGATACCCAACATCAAAGGACACACCTATAACATAACATTTACAACTTAAAGCACAGAAAATTTGATAGAAGAGAGGGAAGAAAGGTCATAAGAGCCAGGGGACTAGGTGTCACCTGTGAGATATGTATGTCTTCTGTCTGTGCCAGGAAAGATATATTCCTTCTATGTATGCCAAGAAAGCTGTAGAGGTGGAACCTCACCAATATGATTACCTAAATAAATCTATCACAATGAAACAGCAGCTGACATGTCAAATGCAGATGTCATATTTATGTTAATTAGCTATTTGTCATATATGTATTTGATATCATATATATGTATAATGATAATTAAAAGAGGAGTCTGAAGGATATGAGAGACATTGGAGGAGATAAGGGTGCTTAAAATCATGTAAAAACTGTGCTCATATTTGAAATTCTATAAACAAAGTTTTAAATTATAAAAAATTGTTTTTATAAAACTCTCCTTATGTTTTCTATGTATGGCCACTGGTTTCTCTTATTACAACTCCGATTTTTATTTTTTTTTTAATAAACTCTCTTCTCTTTTGATATACAATGGCTGAAGAAAATTCACATAAAGAAATGCTTTGCTCATGTGGTATTATTTTTTCTCCACGGAATAAGGTGTTATCATTGCAAGCATAGCTGACTTGTGCTTCTAGTCTTTCTCTGATATTAATTAACTAAGCAACCTTGAGAAAGGCATTCTACCTTCCTAAGCCTTCATTTTCTTATCTTTAAAATGAGCTATAGTGCTTTCCATATAAGCTACCACACAGGTTTGTTTGAAAGAACAAACATTATCACACAAATACATTTTTGGAGGTGCACAGCACCATATAATTGGGACTGCTATCATGAATAGAAAATAATAGTGTCCCCGAGTATGCAGTGCTCAGAAAGCATTTAGTGATGACCTCTCATGTTAGTGATGAGGGTGCTATAATGCTAGAAGTTTTTAAAACGTAGTCAAAGTCATAAAATTGGCTGTGGCCACCACACAAGAAAAACACACTGAATCTTCTGGTTTTAGATTTATTAAAATCTCCCAATCTATGTGGTCTATTCAAATAATTAAATCATTTCTTTTCTTTCCCCAATTGTCTTTCTGTGACTCATGATGACTCTTCCATGAAAACTTGATCAGGTAAGAATCATGGTCTTTAGTCATTGCCTATGTAGTCTCCTAGCCCCATGGGACTATGAAGTTAAGTTCTGAGCAGCTATCTTAGAGTGTTTGTATACATGCCAGTGGAAATTTTCCTGTCGTGGTCTGGCTTTGCTAAAATACCTTGGAAATGACAAAGGCATTTTTTTTTCTTATTTGATCACCTAATGATCTACTCCACAGGCATTATCTCTAGACAAGATATCTCCAAGATATGTTTGTATATTTGAACAGCAGATGTGATGCTTGCTCAAGCAGTTGCCAAATTCTGCAGTGCCTTTAACTGTTTTCAAATTTCTAGATGTCCTCCTTCATGCCATGGATGAGCTAACCTTAGAGCTGGAAAGTGACTTCTCATTCATCTTAATTGTATACTCACAGTACATGGAATTTTAAGCACTGAAATTAAGTGACAACTTCACCAAAAAATTTTGGTCTCTGATTCCTTCTTTATCGCCTTTCCTTCTTTGAGGTGATAAGTAACAAAAGGCAACTATTGCCTTTTGTTACTTATCACCAAGTAATTATTACTTCTAAGCCTAAAGGAACACAAACTTGTTGCATTTAGTAATACATCTTAATTCCTTAATTCTTTTTTCTTCTTATGATTTTAAAACAATCTTATTTTACATACTAATACCAATTCCCTCTCCCTCCTGTAGTAAAGAGGATACCATATTCATTGCTTCTGAAGGTCATCAATCCATTATGTCTTTTGACAGTGAGAAAAATCTCAGAGAATTTAAACATTTTCTGCAGCAATAGCCAGATGAAAGTCATACAGAAAAGGGGCCGGAAAAACACTGTGATAAGTTGGACATGCAGACTGATGACAGTGTTGTATATCTCCTTGTTTTATTTGCTTTCCTGGTCTTCCAATAACTATTTCCAATTTTGATTTGCATCGTCTACTCCCCCAAAACATAGTCCTCGGGCTTTTATGTTTATAGGTCCCAGTTTCCTTTTCATTCCTTTTATGTCCCTTTGCACCTCTTTTTCTTCTCTCCCCAATTATTCTGTGAGGTTTTATTTACTTCAGCCTGTGCTAGCTGTGTATTTGAAAGAAGCCATTCACCAGCTTCTCTGGAGAAGTACCAATAAAGTAAAAAACCATTATCACAAAACAGTTCCTCAAAGTTTTGTCACATCCCCGACAGCTTCATGAAGATCTGCTGAAAGGATTTGTTTTGTTTGTATTTGCCATAGGGGTTGCTAAGGGCAACAGGCAGTCCTGAAAGGTATGGCAAAACTGGAGTTAATATGACATATCTTTTTCTTTCTTTCAGTTTTTTTTTTTTTTTGGATGGGGGATGGGAGTGTCATTTTTTTTCTCTCTACTACATTTTTTTTTCAGTTTGTCCATAACTATTTTCTGCTATTTCATATTTTTTCAGAAAAAATTAGAGATTTTTCTTTTTTCAAATATTAAATATTCTCTAAACTAGCAAAAATTATTTACAAGTAGAATTCTAAGAGGTAGTTCATTAAGAAACAAGTGACTTAGAATGGAAAGAAAGAAGGAAGGAAGGAATGAAGGAAGGGGGGAGAAGGAAGTGAGGCTGTTATTGTGTATTTTCAAGATGGCAACAAGGAACTAAAACTTATCTGTGTAAATTGTTATCTTCAGAGACTTTCAAATAAATGCCTAGTCTTCTCATAGCAAAATCTGGTTAATGAAGACAGAACATTGGATATTCTCTTAGAATAGTTTTGCTCTGAGGAGTTATGTCTATGGACATTATGTCTCAATATCTCCAACGCTAAGTTATGCTGATAGGAGATGTTTGGCCTTATTGAGGGGAAAGGGGCTTATGATAAATAGGTTTAGCTAAAACCTGGGCATTCTGGCTGAGGTTCCGAAAGATGCCCAGGCTGAATTTCAACACAATTTTGGAACTCAAGAGATAAATCCTGAGTAGAGACAAATTGTCTCTACTTTCAGCAACATTGTCTTGTCATACTCATATAACCTGCAGTGAAAAATATCTTTAAGATTACTTTATTTGGTTCATTACAGTCTATTGCCATTGTTCTTTGTTACCTACCAAATCTTCACTGTAAGACAATATTTGTGTAGACCTCACATACTTGATTGCTTCTCAGCCTATTGGCTATGATCAAGTGTAGACATCACACATTTGAATTGTAACACATGATAGTTAAAGCCATTGCTTACCTGGAAGCTACATCCCTACTGGTTAGCTCTTATAGTACTGGAAGGTACTGGAAGGGGATAAAACTCATCATCAATATTACACAGCTGTTAATCCTGCAAGTTACAGTAATGACTGGCTTGGCAGGACATGGCCATTAGTATAATTGTGTGATGAAATTCATGGGAATAACCAACCACTTTCTAGTTGGATTTAAGTCCTCTTTCACAAGATGATACCCATACCTAGTGAAACTATTGAGCCAAGAACATATTGCTTAGGCCATAAGCCGTAGGGGACAACTTATAATTTCTAAGAAGCTATGTGGACATAGTATTACACTGATTTGTAATAACTTGTCATTGTTCCCATAAAATTGCATTTATCATTCTTCATCTGAGAATCTTCTATTCACGGAAGATAGTGATTATCCCAGAGACCCACACTTGCTAAAGTGCAGAGAATGAGAAAATGAAAAAAAAAAGTCAACTCTAAAGGGAATACATATTTCCTACCTTCCTATGACCCAGGGATAAATGCAGAAGAGAAGACAAAAAGAATTTAAGATCCTGAGGTAGTGGATAAACAACAAAAAAAGATTATTTTGTGTATAAAAAAGAGAAGCTGTACATATATATGTTCAAAAAGACTTGGAGATCATGCATAGGACATGTGCAAATTTAACTCAGACCAAATCCCAACATGGAAATGGGAGTTGAATACACAATTATACCCAGAACTGTGAAGCTATTGTACTATTATTACCGGCTGTGCAAGGGGAGATGATAATTCTGAGTGTATTCCCTGGTGAATTAGTCATTGTCCATTGGAAGAGCATCCATCCAACCATATTTAAGCAGCACAAATTGATTTTGAAGTGTTTATTATAAATGGACAGAGATGTTTGGGAAAGGCAGGAGGATGTACGTGGTAGAGTTTGGGTGAACATGATCAGCATTCTCAAAGACCTAAAAAACATTATAAAAGTAATTTCTTGGTTTCCTACAGTTTCAATGTAATAGTACATAACAGATCATTTCTAGAGGAAGCAAAACTACAGAACAACTATGGAAAACTTCCACAAACTTGTAAGTCATTTACACTTTTTTTCTGGCTCTCAAATATGATTGCTCTAAATCCCTTCACTGTTTAAACATAATAAATTTATATTTCATTATACCTTGTACTTTTTTCACTCACTAAATATGAACTCTTGATGGGTGGAAGAGCACAAAATAACTACATATTTCTTCTCTAGGTTGGGCAGATATTGTATAAGAATATAAATTCAGAAAAGAGATGAAGAGCTGTTTCATCATATCCCACATAGTAAAAATTGAACAAACATGGAGGGGAAGGCACCAATACTATGCTACTTTTCCTTCCTTCCTTCTTTCCTTCCTCCTTCCATCCCTTCCTCCCTTCCTTCCTTTTCTACTTCTGTCTTCTGTGTTACTATAATTCAATCACATCATTCCTCAATTCCCTTTCCTAATAGTATGACAAAATACAATTAAGTTTTGGCTTGCTTTCACTCTGGGAATTTCTAGACATCATACCTGAGAAGGTATGGTGACAGTGGAGCTCAGTCTTTGTTGGCAGGGACATGAGACTGACTGAGGATGACAGGAAGGTAGCAGAGAAAATGAAATTTTAGCTCGAGTAAGCCTTCAGAGGCCCACCTCCACTTGATGGATGATGTCTTTCTGTGAATATATGTTTCTATTATTGGTTGATGCATAAAGCTGTTTTGGCCAATGGACCGGCAGAATGTACCCAGGCAGGAAGTACAGGTGGGGCTACCAGACCAGGAGAATTCTGGGAGAGGAAGTCGGAGAGTGAATTGTGGGGAGTGGCCATGTAGCTACCAGGAATGACATTCTCTGTCAAGCCAAGATGATGTGGAGATACATAGATTAATATAAATGGGTTAATAATTAAGAGAGAGCTAGTCAATAAAAAGCCTGAGCCATCAGCCAAACAGTTTATAATTCATTTTAACCTTTGTATATTTATTTGGGACTAAATGCCTGTAGGACCAGGTGTGACAGAAACATCTGTCTACATCCACTGATAGATTTCTGATATCCTAGATATTGTCCAAGAACAGTACCATATGCAGGGAAGCAAATGCTTGATCCATGAAGCAGTAGGGAGATACTGCAGACTGATAACATGAGTGATTGCTAATGGTTAGATACATGGAAAAGTGAACAAGTCAAGGGAACACTAGCTTGTATGCAGCTGTTAGAATTCTCATTAGACTCATTTTGCCTTTTTTACTTTTCCAGATTTTCAACCCACATGTATCATTTGTATTGAGTCCTAATCAACCAAATGTCAGAGTTCCATACATGGGTGACTGTTTATTCTCCCTCCTTTCTTGCCTTTTCACATTCATGTCAAGCAGCCCAAAATTACATCGGGAGAAATAATTTTCTTCATATTAATATATTGTTGACATGTCTTTAATACCAGCACTTTGGAGGCAAGTGGATATATGTAAATTCAAGGCTACTCTCATCTACATAGTGAGTTTGAGGTCAGCCAGAACTTTACAGTGTGCTATTGCATCATGTATAATTATCCCCTTTTCCTTAAATTACTCTGTTTGGTAATTTGTCATATCATTATATCATTATAAAAGAGAAGGCAGAAAAGATGTAATCATAAACACACACACACACACACACACACACACACACATATATATATATATATATATAGAGAGAGAGAGAGAGATTGGATTCTATATGCAGTTCAATTTCTCTCTTCTTGGGTGTATTCTTTGATTAATTCCTTGATTACAGAATTTCCTTTGTAGCCCAATTTATAGATGAAACCCTAGTTGTCATTAACTTTATTGATTATAGAGTCAATTTTGTTTTTAAATACTATTGTACATCATGGGATACATGGCCCAGAATATTTTAGTTACAAGGACACTTAATCCTGATTATGCTGGTGGCTTGTACATGCAGAATTTGTCACTGGTTTCTTCACAAGCACAAATGTGAGGTTGAGGCAAGTTCTTAAAATGATCAGATGTTTCAACTTGCTTGACCTTATTCTTTATTTGTCTGTGTAGCAGCTTGCATATTCTGGTTTGTCACCACTAAAGATTGGTAATATATAATCTTTCTTTTTTGTCATTGTCTGCCATCTTCCTTCAGTTATTGTTTCAAGGGTACATCTGTCTAAATGATCCATGAGAACAAACATAAACACAATTATTGCTTTCCAACAGGGAGAAATGCAAAGCCATCTCTGGCTGCTGGGCCCACAGAGAGTATCAGAGGCTCCTTTAAATGCAGTTTTTCTTTGTCTTCACAATCTCCATATGTTGTGTATCTCTCTGCTAATTCTATCATAATCCAATGCAGATGTTACCAGATCAGTTAAAAGCTGTGGACTACAAAGTAATTATAGCTACCAACACAATGGAACACCTTTAATTCAGTAAAGGGATGCTAATCAAAACATAGGCAGTCCAATAAAAGCATTTTTAACAACTGGACATAAATACCTGTTAACATAACTCATTTCCATAGTGCACCACATTTTATCTGGCATTTTCTTCAGGACATATTTTACAATCTTAGTTCTTCACAGTGTCAATACACTAGACTTATTTGAGTAATAGTGTGAGATACATTCTTAGCTTTCAGTAAGATGATTTTATGTTTTGTCTATACAAAGTGGTGGAAGAATATAAAACCTTAGTCAAGGATTATTGATGGTTATATGGAAGAAGTTGAATAGGCGATTCTGGAGTTGAAAATTTGCCTGCTACTAAAATTCTAGTTATTTCTGCATAGCTTTGTTCACTCTTACTTGGGCCTACGCAGTGAAAGCTTTGAGTTATGATGCCAGCTTCCCACTTAATGAAAAACAGGTGTGTTCTATGGGTTATCTTTCTTTTGCTTTCTCTCATGATATATTATCAGAAATAACACTTTCAGCAGTAATCGATTAAGAATAATCATGAATGACAAAATCTTTCAGTTCCAAAGATGTTCTCCAGATTCAATGGATAGAGAAAAGTTGGATGTGAGCCATCATTGTAGATGACTAGTTTGGGAAAGCATATTTGTATTAACACTCTGCATTAGACCATATGAGTTTCTGTACTTGTTACTTTTATATTGCTGTGACAAAACACTATGATCATGGCAACTTATAGAAGATAGATTTCCTTTTGGTTTATAGTTCTGGAGGTCTTCTTATAGACCACCCAGTTCCTGTACCCTCCTGTCCTCCCCTGTTACTCCCACCAACCTCCACCCCATCCCCTTTCTGCTCCCAAGGGAGGGTGATAGAAGCAGAAGCAGACACCCCTCAGCTAAACACTGGGCTGAACTCTTGGAATCCAGTTGCAGGCAGGGAGCAGTGATGAGCAAAGCAGTCAAGACCAGGCTGGAGAAACCCACAGAAACTGCTGAGCTTAACAAGGGGGAGGAGCTCACGGATTCCAGTCTGATAGCTGGGAAACCTGAATAGAACTGACCCAGTCTCCCTGAATGTGATGTTAATTGGGAACACTGGGCAGTCTATTGGGCCTTTGGTAGTGGATCAGTATTTATCCCCCGTATATGAATGGACTTTGGGAGCCCATTCCACATAGAGGGATACTCCCTCAGCCTAGAAACAGGTGTTACTCTTCTGAGATTCATCATTTAGTTCACAGGAGATGTACATAACTTTGGTAGTGGTCTGATGAAATTTCAAAGGACGTGGGGGTTTTATTTAAAAACAAATATTGTGGAACAACAAACCAGTGAAAAAAAAATCACCATGGTGATATTTCCAAAACACAGGAGAATCCAGATGAAATAAAACTGACTGTCCCTTGTAGGGTTATAAAATACCATGTGAAAGCAGTTTTGATAATGGAGTAGAAACTATCTAGCACAAGGCAAAAGGAACAGAGCATGCAGAAATGAAGACGTGCAAAAGAAAACACTGTATTCTGTGGGGAAATTAGTGATTTATTTGGGGAGTGACGATAGAAACACATCAAAGCTGAATCCAGAGAATCTTGGAATGCCCTGCCTTGAAGAGTATGGTACACAAGCATTCCTGTTACACAGTTGGGTCTCAAAATTACTCACTCAGGCCTGCTTCTATAAAGGTTTGTAAGAATCTGATCAAGAAAGTGTAGACATATGAAGCAAAGGCTGACAGCTCAGTAAAATAGGGGAAAATAATAAGAAGGTATCGATGGACATGTATCTTAGTTGATTTAATGGCTCTTCCTTTTCAGGATATTTGTGACTAGCAATAGAGTCAAATTGGAGTCAAAGTCTGCTTCATAACACTAACAAAAATATGTCCTGACTTTAAATTTGGACCACTAACAACTCTAAAATGTATGTCCTTTTCTATTAAATAATCACATAGGGGCTGGGGAGAAGGTTCAGTGTTTAAGAGTGTTTGCTGCTTTTTTACAGAAGGCCAGAGTTTGGTTCACAACATATATGTCTGCTATCCTGTAATCTATAACTTACAAGCACAAATACAAATAAAAAAATAATAAAATAAATCTTTATTTAAAAGAACAGGGATTGCCTTTATTCTTTTTTTTCAAATCCCCTAAATTGCATTAGAAACTTCTGTGAAAAACATAAAATCAACATGTACAAGACATTCAGTTGCCAGTCTGATTTTGATGTACCAACCTTTCTTGAAGGTTTTCCTATCTTTACAGAAGTCAATGTTGCCCCTCATTTCACCAGTAGAATCTTCAAGAGATTTTCAATTTCTTCCCCAACTTTTTCAGTGATAGTCTCTGAAAGCACAGACACAGTTCAGTTCTGGAGGCTAACACTGACTTCTCATTAGACCCAAGTGACTTGCACGTTGGTTGAAACTCGCTTTGTGTTGTGCAAACAGTAATTGTTTATAGGAGGTCTAGATGGAATTTGGGGTTCAGACGTTTCCAGACTGCAGAGACTCCATTTGTCCCATCAATACTTGTGATCTCTGTAGAGAAAAAGTACAGGAGAACACTGAACATAGGGGAGAAAATATGCAGAATTTGATTTCTCAGACAATGGGAAAGCATACCCTTGATGCATAAGGGGCCACTTTCCTTCACTTTTCAGGTAGGTTTATACTGTTTTCAAAGAAATCTCTAGAAAAAGTATCATTACCTGTAGGACTATGTCTCATCCAGGAGATTTTACAGACTGTTTCTAGGGGTTTGTGTAAGCATAACAATGACAATAGTATGTTTTGGCTATTTATCGGAAACGTTACCACTAGACCGCAATCGTGTCTGGTTTAGGGCCCCTGTTTCCTTGTTTACATAGTTTTCCAACATGGAGAGGATGATTGCAGAAATATCACACAGTGTAAGGTGTACAGTTTTTCTGCCCGCCGCCTGGTCTTGTCCTGCCGCCATGCCGCCAGCCCCAAATAATGCACAGAGACTCTGCATTTGATACAATGCTATTGGCCAGGTGCTAGTTTCTAATCGGCTAGCTCTGTCTTAATTATTAATCCATTTCTATGTATTTCCACAAGCGGAGGAATGGAGGTTCTATTCTCTCCAGGCTCTCCATCCTGACCCTCCTTACTACTTCCTCTTCCTCCTTGTCTCCTAGTCCCTCCTATCTTCCTTTCCTATTGACCAACAGTGCTTTATTTATTAACCAGTATGAGAAACATATACAGAATGACATCTCCCATCAACACAGAGCTACAAACCACAGTATGCTGAGCTACATCAAAATCAGGGGCACCCCATTGCCATTGTAGCCCTTTGGGTTCTGTGGCTATCCTGTCAGTGTGTGCTGTCAGCCTAACCCAGGAGAAGGGCTTTTCTCAGAGTCATATCAAAGCCACAGAGGTAAACCAGGAGTGCTGGATTTCCACATAGCTACCATGCTTAGACACCTGGACTTGGAAACCTCCTCCTGACTCTGACATATTCTAGGCAGAAATAAGAATTACTGAAATCTCCTTTCTTACAGTGCTGCTGGTTTATTTGACCTGTGATTTTGACTTCCTTTCTTTGCTTTTATTATCTGTTATTTTTCCTGGGAAATGCAAATAACATGAATGTAAAAGGACTCTGTAAAGTGAAGATGTCTTGTACATGATGAGGTTACTAACAGGGCATGGATGTGTATGTCTGAGTAAGATCTCCTTGGAATTCTGTGTTAGAGGTAGTGTACAGCAACAAGAAGCACTACAAACCAATGGGTAGAAGTAGCTATCATTTAAAGAAAGAAAGAAACATGTGCACCACCATCAGAAAAACTGAAGAGCTGTTGTGAATTCTGACCCCTCCATATGAAATTGTAATTATTGGAAAAAAACTCTGAGGCAAAGGCAGTTTCACCATGCTTCAAAGTACCTAAAGAGATATTTTTCTTTAGCTAAAATTTCTCCTTGTATAGTTGAGAAACAAATACAACTCCCATAAGAATTTTTAAGGCTATGCCTTATCAAACACAAATAATTTAAAATGAAGTATAATTTATTATAATTAATATGTATAGTAAATATCATAGTTCAATGTTTATTATATATATTACAAAATAAATATTGGAGGGTGACCACAAAACTGGCTTTTATGAAGGAAAATGTTATTTCATTTTAATACCACCATTCCCCAAAAAGTAAGTAAAATTGGTATATCCTATGTCAGTAAGGACAAGGTAGGAAGACAGTTTTCAAATGAAGCCTGAAGTGGAGAGAAGAAATACCTGAATGTAGAGTATGTAGTGGAGAGTTGAATGCAAGATGTCACTAAGCAAACTACCATGAAGAAAGTTCATTGTTTCAGTTCCAACCATGTGTCAAGGGAATATGAACACTAAAACTCTGAACATATAATACACCCATATTCTAATAGAATTATACATATGGCCCCATTGTGGAATAAATTCAATGCAAGCACCTAATGCTAGTACCTAGGCTGGTACCTAAATAAAAATCCCAATACTATATGATAAATGGACAATAGGTTCATATTCAATATCCACAGGAGGGACTGAGAAACTCAACCTGGAGATAAATTTCCGTTGTTTGCGGGATGGCCGAATCTCTTCATTGATTATGAATTAACATCCAAACACAAATAAATAGATATCAAACAAAATGAGTAAACATCCTATAAAACTCCACCAAAGCAAAAAATAAAACTTTACCTGAGAAAACGAGTCAACCCACAATACAAACCTTGTATATGACCTATAGTGTTGGAGCCCATTCCCTATCGTGCTTTAATGCATGGGAGAGGGGCTTGGCCCTGCCCCAACCTATTGTGGGGGGGCTTTGTTGTCTCCTCATGAAAGAGTTTATTTATGAGGAGGAGTGGATTGTGGTGGGCTGTGACAGGGAAGATGGCAGGGGGAGAGGAGAGCAGGAAGAGGAGTGGGAGTGAGAACTGTGGTTTAGAAGAATAAATAAATTATAAAAAGGACAGTGAATCTACAAAATTTATCTACAATGGGTATATCCCAGCACTTGGGAAGCAGAGGTAGGAGGATCTCTCTAAATTAGAGACCAGCCTCATCTACAAAGTGAGTTCAAAGATAGCTAGGGCTGTTAGGAAAATCCCTGTCTTGAAAAACCAAACTCTAAAACCAAAAGTTCTAATTGTTAACAAAATAGTTCTGTAATAAAATATTATTCTTGAATCTGTCAGCTAGAGTACTTCATGAGTCAGGCTTTAAACTTACAAATTAAAAAACAAATTCAGATCTATTTGTTTTCTTCAAGTACTCCTTTAATTCCTTTATTGGTCCAGAGAGATGGCTCATTGGTAAAGGTGTATGCTGCCCAAGAACACAAGCCTAATACTACCTGAGTTACAGAAACATAGGAAAAAATACACACACACACACACACACACACACACACACACACACACACACATACTTTCTTAATTAATTATTGACTGTATTGCCTAGTCTCCTCAAGTCAGGACATCCAGCAAGATTATCCAGGTTCCAGATAAATCTATGATTAAGACCCTGAGTAATGTTCAATATTTATATTTGTCCTTAGGTTTTAGGAGGAACAGTTGAGACCTATTGAGACCTGAACATTGGGAGAAGACATCTGCACTCCTGAAAGTTCAAGGTTAAAGTATCACATGAAAAGACTCAGGGGCCAAGGAATCACAGCTGTAAAATCTGAAAGTGCACTCAAGAAATCAGGCTAAATGAGCTTTGAAGTGATGTGTGGATGTGGACAGCCAGTGTGCTCTAGCCCAGCCCTCTGGAATCACTGTTAGAAAAGCACCCTTCTTTTCATTTCTAGTCTTCAAAAATTCAAACCATACAATATGAAAGGTAATGCTATTGCCACTCTTTCTTGCACTTTGCAAATCTGGCATCTCCACGGGCCTGAAACCTGCCTGTTTGGAGTTGCTGCACCTGTGACTGCCAACAGTGCTCTCAGAGGACAAATTGTGAATTTGATTACATGTTGGACCAACATATATGTGCTATGTCTTTTAGCAAGGTAGTAGACTCCAAAGACAGACATTATGAAGCATAATGTTTTACAGAAAGGATGCAATAATGATGGGGTGATTTTATTCCCTTATGTTCATTTTTTGCTTTTATTTCCCTTTAGGAAAATATGTAACAAGTGATCATGAGTTGGCAGAAACAGTAAAGAAATAGTGGTAGATTGGAACATTGCTATGAAGGAATTCTACAAATCCAACCAGCCATTCACCCTGCTGACATTTATTGCAGAGCCCCTTCCCATGCTATTGGAGAGTGTTGTGCAAACACCTACACAATCTGAGACTATCTGAGTTTCCTTTTATTGACTTTTATATCTCTTTCAATTTTCTACTTGCTATCCACAGGCACCATTATTCCTCTGTGTTTTAAACAATAAGGATTTGTATAAGCTTAGAGTAATTCCTCCCTATTTACAAGAAAGGGATGCTTACAAGGATTTTGGAATGAAGTGGGATACCACATCCCATAGTAGAGACAGACTATGAGGGCAAATTCACCAGCCATGGGGGAACAGTAGCATTATCTTTTATGAAGTTTCCTTAGTGAGCATATTCACAGGCCTTCATGGGATCTCAGCACTCTTAATTTAGCTGTCCCCAAGGTCAAGGTCCTACTGCTGTTGGTACACATAACCTATGATTATGATTAATTCTGGCTTATGCTGTAGTGACCAGCTTTCTGAAGGCCCTTAAAATGTTTTTCTAGATGGTTGTGACAATGTGGGTTAGTGCCATTTGCCCACTTTCTTTCCCTGTGTTTTTCTTATGCACCATAGTTTATTTCATATAACATTGAGAAGCTTAACCTAGTATCATTGTCAGCCATTCTTAAAAGTCAAGCATCCTTTTCTCTATAGCGTCAATAATTAACTTCTATATTGGCTAGGCTTTCTAATGCTGTGAAGGGACACCTTGACTATGGCAACTTTTCTTATAAAAGAAAAATATTTAATTAGTGTGGTTTACATTTGCAGAGGTTTAGTGCATTATCATCACTATCATTGCAGTACAACATGGTGACATGACAGACATGATACTAGAGAGGCAGCTGGGCATTGTACATCTAGACACACACGGAACAGGAAGTGGTCTGGGACAACATGACTGGGTGTGGCTTGAGGATATATGAGACTTCAAAGCCTTCTTTCACAGTGACACACTTCCTCTAACCAATTCATACTTACTGCAACAGAGCCACAACTCCTCATAGCATCATTCCCTATGAGTTTATAGGAGCAATTACATTCAAATTACCACAATTTCCTAACCATTTATAAGCCAGTATACCCTTCTGTTTAATGTGTCTCCATTTTAAATTGGTGGTAGTTTTGTTTGCCATGTTTTTTTTCAGGGGCATGCAACTGTGCAGGCCTAAAGATCTTGATGAGGATGGCCAATACATGATTTAAATATTTGACTTAAAATTATTATTATTTTACACTAGGAGTGTTTTACAATTGGCCTTGTAAACAATGTAATTGGCCTTGTATGGAATGGAAGAGATGATGAGGTGACACTGAACTATAAAAGATAAAAATTCATTATTTTTCTTAGGACTCATGAGTCTTTTTATATTCACCTTGGCTCATACCAGGGACAATTCTTCTTTAAGAACATGGATTGACAGCAGAATAAAGAGTGAAAATGCTTAAAGGATCAACTTCAGAGTGTTTTAATATTAATCCAAGCAACAGTAATTCTTTCTCTGAGGCCACTAGACACATGCATCTGTAGGTCAGGTTCTTAAAATCAATGGTCAAGATTGCCATCATCAGGGTGGGTTTCAATTATCGGTACTTGATCTGACAATTCTAATAAAGTTGTATTCTCATGTCACCAAGTTTAAAATAAATAATTATAAACTTTCAAACTCAAATTTGCAATTGAATCATTTTTCAAACAAAAAGGAAACTTTAAAATTTACTTTCCAAATTTCATCTCCTCTGTTTCCTTCACTTCCTGTTCTTATTGCTCCCCTCCTTGTACATCAACATCTTTTTTTCCGTCTTTTCCTCCTCTTCCTTCTTCTCAAAATGCCAATTATTCAAATGAACAAGCTAAACCATTATATCAATGGCAGGAGAAATTAAAAATGAAAACATCTAACAGGAAGTTATAGAATAAAGCTATTGGTCAATATATTTTTGTTTCAAAAATTTCTAATTTATTTACTACATGCTCTAAGATTAGAATATTGATACCTATGATACTATATGCTATAGATACAGACATATGATATATATAAAAGACAATAGGTCTTATTTCCTTGGGTGACATCTGGCTAACCTATGGCCCTTGGGAGTTGGAGACATGACTCAATGGTTGAGAGTACCAGCTGTTGTACCAGAGGACTTATATTTGGTTCTCAGCACCAGGATTCAGACACAACAGGATATGGAAAACCATTCTTTATACTTCTGGGGAATATAAAAGTTCCAGTAAGAAACAAAGATGGAATCCTCCTTCATGTCAGTAACTGTGAGAATGGGGAGAGGAAAGAGTAAATAGATTGTTCTGTTATCCACCTCTATAATATTCATTCCTCTCTGTCTGTCTGTCTATCTGTCTGTCTGTGTGTCTGTCTCTCTGTGGTGTTTCTGTATGTGTATACATATACATATATGTGCACATGCATGTGAATGCTAGAGTAGGTTGCAGGTCCTCTTGTTAATTGTCCTCTACCTTAGGTTTTAGAATAGGATTTCCCAATAATTCTGGAGGTGAAAATTTTTTCTTAGACTGGATGGCCAGTAAGTATCTATGATCCAGCATTGGTATTAGAGACATTTACTACCACACCTGATTTTTATATGGAGTCTGGAGATCTGAAATTGGGGCCTTTATGTTGTACATCAATCACTTTACCCACTGAGCAATCGTCTCTGCTTCTCCTTCTCCTTTTTACTATTTCAGTAATGAAACATACAATATTTCTTTGTTAATTTGGTATACTGGGTAATTTGTTATAGTAAATCCTTCATACCCATGTAATTAATTAGTTGTGTTTGTATATTTGTGTATACATTGCTTTGCTCTCTCTCTCTCTCTGTCTCTCTCTCTCTCTTTTTTCTCTGTTTTATCTATTTTTGAAACATAGCCAGAAGTAGGTATGGATGGGGTTGGCTATTTTAAATACAAAGAAATTTCCTTGACTTGATGTTACATCTTGTTGGATCAATGAAGATGTCTGCCATCCTTCATTAATAAAAATTAGTTATAAATCTCTCTGCTTCTCATGGGATGGCCTTTAAACCTTATGTCAAGGACCAGAGGAGGATGTCTGGTAGGGAGTCAGTCAAGAATCAGCAGGAACTGGCAGCAGAATCTGTGAGGTTTAAGCACACACAAGTGCACGCGCACATGTGCATGCGCACACACACACACACACACACACACACACACACACACACACCCCTCCAGGTCCCATGCAGCCCACATACACATATGAGTTTGTTTTTGTGGTCTCTTCACAGATGGCTGCCTCATCCTGCCTTCCCAACCTCTACACCCTAGTCTTCCTTACCACCCCCAGCCCTAGTTTACTATCCCTGCAGTGCTGGAGACCTGTGCAATATAATTTTCCACATAATGAAATCTGGAGTGACATTAATATAAGTGTAATTTTATAGACAGGAATGGGCCTGGCTGATAGTTTCTACCTGCTGTGTTTTGATGATAGACATCAGGATGTTACCATCTGTGTAATGAAATTTCACCTCTTTAATGGTTCAGATTATCAAATGTTCTTCCAAGCTGGCTTTGGGACTCTATTTATTTACTTACGTATTTATTTATCTGCAAAGGGTGCTGCATGCTGTTTATCAAGGTGTGCACAATTGAAGGGGTGAAAATGCCTTGGAGAGAATGTAAAGAACAGAGACTCCTCATTTCTCTTTGTCTCCTATACACAGTGATCCTAAGAGAAGGCAACACTTTCCAGCCTTGGACAATGGTGGAATATTATTTTAACTTGGCAAAGATGTGTTATATTTGTTTGTGCTGTGGAATATTATTTAACTTTGTGAAAGTGTGTTATGTTTGCTTCTCCTGTCTTTTTAATGATGTAAAGATGTGCTTGTTATGTTTATTTCTGCTGCACTTATTTAATTATGTAAAAGTGTGTTGCATTTGTTTTACTTTGCCTGCCTAAGGCACCTGATTGGTCCAATAAAAAGCAGAATGGCCAATAGCTAATCAGCAGAAGGATAGATGGGGCAGATGGGCATAGTCTAAGTAGGAGGAAAAATCTAGGATGGAGAGAGAAGGAGAAAATGAGAGAATAAGAGAGGGACACACCAGGAGCTATAAACCAGGAAGCCAACATTCAACACACAGCCACACACAAGAAAGAGCCAAAGTAAGACACACACACACACACACACACACACACACACACACACACACACACACACACACGGGGGGGATGGGAAGAGTTAGGTCAAGAAGGAAGGAAGGAAGGAAGGAAGAAGGAAGTTAAGAAGGAAGTTAGGAAGGAAGGAATGAAGGAAGGAAGGACAACAAAAGCCCTGAGGCAAAATGTACATAAAGAGTTATAGACTAAAATAAGAGCATCCATAACTAATAATAATTCTCCCTGTCATGACTTGGGAGCTGCTTGGTGACCCAAAATAAAAGGAGGCCTGGTATACTGGACAGTATGTAGTTCCTCCACATGAAGCCTATAAAGCTCAAATTATAGCATACAAATTATATAAGAGCATAATATCCAAGGTAAGTAATACAATATTGAAACGTGACTATTACATAGATATTTGTGCATTAATTGATTTGATTCCCAGACTACATTGTCTGGTTGCAGCAAGGCTAAAAAACCCCCATGACAAGACCATAGTGTGCTACTCACAAGGAAGGCTACTAAGAACTACTTAATCTCAAAATGATACCAAGATGGAAGAACTCTTTGCCTCAGATAATGCATGCTCATTGCACTAATCTAATTTGAGTCCTAGGCAACCAAGCCTAATTAGGAGAGGCAAGAGAGACTCCACCAAGAAAATCACAAAAACAGTCTATTTAAGTCTAGATTCCAAGTACCTGAGAATCCTGTTGTAACCAAGGACCACAAATGTGCTTGTTATCTGTTTTTCTAGTTTCCTTTCAAGCTAATGCCACTAACAAGAAAAAAAAAAAAAAAAAAGGATAGATGAGATTAGTGATTTCCAGTATCTTCCACTGTATTCCAAACTATGTATAGACAATCCATTCACAAATGAACACTCAGAATATGAAGAGTACATTATTGCTAGACAGCAAACAATACATTTTAAAAATCAATTTCTAAATATTATTGAAGATTTTCTTTTCTGTTTATTATTTGCTGATAATTCTAACTCCTTGTTACCTCCAAACTTTATCACTTTTATTTTTAAAATCATCAGACCTATTTTTCACCCAGGAAGATACTTTAAACTATAAAGCGGTTTACAAATGATAAATAATAACTAAAGTAAAAATTTATCCTTCTTGCATTATGCTCACACCAACTCAAGAGATTTTTCTTTTCTTCTTTTGTATTTTCTTACAAATCATCTTACTTTACATATCAATCCTAGTTCCCTATCGCTCCCATCCTTCCATATCCCTAAACAACCACCCCATCCCATCTGCCATCTATTTCCCAGGGAGGGTGAGGTCTTCCATGAGAGATCATCAAAATCTGTCATGTTATTTGGGATAGGGCCTAGGTCCTCCCCCATGTATTTAGAAAGAGTGCCACTCCATAGGAAATGGGCTCCCAAAGTCCATTCATGCACTAGAGACACATCCTGGTTCTACTGCCAGAGGCCCCATAAACTGCCCAGTTCACCTTGCTGGCACCCACATTCATGAGGTCTGGTTTGGTCCTATGTTGGTTCTCCAGCTGTCAGAATGGGGTCTGTGAGTTCCTGCTTGCTCAGGTCAGTTGTTTCTGTGGGTATTCCTGGCTTGGTCTTGACGCCCTTTGTTCATTACTCCTCCCTCTCTGAAACTGGCTTCCAGGAGTTTGGCTCAGTGCTTAGCTGTGAATCTCTTTTTCTGTTTTCATCAGCTACTGAATGAAGGCTCTAGGATGGCATTTATTGTAGTCATCATTCTCATTATAGAGGAAGAGCATCGAAGATAGCCTCTCCACTATTGCTTAGATTCCTGCTTGGAGGTCATCCTTGTGGGTCTTTGTAAAATTCGCTAGTGCTAGATTTCTCTTTAAAACTATAATGACTCCCTCTATTGATAAGTCTCTACTTACTCTCCTCCATTCATCTCCCACGCAATCTTCTTGATTCCTTATATCTTTATATCTTCTTTTCCCCTCCTCTTTCTCCTAACTCCCTTCCCCACCTCCCCATGCTTCCAATTTGTTCAGGGGTTCATGTCTCTTTCCGCTTCACCAGGGGACCACGTATCTCTCTGTTAGGGTCCTCCTTGTTTCCTAGCTTCTCTGGAGCGTGGATTGTAATCTGGTAAACCTTTACTCCATGTCTAATATCCATATATGCATGAGTAAATACCATGTTTGTAGTTCTGTGACTGGGTTACCTCACTTAGGATGGTTTCTTTTAGTTCTATCCGTTAGACTGTGAATTTCAAGATTTCATTATTTTTTCCCTCTGAGTAGTATTCCATTGTATAAAGGTACCACATTTTCTCTATCGTTTCGTCAGTTGAGGCACATCTAGGTTTCTTCCAGGTTCTGGCTGTTACAAATAAAGCTTCTATGAACATAGTTGAACAGACATCCATATTATTGTATGAATGTGTATCCTTTGAGTATATGCCTAAGAGTAGAACTGCAGCATCTTGATCATATTTTCCGGAGAAACCACCATGCTGATTTCCAAAGAGGCTGTATGAGTTTGCACTCCCATCAACAGTGAAGGAGTGTGCCCTTTTCTCCACATCCTTTCCAGCATAAACTGTCTTCAGTGTTTTTCATTTTAGCCATTCTGATGGTTGTAAGCTGGTATCTCAGAGTTGTTTTGATTTGCATTTCCCTGATGGCTAAGGATGTTGAGCAATTTCTTAAGTGTCTTTTAGCCATTTTAGATTCCCTCCTCTATTGAGAATTTTCTGTTTAATTCTTTCCCCTCTTTTTAATTGAATTGTATAGTGTTTTGGTGACAAGCTTCTTGAGTTCTTTGTATATTTTTGGAAATCAGCCCTCTGTCAGTTGTGGGGTTGCTAAAAATCATTTCCCATTGTGTGGGCTGCCATTTTGTCTTATTGACTGTGTCTTTTGCCTTTCAGAAGCTACTCAGTTTCAGGGAGTTCCATTTATTAATTGTCAATCTCAGTGTCTGTACTACTGGCCTTATATTCAGGAATAAGTTTCTTGTACCAATTCATTCAAGCATACCTCCCATTTTGTCTTCTCAGAGACTCAGTGTTGCTGGATTTATGTTGAGGTCTTTGATCCATTTGGACTTAAGCTGTAGGAGTTCCCTGGTAGAATTCTTTGGATCACTTAAGTAAACTATCACATCATCCGCAAATAGTGAAAGTTTTACTTCTTCCTTCCTAATCTGTATCCCCTTGATCTCCTTTTGTTTTCTTATTACTCCAGCAAGAACTTCAAGTACAACAATAATGAAGAGATATGAAGAGAGTGGACAACATTGTCTTGTTCCATATGTTAGAGGAATCACAGTGTGTTTCTCTCCATTTAGTTTGATGTTGGCTGTAGGTTTGTTGTATGTTACCTTTATTATGTTTAGGTATGTTCCTGTTATCTCTGATTTCTCCAAGACCGTTATCATGAAAGGGTTTTGAATTTTGTTGAAGGTTTTTTCAGCATCCAGTAAGATGATCATGTGGTTTTTCTTTTTCAGTTTGTTTATGTGGTTGATTACATTGATAAATTTTCATATGTTGAACCATTCCTGCATCTTTGGGATTAATCCTTCTTGATTCATGGCGGGTGATTTTTCTAATGTTTCCTTGGATTCAATTTTCCAGTATTTTATTGAGTATTTTTGCATCAATGTTCATGAGAGGGGTTCATTTGTAGTTCTCTGTTTTAGTTGTATCTTTGTGCGGTTTGGATGCCAAGGTAATTATAACCTAGTAAAAAGAGTTTGGTAATGATCCATCTCTTTCTATTGTGTGGAACATTTTGAGGAGTATTGGTATTAGTTCTACTTTGAATTTAAGAGATTATTTCTTAAAATATGATTTCCATAGGATGGAATTGTCATGTAACTTGTTTTTGTTTGCTTTGTTTTTTCAAGACAAGGTTTCTCTGTATTAGATAAAAATTTCATTTATATATATTCAACTGTCTTCTTTACTGATATTTAGGCTTGGAAAAAGCCCCCAACAGATGTATTTGGGGAGTAGATATGTGCCCACTAGATCCACTTACTTTTTAAAAATTTAAATTAGAAACAATCTTATATTATATATCAATCCCAGTTCCCTTTCCCTCCCATTCTCCCATGCCCCTCACCAACCCCCATCTCATCCCTCTTCTTCTCCATAAAAACGGTGAAGTCTTCTATGGGGAATCATCGAAATCTGTCACATCATTTGGGGCAAGGCCCAGGCCCTCCCTGTGTATCTAGACTGAGAAAGTATCACTCTATGGGAAATGTGCTTCCAATGTCCATTTGTACACTAGGCATAGCAAGTTTCCTCACTGATTCCCATCTTTTATGGTGTTTACTTTTGGTACTAGAGAATCTGAAGCCTTGTGCATCCTCTTAGGCAGAGGTTGAGAGGGGAGATTGTATGAGACCATCCTTAATCACAGTGTCATGCGTTCAGGAAGAATCAAAATGCATAATACCTGGACAGATGGCCCTGTGTCACTGGGGTGTAACACTGGCAGTGTTTGCTGCTAGAAAGCACATGCTCTCCCATTTCAGGATAAACAAACCCAGTAGTGCAGCTTTGTTTAGCAGCAGGGAGTAGTGAGGAGAGGTAGGTGACAAGTCTATTTTCCTGACATCTTCCATCTGGGTCTTGGGTAAAACCCCCTGCTAACTCAAGTTTAGAATATTTGCCTTTAACATATGTACTTCATAGCCCAGGAATCATTGCATGGCCCCAAGACTACAGGCTAGAGCATTTACTCTGAGTTAACAGCCTTTATGGGTACAATTAGACTGTTTAAATCCCAGCTGACCCTTTTCCTTACTGCATTTGATCTTCTCTTTAAATCAAACCCCAAGCTGCCCATTTGTGCTTACTGTTAAAAGGCAAAATTCCAGGTAAATGTTTGATTGTCATTTACTCTTAATACTGGCCTAAATCAACCAAGAGCATTGGTTGAAGCCTCAATATATCTTACCATCTCCTATTTAGTTCCAGTTTCCATACTTCCTTTGAGGAAAATGGCATTTCCAAGACTCAAGAGAAATTATTCACAAATGATTCACTATGAACACTACAGGGAGGTATACTTGGCTTCTAACCAATAATATACATGTTAAATACTCCAAAGTAAATACATGAGGAGCTCAGATGCAATACTTAAGCTTCATTACTTCTGATTATTTTTTTTGTTTGTTGTTTGTCTTGCTTTTGAATACCTCATCATAGTATTAAAAGTTCTTCCTTAATTTGCATTGTCACAATTCCCTTTAGAGACTAAATCAGGAAAGATAACTAGTTCAAAAACATCATGTTTCCCACATAGTAGGTCTATAGTTGTATCCACATGAGAAATTCAGGTAAGGTTTGAGATGTAGTGAGATATCCACCCTGCCCATACCTGTTGTACTGAACATGCCCATTGGGGTCTAGGTCTGGGTCCCGACCCAGATGCACTCACTTACTTTCCAGTTGGAGACAGAGAAGATTTGAGAACCTCCTTGGAGCAGTAACTGGCAGAACTCATCTGGTTTTTGTGAATTCTCCTCAAATAAAACTTAATCAGCCTGTATTGTGTCCCAGAAATTTATTACCCACATTATCTGTTATCAAAAGTGGGCTAGATAGTTATGGTTATGGTTTTCCTTAGTTATGATAAAAAAGGTTGCGTATAAGATGTTAGACTCACAGACATAAGATAGATGATAAAATATTTTCTTTAAATTTTGCCAAATGTTAATGCACTAAATATTGTTAACTATAGTTCTTACTTGATGACTGTTTTGTTATATATAATTTTACTATGTTGAAGTTAAACATTTCTTATTATTTAGACAGAAAAGAGGAGATGATGGGGCATGTCTTTCTGTATATATAGTTCTCTTATTGGTTGATGAATAAAACATTGTTTGGCCATTGAGGCAGGAAGACAATGCGGGTGAATGTGAATTGTTCCACTTGGGGTGATGCATTTGGATGTTTGATGTCCAGATGGTGCCACTGTATTAGAAGATTGTGAATCCTTTAGGAAAGGAAATATGGCTGACAGAGGGAGTCACACTAGGATGTGCTTCCTGTCCTAGCTCTACTTCCTGTTTTTTTCACAGGAAGTTCCTCCTATCCTAGGCTGGCCAACTCCACTGCCATACACCCCCAATTGGTGGGCCTTTCCCATTGACTGTGATCCAAAACACACATCTCCATTAATAAGCTCCTGTTGGGAATTTTGTTACAGAGACATGAAAATCAGCTAAAAGAAAGGAGAATCTTGGAGGAACAAAAGGAGCCAGTGGTCGAAAGTTGTGTGATTTGATGACTTCCAAGAAGTACGTGGTCTCATGTTTCAAAAAGAAGCATGAGAACAAAGGTCAGTTTTCAGTCCCTGTGATAATGATGCAAAGTTATTTGGGAGAGAAGCTTATGAGATTGCTGAGAAAGTCTGAGCAATGACCTGTTATTACAGCTCTCAAAACCCTGACATATCTGGGTTTAAGAAAAGTGGTGTAGCTATGGGAACTGACAGTGATCGAAGGATGTGATGTGGAAATGAGGGAAACAAAAACAAAAACAGAAATTTCCAGAAAGTAGTCTCGTCTCCAAGAAGAACATCAGAAGGGTTGCAGTCTCTCTGCAGAAATGAAATTGTGCACATAAGGCATGCAGGTGAGTGAATGTCTTAGAGCTTTACAGGATAGAAAAGTGGGAGTTTGAAGGATGGAAAAATCCAGCAGGTTAGCAGCAGTGCTGTATAGAAGTACTGGTACATGCTGGCAGGTTTGGTATGAATATTCCACAAGTGTTAGTTATCAGTTGAGTCAACTTTCCTATCCAGAGCTTCTCATTACACCTATGGCTTTTAGGTAACTATCCCCAAGGAACTAGCTAAGAGACTTTCTTGTTGTGTTGAATCTACACTTCAGGTACCAGAGCACAGCCTAGCATGGCATGACCTCCTACTCCTACCACTCCACTGTATATAAAGTCTTTGATATTTTGTCCTGGTTTTTCTTCTAGAATAAAACTGATAACTTCATATATTTTATACATATGCTTATAAAAAAATGAAATGAGAAAAATTGGACAACACAGATGCAACAGAAAAAGAGAGAAAAATGCAAAGATGCATGTTTAAAATTGCATTCTACATATGAGCAGATGATTAGTATAAACCTGAAGATTGTAAATTTCATATGTAACATTCTCTGTATTTTAGTACAGCTTATGAATAAGCAGAAGGCTTAGGCATATAAGCACTAGAATGGAGCTATGAAAAACTTCAAAGTCATCCTTCCAAGCTGTTAGAACTGCAGGGTGCCTCACTCCCAAATTACTTGGACATCCTGTCCATACAAAATACAAAAGTAGATCAGTTGCCAAATTTTACATACACCAAAGCTAGTCAGCAACCATTGTTTGCAAATGAAAAACTGAGGCAAAGTATAGCTGTTTCTAGAGTATGGGAAAGCTGAGCAGTGGTGACACACATCCGGCCAGGCCCATAGAGTTTGACATTTGGCCTTCCTTTTAAAAGTTTGTTTGACCTACAGTTAGAGAATATGACCATGAGAATGTTGTATGCATGAGTGTTTTCAGTACTAAGGAAACTAAGCTCAAATATTTATCAAAAGTCATGCAATCTGTCATTTATTTTTATAGTATATTAACTAAGAAAACATAATAATTTGGGAAAAATTCCACAATATTCCAGCAGATGACAGAATGCAAATCTACAGTCCTGAGTTTGAAGATACCTCTGGAGAAGACTTTGAGACCATCTCACTTGACATAAAAGAAAATAAAACTCAATGTTGAAAGAGGGCTGGGTGGTGGGGGGGGGGTGACTAACAATAAGTTACTTTAGAGGCACCAGAAAGTTGTCAGGAAAAAGACATGTCTTCAAAGTAAAGAAAATTTCATCCATGTGGCACACACAGGAAAGAAAAATCAAAGGAAGTAAGCACTCTTAACTAGAGACTTTTCACATACTTTTTCTCATTATTAGATCAGAAAATATTTTATAAACATCCACAAAGTCATTGTCTGAACCATTTACAAATAACAAATTTATTAACAAGAAATACATGAGGGGGTGAGGTCCTGTTGGGTTGAAGTGGTAACAGTTGAGTTGGTCAAAACCAGCAAACATCAGCTAAAGATACTGGTATGGTTTTCTCATTAGTGACGTAACTAAGTGCCTACAAACTCAAGAGATCCTTGTCCTGCCCTCCTTTTCTTTTAGCCTTTTCCTCTTCAGAGCAACAAACCTTCCCCCAAAAGTTTCCTGCCCCACTCAGCCATTTCCATTTTATTTGCCAGGTTTGTCACCTTCCTCATTCTTAAAAACACCCTGAGAAAGAAAGGGGGATATTGTTATTCAAGGATATTCAAATATCATATTTCATTATTTGGTCATTATATTACCAAAATTCAAAACTCATCCTGTGTTCCTAAAACTTAGGAGGTTTATCCATTCTGAAGAACAAGTTACAAAGTAACCTGATTTGCTACACAAGAAGGAAGTGTGCTATGTGGGTGGCAGTGCCTGCTGGTGTCCAGTATCTCCATCCATGTTGTGAAGTTCACAGACCTTGAAGCTCCATGCTATCTTTTACACATATGTAAGCAAACAAAATCATTAAATTTTGATCGCTCCACATGTATGTGGTTACAAGTTTACTTTCCACGTGATTGTCTTTTAACAGCCAATATTGTGAGTGGATAAGAAAGCAAGAATCTGAGCTACAGATCATATGTCTGAGTAAAACATTTATTATGAAATTTTTAAAAGATTGAATAACTCAGAATTTTTATAGGGATGTTATTTTTATCTATCCATCACTTGACAAACATACTTGGGACTTAGACTTGAATTCCAAAAATGGTATAAATTATGTCAGAAACTGGTTGGGACACTCTGTGGGGTTCACCTAGAAATGTCATGTTAATTCTATAGACTTACTACCCATCACTCCAATTTCACAGAAAGAGAAACTGAGGCCTGGAATAATTAATTTACACAGCCTTTCCAGCCTACCTCCAGTAGTCTCCTCTCCCCTAGTCATGTCTTCCTCATCATATCCTGGTTCACAACTCCAACAGAAGCCCTCTGCTTTACAAGAAGCATGATGCCACAGAGGACCCAGGTAGGTTCTCCACCTGCAGACCACCAACACTACTTCAGAGCCTACATAGCCTGTCCCCAACCACCCCTACTCCCTTTGTCACCATAATCTAGCCCACAATTCTGATGGAAGTTCTCTGGACCAACAGGGGTCATGCTTGCTCCCAGAACCCCAGGTAGGCTGGTTACCCATGGACTATCCTCACTTTCACAGTGCTTTCCCTGACAATGCCTAAGTGGCCCTCCACTCCTAGTCAATATTTCCAGAACTCCAAATCCAGCAGAGGCACTCTGCTGGACCAATAGAAACGCTGGCTACCAGAACTATAGGTAGTTGACCCTTCTTAGCACTGACTTTACTCAGTTGCCCACCCAGCTTATTCCCAATTTCCTCAATGCCCTCAATGCCTAAATATTACCATATTCTGTCCCCCAACACTCCTAGATGACCAGAGACCACAGAGTCTGCCCGAACTTTAGGCCCCACCTTGGGTAGAACCACTCTACTCAACTACCAGCCACTCTAGCCAGAAGACCAGGCAGAACACATAAACAACAACAACAACAAATACCCATTCAAAAAAGACAAAGTCAGAAATTGGCACAAATAACTTTAATTATTCCAAACCTAGATGCCTAGACACCAGAATAAAATCACATTCAATAATAGTCAGGTCAATATGATACCTCAAGCACCCCTACTACAGCAAGCCCTAAATAGTTCAACACAGCTGAAGCACAAGAAAATAACCATAAAACCAAATGAATGAAGATGATATTCATCTCCTTAAATAGGAAATGAATAAATACCCTAAAGAAATCTATAAAACAAAAGATAGAAGTAAATCAATATATTCCTTACAGAAAGCCAAGGAAGAAAGAAAGAAAGGAAAACAGAAAGGAAGAAAGAAAGAGTTGAAGGAAATGACTGAATCTGATAAAGACCTGAAAATAGAGATAGAAGCAACAAAGAAAATACAAACATAGAGAATATGAGAGATAGAAAATCTAGGTAACTAAATAGGAATTACAGACTTAAGTATTGCCAACTGAAAACAAATGCTGGAAGAAAGAATTTCAGGTGTTGAAGATATGATAGAAAAAAATGGACACATCAGCCAAACAAAATGTTAAATCTAAAATGTATCTGATATAAAACAACATCCAGGAAATCTGGGATTCTATGAAAAACCAAACCTACACATAATAAGAATAGAAGAAAAAGAAAAATCCCAGTTCAAAGGCCCAGAAAACATTTTTCCTAAAACACAATGATGTAAGAAAAAATTCCTAAAATAAAGAAGAACATTCCTATAAAGGTACAAGAAACTTACAGAATAGCAAATAGATTGGACCAGAAAAGAGTTCACTCACCACATAATAATCAAAACACTATAGTAGAGAACAAAGAAAGTATATTAAAATCTGCAAGGGAAAAGAATACATAAAGGAAGACCTATTAAACTTGTACCCAACTTCTCAACAGAGCTAGAAAGACCTAGACAGATGTGCTGCAGACTCTAAGAGACCACAAATGCTATCCTAGAATATTATACCCAGCAAAACTCTCAATTATTATAGAAAGAGAAGATACGATATTCTAGGATAAAGTCACATTTAAACAATATCTATCCATCAATCCAGGCCTACTGGATCCAGGCACCTTAAGAAAAATTCCAACCCAAGAAAGATAACTAGGTGCATGAAAACATAGGAAATAAATAATCTTATACCAATAAGACCAAACACACACACACACACACACACACACCAACAACTACTACTACTATTACTACTACTACTACGACTACTACCACTACCACCAGTACCAAAAATGGAGATATTAACACAGTTTTCATTGATATCTCTCAACACCAATGGACACAAGTACCCTAATAAAAAGATATAGACTAACAGAATGGATGCATCAACACCCCAAGATAATTGATAGGTACTACTTCAAAGTTAAGGTTTGGGCTGGGAAAAGATTTGCCAAAGAAATGGACCTAAGAAACAAGCTGGTATAACTATTTTGCTATCAATAAATACATAAACAAACAAACAAACAGACTTCAAACCAAAATTAATCAAAAAAGGGAATATTCATCAAAGGAAAGATCCACCAATAATATTTGTCACTTCTTAATATCTATGCCCCCAATACAATGGTGTCTGCTTTTGTAAAGGAAAGACTACTAAAACTTATATCACACATTGACCCTCACACACTGATAGTGAGAGTCTTAAATGTCTCACTATGATCAATGGACATGACATCCAGGAAAAAATTCAAATCAGAAATAATGGAGGTAACAGACTTTATGAACCAAATGGCCCTAACAGCCCTAACAGATATCTACAGAACATTTCACCCCTAAACAAAAGTATACACATTCTTTGCAAAATCTCACAAAGCATTCTCCAAAACTGATCCCATATTCAGTCACAAAGCAAGTCTCAACAGATATAATAAAAATGAAATATCCTCCTGCATTCTATCAGTCCACCACAGATGAAAAATGGATTTCAACAACAGAAAACATATAAGCTCATAGAACTGAACAACCCTATATTTAACAACTACTGAATCAAGGCAGAAATAAAGAAGTAAATTAAAGATTTCCTAGAATTCAGTAAAACTGAATGGACACCAATAAGCAAACTTATGTGACAAGAAAAGCAGTGCTTAGAGGAAAGTTCTTAAGACTAAGAGCCTATATGAAGAAACTGGAGAAACCTCACACTATCAATTTACTATCACACCTGAAAGCTCTAGAGAAGAAAAGAATCAAGGTCACCCAAGAGGAGTAACCAGCAGGAGGTAATCAAACTAGGGGCTGAATTCAATAAAAGAGAAACAAAGAGAAGAATACAAAGAATCAATTGAAGAGAGGATTCTTTGAAAAATATCAACAAGATACACAAACCCTTATCAAACTAGCTACATGGAAGAGAGAGGATTTCAAAATTAACAGAACCAGAAACAAAAAGAGGAACATAACAGCCGACACTGAGGAAATCCAAAAAGTCATATGGCCATACTTTAAAAACCTATGCTACACAAAACTGGAAAATTTAAAAGAAATGTATAATTTTCTTAATAGTTACCACTAAAAAACAGTTAAATCATGATCAGAAAAACAATTCAAAGAGAACTATAATCCCTATGGAAGTAGAAGCAGCCATTAAAATCCTCCCAACCAAAAAACAAAACAAAACAAAAACAATAACAATAACAACAACTGGGGCTATATGATTTTTGAGCAGAATTCTACCAGATTTTCAAGGAAAAGACAATGCCAATACTCCTCAAATTATTCCATAAAATAGAAACCAAATGAACACTGCCAAATTCATTTTATGAGGTCACAGTCTGAAACCCAGACCACACAAAGCTTCAATAAAAATATTGCTGACCAATTCTCATGAACAATGAACATAGATGCAAAAGCACTCACTAAAATACTTACAAACCAAATTGAAGAATATATCAAGAAGATCATCCAGTATGATCAAATATGCTTCAGCCCACAGATGTAGAGATGGTTAAATCTGTCAATGTAATCTATAATATAGACAAACTAAAAACCCAAACCACAACATATACTTACCTTTTAGATAATGAAAAAGCCTTTGACAAAATTCAATACCCCTTCATGATAAAAGTCTTGGAGAGATTAGAGACACAAAGGACAGACTTAAATATAATAAAGGCAACTTACAGCAAGCCTATAGCGAACATCACATTAAATGGAGGGGAATTCAAAACAGTATAAGACTCTCCATACCAACTGTGCCTATTTCATATAATAATTGAAGTTCTAGCTGGAACAATAAGACAACTAAAGGATTTCAATGGAATACAAATCGGAAAGGAAGCAGAGCTGGGACAAAAACCTCCACAACAAGGGATAACATTTCTGAAACTGCCTAGATGGCCAGAAATCAGTGGGAGGACAGCCCGGAGATGTAGGATCGAATCAGATATGATGACTGGCAGGGAAAAAAAAAGTTAAATGTTTCCTAATAGTAATGTAGTAATTTGATACACTTATAGATCAGTGCCTAGCTCAAGTGACATCTGAGGGGTGTCATCCAGCAATTGATGGGAGCAGATGCAAAGACCCACAGCCAAACAATAGGAACATTGCAAAAAGACAGAAAGTATTACAAGAACAAGAAGAGTACAGGACACCACAAGAATATGAACGAATAGAATCAACTAAGCAAGGCTCATAGTGGCTCCCACAGATTGTAGCATCAACTACGTACTCTAAATGGGTCTGATCTAGGTCACACGCATATACCTTATGGTTGTGTAGTTTGGTGTAGTTGTGGCACTTCCAGCAATGGGAGTGGGACTCTTTTTTTTTTTTTTTTTTTTTTTTTTTTTCACTTGGGACCCTTTCTTCTTACTGGATTGCCTAGTTCAGCCTTGCTATAAGGATTTCTGCCTACTTTTAATATAACTTGTTATGCCATGTTACATGTATAACCCTGGGAGGCCTGCCCCTTTTATTGAAAAGGAAGTGGAGGAGGAATAGATCTTGCAGAGAGGAGAGATGAGGGAGAGGGTTGGGAAGGGGAGAGGGAGAAAACTGCTGTCAGTATGTAATGTGTAAGAGAAGAATAAAGGGAAATGGACAGGAGGCAAGGGAAACTGAAGTCAGGATCTAACATTTGAGAGAATAAAAAGTAAATAATAGTAATTTGAAAAAGAAAGAATTCTAAATGAAAAGAATAGAGCAGTCTAAGAATTCTCAGTAAGCATGCTTAAATGGAGTGAGATGAGAGGTATAAACTAAGCTTAGTGTGAGCAGTCCTACTGGAAAAACAAATCTAAAATCTGGCATATACCTTCCATTCCTATATTTGCAAGGCAGATATATATCTTTGCAAGTTTGGAAACAGTTTGGTCTACATAGATATTCATGCAACAGACAGGGCTACAGGGCTACACAGTGAGAAGGATCTCAAAAACAACAACAACCAAAAAAAAAAAAAAAAAAAACAAAATCAACTATCCAATCACTTTCTCAGCCTAGACACATGGGGGAGGGCCTAGGCCCTACCCCAAATAATATGACAGATTTTGAAGACTCCCAGTGGAAGGCCTTACCCTCCCTGGGGAGAAGAAAGGGGATGGGCTGGGAGTTTGGTGGGGGTAATAGGGGAGGATGTGAGGGCCAGGGAACTGGGATTGACATGTAAAACAATCTTGTTTCAAATTTAAATTAAAAGAGAAAAAAAAGAAAGAAAGGGAAAGAACATGTAGAACTGGTTCATCTAATGATAGATGTATTATCCATATTAATAAGTACTTCTAAAAGTAAGAAAAAAGAGTGATTAAGTATTCCATGTAAAAAATTCATACCTGGCAAACAGGGTTTGAGTTAAAAAAAAAAAAAAAGTATCAATTTTGCTTTATCCCTACTTTAACTAAACCAGATGTAGATGGTCAACAAATATATTTCAGTAAATGAATATTTTTCAGTTCTGGTCATATGACCTTAAAGGCTCTTGTTATTTCAGACTGTCTGAAATCCTGATAGGTTTTTTTTATACAATAGTTGCTGACTTAAGTGTCTACTTTTATTCCATGCTAAAAATGTAGCTCATTATTTTCTAACACATTCCTTCCCCTTTCCCGTGTTCTATGGTTCATGGAAAAAATACTACTGCTCACACAAGTGTTTAAGTACCTAAAAATCCACCCCCATTTCACTTCTAGTCACAAGTTATCTTAATGTCAAAAATTCCTGTGTGGTTCTTCATCCAAACTTCTCCCTAGCACTGATGACAGCACTGATCCCTGTAGCAGATTCTCAAACATCTGATAACTCACACCACGCTTCACACTGCACCCACACAATTTTTCTTCTATGTACCAACTAGACAATGTCATATTACTACATAAAATCATTAAAAGCCTTTGTGTTGCCCCAGGGACCAAGTTCCTGCTGCTCAATTGAATCTGTGAGGACCTTTATGAATGTGTTTATACTGATGGATCAAGGTGTGGTGAGATCTTCACTTTGTCCACATCTGTGGCACTGACTATGCCCATTGGGGGATAGAGACAGGGATGGAAGTGTCCTGGGGAACTAGGTCTGAGGAGGAGCCCAGGGGCGCTTTCTTGCTGGCAGGACTTGGACAGGAGAGGATCCGGAGGTATCCTTGGGACCAGGAACCTGCTGATGTTCACCTGTCTATTTTGGAAGTTATTTCTCCCTGAATAAACATCTCCTTGGCCTATTTGTTTATCCAGATCCTTATTAAACCACTATATCAAGGTGCTGGGACTTTGTTACTGTCTCCTTTTACCATATCAGGACTGAGCTTCATAGAAATTCTTTATCAGAAGAAACAATCTCAACTATCCCCTTGAATTCCCAAATCCATCCTGATTATAATGCCATCACATTCTGTTAATTGTCTCTGCCCCCTGAAAGTAGAATCAGTCTGGGCATATCAGTCATGACTTCATTATTTTTCTGTCACTAGAGAATTCAGCATGCCTGACACAATTTGATGCCCAATAAACTGCTTCAAGTAGCATGATAAACGAATAGGATGAAAGAAATGAGTGAAAGAAGTAAAGAAGAAAAACCAACATGTAATAATGAAAAATGCAAAATGCATGCCCTATTGACAAAAGTGGAAAAGAAAAGGATTTAGAAACAATAGTGCAACAGTGTTGGATTTCAGGAATTAGTGATGAGACCAGAAGTATGTATTTTAGAGATGATAAATTATAATGTGTTCATGTATATAAAACTGTAAACCCATCACTTTCTATTGTAAATCTGACCCTCCTTGAACGAAATATGTCCTGTAATCTCAGTGTTTTTCTTACACTGATTTTACTAGTCTTTAAAAGAAAAAAAAATCTAGTCTGCACTCCCCTAATTGCACAATTCTCAAAAAAAAGAAGAATTATTAAAATGTATTGATTTGGCAATGGCCAAATGGCACATACATATTTTGGAATTAAAATGAAATTACACACACACACACACACACACACACACACACACACACACACAAGCTTGTTGCGTTTGCTTTCATGACAAATCGACACTGACAAACACACGCCACATTACCATCCTTGATTGCTCTGATGGAACTCATTTTCATCTTGTGTTTCTCTAATTACATGAAAATTGCATACTTTTTATGCATGACACATTTTGCACAGCTTTAGCAAAAGGTTGTGAAAAAGAAAAAAAAAAAACATTTATCAGTTTTCCTCCTTTTGCTGCAGCCATTGATCATCCTCCCAGCAATCAATCTTACTTTATGAGCCCACTCTCTCCTCTGCTGTTGTAACCAAGTGTCAGCAGAGGGGCACCATACACAGAAAAGCAATGGTGGGGGCTTTGATGGTTTCCTCTGCCTTTGGTAGATAAGATTTAAGATGCTCTTGATTTTCAGGGTTTGGTCTTGTGCTCTTCTTACTCTCTGCTCTTTTTTTCTGCCCAGACTTCAGGCTTTTTACTGTAGAAGGAGTGACAGTATCATAGTTCTCATTTAAACCATGCAACTTCACACTTAACAGAAATATTTAAAATTGTCAAATAATTTCCTTTCTTTTTTGCCTATAATGATATAAAAAAAATTAACAAAATACAACCATCACATTAAGGACAAGGTTGAGTAATGATGCTGTGACACGTGGCTTGCCTGCACTGGTATGATTATTGTTTTTGTTATTGCTGTAAATCTTAAATCTGATTGCTGAGTCCTAGCCTCCAGTCTCAGATATTCTCATCAAGTTTGGATTCTTTTTTGTGGACATTTGGGAAAATAATTTTCTTCCTACCCAACCTTAAGAATACATACAAAGAATATCCCAGGAACAAACCCTAGATTCCTCAGTTACAAGCAATCAATGGAGTGTTTCCTTTGCCGTTCTTTATTTCTGCTCTTTCAGAGAAAGAAGGCATTGGCATTCACTGGTAGCTTGGCTCCATTGTATTTAACTCGAAAGGGATTGTAGAAGGCACGTCTTATTCCGTGGAAATAATGACAAATTATGCAATTTTTGTTTTACTCAACTAGATTGAAAATGCCTGGGGAATAGCCAAGCTGCCTGGCAGAGGGAGGTATTTCATGTTCCGGGCTTTGGAGTAGAAGGAACAGCATTGCTTTTTAAAACAAGAGTGGGCTTTTAAAGCTGAGCTGTCCCCCACCCTTTCTTTCTTTTTTTTTTTTGGACGGGCACAGCACCTGACCAACTTCAGTAGAACAAAGCCTCCATGTGCACAGAGGGGAGAGAGCTAAATGCCTGGAAAGCAGGTGAAACAAGGCCTTGCTTCCCATTGAGGGCTGGCATTCCTCCTAATGACCTGGTAAAATCTTAATTTAATGATGAACTCAGAAAAGTGAGTGGATCTCAAGAACATTTGACATTCTTATGCAATTTGCTTAATTTCACCAATTTCAATAAAAGCAGACAATGTCCTATGATTTAATCACAAACCCTGCCATCTGGGAATGTAAAGTATGCTCTTTAGTGTGTCCCTCTTTGGTCCATGGATGTTTCCATGTTATTGCCCTGACCATGGAATAATTATGTTGGTGATACATTTTGTACTCTGTGTAGTAAACAAAGGATAACATTATATGTTTATAATGTTTGAGTATATACTATCAATGTCTATGTGAAATGGTAAAAAAAAAAAACATAATCCTAGAAAATAGGATGTGTCTTACCACTTTGACATATATGTTCCTTAATGGAATTCATTTATATTAATCTATAAAGTTATTTTCTTAAAAGCTAAGGTTTGCTGCGAGAACATATTTCCATGCTATTAAATACTAGAGATTGTAAAATCGAATACATACATATATATACATACAAAATATGAGGAGTTGAAAAGTCCATTGGCTTCTATCTGACATTGGATGAACTGCAATAAAGGTAAGATAGTTCTGATCGTGAAAGTATAGATACTATTTGTGAAAAATAAAGTCATGTGGAACACACCTGAATATTTCAACAAACTCAATGGGAACTGGAGTGATATGATTTTAGTCAAATGTTCTTCTTCAAAAGGAGACCATGCTTGGGTTAGCATTTGCAAGGTTCTGGATTTATTTCCCAACAATGGCAATAATAATAGTCAAACATACATGTGCAAACACACAAACACCCCCCCACAACACACACACACATACACAGAGGGAGAAAGAGACTCGTACAGGGGGTTTTAAGTTGGGATAGACTGAGTGTGGTTAGTATTAAGGAGTTATAAACAAATTATGTAGAGTAGTGAACCAGCAGGCTTCTGAGTGGACTTTACTAGGTCACAAATTTTTGAAATAATTTCATTAAATCCCTTGCTCCTTGAGGCAGCACAATTAAATACTATCCATTTTTTCATAATCTGTACTCCAAAATACCCCTAATTTCTCCTTTGGAACTTCTTTCTAGTTGGCGAATTACCAACACAGACAACCTTTGTCCATGTGACCTCAGTAACTCTCTGTGTAAGCTCTGCCAAGATTACTTAGATCTTGAAAGTACATACACCATCCAAAATGTTCTTTTGTAGCACACTCATCTAGTGTTAGCTTCATGGCAGTTTTGAGCATAGAAGGACAACATCCATCTCAATGTGCTTCTGGTTCCTTCACATGTGAGTGTTCACCAAATTGCACTCTGGAGCAAAATGAAACCTGTTCAGACCTTCAGGCATGTACAGGACTGTATAGGGAGATTATCAAAATGGGGGCTGGGAGTAAAAAGATTGGTAGTAGTGAGCACAGAAGCCATTTAGGGAATTATTTATTATTCTAGTTTCTAGTTTCTGCTTATAGCATCTGTAATAAATAAACAGGCTCCAAGAGAAGCACGCCTTAACAAGGAGTAGATGAGATTGAGTGCAGTGACTCTAGCCCTGTACAAGAGGCACTGGCCCATTAAATGAATGTGTGCAGCAACTTCTTAATACTTTGACGAAGTAATCAATTTCCGAAAATACCAAATATTTTTAAAACAGCCCTGTCTGACCTTACTCTCTAGACATGCTGGATAAGATCTTGCTGATTTGCTTCCCTTGTTTTTAATCAATCTGATTTGACATTTTGGGTTTCTGAATCTTTCCTCAGCTACCCCATACCATTCTCTTCTCTTGGTGACATTAACTGGTAGACATCTTAATGTTAGAAATGAAGCTTGATAGTTATCTGTTCATGCTCCTTTTGCAATAGGAAATCTGAACGCTACCATGAGTGGCTAGAACACTCTCATGCTCCAGTAGGACAGGGACTTTTTCCAGATAAAACATCCTGGAGGCACAAGAGAGCATAAATAGAGAGGACATCAACCTGAAATATTCCCTGTTCAACTTTCAGAAAGGATAGAAGTCAGAGGAAAGGGCTAAAAATATTCCATTACTCTCTCTCAGTCCTTATTACTTACTGATTTAATATTCCAGCATTTCCCCTTTGCTGACATGAGAGGACACAGGGAAAATGATTCTGTAAATCTATATGGGTTTTGTTATATACAATTGTATAGCCACTTGTTTGCTTATTACTTTCCTTGTATCATAACTGTTTCTTCCCGGTTTCTCCTCTTTGTTTTCTCTACCCTCGTTTCTACCTGCTTGTCATCAATTTATTTCAAACACAATTATATTCTGAGATGTCTTAGTCATTAGTAAATACTGAGAATGTGAGGCCTCCAATGAACTTTATGGGCACTTACAATAGGGGAAGAGAAAAGAAATTTTATTAAGATTAATTTAGGTTTTGAGAAATTTGAAGTGACGACACATTAAAAATTTTATAAACTTTAGATAAGGACAGAAATGGCTTTGACACGAGAAGATGAAAATTTAGGGAAAACACTTGAGCCTCAAGAAACAAGATGGTTGCTGAAAAATCTCAGTGATGACTCTGGAGGTGCCAGGTAAAGGGTTTTCAGAGAGTAGACTGTGCTGGAAACATCAGTTCTATTTATATGTAACAACTGAATTTATATATATATATATATATATATATATATATATATATATATATAATCACAAACACACATGTCTTGGGGATTTTCAGTTGGTTTAATAATACCAATGAAAATAATCATTTTAACTAATAAATACAGCAGCCAAATTCTCTACAGTATTCCAAACACAGCCCACATAAGGAATTGGACAAAGGAGGCACTGAAGCAGGTGGAAATTTCTACTGCCATGGTCCAGAAACTCACTGGGGACACTGAGATGCCACACTGGAAACAAACACTTGCCACCAAGCCAAATGTCCTGAAAGTTTCATTCCTGGATCCTAGAAAGTAAAAAGTAAAACATTAATTCTCACATGATTTCCTTAATCATATTGATGCCATGACATATTTAGAAACACACGCACAGACACACACACTCATATACACATAAACACACAAAAAAATAAATGTAATTAAAATATCAAACTCAGGTAATTTGCAAAGTCTAGCTCCTGAGTGTATGGTTTTAAATATGATTTTAATTGGAGTAGAATTACATCACTTTTCTCATTCCAGCCCTTCTTCACTGTCCTTCCTCAAAACCCTTTCATTCCCCCTCTCTAATTTATAGCCTCTTTTTCTTATCCTTGTCCTTTACATATATATCTACAGGTATATATGTGTATAAAATAAACTATATGCAAATACAACCAGAGAAAATAAACATTTTTAATGTCCGAAAATAATTAAATGAATATATTTTTGATAACTAAAACCATATATAATCCAAATTTCAGTATATAAATGTAAGTTTGTTAGGATACCTCCTAACAACTCATTCCTTTTTCCATATGATTGCTTTCATGGCTCACTGGATGTCTAAAATATTTGCCTGCAAAGTCATACAGAAACCTCCTTCAGCTCTTGATCTATCAGTTCTAAATTTGGGGAAGCTTCATCCTTGTTTATGTATTTAATCCTGTTGAGCCTGAACAGATATGAACAGATATTGGCTGAACTGTTACCAGGTCCAGTGTTGCTTCTTACTACATCTTAAAATTCATTTTAAATATCATCCACTTGTTCCCCCAATAAGCAAACATTACACAAAGGAAATATGACAAACCCTTGAGACATTTCTTTGTTCATAAAGACTGAACCCTCAAATGGAGTATACAACACAAATTTCCCAAAGGGGCCTCAGGCAGCCTGAGAAGATGGGTGAAAGTTGGCCATAGGTTGGATAGGAGAATGTTGGAAGGCAAAAGAGACCAAGTGCAAAGTAGGGGGATTGTAGGGTGATTAAAAGAACAAGGCCCTCTTAAAAATCCAGCAAAGGGATACATCCTAAGCCTCTTTAAGTGTTAAACACCTTGCAAAGCTCAAGACTAGACCACACTTCCAAAAAGAAAGAAACAATGCTTGTGAAGACCTCTATTGCTAAAGTGACCTTCTTAGTGACCTTTTCTTTACTCTATGACTAATTTTATATATACCACCTATAACAACCATCTACGAAGTAGGATGGTGTCAATTTGCGGACTGCTCAGAAAGCAGCAATCTCCATTCCATCTCTAATTAGTTACATTGTCATTTCTTGACACTTCCTCCGTTCCTAGGCTGATCATATTTTGTTTTTATTCATTTCGCTTTATTCCTTTCTTCACCCGTTGCTAAGCACTCCCTTGTTGCTAAGTGGGATATGAGCACTTAATTTACTCCATTCTTTTTTTCTCGTACCAGATTTTAGAAATCGCAGATCCTGTTTAATCAATGTGTAAATGCAAGTCTTTTGATGTATTTTTCCTAAGAGCAATATTTTGATCATTCTTAATGATACTTAATGAAGTCACTGCATGATTTCTGATTGTACCTAATTGAAGCTTGTGACTTGCATTTCAATATTATCATCTTACAGCTTGAGGTCTCTGAGATGATTTTTTTTTCAGGGACCAAAATATTAGATGACTTGAAGAACTGATTTTTTATTTTAAATAAAAAATGATTCCAAAATAAATGAATGTGCAGATGAATATATGTGTATATATGAAATTAACTGAAGATTTCACAAAATGTTTCATATGCTTATCATAAGTCAGAGATATATATGAGAAATAAAATTAACACTACTTTATTCTCTTGACAAAATCTTAATTAAGGGCTTTAATGTATTTTAGTTGTTATTTTATTATTGTGTGTGTATGCATACATAACCATGTGTGTGGTGTGCACCTTCCACTCTGAGTTCCAGGGACTTAATCAGGTTTTCAGGCTTGCATGTCAAGTGCTTCTCCACACAGAACTATTGCACTGGCCTAAACAGCTTTAATATTAATAATGTTTTGAAAGCCCCATGCTGAATCTAATGTGGAATACAGCATGCAAAGAGAGGCTGTCCCTCACAAAAGGTATAAAGGATATATTTTTCTGGAAGCATCTTCTAGAGCATCAATCTTAATGCTTAATGGCTGGAAGCCATGGAATCAAAATTGTAACCAGAGAAAAACTTATTCCCATTCTCTTTATTTTGTTTCTCTTTCATTCAGACATGTCAATCATGTGCTGCCTCCTCAGGGGTCTTGGCTCTGCTACAACACAGTGAGTAGTAATGGCTTAATCAGATACAATAACCCCTGCTAATATGTTAACTAGTTAATATATGAACCCTCCTAGGATAACACATTAGCCTTGACCCAGATCAGAGAAAAAAAGTAGAATGATAGCTTCAGTAGAAGCCCTAAAGGAACAAGACCATTACAGCAACTTAACCTCATAGGAGGCCAATGGGGGAGTTACTTAAGGCTGGCTGCTAACATCCATGTTGTCATGTGGCATTCTCCATGGAAAGCCAGTAGTGGTAATAAATAATAATTGTAATGGTGATAGAAATCAGTCTCACTAGTTACTTCTAGTACCCCTCCAGGGATTTTCATAAAAATATCATATAGCAATTCCAAGCATAAATGTCATTAAATATCTTCACAAGAATAAAGAAGACACCAAAGTCAAAGTGAAGAAAACACTTTCATTATCTACATTTTCTCATGCCTTGGTACTTTACCCATAGAATAAGCTTACAAACACATTTCAAGTTTTTTCTTTTTTTTTGTGTGTTTTTAAAATACCTTGCAAGAGTGTTAACATTTACTCTTGTTTTATAAATAAATCAAGTAACTAAACAAAAGCCAAGAGGATTTAAATTAAATGATTCCAAACTTATCATCTATGAAAGCTGAGATTCATATATGAGTCCTTTAAATTTATTTATTTATTTTTGCAATAACCAACTATATTCACAGCCTCAAACAATTTATATTCTGAGGGTTTAGTAAAGTCATATTCATAAAGAGTCCAATCACAAGGAGAAGCCGCACCTGTGGCCTAGCCATGTATGGTGGACAAGGAACATGTGACAAAACATATTTTTCCAAAGAGGTATATAAACAAATAAAAATAGCCATCTGTAATTAATGATCAAAAGTAAACTCATTCCTATCCTCTCTACACCTGGGAGAAATACCAAAACACATTCCAAGAACAATTCTGTTTTACAGTGACAGAGATAACAAGACTTTGTCTTTTTTCTTAGAGTTCTTCTCACAAGTACTCACAACTTTTCTCACATGACTCCATTCTTGGACTGTATTCTGACAATAAGGATCTTTGGAGCTAAACTAAATGCATTTTCCATTATTGTGTGGCTATAAGACTATATGGATCAGGGAGTGGAATGTAGTGGTTTGATTGAGAAATGTGTCACTAAGGGTGGGCTTTGAGGTTTCAGATAGCCATCCTAAGGCAAGAGTCTCTCACAGTGTAGGCATTATAGTGACAATATAAAGATATTTACATGAGAGAAACGTTGTTTTAAAGTTTCTCAGAAATGTGTCATGGAGTTATTAAGTAAACTATTGGCATTCAACATGGAGAAGATTCCTAGTAACGGGTGCCATTTAGTGGAAGGTAGAGAACAGGAACTGGAAACATTCTGCATATGGCATGAAAGTATCATCAAAATTAGTGGTTGGAAGCTGTGCCAAAGCAATTTGGCCATGTAAATACAAGTCACCACCATTGTTATTATCAACTGGAATCCATTTGACTATATCCTGCTACATGTTTAATTGAAATCCCAGTGTAGTATCACAGATAGGGGTGGATGACCTGTGATGGAGCCACCTCTAGGTATCTGACTTAGTTCCTTTATATGTTGTGATAAAACACCTTACAAAATACTTATCAACTAAGGGGTTCATTTTAGCTCATAGTTCAAGGTTCATTCTATCACCACAGCAATTCCAAGGTAGCTAGAGTTTGGAATAGCTGCTTGCATCATATTTGAATTCGGATGAAGCACAATGAGGTTCATGCATCTCAGTGCTCTGCTGGCTTCCCCTAGTTTGAACAGTCTAAGATCTCCTGTTGAAGGAATAATGCCACTCAAAGTGGACCTCTATTTCCTACCTCCTTATGATAATTAAGATAATGTTTCATAGACATGATCAGAGGACCATATGATTCTAAACTTTGTCAGGTTAATAATATTATAATAGCATCATATAGATAAGTAGCCTAGACTCAAAGAAATAATGTAAATAAGTCTGTACTTAGTCATTAATCATGAGTGAGGTGTTGAGAATTATGACCCATTAATTTTTTTCATTTAAATTAGAAACAACCATATTTAAATAATCCCACTTTCCTCTCTCTTTGTCCTCCCATTCCCCACTTTCTCCCCATCCCAAGCCCATCCTCTCCTCAGGGAGGGTGAGGCCTCCTATGGGGAAATCATAAATGCCATCACAGAGCGTCCATCCAGTAGCTGATGGAAGCAGTAGCAGAGATTCACAGATCAGCACTGAGCTTAACTCCTAAAATGTAGTCATAGAGAGTCATGATAAGCAAAGAGGTCAAGACCATTCTGGGAAAACCCACAGAAAAAGCTGACCTGAACAAGTGGAAGCTCACAAACTCCAGACTGACACCTGAGGAACTTGCAGAAGACCAAACCAAGTTCAGTGAATGTGCATGTCAGACGGGGGACTTGGGCAGTCTATGGGGTCACTGGCAGTGGAACTAGTACTTATCCTTAGTGCATAAATGGGCTTTGGAGCCCTTTCCCTATGGAGGGATACTCTCTAAGCTTAGATACAGGGGTTGGGGTTTGATCCTGGAGGGGAGGTTTGATCCTGGCCCAAATGATGTGAAAAGCTTTTTTTTTTTTTAAGCCCCTATCTTCAGAATCTTTGTATCCACAGATGTTTATATATTTAATTTTTAATAGGAACTTTCACATCAGATCAGCTACCCAAATTTCACTTTCTTTCCTTTTCCCCTCTTCGAGCAAGGAGGAGGAATAGCAGGCTGGGAAAATGTGTTCCAGCAAGTAGATTGGAGGGAAAGCTGATTTCAGATTTATCATGCAGTAGCACAAGTTGGCAGCCCCATAAAACCTTTAGTTTGGTTCATTCATACTGATAGGAATTCAGCCTGAACCCTGGTGTGTATCTGCCCCAGTGGAGGAAGTGATGCTGTGACTGACACACACACATGGGAAGGGAAGCTGGCTTATTTCCTCCAAATGTATGAGGCAGAAAGTTATCACTAGGGAAATGGAATGCCACCCCCTTCAACTCTATCTAGCCCCTTATTTACTGCCAGAGAGAGAAGAAAAAAAGTACAAAACAGCCATCTAAACTCCTATAACTGTCAAATTGCCTTTCTTTCTTTCTTTCTTTCTTCCTTCCTTCCTCCCTTCCTTCCTTCCTTCCTTCTTTCCTTCCTTTCTTTCTTTCTGCATCTAAGTCACTTCCTTGAAGAAATTGATCCTTGTTTGATAACCATAGAATTCCTCCCTAGTGATAAAACAGAATCTGCAGAAAAGTTTAAGAAAAAATAAAACTTCACTCAATTTGCTTAGCAATGACTGTGTGCCCAGTCATTTTGGTGGCACTCTGTAAGAATAGAAGAGACAAAAGATTTGGCCTTTTCAGGGCTAAATCTTGAGTCCAGACTAGCTACTTGTTTGGAAATGTTCCTAATGCTTTAAAATTTATCATCCCTTGCATATATCTTATATATTGCATATATCGAAATATATATATTAGTTACATGTTTGTGCTGGTGAAAATGTCAATTTAATGAAGGAGCCACTACAGGCTTCTTTTTTATTAAATATTTGGTCCATGACATCAGTTTATGGATTTGTGTGAGTGTCACCAATGGCTCTGGAAATCTATTCATCTCCTTGGCAGGAAGTTTTTACCATTATCTGTGAACAGTGTACATCTCAATCAATGAGTTGTTAATGTGCCAACATTGTGTGTCTCAGTAGTTGTGAGATGTGACTTTTGTAATGGTCTATTGAATATGGATGACATGCTATCACCAATACATGACCTGGCCTATGATGAATATTGACTACTGTATATTGAAGGAAAATTGTTCATGAGAACCCTAGATGTCCTTTTTGCCCTTTTTTCTTTTCTTTTCCTCCACATGTGTGTTGCTCACAGTGTTATTCTATGTAAATATCAGCTTTGGAGTATGTGACAGATGAGTGAGTAAATGGATAGATGGTCCTGTCATTTTTGTTGACAGTTCTAGGGACAATTCCCTTGAACAATGAAAAGTAGAAGTTTAAATGGTCCAATGAACAAAAATTGTGTGCCAAATTTAAAAGAAAAATGATGACAATATGAAACATAACATTCCTGAAGCTAGTTTGTTAGGGTCTGTGGGATAGCTCATGACAAGACAGAGCTTGTGGAACTTAAAGGTAGGTCTCCAGAAGCATTGTCCCATGAGTCCACCACATGGTAATATGGCCTTGAACAATTGCTGCACTTATGTGAATTTTATAAATGTGTGTATATGTGTGGCCTGTGTGTTAAAGCATGTTTGTCTCTTTGTGTTCTTGCTTGTGTGGGTGTTTTTTTTGTTTGTTTGTTTATTTTGTGTATGTGTGTTGGGGTGATGGATTTTGTTAATTTTCAGATCTGCTTCTGGGTCTTTATCATTCCTTTTGCTTTGTTGATTCTACGCGAAAGTTATTCATCACAGCTTCATCGGCATTTAAGAAAGCCCCATAGGGTATGAAGGATACAAAAAAGAGAGGGAACAGTTACACCACTTACTTATTCCTTAGTTAAAAAAATAAACAACAATGGTATATCTAGGAATAATGTGGTTAAATAAGGATCAGGATAAACAAATAGGCCGAATAGATGTTTATTCAGGGAGAAATCACTTACAACCTAGACAGATGAACACCAGCAAGTTCCACCAGATGCTCTCCTGTCCAAGTCCCGCCAGCAAGAGAGCATTCCCCATTCCTCCTCAGACCTCCATCCACAGGTCACTTCCGCCCATGGCTCCACCCCCAATGGGCGTGGTCAGTGCCACAGAAGGGGAGGACAAAGTAACTATCTCACTACATAGGAATCATAAATTCCTTATTCAAAGGTGTATTTGTAAGTCCAGAAGAAAATAAGGACTTGTGAAGAAACCAAGAATCATTATCATAGTGTGATTACTGATCAAACATCCATGGCTATAGCTGAGATGTGCAGCCTCTCCTCTATTTTCACCCCATATCCTCTATTATATTCCATAAATTTCACTCCTGGAACTAACCACTTAGGCTTTGTCACTAAAATTTTTAATAATACTTTAAACCTAATGATACAGTAGGAACAATTAGACTTCAACAAAAAATCTACATGACAGATCACAATGACTCACGGGCACTCTGGTGAAGTCATGTAGTGACATAAACAGGTAATTAAGTTTACTATTTCAACCCTTCCTAAAACAAGAATTGCTTTCTTAAAAGCTTAATAAATAAAATCAAGTTCTCCCTGAATTGCAGTATCTCCTAGTCTGCTGAAATTCTAATAAACAGAAGCTTCCATCTTTAAGAACTCAATCTCTTATCATGAGGTGAGATTCCAAAGGTCCAATCCTGTTGTCCCAGTTGTTGAGCAAGGACACTAGTACAACCACAGAACATGTATTAGTGTGCCTTCCAGGGAGAATTCATATTGGCTAAAGGCTAATGATAGCTATCTCTCATTACCATTTGGCATTTTTAGAAAATGTCAAAGTGTCAATCATGCTCTTGATAATTTTTACAAATCTCACCTCTTTCTGGATAGGAGGTTCACCCAAATCCTTTCTCTTATAGCATCTTATACAAAGCCAAATCAAAGAAGAGTGGTGACAAACAGCAGAATGTCTAATGTGAATTTGCTTCCTTGTGTATATGGCTTGATCATGAGACTCCCATAAGCAAAAGAAACAGCTGAAGTTGACAAACCCTGGTTACTTTAGCACTTGGCTCCTGCACTGCCAAGATGTGTGATTTTCCAGAAGTTACATTTGTTATGTTTCAATCTATTGATTGTAAAATGTTATCACATTTATCCATGAGGTTGCTCTAAGAAGCTAGGAGATTATTTCAAAAGCTCAGCGATGTACTTGAAACCCTTATGAAAGTTTATTGGTGGTTGCAGTTATGATTGAAACTCAAGATTCTTTGTATATAGTGAAAACCAACATTATATATTTTTTTCTGGTGACTGTACTTAAGCCCTCCTTGTGGATGTCACAGGAAAATGGCCCTCTTGAGATGGACAAATTGTCTTTAGAGTAGGAAACTGGAAGTTCACTACTGAGCTTGCTGTACAACAAATTCTTCATTGAAAAACAGAGGCCAGTTAAATAGACAATAGAGAAGTTGATGATTTAGTAGTTACTGTACTGCATTGTAGTATATAACAGTAAACTTTGATTACTAAAGGATGAATTTATATTTTTAATTGATGAATTTTGCTATAAGCATTAGAGGCTAAGGATTCAGTAACAACAAGAACAACAATACCTCTACAACGAATGTTCTAGAAACTTTAGCATAACTGAATAATCCATGGACTTTTGAGAAAATCTTTCCCTGAGCTGTTCCCATCCCTTCAGGGAACATCCTCCTGGGGAAAAAATAGTGGATCTTCATTGAGATAAACATGTCATGAAGTTGGCTCTAATAATCTATTATAGCCACCCCCCCAAAAGCTACCTCTGCCTTTATTTGCCAGGGAATTTAAAATGAAAAACAAGGAAGCCCTTGGTTATTTTGATTGTTTGTTTGTTTGTTTGTTAATGGAGTTGGCAAGTTTTAATAGTTATTTTACTCTGAGGACTTACAAAGACAAAAAAAAAAAAAAAAAAATCAAGGGGACAGGATAATTTGCCATCTTCTTATTCTATCATGCACAAGTAGATTCTTAAAGAGTAGGGATGGAGTAACAAAGAACATTATTATTTCCTCTTAGCTATGATCAAAAATTCTACTAATAAAATTTCTGAGACAAGAGAGTAGAGAGTTGAGCTGATAATAAAAAACAGAACTCCCAAAGATTAAGTTGTCATCACCAGTGTTTCTGAGATTGCTCTGAATTAAGTAGTCAGGTTTCTAGTTTGAAGGAATTCAAGCTAAAACACTAAGATATTAGCACCAAGTAAACTGATCTAAGGGAACAAGTGTTAGTCAATTTTTTTTTAGGTTAGTGAAAAGGGTTGAGAAAGGTTCCTTGCTATTTTTCTGATCACTATAGACTGATTCCAGTGGGATAAAGTATGCTTACTCAGTACATATAACACAAACCTGAAACAAGTAATTCATACACTTTAATCCAAAATAAAATACTATGCCTAACAAAATCCAGTCTAGATGTTGGTTTTTTGGGGGATAGCAGGAGGGGCAGCTTATACTAGTTGATCAAACTTAAATTTACCAAGTAAGGAATTGAGAATGCCCTGTGATACAATGCAGACTTTTATCACATCAGGTAAACATAGGAAATAAACCTGGAAAGCTGAGGTAACAGCAGCATTTGTAGTAATGGAAGTTGTCTCTGCTGTGTTGAATTCATTTGCCATTCTTGTTCTTCAAACTCTGAAGTCCAAAGTGTGGTCACATGTTTTGATGACATCAATATGACTTAGCATGGCATGCTGTACTTCTGTTGTACCTCACGTCACAAAGTCATGGCTGTCACCAATGGCAATTTAGCTACCTGGAGTTATTTTGGAAATGTGGTTGGATGGAACATTTTCTTTGTGTTGTCATAAAAAAGAATGCTGGGGTATTATTTTATCAGGGTTTAGAACCAGCGTGTTTCCTCTTACATGCAAATACTGAGTTTAGGCTCTATACAGATTTTCAGTACTTTGCAATTTTTCATGTATCTAAGATGCTGTGGTTTGGATGCATCCTACAAGCTAAAGTGTTCCCCTGACCCAAGTGAAACATAGTCAGACATGAGGCCTTTAAAAGGTGACCTATTGCGTAGGAATGAGGTCTCATGAAACATAAGGGATGCTGAGAGTAGGAGAAATAGTCTTCCACAGGGAAGAGCATACCAGTGGGTTATCTAATGGTTGTCCCTGAAAACATAGCTACAAGCAACATTGTACAGACCGAGCAGGATACATTTGGAAATATATATATATATATATATATATATATATATATATATATATATATTAATATGTATCTGTGTATATGCATATAATAATAATTAATGGAAAAAAGAGGCCAGGATTTTGAAACAGAGCAAGGAGAGATGTATGAGAGAATTTGGAGGAAGGGAAGGAGAAAATGATAAAATTGTTATAATCTCAAAAAATAAAAGAAGTAATTAAAACAATTACAAGTGATTGGTATGGTTATCATGGGAACAGGATAAATACTGCAGGAATCCCTGATAGAAGAAAATCAGTTTGTTGTCTCTTTGTCTTCTTTCTTTTCTCCTTTCCTCTATGACATGCAAACAGCTGGGCCTCAGAGTGCTTTATCTAGAGGAACATGAGAGATTCATGGCTTTTCTCTGTAAATGTCTGTGTCTAGAGTCTTTTCACACAGCAACACAAAGCAGACTAAGAGACCAAGACTTACTTATGTGTTTACAGAAAGTCCATTCTATGATTTTCCATAATGCAATTCTCATTCACCAAAAGGTGGCTGGTTTTATTCAGAACTTTGTTTTTCATTAGAAATAAATCAGTCTAATGAAAATGTCTGTTAATTGATACAATAACCCACAATGTTTAGTCTGATATGTAGTAATTGGTTTGTGGAGATTCCATGTATAGAAGATATTCTACTTCTTTGTAGAATCCTATGTATACCTTTCAACACTAAAATGCAGTCTCTCATTTTTATTTTATATTCTTTTCATTTTTTGTAGCATTATAGAAGTTAGGATGTTACATTGCTTTTGGAAACAAACTATATCATCAAGTTATATTTATGAATTCTCCTACATGATACTTCATTGTAAGCTATATAACCCTCCAATAAAAGATGTTAACCTATAAATAGAAGAGTATTTTGATTCAGAATATTGAGCACAAATGAAGTAAAGAGTTCCTTGTTTTTTTTTCTTTTCTTTTTTTAAATATATATTTATTTTATATAACCAAGTCCATTTAAATGAAAACAAACATTTATAGACAATATTTAGGAATTTGGGCGTCTTTCTTTCCAAACTACTTCCTGCTGGTAAGGGGCACTGTCATGGGGGATTCTAAGAAGATGCAGAAATCCTGGCTATAATCTGTAAGGCTGCTTGGTCCAGCTGTTTTGAATGTAGAATCACCTGGTACTCTGTTTCATGTGGTCTGGCTTGATCAAACCACATTAGTCTGGAAGGAATCCACAGCTTTTCATTTTCTGTGGAAACAAAAATAGAAATTCTTTTCCCCAGTAACTTGTCCTTGAACTTAAATTTTGGAGTCAAAGTATTCTTTTCCTTGTTTTATGTTCAACACTTTCTGCACATTAGCAATTCTAACTTTTCAGTTTGGCTTTAGAAATATTTGATAAAGCGATTGCACTGTTTGTCCCCAGGAAAAGAGTTTGATTCCTCTTTGTAGACACAGCTTCTTTGAGAAATTCTCATAAACAACTTCTAACTTGACTCATATGTTACTTACAAATGAGATGTATTGCATTCATGACCAAGGGTCCTACCATACCAATTTTGTTGTCTGCATTTCACTACTTCACACTGTGAGTTGGTATTGGCTCACCTTTCCCTCTACAGGGCTGGCTTCTTCAGAGTATCTGGAGTTGCTGGAAAAAGGATAGGAATGAATACACTGAGGCTGGAGACATGACTCAGTAGTTAAGAGCACTAGCTGCCCTTTCAGAGGTTCTGAGTTCAATTCTTAGTGACCACATGGTAGCTCACAACCATATGTAATGAGATCTAGTGCACTCTTCTGACCTATAGGCAGAACACTTTATACATAATAATTCTGTCTGTCTGTGTGTCTTTCTATCTTTAAAAAACATACATAAAAAATAGAATGAATACACTGATATTCTAACTTTGATTAGAGCAGAAGGTTGGAAGAGAAGAAACTTGAGGTCAGTTCATTCAAAGACCTTAAACTTGTCAAAGGCCAAGCCTTAAGTTCCACTTCCTACAACTTCTAGTTGCCTGTCAAGGAAACAGACCCTGCAGGATTCTGAAGGATGAAGAAAAAGAATAAAAAAAAATCCATTGCTCATGATGAAAATACTACAGATAGAAGCTTCACCTTAGTATTGATTTGGCCATATTCTCAACGGAGTTCTATGTTTCAATCGAAGTCAGGATGGAAATGGGAGAAGTTTCGAATTCTAGGAGACTGATAGAAATCACAGACTATATCCTAATAGTTGGTCCAATTTTCATAAACATCCCTTCCACAAGCTTTCATGGATGTTTCTCTTTACAGTCCTCTATATACACTTACTTAAAATAAAGATGAATATTGGCCAAGCCCAGCTGAGTAACTATGTTTGGGGCATACCGCAGGTACTCAGTCCAGCAAAAGGTCCCACCTTCATTATTACAGTACAAGCCCCTTTAAAGCAGATACCGCTACCAAGCCATGGATGCACATTATATAATGAAGACAAATGTTGCCTTGAAGCAAGTTTAAAGGGTGGAATTCATTTTGCATTGGAATGTTACTGCTTTCTAATTAGAGTGACATTTGGTCAGCCTTTTTCTATCTGGACTCGGCCCCAGATGTGGAATGAAAAATCCCTCTATATCCAGCCTCTTTCCTCTAAAACATATGGGTTCCTTGTGTGGGGTGGATAATGGGTCTTTTTGTTAAGTCTGATCATCAAATCAACTGATTTTTTTTTAGTTGTATCTAGACAAATGTGCCAGAAGAGGAGACATTTTTACCATTAAGATCAGCCATTTAGAATGTTTTTTTTTTTTTTTTTTTTTTTTTTTTTTTTTGCTGCTCTGTCCATTTCCTGAGAACACTTAGCAGTAAGGAGCAGGTGATCGTAGGTTTTGCTCTCTCAGTTTTTCAGAAATGTAGCTCTGAAATCACAGGTGTATCAACTGGTGCTACCCTTCCCCTTGAGAGATCATTGGGGATGGGGGTGGCTACAATGAGCCACTCTGTCAACTCGGGAACTCAAACCACATCATATAATTAGCTGTTAATAAATATTTAGGGCCTCCACATGAATGCAGAACTGCAGTCTTACACTAAATCTGAGTCACAATAAACTCATTATAACTTGAAAACATAGCAAATTGAAAATACATTTAAATCTATTATTTGCTGAGAATCACAGTGCCCTGCAGATTGTCTATGAAAGCATTGATTATTGGAGCCCCTGCCTGGTACCAGGAGAAGGGATGCAACTGCCGATCACTGGCTGGGACACACCAAAATTCAGAACTTTGGGAGCAGTTTCCACTGAGGGCACACAACTTTCGCAGCACAATGATATCAGAAAATCCTAAACTGAAGGATACTAAGCGGAGAAAGGCTGTAGTCTGTGATTGTTCAATAGCACCTGGTTCTGCATGGAAGGTAATACACAGATCTAGAAAGCATAACATCAATCAAAGGAAGCGAAACCCTGAGGGAAAGCATGAGTGTGTTGTTACAAGTAGCTTTTTCCCCAGCCGGTCTTGTCATGTAGGGCCCCATTATATTATGAGTATGTTTTTCCTGCCAGTCTGGTCGCATCACCACACCAGCCCCAAATAACACACTGAGACATCGTATTTGATGTATTTGATATGATTCTGTGGGCAGTTACTAGTTTCTTACTGGTTAGTTCTGTCTTAAGTATTAACCCATTTCTATTAATCTAAGTACTTCCATGTGGTTTTATGTTACCGGAGAGAGGGGCTGGCGTTCTTCTTTCTCCATCCTCCATCTTACATCTCCTCCCTAGTACTTCCTCGAATCCTCCTTGTCTCCTAGTCCTGCCTATCCTGCTTTTCTATTGGCCAGCAGTGCTTTATTCATTAACCAGTATGAGAAACATATTTACAGAATGATATCTCCCATCAGTGTGTCTCATGATTCTTCTGGATTCAGCCTTGACTCCCATGCTCCCAGGTTTCCTCATCATAGCTTTCGGATGCCAGGTGTCACCACTTCCCGGCACATCCCTTATTCATAGGGTGATTTTGTCAGCAGATCTCTGCTTTATGAAGGCATGTGCTACCTTATGTACCTCACATTCAGGCATGGAGCTGATCCTTGTCCATCCTTAAACACCACTTCTTCATCCCCCTCATGCCTTCTTTTCTCTCCCTAGTCCCTAGTAAGATGTTTTATCATGTAAAATCAAACAAGAATGCAGAGTGTTTAAGACAATGGGATGCAAATTGCTTATTGAATTAAATTTCCAAATTCTTAAGCAATAGTTTCTTCATTAGAGCTATTAGCATATTCATTATAGTTATTTAAATATGTGATGTGATCATGCCAACATCTCTGTCACATCTGCCTGGTTATGATGTATGGTCTCTCTTGAAACTCTGTTTTTTTTTTTTTTTTTTCTTTCTGAGACAGGGTTTCTCTGTGGTTTTTAGCTCTTATAGACCGTGCTTGTCTCAAACTCACAGAGATCCACCTGCCTCCCAAGTGCTAGGATTGAATGCATCGGCCACTACTACCCATGCTGTTTTTTAATATTCCCATAATTTGTTCTTAAAATGAAAATAAATGTGTGGGCTGGATAACACACTCTGAGAGGAAAGGACTTTTAGTGATGTGATGGTCAGGGGATCAATCCGCATTCCTATGTCAAAGACACAATCCTTCACCTCTCTCTCTCTCTCTCTTTAATTTCTTTATTTTGTGGTCTGTCCCCCAACCTGATTTGTGAGATGGAAGGTTGTCATTCCTGTTGCTGTGATAAAAATGAACTGATGAAAAATTACTTAGAGGAGAAAGGGGTTTATTCCAGTCTACCAACTCAAGGTCATAGTTCATCATTTTGGGGAAGTCAGAGCAAGGACTTCAGACAGCTGTTCACATCACAGTCACAGCTGGGAGATAAAAAAGAAATGTATGTATACATGCTCACTTGGTTGCTGATGCTCAGGTTAGTTTCTCTACTCAAACAGTTCAGGACCACCTGCCTAATGAAAGGCCCTGCCAATTAAGAAAATCATCCAGGACTCCTAACAGTTGGAGCAGGGGCTGTTTCTGGCTCTGTTACCTGTTTTGGGGAACCTTTCATCCTACAGGGTTGCCTCCTCTTGCCTTAACAGAATAGGAGGTGCCGATGCTTACTGAAACTTGATATGTCATGCTGGCTGATAGTCATGGGATGCCTGCCCTTTTCTGAAGAGAAAGGAGAATGAATAGATGTAGGGTGGGGTAGGGGAATTTGCTGGGGAGGGACTTGGAGGAGGGAAGGTAGGGGAAACCAGCATTGGGATGAAAAAGATTAAGTAAATAAATACAAGAAAATCCCCAGGAACATGTCCATAATTCAATTCTTCACTTAGACTCTTTCCAAGTTAGTGCAAGTTATGCCAGGTTTATAGTTAAAACTAAAGAAGGCTAGAAGGCTGGAATTGTACATTTCCCCTTCTTTGTCAGTTAATTTTTAATAAAACCTTGATTTCCTTGATGCTAGAGAAAAGAATTTCTCATGAAGACCCGCCATTATGAAAAGAAGTACCGTCCAGCTCATCTTTCAACACATCCTTTCTCTTTCTCATGAAGAGAACAGGAAAAGCTGTCCCTTCTCAGCCAGCACTGTGGCAGCTCCTACTTGCATCACTCTCTGAAGTGAGTCCTCCCACCAACTCAAGGCACTCACACTGAGGATCCTTCCTCATGTGCCCTCCTGAATCATCCACAGATTTGTCTATTGGATTAGATTTCCTATCCTGTCTCTGGCTCCAGTGAAAGTGTTTATGTGTCTGAATCAGGACTCCATGTTTGTTCTTTCTGTTGTGTGGTGGTGTTCAGTTTCCCCCTCATAGAAGTTCTCTATAAGATGTAAGAGGATTTGAGTGTTTATGTTATTCAAGTGTGAAAATATTTGAACTCCTTGTATATAACTTTTTTTGTCAAGTCATCATATTGGTTTAATCCTATGATGTGCCCAGTGATTCTAAATGTTTCATAAACTACAGTTAAATATCCCAGTATGCAAAAATGTGTACAGAATCCCAGTAAGGAATTTGGATTTTCTCCCCACTAGAATGCTTCAGCTATTACCTCTGAGTTATGCAAAACATAATTGTAACTGCCTGTTTTGAAGGAGAGGTGACCAGTGTGAACATTTATGAGGTATGAGAGATGCATCTTCATCACAGTTCTTATCTTCATTGGCTCAATGATTCTACTTGATATGGATGAGGATTTTTGAACCTTGTCTACATATGTCAAAGTTCAGGACCTCAGCACTGCCGAATGCTAGCTTGGATGGGGATCCTATCACGGAGGCTACTGTGAGAGTATCTCAAAGACACTAGGTCCTAGTTAAATCCTGTGAAAAAAGGAAGCTTGTGAGATTGTCAGACTGTCAGGGTTTTTCTCTTCTTTTCCTTCTTTCTTTCTTTCTTTTTTTGTTGTTGTTATTGTTTTTGTTTCTGTTTTTAACAGAAGTTGCACACAATGATTGTTGATTCTTTCGGTGTTAAATTTTTAAATCAGTTGATGATTTCTGTGGCTTCCAAAATATTTTAGGTAATTACAATTAAATGTGCCTACATTTCACAATAAATTTTATAATCGATCTCAGGTGGTGACACATTACACTTGACACATTACATTGCTTAATCATTCATACCCCAAACCTTATTAACAGGATTACTTCCTCTAATTTAAAATTATCATTATCATTTATTATTGTTTTTACATTTTATGTGTATGGGTATTTTGCCTGTTTGAATGTGCATGCCCAGGGAGGCCAAAACAGGGAATCTGATTTCCTAAAACTGAAGTTACACAGGACTGTCAGCCACACTGTGGATTTTGGGAATTAAACCTGTGTGCTCTGGAAAAGCAGCCATTGCTCTTACCATAGGACAGGTTTCTTGGTATTGCTTTTCCATGACTCAATGCAGGGCTTAATAGCATTTCATATGTGTTTGATTATTACCTCCTATTGATGAAGAACCATGTTGTTAGATCATTAAATCTAAACCATTTGCCTGCTCTATGTAAATTGACAATTATCAAAAATGTGGGATGAACCAGTTATTTTATTTTGTACAGATAATTAATGATAGATTATTGCCAAGTAATTCAGGTAGTAGATTATTTAAGGCCCCAAACTCATACTAAAAGATATTTTTATAGGCAAATCTATACACTAAATATTAAACAGCAAAAATAACAATAAGTTGCAGGATCATTTGTATACCCACATTCTTCTTTAAAAGTATGAAGTTTTAAGTTTTGTTATTATTTGTTATTACTATAAAATATATATTATTGTTGTTGCTGTATTTTATGTGTGTTAGGGTTTTGCCTGAATTCCTGTTACTTAAGGAGGCCAGAAAGAGAACCCAATTCCCTGAAACTGAAGGAACATAAGTTGTAAGCCACCGACATGGGTTCTGGGAATGGAAGCTGGGGGCTCTGGAAGATCAGCCTTTGTTCTTGTCACTCTTTCTAGCCCATATTTATTTTTAATATAGACATTAAAATACTGGTTAACCATGGCACTGAACATATTACATATAATTAGGAACAAACAGAATAGAAGGAAGACATTCTTAATTCCTAATTTGTATTTTTAGTATGTTGATTATGTGACAAAAGAAGGACACACTTTAAAAATAATACACCTACTATGGGCATAAACTGAGTCGCATGACATGGAAACAGAACCTAGAATACATGATGTAACCATGCATGCACAAAACAAGTTCCTACATTTCCCAAAATCAGTGAATAAGTACAATATTAGCACTATGCAAATATGTGTCTGAAGCAGGCTCTCCCTGGATCAGGCTGTCTTTGTTTGCAAGCAGCCAGCATTGTACACTGTGAAGTAAATCCCAAATTGAATTTTCTTGGTCCCTTAAAACATATTCTAGATGCCCTGCTGGTGAGAGACCAGGGAAGCCACAGCAGAAATCTCTTAGTTATTCATAAATTCTTTCTCTTAGAAAAAAAAAGTTGTTTTAAACACAAGGGTAGAGATGAACCCCAGAGCCCAGAAACCATTTTCATGCAAAAACAGACAGCTCCTATACCAATAAAGACCTAGCAGGGTACTCAGCTTAGCAACATAAATACTCACATCTGTTATAAATAAACAACAAGAAACATTGTTTTACGATTAATGCCCAGCTCATGAATAAGCACACACAATGGAGACAGAAATATTTAATTTTGTGTTGTAGAACATAATTAGAAATTTATTAAACAAAGTCAGAACACAGTAGAGATTTCTGCACATGCAGAGGCCATGGGTCCAGGCTGGGTGTGCTTGGGACTACTTTTGTCCAACATAAAACTTATTTTTCTTTTGTAAATGATAATCAAGAGAAGCTTCATCCTCCAACTTTCATTACATAGCTCACGAGTCTCTTGTGACTCTCTTGTTTCTTACTTCCTTCTGGGAGTTTAATGCAGTGTGATGAGATAAATGTCTGGCTTTTAATGACAATTACAAGCTATTAAAAGTCTCACCCTGTCACTGAGAATGCATGAGTTTATGAAAGATGTAGCCATGCAAAGTCCCATTTCTCTTTCCTGTTTGTGCAGTTTGCTTACTGTTAGTGTTCCCCTGGCTCGGACACCTAAACAATGGCTAATTTTATGAGATTTCTTTGCAATTTGCTTTGATTATTTGCACCCACAAGATTTCTTTTGATTTTGTTATTTTCCTACATTTAAAGTTGTAGTTGTTCTATTAAAGTTCACTGGAACTATTACTGAAACCTGGAACTTTAGTAGAGAGTGAGAAAAGCATTGTCAGTGTTATGCAAGCTATAGCAGCCTAGTACAGTCAATCTGAAGAACTGAGAAGGCTCCACCTAGATCCATGTGAGTATACAAGGTCACAGGCACAGGAAGATAGGGCCATTCAAGGAATTATGGGCTGATTTTCTCCTGAGTCTCATTTCTAGGGATTTCCTTGAATCTAAATCAGAAAAAGTTGTAAAATTCATGAGAGCTTTATTGTTAAGTTTTAAGAGTAAGCTAAGAAGAACTAAGAGAGAACAATGAACTCACAGAAATGATCCTAGGCTGAGCTAAAGCAGATCATAACTGTAGGATTCTTGGTTTTGCTTTATCATATTACATAAAGCAGAGTGAGACCTTTTTTCCTCAATGATAGGGAGAGCTGTCCTTGCTTTCTGTGGGAATGACCTCCTCCAGCTGACTTATCTCCTTCTTAGAGACCAAAATGATGCAGCTGCTGGATTTTTGAATTCTAACCTTTCTCTCTCATCCCGTGGCAGTCACTTAACTCTTCTTTGTTTTGAAAACTATCCACTTAGCAGAGCATCTTCTTTACTGGCTATTTATTCTACTGACCTGTGGGGGAAGCTGGAATTGATACAGCAAATACCCTCTTCTAACAGGCTTGTAATTGTGTTAGTCCTTTATGAGGCCATTGCTGTAATTACACTGAAGGTTGTTATCAATCCCACTGGAAGCCATCTTTTAGCAGATGCCTGGAGGACACTTTCCAGCTTGTATCTCCCTCATCTGCCATTTCATGTCCCTGTGTTCTTCCCTGTGTGTTAGAGGACACTCCAAAAAGTGTACCAGAACTACATGATCCAAATGGAGAGTGAAGAATTTGACAAGAAGCCAACTAGCACGTAGAGCAAAGCTAACTAGCAACCAAACACTTCCTGCACAACAAAGGTTATATTGAAACCTCATTGCCCTAGCATAGGAATTAGAGGAACAATCGTCTGATTATGATTTTAAAAAGAGCATTACATTCTATGTTCAGCCATAATTGGTATTTATGACAATTTATGTAAACAGTAATGAAGCCCGCGTGATTTTTGTGGGGAAATTGCATTATGACACCAATGATCATTACTGTTAATTTTCCTGAAGATGACGGCAATCAGAAGCAGAGTTTCATTGTAAATAGGTTAATTTAAAATTCAAACACTGCTGGTGGTTCAAAACGAGTTCACATTTGATTTCAGATAGCTTTGGTTCAGGCTCTTTCCATGTCAAGTTAAATATATTGTGACGACTGACATATGTCAATATCTATGACATTACCCTACAGTATTACTTGGGAATACATGCATTGAACTTGCATGAAAAAGTATGATCTTATAATTCTTTTTTCTGAGATTTATTTTCATTTTTAATTGTATGTGTTAGTGTTTCTATGTGTATAGATGTTCAGTTTATAAATAGAATGTAACCTGAGTCCAATGTCTTACTGAGGTTGGAAGAGGGAATTTGATCTGAAGTCAGGGGTGATTATGAGTTGAATAAGTGCGTTCTGGGAACTGAACCCCAGTGATCTTAACTCCTGAGCTACCCTTCAAAACACCAAAATTCTTGTCCTGTTGTGCTACAAAAAAGTGCAAAACTTATTTCAAATAAAATTACAATAAATAGTCATCAGAAACTGATTTCTCAGCTTTGCCATGTAAGTGAAGAGTGACATATCAATGTAGTCTATTATTTCTAATGCATGTTTTAAAATTGTCTAATCAAAATTTCAACAAGAAATTAAAACACAAATGCATCTCTTTCTATTGACCTTGAATTTCTGGCTAGTTATTGAATTAAATTGACATTCTGCCAGCATGTATTTTGGGCACAGCCCAATCAGCTAACAATTTCTTTCTTTCATTTTTCTTTTAGGATATATGTTTCCTAGGATGTAGATCGATTCCTGTCAACTTGTCCAAGCAAAGTGAAAGTGTCTAATTTTCACCCTTTGACACTTTAAAATGTGGCAACGAGTTTAATATTCTTATATAGCTGTCTTAATAACAAATGTCATAAGAACAATATATTTAGACAAGAAAAAGGGAAGAATCATTCTAAATTTTTTCCTTTTAGCCCTCTTGTCTTAAGGAACATGTAAGCAATTATGTAATATATTTTCATATCTTTGGCAACTATGATAGAAAATCTAAACCATGTAATTTACTAATTCATCCTAAGTAAAAACCACAAATGAAGCATGGGGTAATATTACAAAACTTGTACAAGTCAGGTCTCATCACTTGTCCTCTATAAGCCAGTTAGAACAGCAAATTAAAAATGGAAAGCAAAAAGGGGAAATATTCAATGTGGCCTCTTTGACAAGAAGGAAAAGAAGATCCAGCAAGCCTTCAAGTCCACCTTCAGGGTCCTGCAGTGAGATAAAAGTTAAATAGTTAGCCAAGCATGAGAGCACCTAAGCAGTCCTGGTCAATGTGTGGCCTTTCCCAACACTGCTTGTCATTATTTCAGGCTCTGATACGATGTTACAATTGTTATAAATCTCCTTCCTGGAGACAATTTCCCTACTGGTTGCTCCCCCTTTTGTCATTCAGTATGATTCCAGGCTAACTCCCACTGTGTCTTTTTAGAATATCTTTATTTCTGCTAGGTCAATTATAATGATGGTGAACCATCAGTTACCCATGTCTGTAAGCAGCATCCCTTTCCTTCCTTCCTTCCTTTCTTCCACCTTCCTCCCTCGCTCCTACTTCCCTTCTATCTTTGTGGTTTCCTTTCATTCTTTTTTCCCTTCTCTTAAGCTGATTTCTAGAAGATATGGCAACTGCTCAGAGTTATTTACTCTGATGAAAGAAACATAAGTACATATCCAAAATGTATTTTAAGTCTGACAATAACTCATTTGTACTAGTTTGATCATGGAAGCATCATTATTTTAGAATTCCAGGACTATGCTTCTCTGGGTTTGTAGTTCATTTAATTAAAATGCTATTTCCTAAATATATACCCAGAGTGTCTCATTTTTCCCCAGGACCACTTATTTTAAAGAATAGGGATTGAAAAACATGTAATAGATAAGCAAACACCTGGGAGGCTATAAAAATTGCTTTCAACTTGGATGTTTATAAGCCTGAACTCATGCAACTTTGTATTGAAGTATTGAATATAATTTTAAACTTCGACAATTTCCTAAGATGTTACATTTACTTGAAGAAAACAAAGTATGTCTATATGTTCGGTGGTATACTTCATACTCTCCAGCAGGTTTTATATTTCCCTTGAGAGAAGGTGTACAACTACTGAAAAAGCTTTTCAGATGTTACAATTTTTCTTTCAATGTTCATCAGTAGCCCTTTTTAGCATGTTGGCAATCTCTGATTCTAGTGTTGTGAAGGAGAAAGCATGAGAAAAATCCTTAAAATAAAGAAACTTGTGTCTGAAGATGTGTTTCAGTGGCATAAATTGAGAGTTTGTGCCCCAGCACTACAAAAAAAAAAAAATACTCAGCAGAGCAAGGATGATTGTCGAATGTTCTGGGGATTCTAAGAGGACTCTTAGTTCAACTGCTTGCTTTCAGGCATCTCTCATCTCTAGAAGGAACTCCATGTGAAACAAATGGTTAAGCATTTCTACAGAGTAAACTTTCTTTCTTCCTGTTTCAGTGTATCAGCTAGCCTTGAGGTTCAACCCCAGGCTTCTGGACGATCGTATTTATTCCTCTTCCTTTTCCCACAACAGGTTAAGTCCTAAAATCACACAGGTTTCTTACTCAAGAGGCAGTTGATTTCTTAACAAAAAAACTTCCTTTTACTTTATAAAGAAATACAAAGCTCAGAGTTTCCCAAACCCAGCCTCTTATTGAGAATTTAGAAAAATGGTCCCTTTCTCATGAAAGTGTTCCAGTTGTGTAATGGGTTCTTTACAGACCCCCTACCCAAAATCTCTCATGATATGCTCAACTTTCAAAACCTAGACCACACCTTGCACAGCTGACTATGTGAAACAAGTCTAATGATGTGGAGATTCGTGGTTTCATTATCATCAATCAATAGCCCTTGATCCTAGGAGAAAAAAAAGTAATCTACAAAAATTGGCTTGATAAGTTAGTTGTTAATACATAAGTAAAGAGAAAAGTGGGCAGGAAACAACATGAAAAGACATTAGACAGGAAAAGAAAAGTCATGTACAAAATCAAACTGACCTTAGGAAGTGAACAATTGTTAGAAGGCAGGGCTTCCTGTGATGTCCTATAGTCAGTGGACTGGCTTGGTCACTGTGTAACATATATTGGCACTGACTCTCAGAATTAATGTCAGTGTAGCTTGTAGGAATTAATTTTACATACACCTTTATTCTAAGTGTACAGCAAGTTCACAAAACTGTCCTTTGATGAAGAGAGAAGTATCCCAGATAGTGTGAACAGTCAACAAGAAGAAAAAATGAAGCTTTATCACACCACAGCTAATTCAAATGGAAAGCATAAACAGGATAAAAGTGGGACGGACAAATGACGTCACTCAAATACTCTGTAAAATATGTGATTGTTGCCAGGAAGATTTCATCCTTAATTCACAATGCTCTTACTTTGTACGTTGTACATAGTACAATCTGAGAAGTGTCACAATGTTTTAATTCATATATTGTATCCTAAAATGATTAATCTCCATTATCATAATGAAGACTTGAATTATCATTTTAATGTGGCTGAGGAATTAAATAGTGTGTTAGGAGGTTGGAGAGAAAATGCAACATACAGGCAATTCCCTCATCCTTAGTTTCTTATTTTACTGCATCGACATTGTGTGCAAACAGGAGTCTTGGCATTTTCCAGTGACACACTTCTCAGCTGATTGGCTGGTGATTCGGAGTCTGAGAGTACTGGGGTGGGAGTTTGCTAACCAGCATGTAGTCCTGGGTGCTCTGTCTTGTGGGAGAAAATGGATGGCAAAAGTGGTTTAGCCCTCTAGCTTTTGATTTGAGAATAGGCAGGAGAGGCTAATTCTGCTTGTTAGTGTCCTTTTATCACTCATAGCTGATGAGAAAGAAAGGAAATCATACTCAAAACAATATTCTTCCAGGTCTGAGAGGAAAAGAAATTAGGACGCAAAGATGACAGAGTTTCAATTCTTTACTTTCAAGGGTCAGCCCAAGGGGGATGACTCTCTCTCTAGAAATGCAGGCATTGCCTTTTTTTTTTGGGGGGGGGGTTTGTTTTTTCTTTTGTAGCCTATTAAGAATTGTGCAGAAAACCACTCACAGAAGATTGGGATGATGGGTCAACAGAACAGCTAAAGAGGTGACCAACAGCATTTCATTTCACTGTATGTTTTCTTGATGATGGCTGCCTTTCTCCTGGTTTTCTCATGCTTCTGGGGTCCTACACAATGAGTTCTCTGTCCTTTTAAATGGGGGCAGAACCACCACAGTGGAAACTAATAAACAGCGCAATTGAAGTTTCCCAGGCCATGAAACACAGCAAATTGAGCTGTTACTCTCTTCACCCTACTACTTCCTTGTCCTACAGAAAACGGAAGTTATTTTTGCTTTATTCTGACATTTGTGAACTAATTTTTCAAACATGTTCTCCTTCTTTATGTCTCTCACGCTATACAAGTTTGGAATGAATTTGCATCATCTGCTAAATTGGATTAAAAAATTCACATCCTAGAAATGTCTGAAGTTAGTCTTTTGTTTAATAATTATTGATCCTTAAACATTGAACTTACATTATTTGATTAAATGAAATAAACAAGTGAGAAAGCAATGAAATGTTTCACTTTAAATACATTCTAGATGTGTTTGTAGGATCAACCCTATCAGGAGCCCAACCACATGACAAATTTGGCAAAGAATTCCACTTCACCAACACACAAATTTCAATTATCACTAATATTCTTTGAAAACCACTAGGGAAACATAACATGATCATATGGGCTAATCGTGCTCACATTGAGATTTTCTGAGCACCACAGTTTCTGTGATGTGGACACATCAAATACTAGAATGCATTCTGAAGTGCTGTTATGATATAGATCTAATGAGAGGAATCTTCTTCCTGAAATGCTAATCACTTTTCCTCTAGTGAGATTCTCATGGACTTCAGAATCTCTCACTAAAAATCCCTGTAACTACACCTGTTGCGTTCATTATTTTCTGGAAATCCATACTTACAGTGGTTTAAGCATTCTCTCTTTGAGGGCCTGAGAAGAGGAAATGTATTTTCAGCTCCATATTGGATGTTTCAGAAGTTTCACATCTCACATCCCCTGTTGGCCTCCATGTGCACTGAACAACATGGTGCATAAGAATACATGCAGGCAAAGACACAAGGTTAAATTAAAAAAACTAAAAAAAAATTGTTTTTAAAGAATTATTAATCTATTTTATATTTTCCATTTCCATCTTAAATTTCATAAAGGCCAGTCAGTCATGTGATAAGACATGAGATACTCAATTGTTCTTTCTATTATACCTAGAGTAAAGAATAGTTGGATATGTCTTCCTCATTGATATCTAACTAAATCATGTGTTGTCTTGTCATTGGTATGGAACATATGTAAACTTCAGTACTTCTTCATAGAATCTTAGGAAAATTTGCTTGGCATTGGAGTCTTGTTTTCATTTTTCATGTATCCAGTTCTGCCTTGAGATATGTCTATAAGCTGAGAGAAAACCATATCAGGTGGACAGCTGCACTCACTATGACCATGTATGACAGCAAGGACTAAATTGAATGGGCTTGAACACTCCTGAATATTTGAGTTTTCCTGACTGCTGAAACATAACTCAAACTGTACTTGTCCTGTGAAAATCATGTAAGTCGGCACCAGAAGTATGTCCCTGCATTGCAAAAACATACTTGAAATGACACAGCATCATCCCCTTCTATTGAGAACAAAATACAGAAACAGTTACTGACGACCTGGTTAAAAAATTGGTGGAATAAAAACTCTATTGAAATTGTTACATGTCATAGGTTGGAAGGAAGATATGAATCCAATGAACTTGCCATTTTTCTACTGGGAATAATTCTCCTAGTCTTCTTCAGGGTCTGCTCAGGAAGACTAAGTGCCCTTTTCACTACTTTCCATAGGCATAAGGGAAAGCCATTTGTAAGCAGGCCTCCAGCTTCACAAGTCTGACGAAAAAACACTTTGATATTTTTTGTTATTGCTTTGTTTGTTCCACTTTCACTAATCAAAATTTAAAACAAAATTTAGAGCAGACCTTGCCTTTTTCAGTAACTTCCTCCCTTCAAAAAGTTATTATTCTTCTGGCCAATTTGCATCCTGAGAATTACTGGTGTACTTTCTAACACTTTGGGAAACTATTGGGCAAGATCTAAACATCTTAAAACCAGAGGCACTGGGTGTCCCCTCTAAACAATTGTGTTTTTTAGGATGTGCCTATGGAAAGATGACTGGTTATCTAGGAGTAGTTTTCCTAAAGCAAAGAACAGTTTTAATTGACTGGTTACATACAATACAAACAAAATCTTCTAAGCAGGGATATGGTAACTGCTTTGTACGATATATACTTTCTATCTCAAAGTTTAAGATTCCTCTAGCATTATTATGAGTGTAACTAACGTTTTGTCTCAAAACTGATTCTTGGATGTTGGGCTAGCATGCTTGTGGAAAATTCTGATCATTCTGACTTTCTTTTTCTTTTTTCTGTTTTTGTTTTGTTTTTACTTATTCTTCTTTTGTCTTACTTTACAAATTGATCCCAGCTCCCTTGCCCTCTCTCCCCCCCTCCTTCCTGAAAGGCATCATTCTGACTTTCAACAGGGTCTATACCTGTGTTTTCCTGTATTATTACACCGTATTTATTTGTTTTATTCATTTGTTTTTTTTTCCTGCATTCTTGTTCCTCTTGTAATTCAGTAGTTATCATCTGACGTGATGAAAATATGATCTACATTTTATCTTTGATGGAAACTGAGTCAATGGTTTCCACTGCAAACATACTGAAGATTGCAGTTTTCTTTTTAGTTCTCGTTTATGTTCTTGGTCTAGAAGTTGGGGTTTTTCCTACTTTTTAAGTTCCAAATTTCTTTTTTCATCCTTAAATCTGGTTGAAACTCCTAAGGTTTCTCTTGGACTTGTTATGGTCAGAACATCTATGTAATCCCATGGTACTCTGGCTCTACTTGACCACTTACTCATATATTCAATGACAATCCTATCAAATATTTTCCAACTGTAGAGGATAAGCCTCTGTCTTTTAAGTCTTATGATGCACATTCTCTCTCTATTCACAGTTATCCAATGGATGAGCAGTTAAGCCAGTCTTGCAATTCTAGTTTCCTTTTACTCATGACCTCATCAATGCACATGTGTATGTGTTTAATTATATGTATAATTATATATGTATATGTATAATTTTATGTGTGCATGTAATTTTTTTGGTAGTCCTTCATTTAAGTGTCTGAACTGTATGTTTCCTAGGTAATACTGACTACTATATCTAACAAATTCAGAAAGAGCAGCATTACATAATTAATGTTAAGTTCAAAGTAGACATTCTCTTTGAAGGTGGCATATCCTTATTCAGAGATGAGGACCCAGTTTGTCTCCCCTCCTGGTCCTGCTTCCAAGACACATAGACGTTGAAAATGTCTGTTTTCATGACAAATATTCAGAGACTATGAATGATTATGCTCCTATATGAGGTAGGCTTTTCCTGGCCAGTCATTAAAGTTATATTCAATGATTTCAACTATTTTCTGTTAGCCCACTCAGGAAAATTCTAACTCCTGTAAGGGTATGGAAAACAGTGTTATTCCAGTTATTGGTCTAGAAGAGTAGAAACTGCTGAGCTAGCAGGTTCTCATCTACTGCAGTAACATCCTTGAACATAGACTGATATGGCTGTTAAATATTTCCATAACTAGGTAATAAGGTCCATAAAAAGCAATTTTATGCCTATCTGTTTAGTAATTGGGCTCAGTGCTTAGTATCCAATAAGATACTTGTTATAAATAAGGAAAATAATTAAAGAGATTGAATATGACCACACTAATTTAGATGAAAGGCTAGGGCCACAGCATATTTTGAGTTTCTCATTTTATGTAATTCTAAAGACTAGAAAATTCATTGTTCTCAAGAAGGATATCCACATTGATTTAGAAGTTTAAGTGTCTGAAGTTGTAAATACACTCAGATATACACGAGTATTTTGGAATATAGGAACAAAAAGGCTAAGGGTGTAGCTCAGCGGCAGAACATTTGTCTTGAACTTGAAAAGCTCGTGATTTGGTTTCTTGCACTAAAAATAATGCTTGTGTATTTTTAAAAAGTCACAATCTCTTTTTAGAAGAGATTTAATGTTCACTCTGTTCAGACCCTTACTCCCATTCCACAGTCTCTAGTATTTGAGTATTTGTAAGGAAGAGTTTTTTGTTTGTTTTTGTTTTTTACCAAGACTCTTGAAAATGAGTTATAAAAAAAAATGGGTACACACACTTTTTTTCCCCCCAAGATTAGGTGTATTTTCCACACTTTGCAAATTTTGCCAGGGAATACTTCATTTTTTGAAACCAGGCCAATTTTATGTGTCATTTGGGGGTTCTTTATTTTCATAATCTTATAATATGAAAATGTCTGTAATCTGTAGTTTTTCTGTTTGTGGTTTTTTTGATTACATGCATTCATAGTACAAAGTCATTAAAGAAACACTCCTCAAGTGAATAACTCCTAAATTCTAACCTGTGAAATGTGCTGAGTAATGTGGTATAACCCTGAGTTCGTTCTTCCATCCTCAGTAGGACAGATAGATGCCACTGTCCTGTGAACTGGTGCTGTGAATACTCTTCTTCTAACTCTTTCAGCTCTCAAACTGACTGCAGCAGTGTTTATGATTAGGGAGCTTTCCAGGTATCTGACAGTGTACAATGCCTACACAGTTCAGTTAAATCTCCAGTTCATCTATTATCTTATTGTATTGCCATGGAAGGAAGATTGAATACAGTGAGATAATTGAAGGTAGAAAAGTAGAGGAGAGAGGGAGAGAAAGAGTTTTCATGAAGCTATTCTTGGCTTTGGACTCCTGATCCTTCCAGATCCTTCTCCAGGAGAAGTGGGATAACAGACCTCTGTCTGCATGCTTGGCACATTTGATTAGCATTTACTTGTTAATCTCATATTTATAACATAGAAGTCAAATTTTATTATGTGTCAGTATATTTAGGAAAAGGATGTGGTACATAAGGGTTGAAGCTATGGAAATTTCAGGCATCTTTGATTGCTCTTAGAATATGTTCTCTGTGCATAAGGAGAGGCTACTATATGTAATTTTTGTACACTTCCAAGTGATGGGAGATATCATTCTGTAAATATGTTTCTATTATGGTTAATACATAAAGCACTGTTGGCCAATAGAGAAGCAAGATGGGTAGAATTAGGAGAGGTGGAGGATTCTGGGAAATGTAGGTACAGAATCACGAGGTGATATCAGAAGAAGAGGATGTGTGAGTCTGGCGTTCTTCGTAAAATAAGACCATGTAGAAATACATATATTGGTAATTATGGGTTAATAATTAAGACAGACCTAGCCAATAAAAAACACTAGTCACTGGCCAACAGTTTCATAACTAATACAAGTCTGTGTGTTATTTGGGGCCAACACAGCTGTGGTACCAGGCTGGCAAGAAAGTGCTCATAACATACAAGAAGTTTGTTCATTGTGTCTCAAACATTATTTTCAAACTAATGTCAGTTCTCATCCCCTGGTGTGAGTAGAATTGTATGGAAACTTGCGTGTGTTTGGTACACTCTCATCACTAGCACAGTGCAGTGATGGGTTTCTACACTGGAAGAAGGATGATGGGGAGCTCTGGAAGACGGTTCCAACTGGAGATTATGAGGTGGTGTCCACAATTCTTTCTGACAAGGTCAGCTTCAAGTGTGACAACTTGTTCTCAGTCTAATGACACATTTAGAGTATGCCATGTACAGACTCCATTTTTCCCATGTTCACTTCCAGATACGATGCTTGGTAGTAATCTCTACAATAACCTTTCAGAATTTATTTAGATGAATCAAAATAACAAAATGCCAAATGAATTAAGAGTGATATTTTATATCAGCAGAAAATAATTTCAATAGTCTATATGCATCTGCTCTATGACACGAGTGATCTTTGTATTTCACGGTTTAAAAAAAGTGATGAAATTGTTAGTTACTAGTTCTGTGTTTTTTTGTACAAAAGCAAAGGAAGAGAAATCACTACAATGCAGGACTAGGACCTCACAGCACACCTTCTACCAGGACACTCAGTGGGTATGCTATGTTGCTGACAATGAGACTGCAAACTGAAACAATTATTGAAACTACTAATGCTTAAGATTGCAAATAATGAAAGATTTTACTTTCTATTTTATTTCCGTTTGACATATATATATGTGTGTGTGTGTGTGTGTGTGTGTGTGTGTGTGTGTGTGTGTGTGTGTGTTTGATTAGCCAGGTTTCTTCTTCTTCTTCTTCTCCTCCTCCTCCTCCTCCTCCTCCTCCTCCTTCTTCTTCTTCTTCTTCTTCTTCTTCGGCTTCTTCTGCTTCTTCTGCTTCTTCTTCTTTTTTAAGGCAAGCTCTCTCACTGGATTGTAATTCATCAAATAGGTCAATTGGCTGGTAGGCAAGCCCCTGGAGTTCTCCTGTCTCTTTCTACCCAGTCCACAGCAAATGATGAATGCCTTTTTCTTTTTTTTTTTGTAATTGAAAATAGATTTTTTTTCTTCTCACAATACAACCTGATGAGGATTTCCCCACTGTCCAACCTACTTCTCCCAGTACCTCCCACCTCCACTCCTATCTAGATTCACAAAGGATTTAGGAAAGCAAACAGGCACCTAAGAAATAATGTGATACAAAATAAGATAATTATAATATAATATGATGAAACAAAAATGAACATCAAAATAGTACAAAATAAAAAGTAGAAAAAAAATTCCCCCCAAGATATAAGAAACAGATAGAGACATGTATTCTCATATTCAGGAATTTCATAAGAACACAAAACCAGAAGACATAATATATATTGAAAAGTAGTAGGGGAAAATAGGTAAACTGAAAATTAAAAAAATAAAGAAGCCATGGTGTAACTTAATGAGAAAAGTTATCCCCAAAGATGCCACTGAGTTTACTTTCTGTTGACCATCCACTGATATGTGTTCAATCTACCCTTAAGAGTAGTTTGATTTCCCTGTGAAATTCTCTTGGAGAACATCAATTTTTCATTTATACGTGGTTATCAATTGAAAATAACTCCTGGGATGACATGTGTCCACTTCTTTCAGCTTCAGAGACCCATCTGGTGCAGATGCTTGCAGGTCCTGTGCATGCTGCTTTGGTTTCTCTGAGTTCATATGTGCATTGATTGTGAGATCCTACTGTGTTTAGAAGGCATGATTTCCTTGATGTCCTTTATCCCTTCTGGCTCCTACCCTCTTTTTGCCTCCTCTTCTTTGGGGTTCGAGGAGATGTGAGGGAAGGGATTTGATGAAGACATCCCATTTAGGGCTGAGTGTTTCCAGGTCTATCACTCTACATATTGTCTACCTATGTATTTCATTATTTGTTCTAATTTTCTGAAGGAGAAATCTTCTCTGATGATGGGTGAGCAATTAGTATACTCATAGCCATGGTACTAACCTATGAGTATAACAGCAAGTCATCTGGAGTCATTTTGTTGCTACTTTCTTTTTGTAGAACAGTAGTATTTTGTTTTCCTCTAAGTCTCTGGGCTATTTTGTCTCAGGTTTTTGGTCAAAATCAGTGTCTGCCATGGGTTCCATCCCATGGAGCAGACCTTAACTCAAATCACATAGTTGTTGATTACTCCCCCAAGCTTGGGAGCCACACCTGCCTATTATGTGGCTTCTGGGACAGAACTCTTATCCTCATATTTTCAGGATAACTAAACAAGCCATCTGCCAGCCCTTGCGATGGGTGCTTCTGTTTTCTTCTCTCTTACTCAACATTTCTTGTTTCTGTTAAAAAGGAGTTCCTTTGTGGAAACATGTTTTAACTCAGCAACTTCTGGCTACTGGTAATTTGCAAAGGCCTCTGACAAACAGGTCATTTATACATACTTTTCCTTGGTGATCTCTGAGTGTACACAATGGCTTTGGGCACTTTTTCCATTCTCAAGGGACTTCAGCTACATGTGTGTAAAGCCTCATGGGGATTTCCTTAGACAGAAGTTATGCAATAACTTTCAAATGGCTTCTTTATAATAGTTCCTGTAATGCTGTGCTTTTAGGAAGCATTCAGTGAAAACATGTAGTGTTGAATCAGTTAGAAACAAACCAACAAACAAGGATTAAACTGCCTTTCTTACCCTGGAAAAGTAGAGCTAATTGACAATAAGAGCCTGTTAGTAGTAAGATGTGGCTGAAATCCCTTTCCTTTATTTTTCCATCTAGTCAGGTTGTCTCCCAGCCTCTCCTAGTGTCACACACCCGTGGTTAGTAAAGGCGCCATGAGAGCAGAAAAGCAGAGCAAGTGAAAGGCTGCACTCATTACCATGTGTAAATGTCAACAGAGTTCAAGTTTGAAAAGCACCTTTGAAAGTGAGAATCGGCACTGGGCCATACTTCCTAGTGTACCATCTGCCATGCCACCTTTGAAGTCTAGGTATCCATACCCTTTGAAGTGACACAGTCTTCATTCTATACAAAAGAGGCTGTTTCATGCCACACCAGCCAAGAGATGAAAGAAAGCCACCCCCCTCCCAACCTGAATGGCTGTCGGCCTTTTAATTAAAAAGCTACTATTCACCTTTGACAGAAAATTATCTTCTGAGTATTATCCTTCTAGAAGTGTCTTTGGAGCCCATACATGCACAACTTAGTAGTTTTATTTTAATTCTGTGGGGAAGTTTCAACTCTAAACATTGACATCAAGATTCACCACTATGAATCTCATTTTAACAAGGCTTGATTTGGGGCCCAGTCTTTGGCCTGCTATGTCTAATATAAACCATTTGCCAAGTCAGCTGAGTAAATTCAGCCAAAATTGTCCACACTTAAAATTTGTTTACTCAGCCTCCCACAAAACCCAGAGAAGTAGTTTTCACAGGATATGATAAATATCCATTCTCCATTGTCTACTGATTACTATCAATCCCCACTCATGCTGACTTCATTGGGAACTGCTTCCATTCACCTTATAGTCTCTTCCACACTGGGATCATTTCTAAGTATTGTTTTGACCAAGTTAGTCACCATAATGTTCTGGCCTTTTACCAAAGTAAACAAACATATTGTTCTTCATTGACAATCAGAATGTGTTTATTGGATACCTACCATATATCTTGACATGCAGAAATGGAATACAAAGAAATTCCTACCTGTAAACAATTGCACTGGTGAATATCTGAATTAATGAAGACAAAGTGAGTAAATAAAACACTAATAAATATAATGATAATAAATCAAACAGTGAATTACAGCAATATAGTGATACAGGGCCTCATAGTATATTCTGAAAAGAAATCAAAATGTTCCAGTGGAGTGACATTTGAATATATGGATCTTAAAAACAAACTTAAAGACAAAAGAAAAATGGTATTTTTGTAGGCAGATACAAAACAATCAGCACTTCAAGGCCACCCTTGGGTACATAGTGAGTTTGAGCTTAGCCTGAGCTATAAAACCCTATCTAAAAATTCCAAAACAAACAAACAAGCAAAATGGATATAAGTTAGACACGAAAAACTGAGCAGGGAAACTAAGAACACAGAGATAGCCTAGGTGTCAGAGTAGTGTGCCCTGTCATCAGATAGATGTGCCCAGTGATCAGGATGTTATAGCTAGATGTCAGTCTAGGGTGCCTTGGGTTTTCTCAAGCCATGACCTCTAGATACACAAATAATTCAGTAATTCTTATACCTACTGATTCCAAATCTTTAACTTAAAAATAAAAAAAATTAAAACACATTTCACATTATTTTATGCAAATAAAAGTTTAAGCCATAGAATTCATTATTATCTTGGATATGATACAAAATACAAAGCAATATGATCCCCATTTAGTATACATACAAAGGGTTTAGTATCTTTCAAAGTCCAAATGATTAGACTACTATTTAGGTAAAGATGATGTGGGGAAGTATCCATATTTTAGGAAGAAAGATGACCTGTGTAATATGTGGCAGAAATAGGGGACAAAGAATTTAGGAGGGATATACTTGAAAGAGCCCTGCAAGCATAACCTTGGATGCACTGCTGAGCTCAAAAGAAACATCCTATTACTTGAGCAGACAAGGTGCCTGTCAGATGATTTCTCCAGCTGGGGGCCAACCAGTGTTATCCATACCCATCCTTATCTGGGGGGGTGTTTTAGACACAAGTTTCTACTCCTCCTGTGTTTCAAGATGACTTGAGGTTTAGAAAATGCCAGAGATCTTTAAGTAGTATGACCAAACACATGTCAAAGAGTTCAGTTAAGATGCCTTGGTTACTCTTTTATTCTGAGTCTCCTGCCTTGGTGGAGAACAAGATAAGTTTGACACCACTTGTTTCTAGATAGGCAATTCTTGAACTGTTAACATGCCTGTGTGTTAGAGTAGGCAGTGACTTAAAATAAAGGAGAATAATATGAAATACAATTGGAGATGCCAGATTGGATCCTGCATTTCATTATTCTATTAGGTCCCAGGAAAACTCTTTTCAAACGCAGTTTCTAAAAGCCTGTTTAAAATCACTCAGCAATAAGGAAGCAAGTCACCAGCAGCAAAAGTCCACCTAAGAATGAATCAGAAAATAACAATGGAGACTCTGATGCCTTCGTCAACTGAGATTGTTAGAAACTCTTATTAGTTTTACATGAAAGGCAAATACCCCAAGAATATTATTACTGTTAAACAATGCTACAGTTTCAACTCCCAGACAGAAAACTAAATAAAATAATCAGATGTAAGTATTACCAAAAGAAAAATACAGCCATAAATCAAAATAATATTACCTAAATAAATGCTGTACATGATCTGTGGAGAAAAATAGCATTAGTAAGGGAATGTAACATGATGCTTAGTTAAGTGATCAATTACATGATTTATCTAGAATTTAATATACTAGTCACAATACAATTTAAAGACACTACTGTCATTTGCAAAATAATTTCTCTCGGCTTTTTTGAGAGAGGGTTTCTCTGTGTAGCCTTAGCTCTATTGGTACTCACTCTGTAGACCAGGCTTTCCCATGTGCTGAGATTAAAGGTGTATAACACTACCACGAGGCAAAATAATTTTTAAAAATAGAGAGAGTATAGACATTCATTATTATAAGAAATTCACTGCCTTTATAATAGAAATGTTTGATTTAAAATAAATTTATTAAAGAATACATAAAGAGATATAAAATATGCTGAGGTGTATAACACCAAAGACACTCAACTTTCACAATGGATTAACTATTCCAATACAATAGAAAAAAAATGAAGTTTCTACCATGTGTTTGTCAACTACTTTTAATATGTATATAGATATGGCTCAGGAGAGTCCTAGTAAGACATTTTGACTACAGCCATTCGCTTATGTTCAGATAGAGAAATAAAGAGTAGACACACTAATAGAATAGAATTGAAAGACTAGAAGTAGATACACATAACATTACAATGTTGATTGTGAGAGAAGCTATTAAACATAATGGGCAAAATACTGTTGAACTGACATAGTGTAGATTGATGTGACACTTCATTATTTTGTAAAATAAAATTGTTAACTCATAATACAATATCCTAATTTCTTTATATTGTTAACTGCCGTAAAGCATATTATCCAAGACTAACTCAGAGAAGGAACAGGCTAATTTCATTTACAGTTCTAGGTCTCAGACTTCTTTGAGAGAAGTCAGACAGGAGGTGACAGCAGGAACAGAACCAGAAAACAGGAAACATGGAGGAATGCTGCTTACTATTTTGTTTGTCAGCCCATGGACAGAGATCTTCTTATGCACCTCATGCCCAGTAGGCTGGGCCCTCTTACCTGAAATCAAGTAAAGGACCTTAGATTTGCCCAAAGTTGAGTCAGATCAAGGCAGTCTCTCAACTAAGACTCTCTCAGATAACTATGCATCATGTCAATTGGACAGCCCAGATAAGACATCATGTGCTTATACTTCCAGAAACATTAAAATCTTGTATGCATAAATCAAAAGTGACAGACTTCAGATAAAGTCATATAAGCATAGATTTATGAGTTCAGAATATTGAAAGAATTTCTCCAACCTATATACATTTCACAAAATGTGAATAAGATAATTGACTTTTGTTAAAGTAAGCAAATGTTATCAAAAAATTTTCATTTAAAAAGCTAAAGGTAGTAGAAGGTGGCTCCCTGACATGTAATGCATAGGGCATCTGTGTTTATTTAGACTATGAAATTATTTGAGGTTGCATGTGGAAGAAGGGGCCGGTTTAAATGAAAGGAGGGTGGGTGGGAGGGGAGGGCAGAGGAGAATGTTGGAAAAGACACATGAACACCTACTATTTCATATGATTAAAAATATTCATAAACTGGTTTACTTTACATAGCAAGCTCCAGAAACCCCTCCTTCTACAGTGCATGGTGGCACTGTGAGAGAAGAAATGTATGAATCTAACTATAGAAAAGAAACATAAAAACAAGCACAATGTATTTAAACAGTAAGTATGACAAAGCCAGGAAAATGGCTACACTAGATAACTAAAAATAAAGAATCATGTGTTTAATGGACAGTTACACAATCCTATCAACAGGTTTCACCCAAGGTGCAGGGTCTGTCTTTGGCCACAGATCTTCATTGCCTCCATTTAATTAAATTCAAAAGGCAGCCATAAAGTCAGCTTTGTGTAAAGTTTAATGCTTGATTCTGGAGTGTCTGGGTGTTTGATACTCTGTCAGTGGTCTGCAAAGAGCTGGTTAGCACTGACTTCACGATAAATAATTTCTCTTAAACCTGAAGATCAGAATAGCTTGTGGTAACACGGACAGAACTGAACACTTCAACCAGATAATGACCTCCCAGGGTCACTGAAAGTAAACATTAAGGTGAGGCAGTCTCACTCATTTTCAAAGCAGGAGGCTAGTTTCCAATCACAATATCCAGTTTTTATTTCTTTGATGCTATTAGGACAAAACAATTTAGGACAAGAAATGGAAAGTAAATAACCAAAACTAACAATAAACCAGTGTTGTTGAGCCTTCTCAGCTGATTTTGATTTATACTTTTAGTGCTCCCAACTGATAACATCCAGCTAGCAAAAATAGGGTTTAAAAATGCCTGTAGCTTGTAAGGACTTTGAATTTGCATATTTTATGTCTATGCTTGCAAATGGCCTTGATAACATACTTATTTTAATAGTTTTTGACGCACTGTTTTCTCCTGATCTGGTAATGGCATAACCTATTTAACATTTGTTTGCCTGTGTGTGTTTGTATACATGTGCATGGACAAACCACGTCCACCTCAGGTGGCCTCTACCTGATACTTTGCTATCTACCTCATTCTTTGAGAAAGGGTTTCTCACCAAACCTGGAGCTAACTGTTTTGGGAAGGCCTGCTGGCCAGTCAGACAAGAAGATCTTCCTAATGCTTCCTTCCATCACTAGCATTAGACTACACTGCTCTGCCTGACTTTTGCATGATACTTTAAACTCTGATCTCCATGTTTGTGTAGCAATCACCTTACCTACTAAGCCATCTCCTCAGCCCCTATATTCATCTCTCTCTATATATTTTTTTTCTGTTTCATGTATCTATCAGCTACCTGTCTATGTCTGTCTGTCTGTCTATCTATCTATCTATCTATCTATCTATCTATCTATCTATCTATCTATCTAATCTATGGCTGCTTCTCTCCATGATGCTCCATGGGTTTTAGGTATAAACAGTCCTATTCTTCAGCCTCTCAGTGATGTTGTACCTATCTATAAAGACATGTATTAGATTGCACTTCTCTCAAGAGACAGAATTCACTTGTCTGTTGAGGAAATTTGCAAACTATTTAAGTAGAAATGACAGCCAAAAAGTCCTTCATCCAAATTGGTTTTATTTGGCTTCTCTTACTTTAGTACTCCCTGTGATTTTGGACAATGTCTTAAACTTTTCTGTATAGATACAGCCTCATACAAGAGTCTCCAAGATAAAGTGAGCACGTCCCAGAGACAGCCGAATGACATGGTGCAATCCAGCTATGACACAGGCAGTCATGCTATTGAAGGTCACTTTCATTCTAATATCTGTATTTCACTCATGTCTTCGTTTGTTAGTAGACACTAGGGAATTCAGGAATTAATACCAAGTTTCTGAGAATTCAAATGAAAACCCACCATTCGCAAAAATTTATTGTGAAGGAGGTGGTACTTAAAAACAAAAAATACTTATCTTCTTTGAGAATGTGCAATTAGACAGCTCTAACACTCATGTTTAATTGCAACACACTAAAAGGGGATTCATGCTGAATTGCTATAATCTTATCTTACTGATATGTTTTAGTATGTCCATCTTCCCAATGTCTAGCTTTGCCCAGTTACCCATGGCACCCTGATGTGTTACGGGATTCACACTGTATCTCACTTTTTCTTTTCTTTTCTTTCCTGTGTCTACTTTGTCCACTGTGAGAAGAACCAGACCAGTCTCAAATTCTGCTTCAGGAGTACTAGAACTGTAAGCAAGCACAATTATAACCAGATTCATTCATTCATTCATTCATTCATTCTCTCTTCAGTCTCTCTCACTGTTGCTTTCTCTCTCTTCTTATCAAGGTATTCAGACATTTTCAAATTCAGTATTTTAGATTCTGTTTTCCAGATCCTATTTTGTACATTGAAGTATCACTTTTCATAAGTGATATTTTTTATTTTCAGCAGACTTTTTTTTTCAGAGGGATATTTGAATTGATTACTTTGCCAAGTGGTCAAAGTCCCTGGAGAAATCCATAGCCAGTAAATATATCAAGGCAAGAAAATCTTTATGTTAAGCAGAGAAATCTCATTAAGTTCAGACCTCTGCTCATGTGTGCTTCAGAGGTCAGTGAGTGTGTCCCTATGTTTCTCTGATGCTGTTTCGACATGATGTTTCAGTAGAAGCCAATTTGTTCTTCAGTGTCACTTTGATGATATCCATCTCCCTAATATGTGACCTCTGATCTTTCACCCTCAAGTGCAGCTGAAAGCTAGAGGGACGACCTGAGCTCTTGGGTGCATCCAGTGCTTGATTTATTCTATCGTGATTATAGGATGCTTATGCAGGACCATTTATTTCATCAGAGCCTCTTCTGAATGCATTAGAAACCAAATCAAATTAATTGTAAACAGAGAACAGAGCAAAGATCTCACGTTCTTTTCCTTTCCTTTCCTTTTTTTTTTGTTTTTGTTTTTTTGTTTTTTGTTTATGCATCCCACATTTCCTCATCACTAGTAATTCTCATTCTTACTTTCTTTCTATCCTTCCTCATACTAGGTCTCACCATCTAAAATGAAGAAAACACTTGTCATTATATTAAAGGACAGAGGAGGATAGAAGGAGTGCAGGCACAGACAGAATAACTTGACTCTGAATCCAGAGCTAAACCTCACCTTTGTCATTTAACTTACCTAAGAGACTTCCCACATCTGATTACACCTGCATCTTAGTATTTTTGCCACCACCATCAGTTTTATGATCTTAGTCTCTGTTGGTTATTTTTTTAAGGATTCCTCTTCAAGACCTTGCCCCTAGCAAAAATTAAAGGAAGTGAAAATTATTTTAGGGACAATCCCTGCCTTTGCTCCATAGTTTTAATCTTGCCTAAGATTGGCAGTAAAGAGTCCCTGTTTTTGAGTGACTACCATTTTATTTCCCTCTTAAGTTTGTTTGAGATATAAGTTCAGATTTAGGATCTCACTAATATAAACTCAATGTATGAGTGAAGCCACATAAACTCCCATGGGAATAATTGCCATCAAAGCATATCAGGCATGCCAGTGAAGGTCTGTAGAGAATCCACACAGGGCTATTGGATTTTCAAGCATTGTGTGGGAACAGTGGGAGACAGTTTAGCTAAGTAGTGTCTTCCTCTGGAGTCTCTGACCCATTCTCCCAAAAGATCAAATCACAAGGGTACAGTACTACTGCAATGGCTGCCCAAAGTGTTCTGGTAACTTTAATGTGTGCAGGAAAGAGTGAAGGGCACAGATGCTTTCAGAAGTCCGAGAGCCACTAAAAGGGGGCACTGACATCACCGTTCCCTAGTATAGAGATATGCTTTTATCAGAGACATTTAGTAGTAGCAAAGCACACAAGTTTTGTGGACAGACCTTGATACATATAGATCGTGAAGCTCAAGAGGTAGCTTTGTGGCTTTGAAAATGTACAGTATCTCTTACTCTTAAGACCAGAACTTAAATAAATACACTAACAATGGTATGAACACACAGAATTGTTACTCAAGTGAGTTTTTAAGGCAAATGCACAAATATAGTATGCTCCTTGTCCCAATCTTTCTGTCCAGTATCAAATCACAGAGTCAAGATTAAATCTGCATTTTAATTGGTACCAAGGTACTCTTTCCATTCATATGCTTGAAATGTTTCTACTTTGTTACCTATGTGCTGATTGCCAGATATGAGGAACTACATTTTTGCCTGGGGCGTCTTCCTGAAATGTAAACAAACAAACCAGAAGCAAGTGTAGATACATCCAATAGTCCCAGAAGCTTTTAATTTATGACTCATCAGAGTTAATGCCTGAATCTCACAACTCCACCTTCCTGGACAAGCCTATGGATAAATTTCCTTGTCACTGAGAGTAATTTGTGACATTAAGTCCCATTCAACCTCAGAGATAGCCACTTTCACAAGCTGCTAAGATTGTCCCTTCCTCCTGCCTATCAGTTCCACCTACCTCCTCTGCTGATATTGCACTTCATAGCTAACTGACCACATTTCGCCAGATCTTGGGCCAGCATCACTTCCAAGGAAATTAAAAAAAAAAAAAAAAAAAAAAAGACTCTTTAGTATTCTTTGGGATGGTGCCCTTGTCTTATTAAGCGTTATGTTTTTTTTTTTTTTTTTTTTTATTTTTTTTTTTAATCTTGAAATGGGAAGTGAGTGATAGTTTGCTTTCTATTATTGTTATGATCAGAAGCAACTTCTGGAGGAATAATTTGTGATGATTTCAATGAGAATGACCGTCACATCCTTATATATTTTAACACTTGGTCCCCAGTTTGTGGGAGCTCTCAGCTGTTCTTGTCATCTTGCCTTCACTCTGTTCTCATAGACCTTAAACCTCTGAAATCATGTGTCTAATTAAATGCTTCAGTTTGTAAGTCATCTTGGTCACAGTGCTTTGTACAGCAATGAAAATGTGGCTAAGACAGAAGTTGGTACAGGAAGTAGGACTGTTTCTGTGGAAAGCTTGACAGCGCTGCAGAGACGTAAGGAAGACTTTGCATCTTTGAACTAGAAAAGTGGTTGAACCCTGTAAATAGGGCTTAATGGATTCTCCTAGTAGGAACTTGGAAGACAGTGGGGGTGAGAGTAATGGGGACTATGGGTGCCTGGTTCAAGTGGTATCTAGAGAATCAATATTTGCAACTGGGCTGGACATTATTTATTGTGATATTTTGGCAAAGGATGGAACGGCCTTGTCCTAGGAATTTATCTAAAGCCAATTTGCAAATTAATGGTCTAATTTCTTTGGTAGAGATTTTAAGACATCCTAATATCACCTCTGTTGTATGTTATTTGCAATTGCTTTTATTCAGATCTACAATGAAAAAGAGCACACGGAGCTCTTTTTATATATAGTGTTATATATATATATATATATTAATATATAGTTTTTTATATATAGTTTGAAGACATAAGGAGCACCATGAAATGTAAATGTTAAATCAAGGACCATGCTGAAGAAATAAGGATATTAATGAGGGGCCTTATTTGGAATGGAGTTAAGGGAGTTGCCTCCTCAGAGAAAGATCCCACCAGATAAACATCCAACTTACAACATTGAAAGACTGAAGATACTCTCAGGTAGGAGAAAAAAAATGATGAAGAAGAAGAAAGCTATTACAAAACTGTTTCAAGGAGGACATACTGCATCCCCAGTGGGCAGCTGATCAAGGCATCATCACACACATGGTTCTGCACTTACAGACATGAAGGATAGACATGTAATGGTGTTGGAAAATCTTCCTCCATGTTTAAGAGGAACTGGAGGAACTGGTGAGTCCAGGAATGTGGCAGAAGGATACCTGAATACGAAATTGACTTCTGCATTAGATTGGAGACCCTAAGATGTTATAATTCTAAGGCTGTGTGATATCTGCCAAGGATATATCCTTGTACACAAGGATTAAAGCCAGTGTGAAAGAGGAGAGAAGAGGGAGGGGGCATATCCTTGCAGGCAGCAAAGCTGGCTGGAAGGGCAGAGGGCAGACTCATCTAGATACACAATAGGCATGGAGTTACAGGATATGTAGTTTGTCACACTGGGTCATTTTTTTTTTTTTTTTTTTTTTTTTGGTCTTAGTTCCTTGCTATGTTTTTTCTGCTTTGAAAGGTAATGTGTCAATGTATGTTGACATCATGTTTGTTTTTAATTTTTATTTAAAGCAGTTTGCTCTTTGATATTGAAGGAGGCGGCGACATCAATAGATTGAGTCTCAGAGGATACTTTGAACTTTTTTGAGACTGAAAGTCTATGGAGATGTTGATGTTGGACTGAAGGTGTTTTGCCTTGTGATGTCATCAATCAGACTACAGGGAACAAGGGGTAGATTGTGGTGCTTTGATTGTAATGTCCCCCATAGGCTTGTGTATCAGAATATCTTAGGGGAGTATTTGGTAGAACTGTTTTGGAAGGATTAGAAAAGGATTAAAGCCTTTTGGGAGAATTATGTTATTGTGCATTGGGTGTTAAGAGTTGTTTTTCCATGGGCCTCTCTCGCTATTTTGTTATGAGTAGGTTTTTCCTGCTGGCCTTGTTCCAGAGACTTGGAGCCCCAATAACACACAGAGTCGCTGTATTGGATGAAATGCTGTTGGCCAGTTATTAGCATTTCTTATTGGCTAGCTCTGTTTTTAATATTAACCCATTTCTATTAATCTAAGTATTTCCATGTGGTTTCATCTTACCAGAGAGAGTGCCCGGACCTCAGTTCTCTCCTGTCTCTACATATTGACCCCTCCCTACTACTTCCTCGAATCCTCCTTATCTCCTAGTCCTGCCTATCTTGCTTTCCTATTGGCCAACAGTGCTTTAATAATTAACCAATAAGAGGAACATATTTACAGAATGACATCTGCTATCAATTAGACCTTCATGTTTGAAAAGATTTACAACACTTTCAGTGTTCTTTCTCTGTTTCCTATGTGATGGTAAAGATATGAGTTTTTAAGTGTTCCTGCCACTAGGCCTTTGTTCCATCATTATAGAGTATAATTTTCTGAAATTTTAAGTCCAATTAAATGGTTTCTTTTATAAGTTGCCTTGCTCACTGTATTATGCCACTGCAATAGAGAATAGATAGAATTTATATCAACTTACAAGTTACAATGCTTTATCAAGGAACATCAAGAAAGGAACTCACTGCAAGAGTTTGAAACAGAGACATGAAGGAATACAGCTTAATAGTTTGTTCCCCCTGGCATTCTCAGCTACTTTTCTTACAGAGCTTAGGATCATTTTTAAAGAGATGGCACTTGTCATAGTGGCCTGGACCTTCCTAACTTAACTGGCAATTACTGAAATGCCTCACAGATATGACCAAAGGCCAATGTGATGGGACATTCTTTAACTGAGGTTTCCTTTCCCCAGGTGATTCTACGTTTCCATCAAGATGGCAACTGGAGCTAACTGTGAAAAGTAATAATGAAAACACCTATTCTAGAGAAATCCTGTGATGATTATTGAAGCAATATCCTAAAGCACTGGACTTCTAAAATGGCAAGGTGGCAAAAGCATGGTGATAGCGGTGAAATTACTTGGGTAATATTTATTATTGCGTCTCTCTCATAGTTAGAACTTGGCAAAAGTCATGTAGAAGTAAAATTAAAACAAGCACTTATACAAACGTGAGCCACCACTCTCTTCTTTTATCCATGCGTCTTTGTCAGGCTAATGCCTGTGCTGTCTATTTTTAATGGTCAGTGCACATACCTGATGTAGGACAAGTGCTGCTGCCATAAACATTCCCAAAGAAACAAGAAAACACTATATTAATTATGAAACTGTTGACTAATGGCTATGGTGTCTTATTGGCTATCTCTGTCTTAATTTAGCCCATTTCTACTAATATATGTATTTCCACATGGTCTTCCGTTACCAGGGAAAAGTCCAGGGACAACATAGTCCTCTGGCATCCTACATGGTGACTGTTCAAAGTCTTCACAGAGAACAATTTTCTGTTTGTTCCTGCTTATATTCTGATAATATGTCATGTCCCGGTATCACATGACAACTCCTGTCTGCCTACAATTCCCATAATCTTCCTTGTCTGCTAGTCCCACCTATCATCCTGCCTCATTGGCCACAAATCTTTATTCATCAACCAATATGTACATCAGAAATCCCCATCATGTACGAATTTTTCTTTTTGCCAAACTGCACTGATCCAGTGTCAGAGTTCAGCTTTCCAGGTTGGAGAAAATTAAAATGGATGATGCTTCCTAGACATTAACAGAATAGAGTTTGGTCTTCACATGTGACACAATTCTTTTAGTCACCAGTCCTTGTATACAATGGGATTAATTTGTTTCAGAAATCCTAAGACTTTGAATTTTTGGGTTGACTGTCAGCATAAGTAAACCAAAGATATGAAAGTGTATATTTATCTGTTAAAAATGTACAATATGTCTGCAAAAATTAGGGTTTAAAAATCAACAAAAATGTACCCATACCTCAAGTGTTGTGAATGTTGTAGTTTCAGTTATTTTAATCACTGCTCCAATATTTCATAGTCCCTCTTTTTTACTAATCTGCCAATTTACAAAACCATGTCAGAGAATATGTGTCACTCCACACAATTGAATGTATGTGAAAGAACCTCATATTCCTTCTTCAGAAAACTCGGTGGTTGGAAACAAACTTTTTGTAGAAGTTAGAAAACAGTGAGAATTTCCTAAATGCAACTAGGGTATCATTTTCACTGAAAATGTAGTTGGTCAGTGTTCTTGATAATGTTATGTAAACAAACATTTTCTTTACAAAGAGGCAAATACTTTAAATTTGACTTTTGATATAGTACATATTCTACGTTGTTTAATAGAGTGTAACAGTGATTTGATTCGACACACCTGGTACTTTCCCCACTTTCATTTCTTACATCATAACATCATAATCTCATTGTTTAATAATTACCCCAGTCACTCACTGGAAAACTATTGGGACTTAACAGTTTAATACAGAATACTTGTGTACTAACATGTACTCACAGATAAGAATCCTTCATAAGAAGCTTAGGAAAATGTAGTGTGTGTGTGTAGTAGTAGTAGTAGTAGTAGCAGCAGCAGCAGCCAAAAACAGCAATATCTAATCATCTGAGTTTGTTCCATCACACACACACACACACACACACACACACACAGAGAGAGAGAGAGAGAGAGAGAGAGAGAGAGAGAGAGGAGAGAGAGGAGAGCAAAAATATAAAAAGAAAATAACAAATTAGTTGTAATGTGTATTTGATAGATACAGTGTTTACTCACATACAACATCAAAGAGGAAAGACATGCCAGAGTCCGATGTGGAATGAGTTTTCACCTGATGTATTTGGGTCGATCATGGAGGCAAAAGTAGTGATTTCATCTGAGAAAGATAAACAACGGGGTCGATTCTCCTTATCAAGGCATGCAGCATCTTAACCGCTGTGTGTGGACTTGATAGGAATTCTTTGCAATTGTATGCATAAGGGATGAATGTGAGGTAGGCTTTATTTTTCATTTGTATGTCTGCAGCACAACCTATTCTTTTGGTTTACATGTGTTTGTGAGTGATTAGATGAAGAACGCTTTTATTACTGTTAGAGAGAGTTCTTTGCCTTGTCCCCCCAAGGTATGAGTGAGAATTACAGAGACTTTACTGCTGAATGCAGAACAGACTCTGTGGTTCCTAGCAGAGAACACCCTCCTTTTCTTTCTTCCTTTTTTCTCCATTCCTTCCTTCCTTCCTCCCTCCCTCCTTTCCTTCTCTCTCCCTCTCTCTTTCTTTCTTCCTTCCTTCTTTGCTTCCTTCCTTCCTTCCTTCCTTCCTTCCTTCCTTCCTTTCTTTCTTTCTTCCTTTCAGCTTAAGACAAGTTTGTGGGCCAGTCTTTTCTCCTTTGCACTCTTTTGCATCTTGCAGCCTGAAGCTAGCTTGTTATAACCTACTTAGGCAGTGGGGAGCTGTTGCCTATCACTGCAGAATCAATGGCTGCAGATGGAAGCTTGGATTCAGTGTCTTCAGCCTGCAGTAACAAGCAGTTAATAGATTTTATTATAATTATTTTAACTGCAAAAGCTCAGAAGGAAACTTAAAGGAGGTGTACGGGCTTGCTAATCAAAATCACACAGTTGCATAGAACAAAGGGCAGTGGAGTCTTTTGAAGGCATCTTTCTCTGAGGCTGGAGTAATATTAATAATGATACAAATAATAAATTTGTCCTTTAGGGGATTTGTTTGCATGAACCTCAAATGTCAGTTCATCAGAATTTTGCTAAAGGAAAGAAATATTCACAAAGTTGTCATCAGGGGAATAACATGTTTTGTTTTCTTGGTTATGTATATATGAGTCTTTGTCTATCTGTCTCTGTGTGTATGCATCCATATAGTCAAGTGTTTTCTTATTTATCTAAGGAAAGGCAGTATGCTTAAAAGTTTTCAAACACGGGGGCTCATATCGCTACTCAGAGAAATAATATTCATAACTTCTGTTTACTTTTGTCAGATACATAACACTTTCTGACCTGGATCTTGCATTAATCCAGAGACTGACTGATAGTGCTGACAAAGGTAACCATTTGCTCTCTTTTAGTCTGCATTTCTTATAGTTGCCTGCTATAGTTCAGCAATCACATAGCATTTCCTACCTCCTGAGGTTTGTGGTGGGAATAAAAGTAAAGCCTAGTAATTATTCATAAAAATCAGTAGCAGAAATGAGTGCTACTGTATCTCCTTAGGATTAATAGGCAGTCTTCTCTATTGAATAATTGCAGTCCATGGAGCTTTATATTCATCTTTGTTTTATAAATTACCCTATTCAAACCATGAACCATAGTTGTAGAAATCATTCCTTTATGTCTTGTACTCAAAGTCTATCCTCCAGGATGGAGAATGAAAATGGCAGGTGTTTGTTATATTGCTTTGAAAACATTGTCTCCCATAGCTTAGACTTTTGATAACTTGGATCCTATTGGGCTATGCTGTTTTGGGAGTTTGAGGAGATGTGGTCTTGCTGAAGGAAGTTCATAACTCTGGGAAGACATTGATAATATGGATTTGCCCTACTTCCAGCCCCTCCTGTCTTGATGTTTGTGGTGGAACATGTGATCATCTAGCTTCCAGCTCCTGCTGCCATGTCTGCCACTTGTTGATATTATTCCCTGCCATGATGTACTCTAGCCTTCTGGACCTGTAAGCAAAATGAACTTTTATTTCTATGAACTTTCTTTGTCACAATGTTTCATTATAGGAACAAAATTTTGTTTTCCAAGCCCTCATTTCTCTAATAGAGTGTGTGTGCCTATTGGAGTCATGACATGGAGGAATCTTAGATGAAAATTTTAGAGAAAACTGATTTCTTTTACATATTACACAGAAACTCTTTTGCTATTTTTTTTTTTTTTTAATGTGAAGTGTCCTTCACAAAGTTTATCCATGGGATTTCGTTTAGCTTAGTGGGCATGGGGAAGCAATTAGGTGTTGGGGACTGACCTAAACTTATAGGTTAGTCTTTGGTGGACCCAAAACACAACAACGTTACCTCAAGATGATTAAAAGTAGAAAAATATGTCTAGATGAAGGAAATCAGTTAACATGGTATCTGTTCTCTAACCCCTTTCTCATTTTCTAAGTCTTTGTTGCTACAAGACAGAGATCTCTGCCTCACTGGGGACATTCTGCTTCATCATAAGCTCATAATAAAGCAAGAAACATCCCATAGAGTGCAATCCTCAAAACCATGAACCAGAATAAATATTATCCTCTTTGAACTGTTGTGGTAGGGTTATTGTACTTGTCATGGAGTAAGTCACTAGAGCAAACATGTTGCCAGTGCTGTTCTTTGTAAATGTAACATGAGATTATTGTAAACTTTCTAGTTAGTTAACTGTTTACTGACCAAGAAGAGATGCCACCCATTCACTAGCTATGTCACGGTGGGAACATGGGCAGAAGCTGAGCACCTTTATTGCTCAGCATGAAAACAAAGACTTGGAAACATCTCACCAAGGCTATGTTAATAGAAAACTCTTGCAGAATGCCTTCCAGGCAGTCTCAAAAGTTAACAACTCATAGGAACTCTAAGAGTATATAGTTTAAATAGCTATCAGTCAAAATACACTAGTGCATATTCTGGATAATAACATCGTTCAATTAAAATATTAATAGAATTTATATGAAGTTAATGATTCTGTGTACTGAATTAAATGATAATTTCATCTGGCTTTTTAAGATTCTAATATGATACTCTTTCCTACTGTTTTTGAATTTAAGGTTATGCCAGCTATTTCATAACCAACACACCTAAACAAATAGTGGGAAATAAAAATCAACAAGCACCAAACCTAATACTTATTGTTATAATTTAACTATTAAGTAGGTTATGATTACTCCCCTGTGTCCCCTCCCATTCATGTATGAGAAAGAGAAGGCAGAGCTCATTAAATGACCCAATTGTGATTTGACTAGATAATACAAGGTGATTCTTTTCTCCATCCTTCAACATCTTGACAACTCAATTAGTTTCCTCCTAACAGTGAACAAAGAACCTCTTCTATGGGTAGACCAAGATAATAATATAATACTATGGTTAAGAAATAAAATTCCTCATAGACATATTTCTTTTTCTCCTGCTTTTGTAGAAAATATAAGTATTATAATAAAATTTGAATATATTACTTTTAAAATCCCAGTAGATATTGTTTTATTGAAAGTATCCATTAGATTTTTAAAGCATAGCTTTGAATCTGCAAGAAGTTACATTATATAATGCATTTAAATTTTACATTGCTGAGACATTGCTACACTTCTTGACAGAGTATTCCACTTCTGTAGCTGCATTGGGCAACCTTTTCCATGTCAGATTTTGCCAAAGTTAGGCTTCCTTTCAGGAAAACAACACAGGCTAGGGATGGGGATTGGGGACAGAGACCACCTGTATGCATTTTTCCATACTCTGTAGATTAGGCTCTTTTTATAGCAGTAGTTATCACAAGAAAAGGGAATTGGCACACTTAGTAAAATATTTACCTTATAAGAACAAGGACCTGAATTTGATTCCTCATATTCATATAATAAACAAAGAACTGGATAGAGTGGTGCACCCTTTTAATCCAAGCTCTGAGGAGATGAAGGAGGATACTTGGTGTCTTCTAGCTAATTAACTTAGTCTAACTAGTGACCTCAGAACTTACCTAAGCTCTTTACTCGACATGCAAGATGGATAACTCCTGAAGTACAATAACTCAATTGGCTTCTGGAATAACATGAATTTTACCCATGCACACGGATACATGTATATGAATACAGACAGATAGGCAGATGGAGGTTCACACACACATGCGTGTGCATACATTTCTTTTAGGCATCCTTTCACATCATATCTAGCTAGATTCCAATATAGCCTCCAGTGGGCTAGTGCATCTTGTCAATGAGATATGTTTGCCATATTTTCTGAGAAGCTACATAGTTCAGAGTGGATTCCTCACACACATGCAGGTTGATATATTTACTCAAGCATCAACTCATTCAATCAATCACAAACAGATAGTTGTTAATGACCTGGTGCTATGTTGTTCTTTGAAGGTTAGATTAGTGATTGGGGTACTGTGCCTGTTATCATGGAGCTCACTATTCAGAACATGAAACTGATATATGAAAACAGGACATGATCAACATCCTGAGAGTGATATGGATAAGAAATCTTGAGGAACTAACTGGCCTGTGACTTGATTGACTTCATAGTTATATTCTTACAGATCAGGACTGTTTCCCCAAACACATGCAAGAAGCTCTATATGGAATATAGAATAGCATGCAGAGGCTTCTACTGGATTCTCATATGTAGTCATTGCACTCTAGAGAAAAGGAAGAAGCCATAGTACCTTTATTTGTAGTTGTTATGATAACTTATATAAATGACCTAAAACTTTCATCAGGAAACTCCTATAGCTGGTAAACACTATCAACAAAGTAGTTAGATACAAATTTAACTTAGAAAAATCAGTAGCCCCTGCTGAGGACCTGCTTTGTCAGGGGTTTAGGTCCCAAAGAGTATGTGTAGAGCTTGTGGGTGAAGAAGAAAATGAACATCTGAGAGTGAATCAGGATGGCTGCCACCAGGGTTTAATTGAAAAAGAATACACGGTGTGTACTCTATAGTTGCAAATAAAATTAAAAGAGAGGAAAGGGGCAGGTGAGCTTCCTTATGGCTTGACATCAAGGATTGAGGAAAATAGCTTTGACCTTGACAAGTTAATAGGCACCAGCCATATGTTAATGGAAGGATCACAAGTTGCTTTTGCCAGGGATAAGAATGTCTCCTTTTTAGCAAGCACAAACTTTCTTCAAGCCCACAAGGGAGTGGAGGCCCTTATCCAAATGCCTGACTTTGGGGAAAGGAGGTCCTTTGGAGACCAGATACGTTACTACAATTTAGGAACAATTTTCCTTCCCCAAGTGGATAAGTACTAAACTGGTCCCTAAATGTGTCTGTTTGGGTCTAGTCTTACTATATGGGCCTGTTCCCCTCAGAACACTCCCAAAAGGCAAGGTCCTTATGTTGTAAGACCCAAAGAATCAGGAGTCTCCCCATTTCGGTTGGTTCCCCCAAGAACTCAATATCCAGTCCAGATGATGCAACAAGCAAGAGGCTTTAATGAACGGGAAACGTTTGCGCAAATGGCCCCCTCAGCATGCAGGCTACAGAGATGCTTCATTATCCTGGAGCAGGCATTTTTAAAGGCAAAACCTACAAGCTTAAGGAGGGGCCATGACCCTTTGGCCATTGAGTACATGACCAGAGTCATATATGCTCTTTATCTTTTTGAGGCCGATGGTCTCACTGTTTAGGTCAGCAGACCTCAGGGTATGCTAATTAATCTTGCCTAAGCAAATGGGAGTTACATCTATCTCTTTGTTTCTTAAGGACCCTATTTACCATCTTCTGACACACTGATCAGAGGGGCAGTTTTTTCCTCCATGAGTTCCCTGGGGGAGGGTGGACCATCTGGAAATTCTTGGTATCCAGCTATCTTAGGGAAAGTTGTTGTAAGGGAAAGTTGGGGGTGGTTAGCTAATTCCAGGGAACTGAGTCATAGTGGCCTGGGTCAGTTTTCTGCCTCAGACTGCCCTGCATTCCAATTGGGGAGTTTCCTTAACTGGACTTTACTTTTTGTTAATTTTATGTTTTTCAATGTCTTCCTCTTTTTCAATTGTACTGTACCATTCTGATGTCTCTATATTTATTAACTGAACTCTTGGCCTTAATGATCTCAGGATCTGGATCTTAATTGCAGGCATTTCACCCTTCAGATTAGATATATCTAGTAAATCTTTAACTTTCCTGTTCTTGATACAATTAGGAGGGCAGAATGGGATTGTTCTGTGGTGGTGGGATATTTTTCCAAAGAATTATTTTGTTTAGAAAGCCTACCATAAATATAGTTGTGTCCTTAAATTCTCAAAAAAAAAAAAAAAAAGTTTAAAAAGTGTTGTTGATGTACACATGTTTCAATGTGTTTCTAAGAACCTTTCTGCTACAATGCTGAAGACATCATTCTCCACTCCTAAATATCCTCAGCCTAAAATGATTTATTTTCATTCTAGATATGTATAAATTATTCCTTTTGAGTTGATATTAACATCATAAAGAAATCGTAAGTATGCACTAATTTGCTTTTGATTTCTATATAAATCTTTGTGATATAAGCTTCTATCTAAAAGTAGAACATGACCTTATTCAAAAAGGTCCCACATGCTCATACACAGCCCAGGTCCTCCTCAGTCCCCAACCCCACTTTCACCATTAATCATTCGGGATGTTCTACCTAAGTCAGTATTAATGATTATCTCTTTATATTGGTGCCTGGGTATTTCTATTGTGGTTTTTATTTAATTTCCCCTGATAAAACCAACTTTATGAGATTAACAGCTATTTACATCTCTTTTTAAAGTGAAAAACCTGTTCTCATTATTTTATTTGATAAATTAGAATAGTTGCACTTTGAATTGTAGTTATTAACCTATACTGGTAACAGTAGGTTATCAGCTATTTATCTGTAGAATTGATTTATCCCCATGTTTGTCTTTCTGTATTATCAATTATCTTAAAAGTGATTGTGGAGGACATTTACATTTAAATATTGATAAATTATATAATTGTTATTAAAATATTTTTAAGGAATGTCTCTAATAATGGGAAGATAAACTTTATATTTTCTTCTCCTTCCTTTTACTTTTTGCTGTTGGCCCCCAATGTTTTTTAATACAAATCTTTCTGTACCAGCTTTTTAAAATAACAAACAAACCCACAAGACAACAGCCTTCAGCAGGCAGGCAGATATATGTAAGTTCTTGATCAGCCTGATACACAATGCTGTTATGATGGGAGATGTCATTCTGTAAATATGTTTCTCTTATTGGTTAATGAATAAAGCACTCTTGGCAAATAGGCAAGATAGGCAATACTAGGAGATAAGGAGAATTCTGGGAGATGTATTAGAGAAGATTCAAGATATAGGGATTTGGGAAGAAGGTCTCGACCCTCTCTCTGGTAAGATAAGACCATGTGGAAACATTTAGATTGATAGAAATGGGTTAATATTTAAGACAGAACTAGCCAATAAGAAATGCTAGTAATAGGCTAAGAGCTTTATATCTAATATAGTGTGTTATTTGGGGCTGACACTGCTGTGGGTCCAGGCTAGCAGGAAAACTGCTCATCATACTGTTATAGAGTAACTCTGTCTGTCTCAAAAAAAAAAAAAAAAAAAACAGGACAAAAACCTATGATGTCTTAAGAGTATAGCATATTCCAGGAAAGAGAAAAAAATGGACTGGTTGGCAAAGTTTGCTAAAAGGCCAAGGCTGACAACCCAAGTTCAATTCCCTGGGTCCTACCCAACACCAGTTTTCAGCATCATGAAGCAGTTATTACCCCAATCTTCAATCTTAGGTTCACATGCACACCTGGGAGTAAATGAGACCCAATACTGTAGCTTCTCTGTTAAAAGCCACAGATAAGCCAGACATGGCAGGGCACTCCTTTAATTCCAGCCCTCAGGACACAGTGGTATGTGGATCTGTGACTTTGAGGCTAGCGTGGTCTACAGAGCAAGTTCCAGGACAGGCAGGTCCACACAAAGAAACCCTGCCTTGAAAAAACCAAAATCCACAATTCTAACACATTGATTTTTATGAAAAGAACATGTCACATACTTTCAATTTCCCAAACACCCAGAACAGTGATTCTTAAATAATTCCCAACAATACTCCTTAGACCTCATTCTAAACAATATCAAAAATTCCACTTGTGGGGCACACAAAAAGGAAAACAAAAACCTGGAGGCAATTCTCTAACTTTGTTGGACATTCATCAGGTTAGTACTCATCCTTACTGACTGTAGATTTTTGAATGTGGTAACAGGCATGTAAGTTAGCAATGTGTAGAGCTTGTTGGTGAGTCCTCATCCTCATTATGTTTTCTGGACAAATGTACACAGATAGTGTATGGAACATTCCTTATTCCTTTGGCCCAGACAGCTTTATTGAGCCTGATATCAATCAGCACATTTCCTTCATGGCAAATTTCTGGATTTCTTTGAATGCCTGAGGAGCATGCTTCTTGAAGCCCATGCCATGGGTGTGCTTATGAATGCCGATGGTGAAATCTTGGGTCACTACCACGTGGATGGCTGAATGGCCGTTCCTCTTCTTGCCACCTTTCTTTGCCAACTCCATTCTGCTGGGCCAAAGTTGTAAAGTCTTTTCTTCTTATTCTTTATCCTGTGGATTTGTTCATGCATATCTCTCTCTCTCCTTCTCTCTCTCTCTCTCTCTCTCTCTCTCTCTATGTGTGTGTATGTGTGTGTATGGTGTGTATGCATGTATGTGTATCTGTAGGCCTGAGATAATCTTTAAATACATCTCTCATTCACTGTTCTTGTATTTTAGAGACAGAGCTTCTCACTGAACTTGGAGTTCATAGATTACTTTAGGATAGCTTGTAAACAAACACTACAGATCATCTATTTTCTGCATTTCCATTCACGATTTAAAGATATGTGCCACACTATACACCAAAAGCTTTCTATGCCTTGCATTATGGAGCTTACATCCAGAACCTTATGCTTCCAGGACAAGGTCTTTAAAGACTCTGACATCTCCCCAACTCCATTTCACCAAATTCCTCATGAGTTTTCTTTTAATGATTAAATCCAACACTCATTTTTGACAATTTATTGTATATGGTAAGAGAAAGGGAGGAAGACACACACATATGTGCATGGATTTTGTCTAAGGACATCTACTACTTCAACCTCATTAGATAAAATGTTTTCATTAAGTCCTGGGCTGCTTCAATATGTCAAACAACAAACCAAGTAAATAACAAACAATGATACTTGTCTCTCACACTTTGCAGAATTGTAACTTTCACTTGTTCTTTTGCAAAAGACAGGTATCAGAATGGCGATTCTGATGCAAAGACTAGGGAGGAAGGGGGAAGAAGGATTTCACCAGAAACTCTTTACTGGAAAGGGCCCAGGAAGAATTTCCAGTCCTTGTTGTTACCTTATGGGACAGCAACCCCCAAAGTACAGAAGTAGACTGTACTGTGATTTACATGGCTGTAAATGCCCTTCCTTCCTACTCGGTTATGGTAATGCTGATTAGAATTATGATAGAAAGTAAGGTTGACCCTGACACTTAACATATGTAGATGTCTGATTATGGAGACTAGTGATGATTTTCCATTAGGCATTTAAATGTCTACTAGCTACAGGCATTGAGAATTCTCTGCATTTCTGAGCACTGTTTACTGCATAACTTTAACTATTAACAAAGCTTTTACTCCCATATTTTATTTATAGATAAAGTCTTATGATCTTGATCTTTTCTGTTGCCAGATCTAATATGTGATTGTAGCTGACCAGATGGAGTTAGCTTTCACAATCATTTTCTTCTGTATTAGACTTTCACCTAAATGGGAAAAAAGCAATTCATATTTGGCAGGCTCTTTATTTTTGTAAATGTTTACTTCATGTCTATTGTGACAGAATAGAAAGACTAGAAATAATGTATCTAGTCTTTTGAGATGTTTAAAAATTTTTTCCCATAATTATCACGTTTGAGGACATAATTTCTTCATCTTAATTTGGATTTTAAATGATTACGTATCTTCTCTGCTTTGTAGCAGCAGATGTTTCGGTAATCATTAGGATATGTCCCAAATGCATGTACCTCTTCTTCCTGAACACATGGCAGGGCTGGACTTCTGGCTTTATGGTTCAGTGGAGATATGAGTCTAGTGCAATTGGGAAGGACAGATCACTTAATGATATATCAGATTTTCCACAAATCATTCATTCATTATAGGCATGTTTTAAAATCTATTCTCCATGTGTCACTATTCCAAGAGAGGAAAAAGATGTCTGAAGATCTAGTTAGCCCTTCACAAGGTGTGTTCAAAGTAAGAATGAAAAAGGACTGTTGATTTATGCCACTGTGATTTGAGGATTTGTGTTGTCATATTGTAGGGTAGATGATCATGATTAGTACAGATGGGGGCTTACCTCATAATTAGCTTATAATTGAGAAGTGGAAAGTGCCCTGTGAGTTTAGCCAAAATCAATAAAAGTTTATTTGCAGTTCTTACACAGAAAAAAAAATAATGGGATAATTCTCAGTTTATCTGATGATTTTATTTAAATATTAAGAATTTTAAAGCTTAAAATTTTATAGCTTATCTATTGAAAGAATATTATGTTTTTTGTGATAAATCATCTAAGAAAAATGTAGTTTTGTTCCTAGTCCTAAGGTTGTTATTGCCTAGCTTGGGAAACATAAAGTTATATCACATAATGGTAATTATTTGTGTCCACTTACACTGACACTGAATTCCAATCTATGAAGATCAGAGAAAAATAAAGTACCAGGATTCAGATTCCAGAAAGATAGGTCACAAAAAGACTCATGAGTTTTATAAAAAGCTCTACCTCTGAATGATAAATCTATTTATTTTTATGCATTTTAATTAAAAGAATTGCATTATTTTCCCTTACATTTACCTCTGCAGACTCAGACAAATTCCATCCATCCAGCTCCTTCCATGCCTTCTTTCAAATAGACATCCTCTTTTGTTGTTGTTGTTCTTGTTTTTATGACTGTTACGTACATGTATGTGTGTTTGTATGTATGTATAAGTATATAAATACAACCTGCTGAGCATGTTTTTGTTGCCTTTGTGTATATGATTGAGTATATATTATGAACAATCAATAATAGGGCTCATCCCTGAGAGATGCTAATTTCCTCTTTCTGAGCAGTCATTAGTTGTCTGGAGTTTCTTGTCTAAGGGACCCATAAAATTTTCCCTCTTCCATGTTAACATGTGCATTGATATTTGCATTGTTTCAGTCTTGTTCATTTAGCCATTTCTAGGAGAGAGTTTTTTCACAGCAGACTTCCAGGCCCTAACTCTGGCCATAAAATCTCACTCCACCCTGTTTTCAGATGGTCCTTGCAAAAGAGACACTGGAGCTGTGATGTAGATGTATTCATTATATAAGACTGGGTTCCCCACAATCCATTAATGCCTACATTGTACTCAGTTGTAGTTTCCTGTGATGGTCTCCATTTGCTTTAAGAGATGCTGCTTTGATTAGTAGTACATTTATCTGTGGCTAGAAGAATAAGATTAATAATAACATAATGGATTATGCAATTTTAGAAAAATAGTGGTAGTAGATTCTCTTCTAAGATCCACAAATTCACAAGACTGAGGAAGTTGACTAAGTTTCTAGCGTCCGACATGATTTCCCTCGCTCATGTTGAGGAGGCATTAGCTCTAATTAAATAATTGTTGGTTGACACTAACATTTGAATGCCACTTGATGCCCTTTTACAGATTTCTTGATATGGTGGTCATTGTCATGGTCCATAGATGTAGCAGCTATGTAGGACTATTAATCAATTCACTCCCTTGGCAGATTGCATAGTGTTTTCTGTTACCATGGAACGAAGACCCCAGGAAGAAAGCTTTTAGGTAAGATCCAACTCTAATAATCTGAGTCCAGTGTCCTAAGTATGTGATGTCTTCAGTAATAAGGGTTTATATTCAGCCTGTAAAAGGCAACAAAGGGCAACAACAATAGCATTTTGCTTTGGGAGTTGCTCAAACTACCATGTCCAACCATTGGAAAGGAGGTTTATGATGACTTAGACTTGCCTTTTTATTTATTTATTTATTTATTTTGTTTACGGTCCTTGTAGAGAGCATTGACAGCCAAAGTGACTTAACTTACATATATATGTCAATAGATTATGTATTAATTTATATAACACATGATATTTACACATATCATAGACCAACTAAATTTTAGTTTATAATTCATAATTAATTATACACACAAACTCATATATATATACATGTGTGTATATATATATATATATATATATATATATATATATATATATAAAATCTTAGAAAATATAAATGGTTCCTTCCAATAATCTTAGTAAAAACTCTTTAAATTAAGACAACTGTAAGAATTTCAGAAAGGCAATGATGTCTAATTTCAGGAAATTAATCAACTCTACCATGTGATAACATTGGGCAGCCATCCCATTGTAAGTGTGGGAGTTGGGAAGAATTGGACTGTGATCCTGTTATCACACTTCCACTCTGTATACAGAGTGAGTAGCAGAGTCATCTGCACAGTATGTCACAGTGAAGACAGGGAAACAAGAAAGCATCTGAATAGCCATTGCTTTGTTATTAATGTGGCATAAAGAACTTAAGGCTTTCAGTTTTAATATTTGTTGTTTTTCATACTTTGCAAATTTCTGTATACATCATACATTATAATTTACAAGTCATTACTCGGGATATGTTTAAATCCACTTTGCCTAGATGAAGTTAAGTATTTGGGTACAAATATGAAGAAAGGAAAGGATATTTCTCAGAAAAGTAACTTCTTGTGGAAAGAGGTGATGCTCCAGTAACCACGTCTATATCAAGGAGAGTGAATGCTACTCTGAGAGTAAAAGATTCCCATAAGAACTTCTTTTAGAGTTCTTTTCTTTTTTACTGCATGTTACAGTGGAGTCACCAACTAAATTTAGGAAGTCACATTCTCTTTCTTGGGGAATGATTTCACAGCATGCCATGAAGCCATAAAAAGAAATTATTAGTATGAAACTCAGAGACAAACTAGATACAAACAAGTACTAGCTGAGATGACATCCTCAGTAAGTAGACCCCATCACCAGGTCCCACCCTGTCCTTCTGTTGAGATGCATTTCCAGCTCAGATGTGATATATTGTATGATTTTTAATTATAGATGAACTTTGCCAATGTCTCTTGCTCTTATATTTGTGGAAAAAAAACTTGAACAAAATGGACACAGCCAATGAGGTGACTTTTGTTATGAATTCTACAGAAACTGAAAAACTGTTCTTGTGGTTTTATAGTCTATTAACAATACTTTAAAGAAGAATACAAAAGAGAACATTTTTAAAGTTTCTTGTCAATATGCTGACTTTATGTCAGAAAGTATCATTAATATATGATAAAATATAATATTCTTTACCTCTTTCAGGGAAATTCATTGTGAGTTTTGAATGAATTATATTCTATACATTTAACCAAAATAGTAATCCTTAAATATAAAAGAGCTCTGGATGTGATACTTTGGAAAAAGTCACAGAATCTATGTTTGTTTGGTTTTGCTTTCTGTTCCAACCATACATGTATGCTTATTGGTATTGAACTCTGTCACTCAGTTGTTTGAGATGTGTACTGTTACAAGTTTCAGTGGTACTTGTTTTCTGTCACCAGAGACAGCAATGTTGTTAGTAGCTTAATTCAGTCAAAAGAAAGTACTAGAACCATTTTAGGATAAATTACAACCACATGCATTGAGAATTGTCTATTTATTTCTATACCCCACTTTTTAATATGGTTATTTGGTGTTTTGGTAACTAGCTTCTTGAGCCCTCTGTCAGATGCAAGGTAGGTGGAAATCTTTTTCAATTATGTGGGCTACCGTTTTGTCTTGTTTACTGTGTCCTCTGCCTTCACAATTTCAGGAGGTCCCATTTATTAATTGTTGATCTCAGTGTCGGTGCTACTGGTGTTGTGTTATGTTCAGGAAGCAGTATCCTGTAGCAATTTGTTCAAGGGCACCTCCCACTTTCTATTCTAATATGTTCAGTGTGGCTGGATTTTTGTTGAGGTCTTTGAACCATTTGGACTTAAGTTTTGTGCATAGTGATAAGCATGGATCTATCTGCCTTTTTGTACACACCAGGATCCAGTTATGTCAGCACTATTTGTTGAAGATTTTTTTTCCATTGTGTAGTTTTAGCTTCTTTGTCAAAAATCAGTTGTTTCTAGGTGTTTGGGTTAATATCAGTGTTTTCAATGGGATTCCATTAGTCGACCTGTCTATTTTTGTGCCAATACTAAGCTGTTTTCAGCACTATAGCATTATAATAGAGTTTGAAGTCAGGTGTGTTGATGCCTCTTGAATTTTCTTTATTAAATAGGGTTGTGTTTGGCTCTCCTGAGTCTTTTGTTTTTTCATATAAAGTTGAAGATTGGAAGATTGTTTTCTCAAGGTCTGTGAAGAATTGTGCTGGGATTTAGATGGGGATGGCATTGAATCTGTAGATTGCTTTTGACAAGATTGCCATTTTTAGTATATTGATCATACCTATCCAAGAGTGTGGGAGATCTTTCCATTTTTTGATATGTTCTTTAATTTCTTTCTTTAAAGACTCAAAGTTCTTATTATATGGTCCTGTATTTGTTTGGCTTGCATTTCCCCAAGATATCTTATGTTGTTTATGGCTACTGTAAAGGGTGATGTTTCTCTGATTTCTTTCTCAGCCCCAATATTGTCTGTATGTAGTTGGGCACCCGATTTTTTTTTTTTTTTTTGAGTTTATCTTGTATACTGCTAGTTTGCTGAATGTGTTTGTCAGCTGGATGAGTTCCCTGATAGAGGTTTTTTTGGATCACTTATGTAAACTATCACATCACCTGCAAATAATGAAAGCTTGAATTCTTCCTTTCCAATTTGTATCCCCTTAATCTCCTTTTGTTGTCTTCTTGCTCTAGCTAGTACTTAAAGTACAATATTGAAGAGATATGGAGAGAGTGGGCAGCATTGTTTTGTTCCTGTTTTTACAGGAATCTCATTGAGTTTCTCTCCATTTAGTTTGGTGTTGGCTTTTGGTTTGCTGTATATAGCTTTTATTATACTTAGGTATGTTCCAGTTATCCCTGATTTCTCTAAGAACTTTATCATGAAGGGGTGTTGGACTTTGACAAAGGCTTTTTCAGCATCCAGTGAGAGGATCAAGTGGTTTTACTTTTTCACTTTGCTTATATGGTAGATTACATTGATGGATTTTCATATGTTGAACCCTCCTTGCATTCCCGGAATCAAGCCTATTTCTTCATGGTGGATGATATCTCTGATGTTTTTGATTTGCCAGTACTTCATTGAGTATTTTTGCATCAATTTCATGAGGGACATTGGCCTGTAATTCTCTTTCTTAGTTCTGTCTAGGTACCAGGGTAATTGTAGCCTTGTAAAAAGAGTTTGGCAATGATCCTTCTGCTTCTATTGTTTGGAACATTTTGAGGAGTATTGCTATTTGCTGTTCTTTGAATTTCTGGTAGAATTCTACACTGAAATCATCTGCCCCTGGGCCTTTTTTTTTTTTTTTTTTTTTTTTTTTTTTTGGTTGGAAGACATTTGATGACTGCATCAAATTCATTAGGGGTTATAGGTCTAAATATAAAATTCTCAGTGGTGGAATCTAAAATGGCTGAAAGACACTTAAGGAAGTGCTCAACATCCTTAGTCATCAGTGAAATGTAAATCAAAACAACTCTGAGATATCAACTTACTCCTGTCAGAATGGCTAAAATAAAAAACACCAATGACATTTTATGCTGGAGAATATGTGGAGAAAAGGGAATACTCTTCCACTGCTGGTGGGAGTGCAAACTCATACAGCCAGTTTGAAATCAGTATGGCAGTTCCTCAGGAAAATGAGAATCAGTCTACCTCAAGATCCAGTAGTTCCACTCTTAGGTATATACCCAAAAGCTGCGCATTCATACAACAAGGACATCTGTTCATCTATGTTCATAGCAGCATTATTTGTAATAGCCAGAAACTGGAAGCAACTTAGATGTTCCTCAGTTGAAGAATGGATGGAGAAAATGTGGTACATTTACACAGAGGAATACTACTCGGTGGAAAAACACAATGGAATCCTGAAATTTGTAGGGAAATGGATGGAAATAGAAGAAACCATTCTGAGTGAGATAACCCAGTCACAAAAAGACAAACATGTACTCACTCGTATATGGATTTTAGATGTATAGAAAAGGATTACACATCTTAAATTTACATTGCCAGAAAAGCTAGGAACCAAGGAGGACCCTATGTCAGACATACATGGTACCCTGGAGAAGGGTAAAGGGACCAGACTCCTGAGCAAATTGGGAGCGGGGATGTAAGGATGAGGGAGTTAAGAGAAACAGAATGGGAGAAGAGGAGGGGAGAGGTGGGCATAGGGAATAGGAAGATTGAGACAGAGAAAGAATAGAGGAAAACAAGAAAAAAGATAGCATAAAAGAGGGAGCCATTATAGGTTTAAGGAGAAATCTGGCAGTATGGAAATGCCCAGAGATCTACAAGGATGAACCCAACTAATAATCTTAGCAATATTGGAGAGGCTACTTTTAATTCCCTTCCACAATAATGAGATTGATGACTACCTTATATGCCATCATAGAACCTTCATCTAATAACTGATGGAAGCAAAAGCAGACACCCACAGGTAAACACTACCCGAACTGCTGGAATCCAGTTACAGAGAGGGAGGATGATGAGAAAAGTGGTCAAGATCAGGCTGGAAAAACCAAAAGAATCAGCTCACCTGAACAAGTGGAAGCTTATGGACCCCAGTCTGATAGCTGGGAAACCAGCAAAGGATTGACCCAGACCCTCCTGTATTGTGGGTATTAGAAGGACTGGGCCTCTAGTAATGGATCAGTATTTATCCCTAGTATACGAATGGACTTTGGGAGCCCATCTCACATAGAGTGATACTTTCTCTGCCTAGACATGTAGGGGAGGGCATAGGCCTTGCCCCAAAGTATATGACAGACTTTTAAGACTGTCAATGAAAGGCCTCACTCTCCTTTGGGGAACAGAAAGGGGATGGGCTAGGGTTTGGTAAGGGTTATAGGGTGGATGAGAGGGTGAGGGAACTGGGATTGACATGTAAAACAACCTTGTTTCAAATTTAAATTAAAAAAAAGATACAATCATACACTAAAATACTCTAGGGGCAAAAATTACATGGCATGTGTACTGTATTTTAAATATTAGTGTGATAGAAATTTATAAAAGTATTTTGATTGGGGGTGAATTTGAACATCTTATTTAGTACTCTTTGATAATGTATATTCCTGATAAACTGTATTACAGATATCAAAAGTTGAGACTATGTTCTTTCAAAACTCATGGTATTTGAGAAAAAAGTAAATAAGTTCATTGAATAGTTCAGTTAATATGAAGAACCCTTACACAGTGCTTACAGTCTGTTTGTGAATGGTGACATTTTTCAACTGTGATGTTTGTGTAGATATTAAGTAACAATTCCCTTGAAGTTGGACTACACTTCATATTACTCTGTTTGGTAAAAAGAGCATTTCAAAGAAGAAGAGCCAGAAGGCAGAGGGGTAGATAGAGAAAAGGAGGAGGTGGAGGAAAAAGGAGGTGACAGTTTCAAATCTGAAGTGTGAATGGGACTTCTGAGTGGTTGACAGGGAATAATTGAATACAGAGGGACTGAGGAATGGACTTAGGTTTTAATAGTAAGCAGGCAACAAGGAATTTGGAAATTTGGATCCCCATACAAAGCATTTGAATGGCACTTTCATGTTTAATACCAGCCAGAATAAGTAATAATTCACACAGAAGCTAAGACAGAATCAAGAATGTTTGAGTGAACCTTTCTAAATGTGTGTTATCTCCTGGCTCCCACTGAGCAAGTCAGCACATTCAGTGTGATCATGGGATTTCATCAAATTTCTTCTGAAGTACATGGTTAGATACTTTAAATCTTAAAAAGTTATATTAGTTAATTAATTAATTGTTTTTCACTACTGTAGCAATATGTAATTCCTAGACTGGGAATTTTAAGTGAAACCAGAGACATTTACTACAAACACAAAACAAAGGAACATGAAAATCTCAACAATAAAGACAAATACTTAATACCATATTTCAAGATGGAAATATAAAATATTGAAAATGAATGACATCCTCAGAAGACATCAAGACCATTTCCACTTTCAATCTCATTCACACTCAGCAGTCATTAGATATAGACCACAAATCAGTAATGATCCCTATTCAATAAGCATGTATAGTTATAACTCAGAGACACTCACTAACTTGCTTACTGTATGAACTAGAACTGAAGGCTAAATACACATTTAGAGAAATGAGTGCTTCCTAGTTTGGAGTCATGGGATGAACTTTATGAATTATGTTGAATATGAACACTCAAGCATCCATGCCTTCACTGATTTCAACCCTTATAACCCATGTATTGCTTCAGAGCTTGACATATTCTTTTCACAGAACATTTGTTAGATTTTGAGTGTGTAGAGCACAGACTATGAAGAAATAAATAAATTCTTCACAAAATCCGGTAAAATGGAAGTAATTTCCCCTTGAATAGAGACTGAGAACAAACTGAAGTCTTGGCAGAAGAGTATTAATAACATTCAATAACTGGTCAACAGTGTATGTCCTTTGTCTTAATTAAGGTTACCATTGTTGTAACAAATACCTTGGCCAAAAAATGACTTGTAGAAGGAAGGCATCATTTGGCTAACACATCATAGTTTATTGAGGGAAGCCAAGCAAGAACTCAACCTGGACATGAACCTGAAGTTAGGAGCTGATACAGAGGACATGGAGGGATGCTACTTACAAGCTTGCTCCTCATGGGTTGATCATCCTTCCTTCTTATAGAACCCATGATAACAAGGCCAAGTGTAGCACCATATACAATGGTCTGAGCCCTCCACCATCAATTGCAATTTAAGAAAATGCCCTACAGGCTTGCCTACAGATAGATCTTGTAGAGGCATTTTCTTAACAGGTTCCCTTCTCTCAGATGACGTTAGCTTTTGTCAAGTTGACATAAGAGTAGACAGAAGAGTCTTGATATTTTACACACTAGCATTTGACCCTTGGAACTAAAACTAGTGAATATCCATATGATGGTACTTGCATAGGTGATTTCAAGGCTTGCTACCTGGTATTGAATAACCAACTGATTGAATAACCAACTGAGAGGAATTTTGCTTGGAGAGTCTATTTCTCCATTACTCTTTATTACTTAACTGGCTAGAGCTCTTTGCCTGGATCAATGAGACAAGCAACATGATTTGGAGGGAGCACTTACTTATTTAAGAATAAATATGTAATAACACTTAATGAAAATGAGACTATGAATTTGAAAGAGATACCAAGGGTGTGGTACATGGAAGGTACTAGAAGGAAAAAGAAAAAAAAATATGTAATTATATTCTCTGTCTCGAAAAAACAAAAAAATATGTAATTATATTTTAAAAATAATTTAAATAATAAAAATAAGTAGACAGAATCCTTGCATTTCAACATAGTTTCTGAATTGAATTTGTTGTAAAACCAACTCAGATAATTTTTATTTATTATTTAGCTCAGTGGAATACTTCCAAAGCCACCTTTGAGCAGTTTTAATCTCTTTAAAGCCCCTTGTTTTGGATGAGGGATCTGGGCTCCATCTTGTGGTCCCATCTGCATTCACTTTGATTTCTTACTGACCCCATCTGCACAATGGTCCTTGCCAACCTAGAATGGTCTGTGGCTTTGGGATTCTGGAAGCTGAGGCTAAAGATGGTAAAGAGGACACTGCAGGGTGGTGTGGTGTTTTAGGAGGCCAAAGCCTGAAGCCAGGGAAGACAGTTGACTGGACCTAGGACCAAGGCATGGGTACACAGCAGGGGGACCGATGAGATAGTTGGAAAGCAGCAGTCCGGAGTTGGCAAGGGTATGTTCACAGTGTGAGAGTTGCAGCCTCATTAGCAGGGTTGAAACAGTGGCTTCATCTGCTAAAGTTTCCTGACAAAAACACTGTCCCACTTTCAGAACTCAAATAAAGCTTCAGTGGGAAATAAAACTCCTGCCTTGCTCTTCAGCATAGCATTTGGCTTCCAATAGGAGCCTGGTCTGTCCAGCCCACCTGCTTAGGATGTACTTGTGTATCTAGTTACTTAAACTATGGCAGCAAAAACGCAGCCTTATTGAAAAGGAAATGAATTAATGAGCACCTCAGAGTTTTAAAAAAGCCATTTCCGACTTTTGGTTTCTATTTAAAACTTGCCTTTTCTTTTTGATGTCTTTCATATTTCTTCTGAGGAAGAACATAGATTTCTCTTACCTAAAGCTCCCCATGTACAAAATTCCAGCTGATTTTGTGCATCCCTCATCATGAATATTTGTATATTCTCCTTTCTCATGCCATAACACAAACTTTATTTTTTTAATGCCAGAAAATTTTTGGCTTTCTACTTGTCTGAGTTAAAACTTTATCTATCTCTTCAAATCCCACCTTAAATTTCATTTGTTTTTCCTGTAAAATAATCTCTTCCACTTTCTGGTTCTTTGAATTTGATTATGCCACAACCAGCCTTATGTGCACAGTGAGGTCCTTTATGTCTTTGAACTGTTCCTTCTTCTAGATCTTACTCTTGGTGAGGAGACCTCCTGGGCCACAGCGTAGGCTCCACCTATACAACTCTCCCTCAGATATTTGTCAATATGAACCAAAGGCCACTCTGAATTTTTTCCTACAAATTTTCCTTGGTAAAATATATATCTGAGGGCATCAGAATGTCTCTTCTTTGCCCCATGATAGCATTGCTTCAGTACTGCAGAGATTTTATTGTTAATTTATTTTTAGAAATGAATATCCTAATGTTAGGGGGATAGTTTTATATTTGTCCTTTTGTTGTTATAACGAGGTAACTGGGACTGAGCAACTCATTGGGAAATTTCCTGGACTGTAGAGTCTTAGGAGTGGGAAATGGAAGAGCTTGGTGCCTCGAAGAAAGTCTGCTGAATAACCACCACAATGTGGTAAGGTTATGGCTTTGATAGACTAATAGAAAACAGTTGGTGGAGGTCATAATTCTTCTTCTTAGAAAGGTCTAACCTCATGCCATATTACCCACTGTAATTATCTCCCATATGTAATTGCCTTCCAATTATTCTAAATACATGCATCGAAATATCAAGTTTCTATCACATGTAATTTGATGGTGCATTCAAATAACATTTTTTTCCATTTATAATGGAAATGTTATTAAAGCTTTCATTTATCACCAAAAAGTGTCAGAAATTGTCTAAGGAAGCATCATGTATATAGTTACCATAGTGAAGTTCTCAGTCTATAAAGTGCTTATGTATATTCATGACACTTAACAGTAATTCATTCAGGTTTCAATAGATAATAAATGACAATGATGTATGGGAAATCCACAGAAGTATATTGGTACCAGTAGTGTTATGGGCAGTTTTCTTGCCAGCATGGTCCCAGAGCCATGTCAACCTCAAATAACACACAGAGACACTGTATTATATATACAACTGTTTGCCTGTTACTAGAGTTTATTATTGACTAGCTCTGTCTTAAATATTAACCTATTTCTATTAATCTAAGTATTTCCACTTGCTCTTATCTTACTGGAGAGACTGTCCGGACATCTTCTCTCACAAGTCTCTACATCTTGAATCCTCCTACTACATCTCCCAGAATTTTCCTTGTCTTCTAGTCACGCCTATCTTGCTTTCCTATTGGCCATCAGGGCTTTATTAATTAACCAATAAGAAACATGTATACATTATTACATCTCCCATCATAGAGATATTTATTATGTGTTCAACTAAAGACAAGGGAGAATAGCAAACATGCATTGAAGAGGTGCAAATGATGCCATAAATGGTTGTATTTAAAGAGGCAGGAAGCTTTGACAAAACAAATAATGTAGACAAGACCCATCTCAAAAAAATTTTCTTCCTTGTATCAGACCTTAGTACATCTACTTGGCAAACAATTATTAGAGATATGAGTCAATTGGTGTGGGAGACTATGGTGCCTCCAACTAATAATCCAGCTGTATCAGAGTGAATTACTCCAGTTGGTTCTATTTGCTTCAGGGAAGCATTCTCTCAGCAGCCTTTACTATTGCAAGCCCAGTGAAGAACTAAGCATAGGTATCTACACCATTAATTCCATTTACTGGAAATTACCTCTTTGAGGAAGCACAGCAAAACTCAGGGAAAATGATCAATGGCTATTTCAGGGAAAAAGTCCTTTATCTGCTAACACATCTATTATATTATGCTTTTAATAAGACACGGATCTGGGGTATTTTAGAGTTTGAACTGAAGTTTTCAGAAACACATATACACACAGCTGTGCTTAATACTTTTCAAGGTTGATTGATGAATTAGTATATGTGTGACACTGGAGAGCTAAGATGTTGCTGATCAGGAGCCAAATTATCTTCATTTTTCTTCAGTTGTCTTAATAGTCATTAATTGTCCAACATTATGAGTGACAGAACATCTTTATAGCAAGAAGATAAAATCCTTTTGAAAGCTATAAACAGACTTATAACTTCTACCAATCCAAACAGTATGAATGGTTTCAGAAAGCATCAGACTACAGGCTGTACCTACTGATTTGGAGGTGTTTAAGTACCTTGATTTTCTGTTTTATTCTGTCAATATAAATTTTTCTTGAAACCGTTACTAATTTAAGTATGGCCACTGAATAAACTACCTTCTCGTCTACCTGAGGAGATACTTATGTTTTTGCATTCACCAGGTCTTTTAAGAAGTTGACAAAGCCACTTTACCTTTGTCCCTGAGCTCAGGATAGACACATATCCCTAGGCACTTGACATAGATCCTGTTCATGCTTTGTGTTTGCCACTGCCTAATTATTCATGAAATTAGTTCTAATAAAAAGGAATTCATATTTGGAAAATAAAGTATATGTGCCTCACTTTCTAGAATGTGAAAAAGTAATCCTTACGATCTTTTGTTGTTAGTTAGCTAGTAAGTACAAATAACAATGACACAGTCTTACATATGTGTATATACTTGATTGACAAGCTCTACCCATGTCTTATAATCCATCACAACAAAGTCACACTACCATGAGCACTATAGACTCAGCCTGAAAAAAAGAGACCACAATGACTTCCCTACTTCTCCACCAGTGCTCTCTGACAGATGAAAAAAGGCAGCATAATTACACATAAGACTTTATTGTATGTATTCCTATTTTTATGTATTGTCCTTGTTGCATACTATAAAGGAAGAACATGCTTTTCTCCTGAAAGATGTCTGTGAAAATGAACTGGGCTCCACTCTTCTTGAAGTAATATCTTTTGGCAAAATTTAAAATTTATAACAGCAAAAATGTAAATTCAGTTTGTGGATAAGAGTAAGAGCATTAAAATAGGAAGAGCTGCAATGGGTGGAGGCAGGTTGACAAATGCCACAGAATGAAGGAGAGATAAATGTTGCAATATGGGAGAAGTGAGAGGCTGAATTTGGATTTGCTGGGTCATATCCTTGGCTATGGAAATTTGTCAGATGTTGTGACAGCTGTGTCTTATAGTATAACTTTTCAAATATGCTTTTGTATTTGTTTAAAGAAGAATTTATGTACTTCATCTTTATACCTTAGACATATGTGTCAAAAATATTACAAGGCAGAAGAAACGTAATAAGCCAAGTTGAAAGTCAACATCATCGTTGCTTGCAAGCATGCTCATACACACACACACACACACACACACACACACACACACACACATGTTTCTAACTGCATACCTGAGGACATGCATTTGAATATGTGAAAAGATAGCTTTTACTAACTTGAGAGAAAATGGAACAAGGAGAGTGATGCAGGGTGCTTTAGAGTTTCTGATATAGGCAGTGTCATTGTCTCTTAGATTGTTCTGTTTAATAATGTCAAATAATCTCAAGTACACTTTGATGTTGGGTAACCCACAAATATCTTTTGAACAGCTTTGAAGTTAGATTCTGTAAAGCCTCTAATTGAAGTATAATTCAGGAATCTTGGGAATTGCTCCATGTCCTCCGGAGCTGAGAGAATATAGTAGTTAAGAAAGGGGCTGAGTCGGAACACCCAGTCAAAGAGGAAACTGTCCTTTGTTGTTTGAGCTGAGAAAGTCAACGTGCAACCTCAGTGTTTCCATATAATTTGCTATTAAACATGAAAAAGAACAATATCATTATTGAGTATTCAAATGAATAAATTTTTAAGATTTATAAATGAAAACAATGGCACATCTCAACTCCAGAATCACATAAAACCTGAGAATGAAAAATGAAATAATCAGAAAGATCTTTAAATAATTTTAATACTTTAGTAATTTTTGTAACTTTTAGAAGTTCACAAGAAGGGACTTAGAACATGTTCTTATCTTTGTCTTTTTCCAAGAGAGCACTATGTATACTTTATATCTTTCTACAGGCTCCAACTAGGAAGATGTAGGAAACCATAGACATCATTCATCTTAAGAACAACGCAATTCACAAAGTAGTCTCTATAAACTCCTTAGAAGAATGCAAAAATAAATAAACACATACATACACATGCATATTAATAAATATTTTTCAGCTTAAGGCAAGAGGATTAGACCTAAGTCAAGATGTTAGACATGAGGCAGGGAAATTAACTAAATACAAGATATGTACATTTCACTGAACTGTATTAAGTTAAAGTAGACATTCAGAATATCTATCAATTTTTAATAGTAAAACATAAAATATATAAAAGTCAATATACCAAATAGATACATAAAGATTTGTTAAAAATACTTAGTTATCAAAATGCTTTGAATATAGCACTCTCCCCAAAGTCAGATCTGGTACAATTTTATTGGTCCCACCAGCAAGTTTTAAAATTAATTATTAGAAGATGTCTTGGTTCTTTACATGTTGATGATGGTGTTATGCCCTGGCATACTTGGAAAAGAATATGAAATTACTATGTATGTTTGAATATCTTTTACTTTGAGGCCTAAAACACTCTCAGGATCCAATTTTCCTCTCACTGATGAAGAAATAGGAGGAGCACAAAGTACTGAAGTGATTGAGTCAAAGACAAAAGACTAGGACTAAGAAAGGGCCAATCTGAGTTCAGATGATTTTTTTTGTCTTCTAGGTCATCCCTGACGTTTTTCTGGAAAGCTTTGAAATAAGAAGGCTTTCATGTTTTGTTAAGGTGAGTCTAACATGATGGAAAATTTCTTCTCCTTGTGCACTAAATTAGTAAAAAAAAAAAAAAAAAATCAATGGTCAAGAAATAGACATCCTGGGCTAGGTGACTCTCTCTCTCTCTCTCTCTCTCTCTCTCTCTCTCTCTCTCTCTCTCTCTCTCTCCCTTTCTTCCTTTATCTAAAACAATCGAAAAAGTTAGGATAAAATAAGAACTCAATTATCTTTATCAACTCAAGAGGATTCTAAGAGGATGAATGAACATCTGTGTAGCACTCTGAACTTAGTCATTCTTGTTACAAAGTACTAATAAGAAACAGATCTGGAAATTTCGTTATTAGTATTAGTTTTGTGACTGATCAAGCAATGTCCTTCACCTTCCCAGAATAGTCAGCTCACCCATTTGATGTCAAATGAAAGAGCAGAAGAAACACTTTCCCTATCCCAACAGAGAATGAAAAACTTCTCTATTCCCCAGGGTAGGTGTCACTGAAGAATCCAGGGCTGCAATAGAGAATCATTGACTCTTTATTAATTATTTTTAATTCCTGTGAAGTAGGCACCCTTCTTTCCCCAGCAAGAATACTTTCAGATGTCTAGATAAAGCTGCTTCCAACTCTTATAAGAGGATCAAAAACATGTGGGCATATCTTACTCCTTTCAACCTTGTAATCCAGGAGAGAGACACTCAATCTTTTTATCTTAATATATGGAGTTTTATTTTTGCCAAATTCTTTTTCTTTTACAATTTTTAAAGATTTAAATTTGACACAAGCTTGTTTTACATGTCAATCCCAGTTCCTGCACCCTCCCATCCTCCCCTGTTCTCCACACCACCTCCCATTTCATCCCCTTTCTGCTCCATGGGGAGTCTTCAAAGTCTGTAGTATCCTTTGGAGCAGGGCCCAGTCCCTCCCCACCCCATGTGTGTAGGCTGAGGGAATATCCCTCTGTGTGGAATGGACTCCCAACTTCCATTCGTATATGAGGGGTAAATACTGATCCACTACCAGAGGCCTCATAGTTAGCCCAGTCCTCCCAACTAACACCACATGCAAGGAATCTTGGTCAGTCCTATGCTGGTTTCCCAGCTATCAGACTGGAGTGCATGAGCTCCCCCTTGTTCAGGTCAGCAGTTTCTGTTGTTTTCTCCAGGCTGATCTTGTTCCCTTTGCTCATCTCTCCTCCCTGTCTGCAACTAGTTTCCAAAGTTAGGTTCAGTGTTTATCTGTGGGTGTCTGCATATGCTTCCATAAGCTACTAGATGAAGCTCTAGAATGACATATAAGCTAGTCATCAATCTCATTATCAGGGAAGGGCATTTAAGGTAGCCTTCCATTACTGCTTATCTTGTTATCTGGGGTCATCTTTGTAGATTTCTGAACATTTCCCTAGGGCCATATTTCTTTCAAAACCTATAATGGATCTTCTATTCTTTCCCTGACACAATTTTCCTGCTCCATCATGCCTACCTCTCTCCTCCTCTTCCTCATACCTCCCCCCACCCCCACATGCTCCCAATTTGCATGAGAGATTTTGTCCCTTTTCTCTTCTCCAGGGGACTGTGTATATGTCTCTTAGGGTCCTCCTTGTTTCCTAGCTTTTCTGGAGGTGTAGATTGTAGGCAGATAATCTTTTTCTCTATGTCTAAAAACCATATAATCCACTTAAAAAGTGGGGTACAGAACTAAATATAGGATTCTCAATAGAGGAATCTAAAATGGCTGAAAGACACTTTAAAAAGTGCTTAGCCTCCTTAGCCATCAGGGAAATATAGATCAAAATAACTCCCAGAAACCATCTTACTCCTGTTAGAATGGCTAAACTAAAAACAACAATGATAGTTTATGCTGGAGATGATATGGAGAAAGGGGTATACTCCTCCACTGCTGGTGGAATGCAAACTACTACAGCTGCTTTTGAAATCATTGTGGTGGCTCCTCAAGAAAATGCGAGTAAGTTTACCTTAGGATCCAGCAATTCCACTCTTAGGCATATACCCAAAAGATACACATTCATACAACAAGGACATCTATTCAACTATGTTCATAGCAGCATTATTTGTAATAGTCAGAAGCTGGAAGCAACCTAAATGCCTCTCAACTGAAGAATGGATGGAGGAAATGTGGTACATTTATACAATGGAGTAATACTTAGCCGAGAAAAGAAAGAAAAAGAAAAACAAAACAAAACAAAACAAAAAACAAAAAACAATGGAATCTTGAAATTTGCAGGCAAATGGATGGAAGTAGAATAAACCATCCTGAGTGAGATAACCCAGTCATAACAAAAGGAACATGGTATGTACTCACTCATATATGGTTTTAGACATACCGCCAAGTTCTTTTTGGGCTGAAAATTATTAGCTCCTATAATACCAGACCCTCATGTATAAAATCTTAAGTTCAGGACAATATTCACCTCAACAGACAAGTATTCCAGTGGTAAACCTAACAGGGGACTTTAAGACTCAGCAAAGCTGTTAGGGTCTGGAGTGTCCAGAAGATATTTTAAGAGGAGAATTATCAGGAGACATAAATTTCACTGAGAAGGCAGGATCTGTGAATATGTCGAACATGGGAAAGACATTTTAATCAAATGAAGACAGCTATCAACATAGATCATCTGTTGTCGATGTCATGTTATCTCTCAGGCCTCAAGTGTATAGAGTCACCATATACCTGCCAAAATGGGATGTTTCTCTGAAAGACAGTCAGGTATTAGGGAACTCATCTGTGGCTCTGTAGGCAAAACTACTTAGTGCCAAAATAGTTGAAGTATAACTTTGCATGTTTGGTTGATTTATCCACTTGGTCAGATGCTTTTTCTCCATGCCCTGCCCCTCACACACATACCCCAGACCACTTAAATTTATAGCTTTGAGAACTTATATTATCTGTGTGCATTTGGTGAAAGTCCCCATGTCCATAGGTTCTTATTGACCTGCATATGACTACAAAATGAAGAATAGTCAAAGTCTTTAGTTGGAAACAGCAGCTTAGATAAATTATTTCTGGCTGGAATAAATCCAGTATGTAAAATAATTACTTCCTGTGGTATTCATATCCAGAATAGTACAGAAGAGCCCATTAGCAGAAAGTTGGAAGGGCATCGTAGTCAACCATTCTATCTGCTTTCATTGTCCCAAGAGCTGCACTTAAACAGGGCTTTAAAGAGATGGATTTGGATGTACTTCAGCAGTCCAATCTCTTCCCACCAGGGCAAGCCAGGTCATTTCCCTATTTTGGTGCTTAACCTAATTTGGCTTTCTCCTTCATTTTCTTTTGCAAACTGCCTTTACCACCTGCCTGAGGTGAAGGAACAAAGCTCAAGCCAACAGACAGGAGCATTTTCTGCAAGGCTGAGCTAACAGTGCAACCTTACATATCTTTTGCTGAATAAGGGGATTTTCTCCAAAAGAGAAGGCTGAGAATGTACTTTTTAAAATTCTTTTTAATGAAACTTGGGTTAGGTGGAGAGCAGCCAAAGAGGAAGATTTCATACAGCAGGGTGATGACAGTATTCTGGAGCGCCCAGGAGCAGAAGTAGGCATGAGAGAGGAAAGCAAAGAATATTCCACTGTGAGATATCTTCTGGAATATTTGGCTCTGCAGTACTGATTACAGTGTGTTCCATGAAATGAAAGCCACAAAGAAAACCATGAAGAAAGATAATGCGCCAGGCCCTTGAAGCCAGTTTGCTTCTCTACAACTCCACTTTGAGTGCCTTCTGTGTAAGGACTTTACTGGCCACAGATTCTTCTGAGGCCTATCTTAACACCTTTAGTATGGTGTTTAAAGTGAATCTGAAATCTAAGTTTTCCATGAACAGATCCCAGAATACCTTTGCAAATCCAAGTCTACCTGTTCTTTTTGAATTTCTCTTCTATGTAAGATCTCTGTGTCTAATTATTTCTATTGGTTAAATTCTACTATTTTACAGCATAATTCCATATACTCATTCTTACAATCTTCTCTGTTCTTTTATAGCCTGTTTTTCCTCTATAAACTCCCACAGACTACTTCCGTGTATCTGCATTTTTTTTCTCAATCTAGTGTCCAATAGCTATTGGCACAAAAATGACATACTATGAGGTACCTATGTCCTGATACATCTTTGTAGTTTTAAAGGCATAAAATGGAATAAGGTCACACTTGATTAGGTTGGCCTTAAACCCAGTGGTTCAGATCCATATAAAAGGAAAAGATGACACAAAGAGTCCTACACACCGTAGAAAACCTTGCAGGAAAGGAGGAAGAGATGAGAATAATCAGCAAAAGATACTAAGAGGCATGGAAAGCTACATCTTAGAAACTTTTGGAGAGGCATGGTCCTGCTTTCCTCTTGATTTCAGACTTCTGGTCTCCATAATTATGAATGGGTCATTTGTTGCCCTTTGTAGACACCAAATGATTTATTACTACAACTAATATGACTCTTAGGGTTGTAGGATGTTACACTCTATTCTGAATGTGAGAAGGACACGAATTTCAGAATACAGATTTTTACCACCTGCTGAAGATCTGCTTTGGCTACAGCAAATCTCTACAGACAGCTTTAAAAATAGAAGACTTTCTCATCTTTCCAGGATGGTTTTGGTATGATCCTACTTGAAAGGAGGGGAGTGAACCAAGTGACCTTTCAAGATCTTCTCTATCCTTTGATACCAGGATTTTATGAACCTTACTCAGTTGATAATCTGACCCAGCGTTTCTTACGCATTTATATTTCCAGGACAGATCTCTATCCAAAATTTTATACAAAAGACAAATACAATTTTTCTGGGCTCCAACCTGCTTCTTTCTATATATACACATGGAAACACAGCTGCTCTGTTCATACCTGTTTGTTTTTCTTATTAGTCTCTTCTAAAGATTGTGTCTGTTGTCTTGTACTTACTGTTATACAAGACAGTAACTGATTAGGCTTTTTTATTTTTAAGTAAGTGCATATTTGTAGGTGACATGCTTTAAAATTAAAATATTTCTTATATGTAGATGGGTTTCAGTGATAAATAATGAAAACTTATACTTGTTTTGAAAACAAACAAACAAACAAAATCACAGTTAGAAAACATTTATGCCTGACCTAATAGGCAACTGGGTTAGCATATGTGTAGAATAACATAATTCACTAGGATAGTTTTTCCAGAATGTATATAATATAATTTGTACTATCCCTACCCTGCCACCATACACATCAGCCTCTTTTGCCTTCTCACATAATGAAGGGGAGAGACCAATGGAACTTTCTTTTTTCAACCATCTGAGGTGCTGCAAGGGAAGGCAGGACATAGAACAATGCTTGTGCAGGATAGCTAGCATAGGGCATAGGCAATTACTGCAGTGGTGAGAACAGCTTGCCCAAGACTAATTTTAAAGGAGTGGGAAAGGTTTATGTCTTTGTCTAAGTGATCTCTAACCATGTCAAGTCACAATTCAAGAGTATTTGTTAATGTGGACTGTATATTCCTTCTTGATGCGTGCTATACATCTAAAAGTCTGAAAGGAGTTTATATTCATATCAAGAAAAAAGAACATTTCTTTTTTAGGGAGAAATTATGTAGATCAAAACACAGAATTTAAGCACAAATAATTGTATCTGAATACACTGGGGACGCTGAATGTTCTAGGTCATTGAATAGAACAGATAGAGGTTTAGTGCTAGAGCCACAAAGGCACCTGGATGGAGACAAGAGAATGGGATTTTCCATGTGAGTAGAAGAGTATAGTTACTTATACTTTCATTGGACATCTCTATATTGCATTTAAGCCCAGGCCTCTGGATCTCCCCTTCATTTGTTCATGGACCTGCACTTCATTGTGACCCCCAGCCTCAGAGTATGGAAGGGATTTCTGGCACAGAACATTACTCTCTAGACTCAAAGCTTTCAGATGAGAGTAAGCTGAGCATCTCAATAAAGTGAAACATCGGAATCAATGTATTTTCCAAACATAAAATATATAAATAATGTTATTTCTAAGTTTTCTGCGTATGCAAATGATTGGCGTCTATCTACAGGTCTTCCCATTCTGCACATATACTTCTTAGATGCTGATTTATCTCGATACCTCATACTCCTCCAACACACTTCTTTGCCTCTCTGTCATCCTGTTTGTCCCTTCAGTTTTGTCCATTACCTGTTCAAACCAGGTTCAACTTCCCTTCACCCAAACCCTATGTTGGAGGTTGGTAAAAACTTCCCATTGCTAGCAAGTCTCTCCTGCCTCCATAAACCTGTACAAATTGCCACTTCTTTAGTGTCATTTTTTTTACAAGTACTGAGTTGTGTTCCCTTATGAGAACCAGAAACCACCTATTTAACCTAAGCATCCCCTAGTGTGTAAAACCAATAAATTTGCACATCCCCACATGGGAAAGGACAGCTTTCAGTTACATTTATCTGTCATGATTCATGTAGACTTTTGCCTGCAGCAATTTCCATGTCAATCACATCTGTATTATCTATTGCTATGATGTCCTCACTTTAATTACATGAAAGGCCTGATTTTATTCATGGTTTGAAATAAGAGAAAAATCTAACTTCTAAAGTTAAAAAGAAGGCCATGTAATTCTCAACACAACACTGAAGTTTTCAGGAGACAAGCAAAATAAGAAAAATGAAGGGGTGGTGAGCTATTTCCCTAGTGATGGGAGCCCACCAAAAAGTTGATAAAGAAAACAAACTCCCCTCAGGCAGTAATCAGTGGTCAGACAGCATCTGAGAAGCACAGTGGAATTTTATCTACTGCTCTAGGGCTGTTCTTAGTTCTGGTCAATTCCTTTACTAACTGGGATATGAAAGGAACCCAAGTGAAAACAGTCCAGGGGAAAACTAAGCAAGTTAATGTAAAACAAACTCCTTACATATGGAATATTAAGGCTTTTCCCTGTCAGGTTTTATTTTCTTTGCCCTAGAGCTTTTCAAGTTTTGGAGATTCATTTAATGTAAACTCAAAATAATATTTTACACAATGCTCATTTTGTGTTGAAAGTTTTGCTACAATGAAACTGAAATGGTAGTCGTTTGAAGCAGTAAAATAAATGGAGAAGGCCCAATAAAATTATAAGATGGCAGCCAGATGCTACACACTACCAAGCTTTGGAGGGTGAGGCTATTCTTACATCAATACCTTAATCTGCCTTGTTTTGGAGCTCTCTTTCCATAGTGCCATCTCTTCCTGAACTTTTTCTTTTCTCGAAAAGGAACATCAGTCTTACTTCCTGATTAATTAGGATGGTGAATAATTAGGTTCTAGCCAGTAGGAAGGAATTAATCTCGGTACGAAGTGTAGGAGATTCAGTGACTTCTATTAGCTAAACTCGGCTTGCCAGCATTTTCTTATTATTTATTTTTATTTTGAGACTTTGTTTAATAAGACACTTTATGTCAGCGATTTAATTTTTGGTGTCTCGGTTAAAGTAAATTTTCAGCCACACTTTTCTCCTCACACAAATTGCCTGATACAAATTAAGAGTCTGGGGATGCTCACATTTTCAAAAACAAATAATTTGGGCAGACCCCACATCCATGTCACCATCAATCTAATTCCTAAAGTCATTATACTTAAGAGACTCAGCGCAATACTATAAGGCACAGAATTACAAAGGTTTGAAAATACAGATCCTTTCTATGGCTGAACAGGACAACAGAAAACAAAACAAAACAAAAGAACAACAACAACGAAACCTCTTAAAGCAACCCAACCTTAAGTACTGACTATGTGGGTACCATGAAAGGGATATATAATGAAGGGGTATATGAGTTTTGTTCTCTACACAGAAAACTGCCATCTATTCATATCCATGCAAGTTGAAAGTCTGATTCAGGAATGACTTTTGCTTCATTTCTACTGGTTTTCTAAATATAGTTGTGTCTTTTTATTTAACCAGATATTTTTACTCTGACATAGGATTCAACTTTACTTGCAAATTGGACTCATTTCTCAACAGTAAGGCTGAAGTATACATGGAAGTTTTTTGTCATAGAAAACCTGCCTCATGTGGACAGACTTGTTTCTCTCTCCACCACAGATACATTTCATAAACACACTTTTCCTGAGAAAATTTGGAAACTATGGAATTAACAGTTTTAAGTAAGCAATCTATTATAGGTAGCATATAGTATAAATGAAAGTTGTAGGGCCTACAGCTTTTCATATTTATTTCCCATTACAACAGTGTTGGGTGTATGTGGGATGACAACCCTCCCCAATCTATTCTAGTTGTTTTTGACAAAGAACACAAGAAGAGTTAAAAATGGCAACAGAGAAACAAACGAATATGTTAAAGCAAGTTCCTCTGGCATTCTGAATGTTTGCCCAACAGATCTACCCCTGGATATTCTGTCTCCCTGACTCCTTCCTCTGATGCTATGATGTGACTCATTTATTTATTTTATTTATTTACTTTTAAAACCTCATTTGTTCTAGACAGGATGAAAAACAGTGAGATCACTGTTTAGCCCATAGCACAAATAAACTGTCAATGCAGGTACCTTGATGTTCCTAGGCTTTGAAGGTGATTTCTGTCAAAGTGTCCAGGCCTGGCTTGTAACAGCTAAAGTTGATGCACACAAATGGGGGGGGGGGAGCAATGCAAATGGAATAGGGGCTGAACACTTCTCCATGCATGTATGCTTGTGCTTCTATCACTCCAAACACTGTTAAAGGTAATGCTTTCTAACTCCTTAGAAGGAAACGCAGGGTTACCTATGCTGCATGAAGTAACCATCATGGTAGATTCCTTAAGTTTATTATTTTCATTACAGGTAATATTGTTTGGTGGTAAAAACCTGGACGAAGCTAAAGAGAAATACAAAATAAAAGTTGTAATCCAGCTTATATGATATGTATGATGTGCTGTAGAACAGTGTGGAGAAAAGGTTAAAATTATAATTTTTATGCAGATATAAAATTCGACATGTGAAAGTTTGACCGTATCTTGTAAGAAAATTCCATTTATGTTATACTCAGCTTGAAGGAGAATTTAAAATACACATAAGAACATGAAATATAGGAATTGAATTAAAAAGAAGACCAAATACCTCTCTCCAATTGTCTGGAGTAAAATTCTGGGTAAATGGAAACTGGACTCTATCTGGGCAAGTTGCTCTGCTGTCGGTGTCCTACAAGTTATAAAGAGGATGCAAGTGGTTAACTCGAACTCGTTCTAATAGAGTCAGTTTAAAAGGCTGTGCTATAGATCATCCAGTTTCCAGAGATATTTTTGCCTTCAGTTTCTTCTCTTTCAATCAAAATCAAATTCAGATATTAACTATAAGCTCTTTGGCTGATGGCTCGGGCATCTTATTGGCTAGCTCTTTCTTAATTATTAACCTGTTTCTATTAACTTATGAATTTCCACTCGGTCTTGGTTTACTGGTTATGCCCATGTCTCTTTCTTCCTTGGGAGTTACATGGTGTCTCTCCGACTCATCCTCTGCCGTCCTCTTCTCAGAATTCTCTTAATCTGGTAGCTCTGCCTATAGTTCCTAACTGGCTACATCTTGCCTGTCTATTGGCTGAAACAGCTTTATTCATCAAAAATAAGAGAAACATATATTCACAGAATAAGAAGGGCATCTCCCATCAATCAGTATCAGTACATCTAAATATTAAGCATCAAATTTACAACACTTTCATACTATTTGAAGATAAGGTTGCCTGAGCACAGACCCATGGAAACAAACAAACAAACAACAACAACAACAAAAAAGTGACAATTCAGTTCTATACTTCAGTCAAAGTTAGGTTCTGAATAGACAGCTACAGACTCAGGTAGTGAGTCAATTATCCAATCATGCATCACCTTTTGAAATACATGAACTGAAAACAGGCAAACAAAAGACTCACAATGAGACGTCTCTAAGTCTCAAGTAGAAGTAGAGAATGGAAAGATTCCTTCACCCAATCCTTGTACAGAACTCACAGAAGTGTTATTCTATGAAAACAGCATTCCCTAATGGTGTTATAAGTAAGAATGAATAACATGTTAATCAAGATGCTCCAAGCAATAGTAAAACACAAAATTATTAAACAAATTATAGTCATACTTGACTTAGTTCTTAAAACTCTGATGACTATTTGAATTCTACTCTGGCAACTAATTTATGCATTTGTGGAAGGTCCCTGACTCTGCTAGGGAAAGCATATTGGTCATCCTGCCTGAAAGGTCCCTATGTTGTTAAAAATAAATTTCAGGAAAAGATAAGAACAATACTGCCTTACAGTTATAACAGTGAGTACACATTAAATATTTGATACTCCTCATATGAAGGTCAGCTAGATAGTATGGTTTAGTCAAAGAAAAAATTCAAAGGAAGCACAGATTTGGGCTGAGTTAGGGATAGACCCAAAATTTTTCTGGAGGATGAGGAAATGGAATGGAAGGTTTTGAAAAATATTATCAATATTATTTCATAATATATTGAATAATATAATATATCATGTATAATATTTATCAAAAAGAAGAAAGTAGCCTAAAATAATGGACTGCACTAGAATAAGAAGGCCCCAAAGACTTGACTGAATTAGAGTTACACGCTTGGCATTTTCTTGTTGGTTGTTGTTTAGTTTTGCTTTTAAAATGGTGCAATTTTCTAATTTACATGGGTCAGCTGCAGCCCAGCTCTCAAATTAAATCAAATTATTGTGGACTTCTGTTGTTTGCTATTTAATTTTGTGAAAGCTCTTTGTTAATCATTGTACTTCTAACTGTTAATATTATAATTAACAAAGGAATCAGAAGAAGAAGAGGAAAAAGAAGAAAAAAAAAAAAAAACAACAATACAACCTTGGACACAGGAACAGGGAGGATATGACCTAATTTGCACACTGTGCAAAAAAAATATGACACAATATTTTAGCAAATTCTTATCACTTTAGTGTTGAATGAGTAATACCCTGCTATTCCCATTTCATTGAGAGAAGAATAGAGAACACAGGAATTCATAAGTAATGGGATTAGAACTGGCCTTAAGAAAGTTAACCATAATGATCAAAGGTTTCTGTTCGTTTATGCTCACCATAAATCATGCTAGACACCCTGGCAGACATACAGAAATGAAAAATCTGGATCAATGGGTATAGGTGACAATACAACATAAATAAGTATAATGTGACACCATTAATGAGAACTTGGGCAGTGAATTGTAGGCCTCAGAGTTTGTAGCTCAGTGTCATTGATGATTACTTTTCAAGTCCAGGAGTATATGCAGTACTTTCAAACACCATAAATGCTAGTCATTAGGGCTGGCACCGCTATTTGGGCACAAGTTCACTTTCTCAAATTTTAGTGACATAAATAAGTTGTACCTGCAGCAATAGGGCTTTATCATCATATTGTAGAGCATAAACAATAACCTTGGCAATAGCTTATGTTTTTTTTGTGGGTGGTATGGAATCACTTTTTACAAGGATTCAGTGAGTTATAACATATTTCTAACATTAGGTGTTTTACTTGATGACATCATACATAAAGTTGTTGCATTGTCTCCCACATAATTTGGAGACTCTATTTAAATTCCCTTCACAAAAGTGTGTGTGTGTGTGTGTGTGTGTGTGTGTGTCTTTTACAATAGTAGATTTCCATATAGTATTATTCAAAAGGGCTTTAATTGGCCAATTCTTATCATATTCTCTCTTTTATCCTGCTTTCCCATCTCATTTAACTCCTCTGTTCTAATTCCTTTTTTATCTTTTTATAACATTGCATTCCATTATTGCACCCTACACTGTTTTTCTATGAACTATATGGTTTTCCAGATTCAAACATACATATCTAAAGTATAAAAGTTAACACTCACATAAAAGAGGAAGCATAAAATAACTTTCTTCACCAGTGCAAGAGTAGCACAATATTATGGAAGTAAACAACCAATTCTTTTATTAAATTTTAGGCTCACATCATGATAAGGAATCCAGGCATGGCACTGTTAAAGTAACCCACAACCTGAAACTCTAGATAGGTCATGGGCTGAAGTGGACAATCGACTACTATTACTTCTACTATAGAAACACAGTAATAAAATAACTCTTCATGACATATTCCTGTATTTATAGATCAGAGTATTTCTCAACACTCATAAGGAGAAGGTATTTTTTTGTCAGTATATGATAATGGACAAAGAAAGAGATTTGCAATTGGTCAATGTGAGGAAAGGGAAAGATTTTGTGGCAGTCAGATATAAATGGGCTATCTTTATTAAAAAACTCCCCTAACGACTCAGGGATGAATAAAGAAGTAGTAAGAAACATAATAGAAGAGTAATTGGTTGTGGATGACTACAAGGAACCAGTACCATTCTTGCACAATATGATTGATGCACATGTAAACTTACAGAGACTGTGACAACATGGATAAGACAAACACAGGTTCAAACCAGACAAAATCCTAGCACAAAGAAGCAAACTTGAGTGCAAAGTCCATGTCTAAACAATAAAGTATTATAACTACCACCTGCTGGAAAAGGGAAAATAAATTTTCTCTAATGGGGTGTCATGGATTATATCAACCACACTCAAAGGCTGCCCGCCACTCCCACCCCGATGATAACAGAAAACAGATTTCTCTTCAAGAAACAGGTTTAAACATAATCTTGGGTGGGCAGGGAGGAAGGCTCTTGGAGGAATTTAAGGAGGGAAAAGAATATAATCAAGGTGCAAACATTTAATTATAAGATTCATTTAAATAAAATTAATATTTGCCCCTTGAATCCAACACTGTATTTCAGAAGTTTTTTTTTTTTTTACCCCCTATTCAATTGATTTCCTTTCATATAAGTAGAAAACCAACATGATTTTTTTTGCTTTTGTATGTATACTGTATTACTCTTAGTTTTGGTTTGTTTCTGGCATGTAACCAATAAGATCAATGGACATTTTCTTGTAACTAGTAATGAATGTTGGCTCTCATTATGCCATAGTTAGCAATTTGTTTACTGAGGCCAAGAACATCAGCAATGGTCCGTATCAACCTGAAATATCTTGATTTCAGTCAACCTCTTTGTTATTAGGTTAGATGATATTAGATGCATATATATATATATATATATATATATATATATATATATATATGTTTCTCATACTGGTTAATGAATAAAGCACTGTTGGTTGGCCAATAGGAAAGGAAGATAGGAGGGACTAGGAGACAAGGAGGAAATAGGAAGAGGAAGGAGAAGCCAAGATGGAGAGACTGGGGAGATGAGACGCTGGCCCCTTTCCCAGGTAAGAAGACCACGTGGAAATATTAGATTAACAGAAATGGGTTAATACTTAAGACAGAGCTAGCCGATAAGAAAGTAGTAACTGAGCAACAGTATAATATCAAATACAGAGTCTCTGTGTGTTATTCGGGGCTGGCGCAGTGGCGGGACAAGACGAGCGGCAGGAGGAAACACCGTACTTCTTACAGTTAGCCAGTAGTAGGAATCTTTGAACCTGTTGTCCCCGAATTGGGCATCAAACACCAAGGAGTTTTAGAATAACTACTAATCTGGAATAAGACTAAAATGTTGACCTTGCTACATTCTAAGGTAGTCCCAAATTAATTATGAGTAGGCCTTTCTCCTGTCTTGTCAGAAAGGAAACTGTATTGTTCATAAACAAAACTGGTTCCATGTTTATTTCAGATTTCTTCAAACAGGTATTCAGGGGTTGTCATCAAAAGGCTAAAATCAAAACAGAAAATCATAAGGTAAAAAGAATATACTAAATATGAACTGTAAGGGTGAGCCAAAAGGCAGCCCAGCTAAAATTCAGGCAATCATGCTTTATTCTTGTTAAAATACAATCCTTTCCCCACTTATTCTCCTCTATATTCTCAGCTAAATAAATCATTGTTTAAAGTAATGCTGTCTTCTAAGTCTATTTGTGTACATGCTTGATGGGAGATGTCATTCTGTAAATATGTCTCTCATACTGGTTAATGAATAAAGCACTGTTGGCCAATGGGAAAGCAAGATAGGGGGGCAAGGAGACAAGGAGGATTTGAGGAAGGAGTAGGGAGGAGTCAGCATGTAGAGACTGGAGAGAACAGAGGTCTGGGCCCTCTCTCCAGTAAGATGAGACCATGTGGAAATACTTAGATTAATAGAAATGTGTTAATATATAAGACAGAGCTATCTGATAAGAAACAAGTAACTGGACAAAAGCATTATATCAAATACAGCATCTTTGTGTTATTTGGGGCTAGTGCCAGGGTGGTTCCAGGCTGCCAGAAAAAAAAACTACTCGTAACATGGCACTGCAACATGGCTAATAAGAACTTCCATTTGAAACCTAACGGAAGATTATAAAAGGGTTTTAGAAACCAAAAAACAGAGAAAAGCAAGGCTTCTTGGTAGCAGCATTTTTCTCGGTGAGACTCTGTTTTGCTAGATTCAAGCAGAGATTTGCACTGCTCCTTTAAGGGAGGTTTCCTGACTCAGCAGAAGCGACAAAAAACTGCACAGTTTTTAAGAAACTCTGCTAACAATTTATTTGTGTGTATCAGAGCTGGCAATGGCATTGACCACATCTCCAAGCCAGCAGCATGCTGCTAGATGGCAGCGAAGACCAAGGCAGTGAGCACAGCTTGCAGTTCAGGTGGTAGAAATACCTGCCGCCATCTTGGATAGATCATGGCTAATACAACTACGACTTTCATTTTAGCAATGTCATTGCTTACCAGATAAAAGATTCATGGCTACAAAAAGATAAATATTTACAACAAAGACAGATTTACAATAAGAAAACATCTAAAGGTTTACAGTGTGTTTTAAAATATACATAGACTTCGGAGAAAAAAAGAAAAAGGATAAAATGGTGTAAAAAAGAATTAAAAGACAGGGAACAGCTGGGTGTGGTGACACATGCCTTTAATCCCAGCACTGGGGCGAAAAAGGCAAGTAGATCTCTGTGATTGCAAAGTAAACCTGGTATGCAGAGCGAATTCTACGACAGATAAAATTACACAAAGAAACCATCTCAAAAAAATGAAAAAATAGAAGTAAAAGAAACAGAGTAATAAAAAAAAGCCACCTAAAGATGGAGAGAATCTGGATACTGTATAGTATTATATTGTCTTTGTATCTTTTGACTGCTGAGGAAATAACAACTGTTAAAAGAAATGTTATGAATTAATTCAATATATATATATTTAAGAATGCTTTGACTCCAAAATTAAAGTCTAAAGACAAGTTACAGGGGAAAGGGATTTCTATTTTTGTTTCCACAGAAAATGAAAAGCTGTGGATTTCTTCCAGACTAACATGGTTTGATCAAGCAAGACTCCCTGAAACAGCATCACAGGTGATCCAACATTCAAAACAGTTGAGACAAGCCAGCTTTGCAGACTACAGCCAGGATTTCTTCATCTTCTTAGGATCCCCAATGACAGTGCCCCCTACCAGCAGGAAGCACTTTGGAAAGAACAATGCCCAAATTCCCAAATATTGTCTATAAATGTTTGTTTTCATTTATATGGGGTTGGTTATAAATGGCTAATGATCACAACCAATATCTATAAAAGCAAAAGGGGGATTATGGTATAGATATGAATACTTTGTTTAGGAATGGATTTTCATTTATTGGTACAATTTAAGGTCAATATTGTGATATGTATATTTCTCTTATTTTTTAGGTATTGTGCTTATTTAGCTCATTTAGAAACGTATAACTTAGTATAGATTATAGACAGTTACCTATATAGTCAAACTTATAGTTAAGTTACTTAGGATTTCTAGATATACAGAGAAATATATGAGACAGATAGTCATTCTTCAAACATTTCAAAGAGCTACAGAATATGGCATTTAAAATAGTTTAGGATTTTTCTTGACAGTGAGAAATAACTGCTCCTGGCAATACCACCTGCATCTTAAAGAATGGACATTAAAGAAACACGTTATGGAGTTTGTCTCCAATATGGCAGGACTAGCCATTTGGACAAAATACTGCTCTTGTCTGGACTGTTTGACTTTATGCTGTATAAACTGGACATGCAGGACCCACAGGAAAGTGACTGCTGATACAAAATGGACATTGTTACAGGATACCTGCTTCATGAAAGAGTCTGTCAGACAGTCTGCAGGACACAGAGAAAAATGACTGACAAACTGCCACTACAGATGGACAGTTTAAAGTTTCCTGCTTTGCTGAGGAGTCTGCCAAACACACTATGGCCTATGGTCTGAAGATGAAACACTACAGAAGAACTTCAGGTGCCTGACTAGGTAGCAAGTTGTCTCTGTCATTTCTAGAGTTTACATATATTATCCTTTTGTGGTCTTTGAAGGAGTTGAAGACAGATAGTTATGGTTATAGTTTCCCTTAGTTAGGATTACAGATAAGTTACATACAAGACTTTAGACTCACAAAGATAGGATAGTTGATAGAATATTTTCTTTAAATTTTGCTAAATGTGAATGGACTAAATATTGCTAACTGTGATTCTTATTTGAAACTGTTGTGTGATATATTTTGCTATGCTAAGGTTAAAACCCTTCTTTTTATTTATACAGAAAAGAGAAGATGATGGGCAATATCATTCTGTAAATATGTTTCTCATACTGGTAAATGAATAAAGCACTGTTGGCCAATAGGAAAGCAGGACTAGGAGACAAGGAGGATTCTAGGAAGTAGTAGGGCAGAGTCAGCATGTAGAGACTGGAAAGAACAGAGGTCCGGGGCCCACACTCTGGTAAGATGAGGCCACATGGAAATACTTAGATTAATAGAAATGTGTTAATACTTAAGACAGAGCTAGTGGATAGGAAACAAGTAACTGGACAACAGTGTTATATCAAATACAGCATGTCTCTGTGTTATTTGGGGCTGGCGCTGTGGTGGGTTCAGGTTGCCAGAAAAAAAACTACTTGTAATGCATGCTTGTTTTGTTTTGTGACTGGTTCTCATGTAATGAAGCTGGCATAAAACTTTCTATGTTGCCCAGTCCTCTGCCTCCCCTCAATTGTGGTGTTATGACCAAATATTTTGAAACACCTCAGAAAAAAATATTAATGGTCTGATATGACCCTGAAATAAGGAAAGTAGTCTTATGGGTTCTTTAAGCCATGCTGTCATGATGTCACACTTTTAGTAGGACCTAATGTGCATTCAAGCTTGGTCAAATCTACATTTCATTTAATCCATTATCTCGGTGTCTTCTGATTAGCAAACACATGATGGTGAGTGGAGACCCATCCATTTCAATTAGGTAGATTTATCTGCTCCCATGGACATAGTCTTTTCTTTGTTTGTTTGCTCACTTATGCATTCTTGTTTCTGAGAGTCTTGTGAGACTTACAATGAATCATCTGAATCACTGGTGGGGGGGGAGGGCAAGGGAGTTATGATTGCTAACTCGAAGCTTCCAAAGTGACCACAGGTTCACTCTGCATCAGGACATTAAAGATGTGAGGAGGAAGAATAATGATTTTGTCCTTTACGAAGTTAGTCTATCACTGTGGGGAAGTGAGGTGCTGTACTATATCAGTGGGGAAGCACACTGATTTGGCTTATTTACAAGCAATGAACCTCCTTATGCTGGTATTGGGTGACTCACACTGCTAAAAAGAGAACTTGCTATAACAGACTGTAAAATGCATCTGGGAAATGTTGGTTAAGTATGAGTCACAGCTCTGCAAAGCTTATCACTGATAGGCTAGAAAAGGAACTCCCAATGCAAGCAGAGAAAAGTCAGCAATGAGTGGGAATAGTTATCTGCAGGTGTCTGGTACTTGAATCTGATTGGCTAGGACAATTTGGTTCTAAGATGACTTACCTTCTAAGATTCTGGGGAATTGTTAAATGTTACAGAATGTGCCTCCTTAGAACAAGGGGTAAACAAAACTATCAAATGGGCCAGCCCCAATTAACACCTTTCCATGATGACAGATGTCTAAAGAATGATTTTTTTTTTAAGAAATTGGAGTCTTAACTCCAATAGTAACAGGAAGCTGTTATACTATTACAGGACTATAGCAATATAGTTATGTAACATTATTGTGCTACAACTATCACCCATGTACAATCATTCATTGGAGAAAAAGCTTTGCACATAGACAAGATTAAAAAAAACTTACTTCAAACCATTTTTATTTTATAGAAGAAAATACCTAACTAGGATGAAGAATAACATCTCACTCTGCTTTATCATGCTGTAGGTAAGCATTTGATTCTGAAAATTTCACGAAGTCAGTATATTATTTTGGCTCGCTATTTTGGAAGTCTAGGAACTTGGCATCAAGGTTCAGAAATTCTGGTTAAAGCCTTCTGCCTACAGTGTAACATAGGTTACTTACATGTCTTAGGGCTGTATTTTTGCTACAAGGTTCATAAGCTAAGGTTGTGTTTTAGTCAGTATTCAATTGCTGTGAAGGGACACCATAGCCATGGCAACTGTTATAAAGAAAACATTTAATTGGAGCTTGCTTACAGTTTCAGAGGTTTAGTTCCTTATCATCATGCTGGAGAGCATGGAGGCATGCAGGTAGAGAAGTACCTGAGGGTTCTACATCTTTCTCTGCAGACAGCAGGAAAAGACCAGGCTGCAGGATTTCAAATGCCTGGCTTGGGAATTTGAAACCCCAAAGCCCACCACCAGTAACATACTTCCTTCAACAAGGCTACAACTATTTCATCCAGTCCATACCCACTATTCTTCTTGAGTAGTGCCACTCACTAATGACTAAGCACTCAAATATATGAGCCTACTGATACTACTCTTAATCAAATGATCATAGGCTGTGTTCTCAGTGTGTTCATGTCTGCTAGTATTGTCCAGTGGTGGAATTGACAAGAGGTGGAGCCTAATCAAAAATAGTAGGCCATTGTACAACATGCTAATGAATATATCTATGCTGTTTCTTGAGGAAAGGTCATGCCTGGGGAAGAGGAATAATTTCTGTAAAAGTAGGTTGTTATAAAAGAGCAAGTATGAGCCTTCTCCAATGTCTCCCTTCACATCTTTCCACAAGACCTTATTCTCCTTCTTCTGCATGCAGGTGGTTCAGCAATTTCAACACTCCACCAATGAAGGTGCTAAGCAGATCTCAGTGGGATACTTTTCAATATCAGGTACCTTGGGTTAAATAAACCTCTTTATTTAAAAAAAAAAAAAAAAACGTAAGTCTCTGATGTTTTGTTTTAGAAATACAAAACAAAAGCCAGTAACCCAAACACATTCAAACTTTCTGTGGTGGTGCACAGAAAGTTACTGAGTGCCAAAGGCATCTATCCTGTTTGCTTTAGGGATGGAAAAGTATCCATCCCTGTTCATCATGAAGAGGTTGGGAAATTAATATGCACTTATAAGGAGTTATACTCTTGTTATAGTTCAATGAATTGTTTGGGTTAATGGAAACAGAAGTAAACACACCCAAGATTTCTTGATAGAACACAAATAAATTCATGCTCTTACCAATGACTCATGTTCAACTCATCAGGCAATTATCTATTCTTTATTATATCACCACTGGGGACATCATTCTTGATTGTAGATCAGTGTGAGGGAACATTTAGCAGGGGTAGTAATCCTGAACACTTCAGATCTTCCTTGTCTCTTGGTATTTGGTCCATTTAGGTAATTTGTTTCTAAACTGCTTTCAGTTTTAAAACCTCATTAACTTAATTTTATATGTATTTATGTGTGCCTGAACATATGTCTATATACCATGTGCCTGCAGGAGACTATGAAGATCAGAAGAACAATCAGACCTCCTGAAACTAGAGCAACAGGTAGTTATAAGCCACCTTTTGGATACTGGGATTTGAATGCTAGTCCTGTGTTAGAGCACCAAAAATCTTTCTTAATCTCTGAGCCACTTCTCTAGACTCTAATCCCTAATATGTTTTCGTTATTTTGAAATTTGAAATTAAAAATGATCTAGGATAGGAGACAAAGGATAGAGGATATTTTAATCAATGACCAACTTCTGAGCTTTGCACTTTCATGATCCCTTGTAAAAATAAAGAGAAGGAGAGGGGGGTGGGTAGAAGAAGGAGAAGAGAAAAAGAAAATGGGAAATGCAATAAGAAATATTACAACTTGCTAAAATAATCTTAGTTAATTGACTATAGCTATGATCAATGATTAGTCCATTTGCAATACATCTTGAAAGTTAGAAATAGCAACTTGTTAATACAGATGATAAATAGTACACTCTGAGCCATGCATGGCTCAACTGAAGACTCTACACTCTAACTCCTGGCTAGCTATGTTAAGGATCAGACTAGCCAGTCCTGTTTGTTATACTTTCGACATGTACATTAGACATTTGAAGGAGTCAGGTTGTGTGTAGTTTCATTTGTCATAAGGCTCCAGGTGTTAAGTTATGAAGAGACAATGTATCAGTTGCCTTTGGCTCCCTTCCAATGCCACTTCCGTAATTGAAATGTAGTCCTCCTAGTGGGGTAAAACAAAACATCTCACATGTTGATTTAGATCAGAAATATCAATGTCATCAAAAGTATGATTGGAGAATCTATCAATTCAACAATACTTGTATATTCTAAGGAATAAAGTTATTAAGTCAACCACTTATACCTGGGAGGAAGATAAATGTTGTCTAAGGACTTGAGTACACAAAGAATGTTTGCACATTTATCAGGGACCACAAAAAGAAAAAAGATAACACATTATGAATGTACTCAAAACTGGTTATTGTTAATTAATGAAAAATGCACAATTACCTCACATGGCAGATTATAGTATAGTAAATATTCCATTTTTCTCATGAGATGTTGATATTTCCATGTCCCATTAATGGTTAAGAGTAGCAGGTAACTTTTTCTGCCAATGAAAATGTATGAGAAGTAAACAAAAGTTTTGAGGTTTCTCTGTTTTAACTACCATGTTACCTCTCTCTGTAGCAGTGTGCCAGGTAAGCTGGTACTGCAAGCTTCCCTCAGTATATACCTGGAACAAATATGGAGCATAAGAAAGAAATAAATCTTTGGGCACAGGAACGCAGGTCATGGATGATTTATTCCATTCCAAAGTCAAATTACTCTTAGGAAGCTATTCTTAGGCAGCATACACTTGGCCTTCTTTTTGAGCATTAAAGAACATAGTAAGGATTTAATGGGTAACTTGTGAGTGAATGTCTTTAAGTCCATTTAGTAATACCAAAATATCTTGCAGATGTTCTATGGTAGAAGAGAAATTTTAACATGAATATCAAACAGGAATTTGGCCTTGTGGGTAAATGGTATGAAAGAAAAGATCAGGAGATCTAGTAATCCAAACTCAGAACAAAGGGGACAAAAAGGAATGCTGAAGGATCTGGTAGAAATTTAGTACAATGTCTAGCTAGCAAGCACTAAAGAATGCCTGACTGTTGACAAATCACATTGAAGGTCATTTCCTGCAGTGACTGAATGTGAACTATTGCCTACTCCAAAATAATCTTATGGTGGCTACTACTAACAAAAGGATCCTCAGGATAGATAAGGATGGAGATGTAGTGGCTATTATGTAGGGGAACACAGGAGACAGACAACAGACAGAGGAGACAGAAGGACCCAAGGATAAATATCAAAATTAAGAACAGAGCCCAAATGTGTACAGCTGTAGAAGCCAGGACATGAAGGACTAGGGCTCAAGTTGTTTCTTGAATTCTAGAGGGCTATTTTATATAAGAATTCCAGTGTTGTGTGGACATTCACATGTAGAATTTGGAAGAACCTGACAAAGTCATATCTTGAAGGTTGATATGGCCTAGTGTGCTAAGGATTCAGCTTTGCTGATGTTAACGAAGATTGTATGCACATGTGTGAGGAATTGTTTTCTATGAGTAAAGTAAAACCCTGCATCTATAATAAAGAGGATCTTTATTTTCATATTGTCAATGCATTTTATTATGAGGCATGTTTATAATGTTATAATCCAAATATAAGTTGCATATAGTCTCTTACTTCACTCTTGCAACTGTATAATGAAATATAGTTACTTCCTAGGTTTATTTTATTTTTTATTTTTCAAATGGTAAATTATTAAAGATATCTTAAAGACAATTGCAGGTAGGAAACTGATGGAGGTTTCTGAGTGAGTGTGAATTATTTAGTTAGAGATGTGCTAGGCAGATGACCATGGACTATTAACTTCGGGAACTCTTTCATACCCATTTGTGCCCATTGAAGTAGGAAGAAGAACCATCAAGTTCTTTATCTGGCATAAAGTTCCTGCTTGGGAACATTGAGACTGAGACAGAGATGAATTCTTCCTTGAAGTAAGAAAGCACATCAATGACACCTTCAAGCCAATGAAAGCACAAAAGTAAAACTCTATTGACATTGATTTTAAGTTTGTTACTAGTTAAGCTCTCAAATATATGGAAAAAAATTAGAGAAGAGTATGAATGTTAATATAGTAACACACAAACACATACATGCAATATAATATATATTTGTACATATATATTATATGAGAGAAACAGAAAATATGTATTTATGAAGCAATTTCATATACAGTATAGGTTAGTTGTGGGGCAAATAGGCACACAATGTTCTCTGTAACCAGAAACACTGAGAATCCTGGGAATGCCATGTGAAGGCTTGAGAACCAGTGATATATCTTCTAGTCAAAGTGTGGAGTTCTGAAAGTCAGGATTTCTGAGTTACAGGAGACTAATGCTTAGCTTAGTCACACTGAAGCCCCTCATCTTTCTTTTCTTTTTGTTTCTTTTATTACCAGATTAAGGTCCTCAGAAGAGTCTACAATGCTCAGTTACACCAAGCAGAATCACCTGTCCCACTCAGCTGTCAGCTAAAATGTCAATCTTAGAACCCTCTTGGGATACAACATTCACTCTGCTAATTGGCCGTACAAGAAGACCTACAAGATTACTTATGACATCTCTATGTCCTTTCATCTTGGCACCCAAGCACATATACTTAAGCTCAAAATAATTTCTGTTTGGAAACAATCATGTTTCCTGAACTTGACAAAGAATAACTTTGCCCTTTTTAACATCAGTTTTACTAAGAAGAGGATACAAAGGCTGCATCTGTCATCTACTTCGTTCCTTTCTGTTATATCTTCTACAGTGATGTCAAATTAATAGTGCATAGCATGACACACAATTATCATTTGCTATACTACTAGAAAGTATCAAGGAAACGATGTCTGTATACACCACTGTCCTCTAGTAGCCACAGTCCTCTGGTTCTAGAAGCCTCTGTGCACACCAGAATGTGTTAATCCAACCTCTCTTACATAAATATGAGGAAACTGTATTTACATATCCAATGTACACATTCTTCTCTGTAGCTCAAATCATTCTTTTCTTACAGTACCCAATAAAAAGTAAGCACTACCTGGACAGTAGCTATACTATTTCATTAAAACAAATAGAGGAAAATTATAAGTCTGTGAGTATTCAGCAAAGGCACTTTTTTTTTTCCCCCAAATAACTTCAAATCTTTGGTGACTGAGTCCATGAATGATGAAGCCACAGATAAGAGTTTGTGTGTTTTGTGTGTGTGTGTGTGTGTGTGTGTGTGTGTGTGTGTATTGTGTGTGTGTGTGTGTGTGTGTAAATAATCACAATGATTGGAACAACATTGATGACTGAATACTGTTTTAGTAACTTGCAATGAGTTCATTGATCATATTACAAACAAGTTATAAAGAAACATTCATCTGTTCTCCAGGCTTTCATACTGGTGAGCATGAATGAGCTGTAATTAAGAACTCTGCTTTTGTTTCTTGAGTATGAATATCTAAAGAAAATTAGTATTGGAGAAGAAATGTCTAAACAAACACTGATGGAATTCTTCTCTTAAGAAGAGAAACAAAGTAATATTTCATATTGAGGACATATTTTCAGGATGCAAATTGACAAGATTAGCCAACAGTAACTGATAAGTATTGTGAAACTTAACATGGCAACAGCTTAGTGAAATAATGAGTTTTTATTAGGCAAATGTGCATGCCAATATGCATGCCAATGTTCTCTATAGGCAGGAGACACAGAAACCTGGGAATATCTATGAATTCTTCAGAGCTGTTAAAAAGTGATTTCTAACTTTTAAATTAAAACAAATGAATTGAAGAAAAACTTTTAAAAGTGATTTTTCCTAATTAAAGGTTATTAGGAATTTTGACATATTTGTCTGATTATTCCTCTAAAACAATTATATGCAATGAAAACTAGAAGAAATGCTTTTGGCATTGGGTAATATTTTGATCAATTTTATGTGCAAAATTAATTATTGATATTGGAAGGGGGGCTTGAAAATTAGTGCTTTAAACTTTTCAGAATCTATAGTAAATTTAGTCAGTCCTATAAGCATTTTGAGAAGGTAAACAACAGCCCCACTGACCTCAGAACAGGTGTAATAGTCCACTTATTGTTACTAGAACAAAATATCTAAGGTTGGATTTCTATAATTTTTAAATTATAAATATTTATAATAATTTCATAGTTTATGGGGAATTTATAATTGTGTAACACAATAGAACCTCTCTGGCTCACCATCCAGCAGCATGTATTTTCTGGGGCAAGTGGTAAATTCTCTAATCAAAGACTACTAAGTCCTTAAGTATTACTATTGTTCTAGCTTCTTGTGGGGCTTCAAAATAAATGGGATCTCTTTGTTAGAGGTATTTCAGAAGATCACATGCATGATACAAATTAGAGAATCTGGAATAAGGATCTTCTTTATAATGAAGTCTTCTTGTGGAAGGTAGTTGGAGTTCCAGAAGAACTGGGAGACTGATAACTACATGACTCACTTACCTATCATTAGTTCTCACATCCCAAACTTCTACTATATCTCACAACACCACTCAGGAGTTCAAGTTTCTAACACAAGAATCTTTGGACACATACTCAAACTGCAGCAAGGGGTCAAGGAGGAGTGATGTGTTTCACACTGGAAATACTGTAATCAGCAGCAAAAATGGGAACGTACTCAATTATTCAAACCTAGTATTATATTACAAAATTAATCTAATAATGAATGATAATTTATTTTGCTTAACTTAATTTCATCCTAAATAACAATTCAAATAGAATTTGTGATCATGTGTCTATGTCTGTGTGTATATGATTATTTTATTGGTATTTATTATCTGTAGAATATTTTATTCTTAACAACTTCAAAATGTATCAGCAAAGAATGTCAGGCAATCAACTTACCAAATAAATGATTTTCGATTTCAACAGATCCAAAATTAGATTCATGAGAATTCCTATTCAGGAAATCAGTGGTAAACAGACAAACCAGAAATTATTTGTGAAACAATTTCCTTTATTCATTTTTTTCCTTGTTAGTTACCACTTTTATCTGACATTTCAGTCCCTTGCAAACAGCTCTTTTCAGAAAGTACATATTCACTGAGAACAAAGCATTGCATCTATCCCATACCAATGCAAATTTTCATTTGAAATATCTATCCATGTTGTCACATATAGCTGACATTTATTTTTATTGCATTTTAATATTTCATCATGCAAATATATCACACTTGTTCACCCATTTGCTTTTACATAGATATTGCGGCTGTTAGCAATGAAGAACTGCTAGAATTAAAAATGCTTGAAAATGTTGTCACTTGCTCTAGAAAACCAGTGCCCAGAGTTGTGAGCTGGAGTTCTTCTATTGGGCCAAATGATTGTCAGCTCTCCATTCACTGATGAAACCACTTTGAAGATTTATCAAAATCTAAGTATTAAAGTACCATATGATTCAGCTATACATTTCTTGATTATATACTCAAGAACCTCTATGTCAACACACTGTTGTTATACTTACATATCTTGTTCATTGCTACACTGTTCACAGTAACAGAAAAATGGAACACACTACAATCCACATCAGCAGAAGTGTTTATAACAAAAAGCACTGGCACAGACACACATGTATACTTGTACATACACATACATACACACATACACACAATCTTCTTTAGCTGTAAAGCTTAATATAATTATGGCACCTGATGATACATGGATGGACCTGAACATCATTATCTAATCTACAATTGGGCAAAATCAAAGATAAACACCAAATCTTTCATTCACAGTATGCAGATTTTAAAAGTACAGAGGATAGGGATACGAATCAGCAATTAAAACACTTAACATGCAAAACTGAGGTATCTCAAGATCTGTGTTAAATTCAGGTAATTTCAGAGGTGTAATTTTAATTCCAGTTTTGGTAGCATAGAGACAGTAATGCCCTGGTCAAAGTGGCTACATACCAGCCACTTCTTCAAACTCTGGGATCAAGGGAAAGACTCTTATTCAATAATTTGAGGACGGGTGATCAAGAAAAACATTCAATATCAGTCTTATGTTCCCTTCACACTTGATATGTTCATACAAAATCAAACACCCACATGGGCCCACAAAGATCTTAACATGCAGACATCCATGCACTCCACACAAACACACATATGCACACATATGTGTTGAAGTATGTGCATGTGCCTATGAAAATCAGAAACAAGAAAATGGATCATAATAAGAGAATCTTATGATCTCCAAAGAAGTAGGCAAAAGTGAGTACATGCATATGTGACACAAAAGCATACACTTGGATTTTGTGAAATAAAAAATGGAACCAACCATAGGTCAGCAAGAATCATGAGGAAAAGAAAAGAAGTATGGGTATGGATTAGAAAAAAATAACATGATGGCATATTAAAATACTATAATAAAATGCAGTATATTGCATATTGATTTAATGAATAAAAAATTAAGAAATGCACATCATTTTTACTCTACATTGTCAGACTGTTTACCTTCTATGCTTGTAATCAGAAGAAAAACCAAACAACTGCACATCTGACCATTGTGTGGAATATTGGGATTTGATGCAGTATATAATGTGTGGGGCACTGTCCCCTATTTAGTGGTATTCTGGATGTGAGTTAAGATAGGAAAAAAATATGTTCTGGACATTTTATTTTCTCTTTTAGGAAACAACTACATGAAAGCCGTACTCAGCTTTTTAAAAGCTATTTTAAAAGGTGGTTTTTATTTATTCACATTTTTAAAGAGTACTTTATTACATTTTCATATAAATATTCCTAGTAGTTATAGTTTTATAGATTCTTACCCTCCTGATTTTATGATGTTATCTGAGAACATTGGCAAAAACTGTAATAACTGTAGTAAAAGTAGATATCTTAGTTTTGCTTTAATGTTTATGTCTTGTTTATTAATGCTGGTCTTCAATGTGTAGATTATGTGTCTTCATAGACATGTATGCCGTTGTGTTTGTATTGGAGCAAAGGACAACTTGAGGTATTGGATTCAGTATGTCAACCTTTTATAACAAGTGCTTTTCCCTGATGAGCAATTCAGGCAGCCTCTAGCAGAATCCTTTAATCGTTCTCTATATCTAGGAAGATGCACTCACATTTCATCATCACCTATTGAGTCAGTATTAGACAACATGGTTATCAAAAGATATAAGAATATTTGCTTTGAAACGCTGATCCTTGGGGCTAGAGAGATGTGACAGTGTTTCAGAGTACCAGTTTCTCTTAAAAAGACCTCAGTTCGATTCACAGCATTCACTCGGTGGGTGGTTTCGACCAACCCATAACCCCAGGTCCATGGGAATCTGAGGCTCTTATCTTAATTCCAAGAACATTAAATATACATATCCACAGTCAAATCATTCACACATAACATAAAATGAATAACTTTAAGTAAAAGAAAATGTGGATCCTTGAGTATTTTCCCCTCTTTGGTTCCTTACAAAGAGTTCATTCTCATTGTGCTTAACAATTGCTTGATCTCCTTGATCCAAAATTAAATAAAATATTTTAAAATAAAATTAAGGTTTTAAGTTGTAGAATTTTTCATATACTCTTTTTTTACCTTACAATTAAAACATAGATGTTTATTTTCTAATCTATTAATGATGTAGATAGAAATGGAAGGCTTTGTTTAAAAAATAAAGTTAATCCTGTATACTTAAAACTTAGTTAAATATAAGTTAGCATTTTTATATTAACTAACTTTGATGTAATTTTATTATCAAATTTTAGTTATAGATTGTGTTCCTATATTTTCTTTTTCATTCTGTTCAAGTGAGATTATATAAAACTTTTGATAGTTACAATAAATTTAATAAATTGCTATTTTTTATATTTCATTGTGGCTTAGCAGGATACTAATATATTTTTATTTAGAATGTTTAAAAATCTTATGAGTACATAATGTTGATAATATTTTGATAGTAAATTTTTATTGTAGATTTAAGTAGCCTTGTTGGTGAAAATTTTTTGTATTTTTATTTTGTTTATATAACTTGCTTCTTTTAAGCTACTTATGTTTGTCATTTTTTTTTATGAACATACATAACAGTTGTTTAATTCAACAATTCACTAATGAATAAAAATCTACCAGGATAGCTTTTCTAATTCCTTTTATTTATTGAATGAATTATTTTCTTTGTCCTAAAGGACTGTGCAGAATTTTACTATGTTTACACATCTGTGACATTATAGATATATGCTAGCTTAATTAGGGTTTACTATTGCTGTGAAGAGACACCATGACCATGGTAACTGTTATTACATTTGAGAGTGGTGGCTTAGAGTTTTGGAGGTTCAGATCTTTTATGATCGTGGCAGCCTGCCGGCTCATATTGTGCTGGAGCTAAGAGTGTTACATCTTGGAGACAAGAAGAAATCAACTGACCGTGTCACAGTTAGGGAACCTTGAGGAAAAAGTAACCTCAAAGCCACTCCAAAACTGTCATACTTCCTTCAGCAAGGCCAGACCTTTGGGAGCCATTTTCTTTGAAACCACCATGCACACATTTCAAATTTTCTTTTATACAAAATTATATGACTATTTTATTATGAAATTGATGATTATTTCATCACAGTTTCTTCCATGAAGAAATTGAATTCATAGCTGATATTTTTCTAATAATATTTTAATTTTATTCTGATGTTATTCTATTGTATTCTCCCCTAGTAGAATTTTTTTTCTGTAAGATCTGTTTTGCCTGACAAGTAGTACTAGAATCACAACCTTTCCTTGTATTTTTTTGTGACTTTTATAAATAGCGGTTGCTTTTTAAATCTGATACGAACATGACTGTCTTCTACATGAATTACTGAGTTCATTTCTATTTAATAGAACCCAATTTTACATCCATTACTTTCTTTCATAGTTTTATCTATGTCCCCTATATTTATGTACTCCTTCTTATGTAGTGAAATATTAAAAAGATACATAAATCACAAAAGTATAAAATTAATCAAAATTTTTACCTTCTTTCTGTGTTTTTGTTAAACCCTCCATACTTGACATGAGATTAACGTTTCATTATAACCTGCCTTGCAGTTGTCTTTTCTTCCCTCCCCTGTTCTCCCTCTCCTGTCCTCTCCTCTCCTCCTCTCCTCTCATCTCCTCTCCTCTCCTCCTCTCCTCTTCCCTCCCCTCCTCTCCTCTGCTCTGCTCTTCATTCCCCTTATCAAACATTTCCCTATTTTTTGTTTTTTGCTGAGTATTTAAAACACAGAATCCATGGCAGGCAAGTGACATTCCACAGGGCTAAAGTAAAACCCCTTCCAATTTTGCCTGAAAAACTGAGAGAGGACAATGTCAGCCCCACTTTGCATAGCCAGTATCTATGCACACTATCCACCAATCTTCTGACTAGGGAGATATCACCGACACATATTCTAAGGATTTCCAGTTTTGGAATGTATACTCAGTATATTAACCAAGATCTTCCGAAGGTATCTTCTATTTTCTGATTTAACATCTTCTAAGTATTGTATTGGCCTTTACTGATCTCATGTGTGTAGAATCAAGGGACAGCTCATTCATTCTGGAAGATTTAATGATGCCTTTCCTAGTCTTCTGGGCATCAGATCTTGCATAATTAAGGTGAGGTTTTGGTGTGCTATTATACAAAAATCTGAGTCTCCCTTGATGACAATATTTGGTTCTGCATTCCACTTCCAAAAATATCTTTTGGTTTTATATTGGTGCAAGTCTTATCAATAGCTTATTTTCTTGGTGCAGAGGGTGGAATGGTGTATTATCAATTATGGTGAATTCCGTCATTACCTTGTGCATTTTCTGTCTAGGCTGTCCTCCCCATGGGCTCCTTGCAGACTTTGACTTTCTAGAGTCCTTTTGCACTTGTGCATTCAGGTTTGGTGCCACCCTGTATACACTCCCACATCCACTTATTAATACTACTGTGAAACATTTCCACTGCATTATTTATTGATTTCATATTTCTACAATCCAGTTTTATTCTTTCAAAATTCATTTTTATGTATTTTGCTATTGTAAACATTTAGATTTCAAGTGACAAAATAAACAGTAACATCTTATAATTCGTGTTGGACTTTTCATATCTGTAAAGTGTACATTTGCCTCTGGATTTTTGAAATGTGCTTTTTTTGTATTTTAAAATTGTTTTAACTGAAATATAAAAACAAAACTTGTTAATGATCGGGAAATAGCATGTATATAAGTATGCCATATGTAACATTTAAATCAATTCTTTACATGTGTTTAATTCATTATGGTGAAACTTCTCCTCATTGAAGGAACTTCTCCATATTCTCTTCTTTTAAAAGCTAATCAATTTTATGTAAAAAAAAAAAAAGAGTACAAAACAGGAAAAGTAAGGGATTTTAGATGATAATTTTCCTTATCTCACTTTATTATCCTAAACTTTATTATCCTTTCATCTCTTTAAACTTAGTGTGTATTTTTATAACCTGTGGTGAGTACTTTCATTTTACCTTAAAAGGATTTATCTAAAGCTGTCTTTAAAAGTGGGAAGATAAGGCATAAATGATATTTTATACTTTATATTATTTGATGAGATCTTAGTAAAAACTAAATGTTGAGTGTTGCTGAAAATAAACAATATGAAGTGAGTGCAGAGGGGAAGATTCAGGAAGCATCCTCAGCAATGGAGTGAACTACTAATGATACATAGCTTATCTCTGAAGACAATAGTTATTTTCTCTGTCAAAAGAAAATTTCTTAGGATTGTGTACTACTTTAGCAACAAAGAGAAATCTTTGGTAAATAAACAAAATCTACACAAAACGACCTATGTTCTTATTTCCACCTCTATTTTCATAGTAGGCACTATCCATTTTACTTGTCTAAGATTTCTCACACTAAACACTGGGGGAATGAGAATAATAAAGATACCAGAAAAGGAATACCAAAACTAATTAAAAAAATATATATATATATAGTTATCTAGGGTCATTGGTCCATCTTCAGCTACAGTGTACCCTCCCCTCACCTTTACTTTTCATAGTAATTTCAAATATCTTCCTTTCCCAGAGAGAGATCGCCTGGAACTCCCGTGCTACAGCTTTGCCAACATGAGCTTCACAAACCACAGACACTGTGCTGTCCTCACTTTCACCCTTTTGGCAGAGTCCTTCTTTTCTTTCTGTTCTTCACTGACCCCTCTGATTTCATCATTTTGAGGCTGAGTCTCATTATGCAGGCCAGCCTGACACAGAGCTTATAATCACCCCACATGCCCCCCCACTCCCCGCATCATGGGATCACATATGGGCCCTCCACTCCTGGTGTAGACATTTTTGTTTGAACCACACAGGTGTCTTGTATGAAGTGTTATTTATTTATTTATTTTTGTTTGTTTTGGTGTAGTTCTTCTCAGCATAAACATTTTAAGTTTGCCACTCTACCCATTTGCAAATATCTATCTGTAAAATAATAGTGTTCATTTTGTCAAATATCTACACTTACAAATTCAGTGTTCCTCTAAAATAAATTTGAACTAATCGCTGATTGTCTGTCTGTCTATCTCCCTCGTCCTCTCCCTTCTACCTCCTCAAAATCTTGATGGCCTTTATTATTAATCGGTTTTCTTTCCTTTCTAAAAATGTTTTTCAAGTCAGGATTTCTCTGAGTAGCCATAGCTGTCTAGTAACGTGCTCTGTAGACCAGGCTAACATGGATCTCACAGAAATTCACCTGCCTCTGCCTCCTGAGTGCTGTGACTAAAGGTGTGTGTTACTCCTGCCTAGCAATTGATCTGTTTTCTGTTGTACGTCCCTAAGTATCACTCACTGTGAGATTCTGTTTGCCTCCCCACAAACTCACTTCTTCCTCAACAGGACAAATTAGGTCTCAGGCCTTATGGATATCATTGATTTGTTATAATCTCAATCACTAAAGTTGTTAGGAGGGCAGCTTTGCATGAGCCTTTCAGTAAATATCAACTCAGAGAATTCAGGCTTCCATTATAAAAACTGAGGACAATGTATCCAGGATTGACAGACAGATGAAAGTCTTCCTTCATTATGGTTTGCTGGGGTCCTAATATTACTGCTGCTCTTCATATTCAAAATGGGAAAAGCTTTCCTCATTGTTTAATCTGCTTGTTTGTTTTTTAGGTTTTTCAGTAACTGAATGTAGATTTATAGATTCTTCTGTATGTCACCATAACCAAGAAATCACTCCCTTATATCTTAGATAATTCCAAAGCAAGGACATTTTCACTCCTTAAAATATATTTTTTTTTAAAAAAAAATCACTGTACACTGTACCTGACTCTAAGTGTAGCCAGCTAGAATTATGCACAAATATTGCCATTCCCATGTCTTTGCTCATTAATTTAATTGGCCTATAGTTATCGCGTCTCCCACAGGGAAACAAAATAGCATGAAACCCTTCACCATTTGTATCTTAAGAGGAAGGAAAATGCTTTATTTGGAATATTGCAACTTTTATTTGATGAAAGTTACTATTAACATATTTTCATAATCTTCTCAGCCTAGCAACAGCAGGACTAAAAGGTGTGAGGGCCATGCAATATTCATGAAATTAAGACGACTGGAGATGAAAGGGAGTTCCATTAGAGAGACCAAGTGTGACAATATGACACATATTTGCATATTTTACACTTTAAATCTTTTCAGCACATCCAAGTTGATATATGGATGTAAACATGCATTGCCAGTTTTTAGCATATTATAAGCCCTCAAGACTTTGCATGCATTTTAATATGTTTCATTATTGCTGTAGATTTTAATTTCCAAACTGCACAGCTTTGATGGAAGGAAGCTGGAAGTCAAGGCATCTGGCCTCTGCCCCAGGCAGTGTTTTCTTTGAATATTTTGGGCAGAAACCAGTCTATTTTTTTGTGGGGTAGTGGGGGAAATAAAAAAAAAAAAGTGCTGCTGAGAAGCACGTTTTGTTTGGTACACATACTAATTAAGTGTTAACTTAACCATCCTGGCAGGAAAACCCAGGCATTCAGCTCTGGATGTGCTCAAGGAGACAAGCTATGCAAGCTTCTAAAATCCCTTCACCCCTCTAAGTCAGCCTGGTTTCTTATTCTTTGAATGTGACAATTACTGAAAAGCAGGTTTTAAAAAAAATAAAAAAGAGTTTGTTCTTTAAGAAACTGAAAAGAGGATTTCAGTTGCTCATTTTGTTGTCAGGAATGTAGACTCTGTTGTGTGGAGATGAAAGAGTCTCCTTATAGAACAACAGGAGGAGTTGCCCTGAAGAAGTTTCTGGAGGTTTCTCCTTGCTTGTTTTCTATTGTACAAATATATACATTCCAATCATTGAAGCAATATTGTCTTAATTTTGTACATTATATCCAAAGTAAAGTTAAATTGAAAACAAGGGAAAAACATGAAAATTTGTCTTGGTTTATTGTCTTAGCTTCTAAGAAAAACAGAGGACCATTAAATATAGATTCTATGATCATTTCAAAATTCATTGTCATTGTCAGAGAACCCTTTTGCATAGTTTAGCTTCTCTCAAGCTGTCAATAGTTTTCTCTTTAATTGGGAAAGCTGTGCTGAACAGTTCAATGCAAGGTAAACTCTGTGCAGGCATCCTCCTGAAGTGTAATCAGCACTCACAGACCCTTCAAGATCCATGCATATGAAGAAACTGTAGGAAAGGAATGTCAGTGAAAAACCAGCCCAGAATTGCTCCATTACTCTATAAATGTTCTGAATCCATGGAGGGTAGATCAGGCTTCCCATTTTAAGACACAATTTGTCTTTCTAAAGACTTAGCCTATCATTTACAACTGAAACAAACAAAACACCATCTTTTGGTATCTTTTTTTCCCTAAAAGATCATGTCATTAAAACTTATCATAATAGGGGTTGGAGAGATGGTTCATCTTTTAGGGTATGTACAGCTCTTTTAGAAGGCCTAAGGTTAATACCCAACAACCACATAACTTGGCTCACAACACCAGATCCACCAGATTCCTGCACCACTGTGAGCTCTGTGATCACCTGCACTCATGTATTTATCCATTGCCACAGAGACACACAGAAGTAAAAATACTAAAATTAAATATAATAAACAACTAATTTTATTTTGAAGAATTACCTGTGCATAAATTGCAATAGTTTGACCATGCATGAGCTACCACACATCAGTGCCATGTGTAGTAGAAGAACCCAAATGAATCCCTGTTGCCAGGAGCACTAAGATGTGTACATATTGCCTGTCTCTTTGCTAAATAACTTGACATTATCTTGTGGAATAAAACTCTGTTCAAGTTAATTTATAAAATGCAGGCTTCAGCAACTGGTGTAATTTAAGAAAAGCAGAGAGTGAGATAGACATCATTTAACAGAGTTCAGGGAGAGGTGTTTTCTATTAGGGAAAGGAATCATTAAAAGGGAAAGAGGAAGGGCAAAACTTGCCTGCAGTGACAGAAGCAACAAGAAAGAGGAAAAAGGGGCGGAGAGAGAGAGAGAGAGAGAGAGAGAGAGAGAGAGAGAGAGAGAGAGAGAGAGAGAGAGAGAGAAAGGAGGTAAATGGGATGTGGGCACTGCTACTTTAAAAGGGAATGTAGTGAATATGCACAGGTAGAACTCTTAGTGGCTACAGCTGAGGGTGTTTCCTGTAAGAACCCCAAGGAGAGGTCTATAAAGATGCTTGAATACTAACAATAACTATTCAGTGTTTCTTAGTTTTTCAGGTCCCCAAAATTAAAACTTCTAATGAGGAGAACAACAGGCCAATGACTATTATTGTAGTCAATCTGTCATGTAGGACAACACGAAATTATAATGTTCACTGATATGAGGATGAACCTACACTGTGAGGGCTCTTTAACTCTATATTGGAGTGAATATTTAAATCACTCTCTTTTATTAGATCTTACCTGGTAAAATTTGGTTGTTTATTCCTTCTTTCTGTTACTCAATGAAAGTGGTAGCCTTCTTCCCTATTGCCTTACTAGGTCAGTGGTGATTGGACAGAACGTCACCTCACACTTTCGTGTCCATCATCCAAGATTCTTCAATTATGGGATAACTTGATCACAATATGATGTTATTTTGATGGTTGGCAATACGTGTCTGAGCTCTGCTCAACACTATCTCTGACATTCTCACTCTGGTCTTCACTGACTTGAGGTCATACTAGCTTCTTTAAAATGCTGACTGGTTCCCAAGATGCTTTGTTCAGCCCACCCTTTTCCCCCTCTGGTCTGGTTTCTAGCCTTAACTTCATCACAAGTCCCAGATGTACTTGAGGTGGCATGACAGTTTGCATCTGCAGCTTATACCAAGGGAGTTCAATACTGAGGCCCAAGGAAGCTTTACTGTGAGCTGCTGTGTGCTGCATGAAGCCAAATGTTTTATCATCTTTAAACATTTCCTCAAATGAGGTAACTCACTTCCACATTCGCAGAATATTGAGTTCTTCTAAATGCCTCCCTGTCCTTTATGTGAGAGAGACAGTGACAGAACTCTAAACTCCATTCATGAACCATGTTTCTCTGTGGTAGAGCATCCTGTCTACCTGATTATTTATTTCTTCTTTGAATCTTACATGACATTTAATCAAAAACCACAATCAGGAAACTAATTTAACAAGCACTCATAACTCAAGCTGAACCTTTCTACCTTAGAATGAAAAGTGTGAATACTAAATGATACAGAGTAGTGCAGAGCTAAGACAGAAATGTAAAAGAAGTTATGGAAATGGCAGGGACATTTGCTAAATGCTTATTAATTAGGCCCTGTAATCATATTACTTCTGCTTTCTGACAGGCTAGGTAAGACTAATAGGTTAATACCCATTTTTCAGAGAAGAAAACTGAATTTTAGAGAATTTGAAAACTTCTAGTAGAACTGTACAACCGAGCCACAGGAGTCCATTGCTTTAGGCTATAGAGACTGTTAGCTTATGCTCCCTTGGCATTTGGTAAATCACAAGTTGTCACAAGTTTGTTTTTTGTTGTTGTTTATTTTACTTTTTTAAAGAAATATCAAAGCTGGGCATGCTAGCATGCACTTTTAATCTGAGTACTTAAGGGGCTGTCAGGAGATTAATATTATATTTAGGACCTCCCTGAGCCGCAGGACACGATCCAGGCCAATATGAAGATTGTGCTGCAAATAAATGTAAAAAAGGTCTCCTTCATGTCAAGCACTGATGGAGCAGAGACTTTTGCTGATGTAGAAGCAGAATAAAGGGTAAGTTCTGCTTCCATTTACTGCACTCCCTCTTCTTTTGATACCTAGATGCTGGGTACAATACTGGAATTATCCCATCTTTTGATTTCATCATGAATCCTCATCAAGGTGCTCCTGTGTCTTTTAAATTGTTTATTAGATAGATTTTCAATCGCTTTGTAGTTGTAGCCCCTATCTACAGTGTTCAACAAATATACATGCTTCTATTTTCATATAGTTGCCAGTTTAGCTTCATGAAAATGTCCTTTTCTAAATTCTAATTGCTTCCTTTGATCTCTCAAAGAAGCCAACTTTACCAACCATCAACATTTCATTTTGTAGAGAAAATGTAACTTTCTCTAATGCAATTTATTTATTTATTTCTTCAGTTCATAATACCCAAAGATCTTATAATTACTAATCATGTGTTTAATGACATATACTGACATGAGCTCAGGCGATAAAGTAACAAAGATGTCAGATGAACCCTCCTCCAACTGCAGTGCAGAGCTGAGGACAGAGAAGTTGAAAATAAGGAAAAGACAAGGGCAGATGGTAGACAAATGATGGAGCAAAAGGATTTACAAATATACAAATATTGAAGGAACCTCCTGGGCAGGGCAGGAAGAAGAGGGTCCTGAAGGAACTGTGACTAGATTCTGTAACCTCTGAAGAAATGTCAAGGGAACGTTATGTGAGTCAAGTCAAGGTTCCCTTAGCCTGTGTCGTAAAGTCATGATGAAGACATCAAAACGATAAAGGTCACATCATCGTACAATTTGCTGCAGCATAGCTGACAAAGGAATGGGGGTAAGGGAGTAAAATTATGTGTGGTATGTGTGTACATGAGTGTGATAGATGCATGTGGTGTGTGTGTGTGTGTGTGTGTGTGTGTGTGTGTGTGTGTACAAAAGTCTCCAGACTGGTTGACTAATCAGACATGATAAGTCAGAAATAGGTCGTATCCTAATGCACAAGCTGACTTAGTGGAGTCCATTCTATATGGAGAGGGACCTTGCTCAGCCTAGACGCAAGGGTGTGGCAGGAGGGGAGATGTCTTGGTCCTGCCTCAAGGAGATGATGGAACAGACTTAGTAGATTTCCTAGTGGAAGTCCTACCCTCTCAGTTGGAGTGGGGAGGAAGTGGAAGGAGCAGGAGAAGAGGGAGGGGAAACCAGGATTGGAATGTAAAAAAATAAATTAATAAAAAAATAGAGTCTTGGTGGATCAGCAAAATTCTCCCATGCAAAAGAGTGAAAATGTAAGTACAGGTAGTAGTTAAATATTTGCTACTCTGTGCTGATTTTTATGTCAGGTACACTGTTGGACTCTGATTTTTTATTAAAATAGCATGCAATCTAGTAAATCCAGAGGTCATCTAAGTTTATTTCTTCTACATCTCTTATATAGCTCAATGTGAAGTTACCATAATAATAAGGGATAGGTAAATATTTTCCAATAGCTGCTGATTAGAGCAGAAAGACAAGATATTAAGCTTCACTAATAGAAATCTTTTTGTCATTTGAAAATGATAGTTGAACTTTCCATGTGTCTTTGGATCCTTTTATGTATTGAGTCTCAGAGTAAGATTTCTATGACCCACTTAAAAGGCACAAATAATTACAAAACAATAACAGATGAGAAAAACATCTTGTTTATAGAAAAGCCAGACAGATAGGAATATATTTTTAAAATTCCCCTTAAATCAGGAAAGCAGAGGAAAAAAGCTGCAAGGGATACATGTTTTCTATTCTAGAAATTCACTTAGGTACTGCAAGGTCTTTCCTGAGTTTGTGCTTTTCTTTTCTCCATGACTATCCATCACTGCTCTTTAAAAAAAAAAAAAAAAAAAAAAAAAAAGCCTCCACTAAAAGACATTCAAGCTCCCAGCAAAGTACTGCAATAATTCAGAGTATCTCTTCCTTACCTTTAACCTAAACTTTAGAGGTCCTCAAGAAGCAGGGCTCCCGCCAAAATTGAGCATAACCTTCTCTAAGAAAATTGTCCTTCCCTTCCAAGAAAAATTTTGGTTTTGGAATATCTGCAAGACAGAGACAAAGGAGCCAGCTTCTTCAATGTCACCAGACCTGTCCCTTTCAGACTGTGGTAAGGCTTCAGGCATCAGAATATGGAAGTGGAAAATGTTCTAATGCAAACTTGTTTATGTCATGCTTGTCAGGAAGCAGGAAGGAGGGAAGGAGACAGTGGGAAGGGGGTAAACAGAAGGAAAGAGAGGAAAGAAGTGATGGAAAAGAAGTGTGGGGGAAGGAGGGAGGGAGGGGAGGAGGGAAAAGAAGGAAGGGATGGAGAGTAAGGGGGGAAGGGAGCCTAAAACTCAGGAGAACAGAAGAGAGGCTCTTGATATTCATTTTAGAATATTTTCACTGGGATTTTCAGTTTCCTTGCACTGGCCCCACCTTGTGATGCTGCACACTTTCAAACTGTGACAAAGGTCTAGCAACAATGCAAGAAGTAGTTATCTTTGATGTTCAATTCTTTCCATAGTCTCTTCCAGGATCTTGTCATCTACCTGTGTTAATAAAAGCTGCTTTTGGTTCCAAATTAAATTTTTAGTTCAACATCCGTATACTGGGTATCTCCCAAAAGCGATCAAGTATTTTAAAGGCAATGTTGTACTTTACAAAATTAATCAGGAGAGAAGACTAATCTTCCAGAATATACTAAGTGCTACTCTAGATTCATAACAATAAGAACATTTAAAAAGCAGATATTTAGCAGGAAGAATTGCCAAGATTTAAAGGGTGGTTAAATGTTAGAATGGAACAAAAGTATAAGACATTAAGGAAAATGACCTCCCTTTAAATTGGAAAGAAGGAAATAACACACACAGTTATAAATAAACCTCTAGAGGCCGGCATGGTTCAGTATGGAGTACATTATAAACATCTGGCCTAAAGCCTAGGTACCATGAGGCACTGCTGCAAAGTTTCAGACACAAGTGTATATAAACAGATTTGTCTTATAGGAGCTTATTGTGGCTGCTGTGTGAGACTTAGTACCCAGCTGGGTAAACAAAAGAAATGCAGATGAAGAAGTCAGTGGAATCACTAATGATTACATTGTGCCAAGATGATTAATGCAAGTAATAAATGTGGATGAAGATAAGAAGGGGTGAATACTTTGAGATTGCAAGGGAAGTCTTCACAAAGAAAGTAAAAATTGAAATTTTAGTTAAGACATGGATGATGTATGAGATCTAAGCTGAGAAAACAAGTGGAGCTTTCCAGGCAGAGAGTACTGAAGTCTATGAGTTACTTGCAGACCTTGGAAGTCTCCAGGAGCTTCTTGGTGGAATCAAAATTCACTAGTAATCCTGGTGTAGTGGATTCACCTGAAGGAACTGTGTAAGTACAAGAGATGGCTCAAATGTACCTCTTGAAAATGGCATACTCCCCACTTACAGATTCCTCCTAGACACTTGGAAGCCATTTAAGCAACCTGATTAAGAAAGTCATGTCATATATCTGTGCTTTAGGATGATAATCAGTGTATAATATGATCCTCTAGGGAAGGTTATTTGGATTAGACATAGTTCATTGTTGATTGCAGGGCTAAAGGGTCTAAAGTTATCAGCATTAAACTAAGATACCTGTGATGGAAACATAACAATATTGGTATATCAGAACTATATGAAACAATACCATTAAAGAAGAAGGAGCTTCCAGACACAGCAGATACAAGAACATGTTGTTCTTGTGTTGACCTAATGAGTAAGCTAGAACCATATTTTAATACAGCTCAGAGTGTGTTTCTTATAGGAAGAGATTCCATGTTTCAAAAATAATTGAAGTGGTTCCCTTTAGAATTTTCATTTGTAATCTTGCATATGAGATTTTATTATAGTGCTATAATGTGTGTCACTTTAGGAATAATTGTTCAAAGATCACTTGTCAACCCATTTATAATTCCTGTTTCATATCAGGGGCAATCCTTCAGTACAGGAAGTGCTCCCAATGCTTTAATAGAGTGGTTATGCTGACAGCATGCAAAAATGTGTAGTTAGAGAATGTCTAGATGGTAGGGAGAAGTTGCCTTTAAATGTCAGATGTAAGGTTTAATATGTTCCACTAGAAGAGATAAAAATAGTGCCATGACACTAAAATAAGCTATCTGGTTAAGCTACCTGGTTAGTAACTCTAGGATTTGCTGATGATAGCCAGCAACTCTTGCCTGCTAAGCTGTTGAAAAGTTTCATATATAATGTCAAAATGGATGTCGAAAAATGCCAACACCAAGGTTGAAGAATAGGAACTAAGATCTTAGTTCCCATTGAATAAATAAGCCAAGAACGTGCACAAGCACACAGTACATCAGGGGGTTAGTAGAAACATGAGAAACAGAAACTGGAGTGAAAAATTAGCTCAATAAGAAAAAGCAGGCTTTTGTCACTTCCCTTCATGATATTTGCCTAATTTGTACACATTGGTGTTTTAGTGGTGATGGCAATGAATATCACAGGTGTGAAGGCAGCATTATTTACAAACTCAGAAAATATCATAATGCTCAAAACTGCAAATAGCTTGTGGCATATACTGGTGTCCTTTGTTGTACTGTTGTTATCACCCTGGCATGATCTAAGGTACTCTTAATGGAGATATGAGTACCCTCTCCAAATGACTAGCAGACTATTGACACATAGTCAGGAGCCCACAGGAATTGGAATTTACCTAAAAATTTCATGCTGGGAGACAGAAAACTCTGAAGTCTGGGACCAGGCAGAAGAAGAACTTGTTTCCCAGGTGGGAGTTTTCACACAATTCTGACAATTTACACAACTTTAGGAAAGACAGAAGAGATAATGATGAGTGACCACACTTCAGTCATGTGTAGTCATACATACCTCTTGCCCTGTGCTTTAAATCTGATCTTCTAGTCAGTTCCCTGAAGATGGACTTGGGAAATTATGCCTCTATTTATTCCTATTCCTGATATCTTTTCATCATTGTCCCATTTACTTGGCATTTTGAGGATGAGTAGCTGAGCCCTAGCTTGCTGGGACTGCTACATACTAAGGTTGTCATCAATACTACAAACCTTAGATAAGAGTGGATGGCAAAAATCCTAGTGAATTATGTAACTTCTAGTCACTGCATTAGAACCCAGTGCCTCACCCATCATTCAGAACAACATAAAACAAAAAACAACAATCTAAAAGAAAAAATACTTGTGCTTGCTGTATACCAAGGGAGATTGCACACCCTGTTCTTGCCCTTTAAGGATGAATTAAAGACATGCAAAAATTATGAGCATCTAATTACACTGCAAAATTAACCAAATGAACAGAATGAGGTAGAATAATAAGATGCTAGAAATGAACTTCACCCTGGGGCCAAGTTCCATGTTCCCATTTACAATTTGTTTCCTTGAAGGTTCTTGGAAGATGCTGAAAGGCTAAGGATAAGCATGTTCTTCCCTTGCCTTCTGTATTGTTAATAGCATAGAAGTAAGTGCTGATTTGAAATATCCACATTCAATACTACTCAGAGAAGAGTGCAAGTCAGATTATATGAAATTAGGGAATGATCACAATCCAATCTTGGTTAATGGAAGGAAAGGGTCCTGGTGTTCTTCTGATGGAAACTCTTTTAGAACTGTGGCAGGGTGCCTTGGGTGTCCTTTCCAAGAAATTAATTATCAGAAAATGAAAGCTTAATCTCCCATAATTGCCCCACATCCTACTTATCATTAGTACCTAATTCCAGAGAACAAGTTGAGTGTGGTAGCCGTTTTGTAATCAAATGTTAAATAAACTCTCCATTATTAGGTCTCAAACCCTGCACAAATGCTACCTGAGGTATCTACCTAACATATCACAGCCTGCATGGCCTCTAGGTTCTCCTAGCATCAGTTCCTCAAGCTCTAACTGTTGCTACAGGGACAACTGGCATGTTCTGTTCCCTACCCAAAACTTCTCTAGCCCAGGGGCTGGACTCTCCTTTGTCCAGCTGCCCTTACTTTGAAATCCAACAAGCACTAAGAATTCACTTTATAATTTTTCTTTTTTAATTTTTTTTTTGAGATAGAATTTCTCTGTTTAACCCTGGTTGCCCTGGAACTTGCTCTGTAGACCAGGTTGACCTTGAACTCATAGAGATGAAAATTGTCTTTTTCCCCCCATACAGTATATTGTGATAATGGTTTTCTTGCCCTCAACTCCTCCTAGATAATCCCTAACCCCCCCCCATGCACACAGACTTTCCCTCTCTTTAGAAAATAAAATCATCAAAAACTAATGACAAAATAGAAACAAACAAATGAGACTATGACAAAGCAAACAAACTACCAGGAGAAAAGGAGCCAAAGAAAAAGCATAAGAAACATATATAGACACACATTTGCAAACCCAGATATCACATACAAACACAATGTTGGACACCATAATATATATGCCAAAGTTCTGCATGGAAGGGATGGGAGGGCGGGAGGGAGACAGGGAAAAAGAGAGAGACAGAGACAGAGACACAGAGAGACACAGAGACACAGAGAGAGACAGAAAGAGATAAAGAGAGAGAGAAGAGAGAATGCCCAGATTAATCCTTATAAAAGAATTAAAACTGCCATTGAGTTTTCTTTCTTACATCCATCCTATTACTGAACATGGAGTCTGTCCTGAGTGGTGGTCAGTTGTATAGGCAGTGAGAGTCTATTGAAGCAAACTAATTTTCCTTTGCTAGAGATTAACAATTGGTGGTATCTTCTGTGTTGGGGTGGGGTCTTGTGTCCTTTTCAATCCTTAGCTCTGGGAAGCCATCTGACTTAGACGCCCATGCAGGGTCTGTGCTTACTGACAGTCTCTATGAGAAACATGTTCTTACTTGGAACAATTTGCTCTGTATTCAGGCCTCTCAGTTACTGATAAGGTCTTCTCCAATTCAGGAGGCTCATCTGCTTGACTCTACCTGTAGATTAAGATGTGAATCTCATCTAAAATGCCCTCATAAAAATACTGAGAAAAATATTACCTGAAATATTCAGATACATTTAGGTACAGCTAAGTTAACCTATAGAATTAAACATCATAATTTGCTGGATATGGAAGCCTAATAAGCATCACTAGCCTTGGCCATGATATCCAGTGGAAACCTGCTAGACAATGTTAAATTATTCTTTACTGTCACTGAAGATTAGTCTTTGCAGAGCATGGTCAGTGTCATGTATTGAGATGTTTGATAGTCCACAATTAATTAGAAGTGGAGGAGACACAGTGGCACTTGCTAAAAATAACCTTTTCCTACGGGAGCCTCAAAGGATACTTTTTGCAAAAGCATATTTTAAAAGTTCTAGGGGAAAGGTGAATCATTCCATTGTTTGTACACAAAAAGCAAAATCTCAAGGTTTGAGGAAAGTGATTTTCAGACTATATTTCTGCTCTTATGATAATAGAGGATGAATCATTTTCAAATTGTATCCAATTTTCCTAAAGTGCATGCAGATGCAGGTAGGGGGGTGTTTGTGTGTGTGTGTGTGTGTGTGTGTGTGTGTGTGTGTGCATGTGTGCGAGTGCGCATGCATATGTATGTGTGTGTGTGTGTGTGAGAGAGAGAGAGAGAGAGAGAAAGAGAGAGAGAGAGTGTGTGTGTGGTATGCACACGCTTGCACATGTATGCCTGACTTCTCTTTAGAGAATAATCTATTGCATTCTTCAGAGTTACTAAAGAGTTTGTGCCATCTCAAAAAATAATCTATTATAATGCTGTGGAGACAGCTAAGGTATAACTCTTGCTTCTAACATACATTCTGTCTCTGCAAACTGACTATAGTATCAACATATTTAAAAAGAGATGATAGTATAAAGGTATTTGGATCAAGGAAGAATGAGTGCCCTTGCAGATGTCCTTACAATGGTTAACTTGGGAGTGAGATATTGGGAAAAGAAGAGTTTCTTTCTTTTACTTTTCTCACACCTGTTATTTCTTCTTATATGAAGCCCTTTGTCTGATCATCACCCTGTCCTATGAACTTTTCAGCCTCCAGAATGCATAATCTTCCATTGTACACTAACCATCCACTTTGTTTCATTCTGCTACAAAAGTGAAAAAGGAATGAATAGTTCGATTATGGGGAAACCAATTGATGAGAGTCACAAATTTAACATCCTGGAGAAGTTAAAAACTGAGCTAACTTCTACATTGACCTGAGGTTCTGCTTGTGTAGGCCATGGCTTAAAGCTACAAAATAAAATGAAGCTTCTCATTGGGTTAAAAAGTCTTAGTAGAGAATCCACATTCCAATTTTTAAAATTGCTGTTGGCCATACTACCTCTCTTTACCCCATACACTCAAACAGAAATAAACCCTTACACAAGCTCCCAGAGCAGGCTCAGATTTGTCAAGGGTATCATCCTGAAATGTTTTCTTGTTTTTCATAATAGTGGGAATACTCAAATAAGAAATAAAAACGCACAGCAGTTAAGGTTCACAGGTAAGATTTGCTCAGCCTTCTTCACACTCTACAGAAAACCTATAAAATTTACCAGAAAGCCATTTATTTATAGGATGGATAGTCTTAAATGGGGAGAGAAGGGTGGGGAGAAAGGGAAACCACAAGTGACAACATTCAGAAACTGTAAATTTAATGGATGCTAGATTATTTATCTGACCAGAAAACGTTGATTTGAATCTGTCAATTGTTAAATTGAAGACGGATTCACATCCCACTGAAGAAATCCTAATTGTCTCAAGAAATGGTAGCCTTCTGACAGAAATATTAAGAGTCACAGAAACTGAGCTGGGGGATGTTTCTGTGGGTAAAATGTCTGCTATATGAACATGAAGACCTTAGTTTGGATCCACAACACGCATCTAAAGCCATGTGTTGCAATGCATGTCTGTAAACTCCACTGTGGAGAGGCAAGGAAATACATAGGTAACTGGCTAAGATCCAGATTCAGTGAGAAAGTGTCTCAAAAAATAAGGTGAACTGTGATGATATCTTGCTTGTACAAATAAAGACTATCTGAAGATAATTGGATGGAGACTGTCTATAGCTAACCATGAGTTCTGGAGGTCTGTACAGACAGACAGGAAGTGAGGTGGCTGAGCAGAGAGAGGGCAAAACAAGTGAGAAGAAACAGGAATTAGTTTTATTGTCCACTGAGATGTTAGGAAGTTAAGGTGGCTTTGTATTGCTCTTTTTTTTCTTTCTCATCTCTCAGCATTTTCCTTTATACCTGACTCCAGGTATTTACTATTTAGACCAATTAAGAACTCCTTTTAAAGTGAACAGGATGACACACAAATTCAACTCCTGGCTTTCCCATGTACATATGGGTATACACATGCACACATGCATGTGAATGCATGTAGGCACTCACAAATGGTTTGTGTGTGTGTGTGTGTGTCTGTCTGTGTGTGTGTGTATGTGTGTGTGTGTGTGTGTGTGTGTATGTGAGAGAGAGAGAGAGAGAGAGAGAGAGAGAGAGAATTTAAATGATTTTAAAAATCACTTCTCAATTTCGGCAATTTGATCTTCAGAGACTTCCATAGTAAGGAGATGGCAACACATTCCCTGCTAACACATGTACCATGAGAAGCATCTATATTTTGTTGTCTGAGATTGTAAGCAGCTTGTCTGTGACAAGCCCCCAACAACAAAGAACAGTCCACCCCCAAATTCAGAATTCTTCAATTGAGGAACTGATTTCTAAAGTTTCATAATTTACATAGTTAGGCAATCACCACCACTCAGCCTCTCTGAAAATTGAGAGTTTATACCCTCAAGAGACTAAGCCTGGATTTCTTAATGGGAATGAACAATGTGAGGCTCAGTCTAGGGAGGTTACCCAAGCTGCAAACATGGGATGGCTAGTCTTCTCCAATAGAAATCCCAGAGTTTTAACTGAGCTGCTGTCCTGTGGACAAAAGAAAGCAAGAATTTTCTTTGGAAAAAACAACCAACTCAAGGGGATATTCTCAGTGTGCTGGCATGAAGTATTCCACAGCAACATAACTAAACAGATTAGCATCAGTGACCCTGCATTTGATGGCTCCCATCATGCCTTCAGAAGTTCCAGGAGGATTTTAGTAGGCACATTTAAACATAAACAGCCTGAAAATGACAACCAGGAGAACAGTCAGCCCAAATAAACAAATGAAAACAGATAGAATGAAAAGAAACTGTGCAGGAAAAGAAAAGTGTAAAAGACTCCAAATTATCCCAGGAGAGAAAGAGGAAACTCAGCTTCCAAATGCTGACAGGGAGATAGGCAGCCTCTAAGATAAGGAGGATGATCAGAAATGAACATTTACACAGGTCTACAGGCAGAGAGCAAAAATTATAATGGGCAAAAAGTAACCTAATTAAATAGACTAAGATTAAAATCAGAGAATCTCTCAGAAAGGAGGTCATCAAGACTTAGACAAAATAGCAAATTAAAAATTCCTAAATCAGAAGGCCCTCCTTTGAGAACCAGAGTCAATATCTCCAGAATGAAGAAGTATGTGCAGAAAAAAGGGAAAAGAATCAAATAAAAATTGAAAGAAGGAAAATTATCAAATCTAGGAGACTGAGTCATATGACAGAGTGCTCATGTAAATTTTTACAAAATGCCCAAGAGTGCCTCTAAACAAAATGCATTGGAGTTTCAGAATAATAGACATAAGCATAGCAAAAACATACAAAGAAGTTTGTATAATAAGAATTAAAACCAGTAAGGCTGGCCAAGGCAGCCCAATATGAGGAATAGTTTCTTAAAAGTCAGGCAAAGTGTTAGAAATAGCCCCTACTTCCACGGCTAGGAGTTCCTCAAGTAGATCAAGGTACACAACTGTTATGTATATGCGGAAGGTGAGTCCCATGAAAACCCTATAGTTGTCTGTGCAGACTCTGTGAGGTCTTATGAGCCCATTTAGTTGAATCTGTGAGATTTCTTGTGATGACCTTGACCTCACCATCCTAATACACAGTCCTACTTCAAATTGACATTCCATGTTTTGTTGATATCCATAGGAGGCCTTCCCTTTCTGAACAGACATGAGTGGAAGGGATTAAGACTGGGGGGGGGTGTAGAGGGGAGGTAATGGGAAGGAATGGGAGGAGAGGATGAAGGGGAAACTGCATCTGGTATGTAAAATAACCTAATTAATAAACAAAAGAACTAAAAGTAGAGCAGCATCACATTCTCCCTTAAAAATCAAAATAGTTGATAATTAAAACAACTGAGAGTTGCTTTTACAATTCTAATAAAATTTATTCTCAACTAATATTATATATATATTCACAATAGTGGAATTTAAATAAAGATATTCTACACATGTAAGATAGCAATGCTTTTTCTACATATATCTTTTAAAAAATCATAGTTGTCAGTTTGTTTATATGTGTATACTATGAATATGCCACCATGAATATGAGATGGTCAGAGAACAATTTAAGTGAGTCATTTCTCTCCTTCTATCATTTGGGTCCCAGTGACAGAACTCGGTTCATCAGAGTCACTGAGCCAACTCACAGGCAAGTTCTGTCCTTTAGTGGAACAGTGTAGTGTGTCCAAACAGGGAAACAGCCAAGCACAAAACCTAGGTTTGCCACAATGGAGATGTGAAGGCAACTCTTACGATGGGGATGAAAGTATATTTTATAGGGTAGCAGTTCCTAATCCAGATGGACTGAAGCCTTTGAAAATGTCTATAGAGAGCCTGCTTCAAGAAGATGGCAGGGATGTGATATGATTTCATTCTCCTGTAAGTTAATCCTTGGGAGACAGAGGAAGGAGAATGAGATATTAAATCAACTCTGACTACATAGAAAGTGGGAGGGCCAATGGGCTGCAAGAGACTTTTTTTTTCAGATTGCTGAAACAAAGCAGAATAGGGTATCTTAGAAAAATATATAAAGTATTGTAATATGTTGAAATGAAATTTCTATAAAAGAAGAAATTATGGGACTAATTATGATGAATTTCAGTGTAAATGGAGCATTTCCAATGTTCCTATTGTTAATGTCTTTATACTGTGGGGATCTTAATCACGGGCTTTGGATACTGCAGATGTATGCCATGGATGTCATGTAACCACAGGGAGTTGGTTATGAAAATCTTGTCAACCATCAAGTGTACAGGCAGATATACAGTGATCAAAGATTAATTAAACTCATATTCAGAACGAAGTGGATGTGTTTCTGTACTTTCCCCCAGGTTTGTGTTCGATTTCCTCACAGTTTTGGTTCAGAACACTCAACATGGACACTTTGTACTGTGCAGACCCTCCTGACTTAACTTTCAACCTGATTACCCAGTGTGCTGAAACCCTTCCCTCATACACCTGTACTACCTAGAACACTCCACTTAGAACCAATGCCAGACTGTTGTGTCTAAAATTACTGTGTTTTTACTATGCAGGGAATGCTTTGTGGTCTTATAACTGACAAAATTGCTTAATTATGAGAAATATAGACAATAATTTTCCTTCCATCATTCTTTAGTGAGTATTACATTAGAATATTTCCACACTATAGTTTACAAAAACTGTTTATTAAAAGCTTTTATTTAATTTGGAAATGAAAATTTTGTTTTCAAAACTCCTAACTTATTTCTGGCTTAGGGTTAGTATAAAATCTGCAATAATTTGGAAAAGGTTCTAAACACACGTTTGCCATTTGTACTACGTATTTATGTGGATTGGAGCTCATCTCAGCATTGTTATACAATCAAAATATTGATTAACATCAAGGAAATTGAAGGCATTCTATAACCTACAGTCTCCACTATTCACCCACTATTTACCTCCTTGTAAAAGCAGACAAGCACATTCATTCATTAGCATATCATTTTCTTTAGTTTCTAATCAATGATAAAACTATATGCATACTAATGAATTGTTTGAATAATTGTCTCCATTACTTATTGTCATCAAGTTTATTATATGTATGCATTTCATACTTGTATTTATCAGGGTTATCTGAAAGTTCTCTGGAATATATAAATTGTCCCTTAGGCAAGTACTCTAACTCCAAACTAGAACCTTGGCCTAATGTGTGCACTCTTCTTTGGAGTCTGAGTCCAGTGATAACCAGCATATATTTTAAAAGTAGAGGGATAAGGAGAGTGAATGTATGTGAAGCTGCAGTAGTTTGAAAAAAGCTGGTAACAACTCATCTATAAAAATTGAAAAGAAAAAATACAAAGGTGGTGGGTAAGGATGTAGCAGTGGATCTTTGGAGAACTTAGGGAGAAGTGCCGATGGACATAATCAAAACATACCATGTGAACTCTCAAATGATTAATAAAAGTTGGTTTAAAAATTTGTGCAGGGTCTGGTGGTCATGAATATGTTGATACAGTTGCTTGAGTACCTGACTTAGAATTTCTGCAGCATCTATTTAAAAACTGACCATAGCTATACATATGTTTACCCTAAAACTAGGGAATGGACACTGGTAGATCCCTAGAACTTGCAAAGAAGCCAGTATAGGAAACTGGTGATATCCAGCTTCAGGAAGAGGCTTCACTTCACAAAATAAGTGAAGAGCAATAGAAGACAAAATACAATGCCAACATCTGATATTATCTACTCATACACATGTATACATTCACACATACATTCCACATATGCATACATACATGCAAAGGTTCTAGAGAAAATTGTCAAGTTCAAATGCCAAAGGAGGAAAAAGCCCCTAAACACATTTCCCTCTCAGAGATATAATCAATATAAAAAAAAGTTAATGGAATAAGAAATATGTTTTTAAAATATAAGTGTGGTTGTGGTAAAGGTTTTCTTTGTTTATGTTTTTAGATTTTTAACTTAAAAATCAAGATTACAAATGTGCCTATACTTGAAGAAATCAAAACTAAATCCTACACTATGGCTTACACAATACATGGTAAATTACCAACTTTACTCCTAAGTAAGAAAAATTAAAGAGCAAGGAGACTATTTATTTTGCCTAAGGCATTTTAAATTTCCTCTTTTCAGTACTATTCATATCAAGTATTTAATCAGTAAATAGTTTTATTCTGTCAAAAATTCACATCTCTACATACCACCATCAAAATTATGAAAAACCTGCATCAGGTATAAGATCAAATCAAGATGATTCATACCTCTTGTAGAGTTAAAAAGGTACAATTGTTTTTTTCTGTTTCTTTGTTTTTTTGTAGAGGTAAAATAAATATGTAGAAGTAAAGTCTGAGAGATAATACCTAATGTTCAATAACAACACTATAGAGTAGATAAAAATATATTGGTAAATCAAACATCAAATAACATATTGGCCCCTTTAATACAAGTAACATTCAATTTTATAAGATTTATTTATTTGCATTTTCTGTCTTTTACCTACACACATATATCTGTACTACTTGCATGCCTTTCGAACGTGGATGTTAGGAGATGGTATCAAATGTCCTGGAGCTGGAGTTACTGACTGTTGTGTGTCACATGTGGGTTCTTGGGACAGAACCTGGACATTTACAGAGGGAACAAGTGCTTTTATCTAAAGGTAATGCTCCAGCCCCAAAACAGTCTTAACATTTATTGGTATTTCACTATATAATATTCATAATACTATTAGGTATATTTAGTGAATATGAATAAATAGGTCTTTTTACTAACTTGGTCTCCATACTGTATAATTTAAGCAAGTTTAGAAATGAGTAAACTCAGATTCAAAAGCCTACACCAGAGGCAACCATATCTATAGCAACTCTTGCCCCTGTGTTTGTAAAGTCTGTGTACACTTTACAGGATTGGTTCTTCAGTTCTCACTGGATTATGTGCCACCACACAATGGGACTTCTTCTATATCTGTGGCTGCCATCAGCAAGTTTTTTGTTTTGTTTTTTAATCAATGCTAATTGGTACTGCTGGTCCTTACCTGAAGCCACTTGTTTTTCCAAAATGGTTGAGTGGTCTCATGTACCTCCCTCCCTAAAGCCTGCTGAGATGACGTTGAGCCCTTACTGTATTTTTCTCAAAGACCCTAAAATTATTATTCTGGATTGTAGAGTACAAATATTAACCCATAGTACATGATAGAAAGTCTAACTTATTGAGAAATTTGAAACATTCTTGCTCTGGTGAGAATGAGTTCTCCTTTAAAGGTCACATAATGTGTCCCTCGCACTATGAAGAAGAACCAACCTGATTTTTCATTTAGTTTTTATTTTTTCCATATTCTCATACCATAAAATTATATATTACTTTATGTTTTATGTTTTTATGAATTGAATCATGTTGAGATAATTTAAGACTTGGTTTTATTCTTCTTTAATAATGTTCTCAGCCTTCTTTACTAATACAGGCAATTATAACTCACATATTTGCATGATGATACTGATGTGCTAATTGCTTTTTGTCACTGTGACTAAATATCTAGGGGAAACAACCTAAGGAAATAATTAATTACAGTTGTTGAATGTTAGGTTATGCTTGTGTGGCCCAGTGTATTTGAGCTAACATCATGAGGCAAGACCATGCAATGTATTAAGTCAGTTAACATAATGGTGGGTCACGAAATGGAAGTCAATGTTGACACTCAATGGGCTACCCACCTTTGCCCCTTTAATTCCACCCACAGCTCTTGCTTATGCAATGACACCTCTTCACTCTTGCAAGGGATTCCTCCTCAGTTAAACTTCTCTGAAATTGCCTTCAAATACACGTGCTAAGAGGTGTGCTTCAATTTCCTGGATGACCGTAAATAAGTCCAAGTCTCCAATGAAAATTCACCATCAAAATGTACTTCACTTTACCCTTGAACAAGTAAAACACTACATATTAACTATATAATAAGGAGCATTTTGTTGTTTTCTTTTTAGTTTCAGTTATTACGAACTATGCAACACAAAAGATACTAGATAAACACTTGAAACCTAAAGAAGCTATGTTCCTTATACTTAAGTAGCATTAATTTCATTGTGTTTTATGTAAGCTTTTCAAGGAGATATGTTATTCTGACAGTTTCATTCGTGTTTGTTCCTACAGAGTGGACTAAGCAAATCATGAAATGGTCTCAGTGTCTTTCTTCCCTGTGAAAACTGATCCCATCAGTGGGTAAGTCAATATAATATTGGGTAAGGTGCAGGCATTGTGGATTCCATGTGGGCCCTGGATCACCTGAGAAAGTAACTTATTTCTGCATTACTTTCGAGGGCTACTGTTGTGTTAAGATGAATTGATACTGGTGAATTCCAAGCTGACTTCTTGGTGGAGAGAAACATGGATCCATGTTTTTGTCCTCATAGTAATATCATGGGAAATGACAGACTACATCCTCTTCTGCTCCACGTAAAAGCACAAGACTTCTGAAAAATCTTTTCATCCTCTGGTACATAATATAAACTTCCATCAGAAGTTCAGTAGCCTGACTGATTTCCTGACCAGGTACACTCTGCCTATTTCATACAACAGTTTTCCAAAAGGATGTTTCTTTACTTGTCCTAGGGACATTGTCTTTTATTTCTCTGGAGTCACCAAAGCTAGAAGCCTCCAAAGTCAGCTTGTCCAAAAATTATTTTCAGGTTGAAAATAATGTGTCCAGACTGAGAGAAACAAACCAAATATGAAATTTCTATCAACATGGGTGGTTGGGAAGGCAATAACACTTATACCTAAGAATGTTTAACATCAAAGGACTCACTGAGGAGGAAGGGCTCAGAACTTATTAAGAACTCTAAAATAAGCAAAGGGGAACAGAGATCTTCAAATGAGAAGCAGGTCTCACTGCCCGGTATCCCATGGGAAGACAATGTCCTAGATGCTTTGTTCCAGAGAGACATTGGTTGCCTTTTACACTGCTCCTTGCTAAACAAGCAGTCTTGAAAAGATAACACACAGAACAAATGCAATCAGTGCTCTGCTGCCAAAGATGTAGACACACTAGGGACCAGAAGAGAATTGTCTCCCAAAGGCCTTTCATGTACTTGCCACTTCCAGCACAGCTGGTCTGATCTCTTTGGGAACACTCTGAAGGTATCATTACCATATATATTTCCCAAGGTATCTGAGGGTTGTTCCCAGCAGAGACCCAGTTTCTGTTAATGGATTAGAGAAGAAAAAAAAATTGAGTGAAAACTGGAGTTTTGGTAAAGAAGTCATGATTTTTTTTTGAGGTAGGTGATTCTGCTCCCTACTTCACACACTTGACATTGTCTGTCTGCACACATCATGTATTATTGTTAATGCACACATCTTGATCTTAGGAGGCCTTGCTCTGTGAATTGTTTCCATGAATCATGGTCTTAGGCTAGCACAGTGATTTTGCTGTGTATCCTACTTAAATGCTCATCTTGTGACTGCTTAATACTGTACCCTGAAATTCATGGTGTAAGACTCCTGGGGAACTAGCCAGAAATGACTATTACCTGATTCCATGCTATACAAGCATACAGCTCTTCTCCAGACCCTTGTAGCACATGATCTTTCTAATTCTAAGCATCACATCCTTTTCTGGATTCATATTTTATTTCTATGCATTGATAAAGGAAACTGCAAGTTCTCTATCATTTGACATGGTCACTTCATTCATTTCTTTGCTTGACATCACAATGACCTACAAGGTTGTGTTGGACAAACCTTTTCATGGCACAATGAATTCTATGTGTAAGAAGAGTATCCCAAGAAAGCCTCACTTATCCAACTTTATGCTCCATCCCTTAGGATCATTGCTTTCAGCATCTGTGTTTATAACTCTCTCGATGACTGCATGGATGCAGAGCCTAGGTTCTACATGGCTCCCCAAAGTGAGATTGTTTTCCTCTCCTGGCAGTGCCCATATTCTCTTGATGAGCAAGCTTATGATTTAATCATTGGTGTTTTGTTTTTTTATTCAGGAAATGTAGTAAAATAAGACATGATGTCCTTTAAGGCAGAAGCTGGGCATCATGTTCAAGCAAGGAGCCAGAACTAGGCGTTCACATGGATGAAGAAATGAGTTCCATATTTGAGAACTGTTAGAGAAAATTGCTCATGTAAATTGTAAATTGGAATGTATCATTCATATGCCCCAATTCTCCTTTCATGGGTAACTCATTCTATTAGTTACTTACTGTAATGGGGAAATAAACTCTTCTATGCTTGTGATTGTTACCTATAGCCCTGATTTTTTGCCTTTCCTAATGTCAATGGAAGCTACAGGGGAATTACAGTTAGCCTTTGATTGGTGGTGAATCTCTTTCAGCCTTTTGTGTCTCTCTCCAAGTTACAAATGACCCAAGAATAAGCCATTACTGATGGGAGATGTCATTTTGTATATGTTTCTTATACTGGTTAATGAATAAAGCACTGTTGGCCAATAGGAAAGGAAGATAGGAGGGGCTAGGAGACAAGGAGGAAAGAGGAAGTAGGAAGGAGGAGTCAAGATGGAGATGGGGAGACCAGATGCCTGCCTCACTCCATGGTGAAGAGACCACGTGGAAATATATAAAAATGGGTTAATACTTAAGACAGAGCTAGCCTATAAAAAACAAATAATGGGCCAACAGCATTATATCAAATACAGAGTCTCTGTACATTATTTGGTGCTGGCGTGGCGGCGGGACAAAACCAGCGGCAGGCAAGAAAAACCGTACTCGTTAGACATTACTTTCCATAGCCTTCATGATGAACATGCTTTCACTGTTTTTGAACATTACTAGTCCATTCTTTGAAGTTAGAATCAGTTCAACACCTGTGATGGTTAGGGACATTTGTTTTATCTACCATTCATAAATTCTCTTTGTATCTGCTTAGTAATCTCCTTTTTGTTTTTCTTCTTACAAGAACACATTCTTTAGCAGATCACCTTTCACACAAATGATTTTCTCACGTGTCTGCATAATCTGACCTAAAACAATAACCCAAAGACTACATAATTTTTTAACTTAACAAGTGTATGTGTGGGGGGGGGCAGAGAAAGAGAGAGACTTTAAAATGTTATTCTATCAGCTATTTTACCTAATACCTAAGTCACATCCTTTTACAACTAAGACTATCAAAATGGAAGCTCTGGGAAGCACTTTCATTTAAGAGTAAAAACTATTCTAGAGTTATTTGCAATGTAGCAAAAGAAACAAACAAAAGTGCGTTCTACTACACATAGTGGTTTGAAGGAAAAGTGTTCCCACGGACTTCGGCACTTGAGCACTTGGTCTCCAGTAAGGACCACTGTTTGGGAGGGCTAAGAAGTATTCTCTGGAGGAGGAAGCACATCAGCGGAGAAGCAATTGGAGGCCTCAAAAGCCGTGCACCGTTCTCACTTTTCCCTCTCTCTGCTTTGGGTTTATGGCAAAGGATGTGGGCTTTCCATATCCTGCTTCAGGTACCAGGCCTGCTTGTCACCATGTTAAACTCTCTGTGTCTGGAATCTTAAGCCCAAATAAACTGTCTTCTCTAAGTTTTCCTTTATAGTTCTTACCTCAGCAACAGAAAAGTGACTAATACATCCTCCAAAGACCACTGCTATAATTACCATTTTGATACACTTCAAGTCATATAATACTTAGACAAGAAATGACTAATTTAGTCCTGTGTATATCAAACCTAATATATTATACAAGACTGGCCTTTGAAAGCATTTTTTTAAAAAAAAGATGAAAAGAAAGAAAGAAACAGAAAACCAAAGCAAACAAGCACCAGCCAGTCCTCAGCAGTACCTACTGACATAAAAATGTCACATTGATGTAAATGTCACATTGAGTAAATGCTTACAGCAGGCAGCAGAGTTATTTCCATTATAGGAGGAGAAGTCAGTTTAGGCTTTTAATTCAAATGTAGAATTTGCATAATTTTATCTTTCTAGAATCTTCACAGATTATGTACCTAAATTTCTCAAAAAATCAATACCCTTTTATATATTTCCATTCCACAAGTATTCAATATACTGTCTGCAAGGCGTAGTAACAGGTGGCCACAAACACATCATCATTAAGGAAATCTAATTATTGGGGCAGCCAATGTTCCTGCACTGTCCAATATGAAGTGATCAATCACTCATCAGTTTTTCTAATTCAGTCTTGATTCTGGTAGCTTCTTGGGTGGCCATTGATGTAAAAGAATCAATTGAATTATGAATCTTTATAAAGGATTGTAAATTTGGGAAAGATAAGGTCAGTGCAGCCTTTGTGCTAAGTTTAGCAATTGGTTCAACTGGAAAAAAAAATCTACAATATGTGAACTGATAAGAAATCAGTCCAAGAGTGAATATGTGTGCTCTTTAAATATGAGACAAACATATTAAGTTTTGAGAATATAAACCTGCGGTGATGGACAAATGACACCAGTTTTTATTGATTGGTAAACAGAAGGAAGGCAGGGAAGATCTCTCAGACCTGCTCAGGCTTGATCATTCTCTAAACATTGCACACACAAAAAAGAATCTTACATAAAGGTAAGGTTTTTTTTGCACTGAGTAGACACAAGAAAACTGATGGCAGGGAAACATGAGGCACACTAAATGGGAACCATATCTTTGATGAGATATGCTGTGCCAGGGCACATCAAACACTGTAGAACCCCAGCAATTATACTGGGCTCCAGAGACAAAACCTGCAGCTCCCAATGGATAGATCTCTGATACTCACACCTGCTTCCCCAATAGAGGCAAAGTATGTGCTGACAAAATAAATAAATAAATGCATCATCAGAATAAACGTTCACTGTTGACCTGTCCGCACTACCAAGGCTTTGGGTATTCAAAATCATTTATCACTCAGAAAGTACCTGCCAATAACTCACCGAAGGCTACATTTTTCTTGGAATTTCCAATGTTAGAACAACCAAAACTTGCTAAATTGATTGTTTTCTGCCCTACTATCTAGAGAAAAATACTTGCAAAAGGATGATTTAAATGAAAATATAGACTTGCTCCCATAACCCAAAAAAAAAAAACAAAAAGCAAGAAGGAAGTAGAAAAAAAAAAAAAAAAAAAAAAAAAAAGGGGAGAGCCATTTTACTTTTAAAAAGTTAATAAAAAAAAACCCGTGCCCAAAAAAAAAAAAAAAAAGGGGGGGGAAGAGGAAAAAAGGAGAAAAAAGAAAAGAAAAGGGGGGGGCAAAGAGGGAGGGCCAGAAAAAGCAGAAAGCCGCCGGCCCCCGGTAAGAGAAAACATAGATCAGAAAATGGGTTAATAATTAGCCTAGCCGATAAAAAAATATCGTTACCTTGAAAGCGAGTCCAACAGAGAAAATGCACTTGAAGCCAGAAGGTTTTTTTTTTTTTATGTCATTTGTAAGGTGTAAATGTATCGCCTGCCGCCGCCCGGTCTTGTGGCATACAAAAATAAAGTTACATGAGATTTTTTTTTTAATTTTATTTTTTTTGCCCCTTTTTTTTTTTTCTTATCGGCTAGCTCTGCCTTAATTATTAACCCATTTTTGCTGAGTTTTTTTTTTTGTCCTCGCGGCGGCCGCCGCTTCTTTCTTCCCCCCCCCCCTTCCTCCCCCCTCCTCCTCCTCCTTTCCCCTTTTTCTCCCCGGCCCCCCTTTTTTTTTTTACCCGGTTGGGAACGTTTATCTATGGCTCCCCCATCAAAAACCAATTCTTCTTAATGGAGAAAAAAAAAGAATAAGTTAACATCCTTGCCAGTAAAGTATCTATTCATATCACCAAACTTGAGACTGAAACTCGATTTGAATAAATATGACAATTGGTAGTTCTGCAAAATGGAGACCATTCTGGAAAAGAAGACTCAGTATTTTATCGAGCCACATTGCTCATTATTAAGTAATGAGGAAACAGAAACCCTAAATCCACCCTCTCTACTGAACAGAAAACTGGACTTTGCTGTATCCCCTTTCTTCACAAGTCCCCTTCTTCACAGGCTCAAAGAAAGTGGGACCAGAGTTCTGGGAATAGCCACAGAAGCTGACCTAATCACAGTCACTGGACATATACAGGCACAAACAGAGTTTGCACAGTCCTGGTAGAACCTTGCCTGCCTGGGGTGCCATAGAGATTATTCATCTGCACAGGGACATTTCTGGCTCCCAGAATCTCAGAAATCTTGAACCACTGATGAGATGTACGGTCTTGTAGCACAACTGGACAAACGTGTGTGAGATGAGGGTATTATCCAGAGTAGGATGGGCAAGGCATGAATCCTACATGGAAATTCAGCGTTTTGGGAAAGATGGGCAGGAGGAAGATTTCAGACAGTCTCTTCTGAAATAAAAGTTTTGAATTCCTGAGACATAAGCATCTGTACATATACTAGTTGAGGCAACTCCAAAGAATTCCCAAGGCTCCTAGATTGGGGTTCATATATCTATTTTAGCAAGGAAACTTTTTTTCTTTTTGATGGACATTTCAACATTTGGTTTTATGTTATTCACTTTATCATACTCGTTATTTTTAAAATTTCAACTTTTCATTATTTGTTTCTTATTTTATTATGACTTTGTCTTGCTTGGATAGGTTTATGATCCCATTTCAGAATCAATTTTACTGTCCTCATTTTCATTCATCTTCAATATATTTGTATACATTTGATTTCTCCCTTCTCCTCCAGTTTCCTCATTTCTTCTCCCCTTTACTTCCTAATTAAATTTTTTTTTTCTGGAGAATGTTTAAATTACATTTTCCTAGTAGTATCCAAACTGCCATTAAAAGAAAATTCTTACTGAGCATTTAACTAAAGCATGAAATATTTCACTCTGTTTGCTAACCAGCCATGATGGCATATGGTTGCTCCTATTTCTACTGAATGTTGCTCCCTCCACACCAGTAGCCAGGATCAGAGAGAAATCAACATTAAGATTTCTAACTATAAAGACCCACAGAATAAATCCCTGAAAATAGTTGGAAAGGGAAATAAAATTAACAGAGGTCCTTCCTAACACTTACAAATTGCAACATGAGAAACAGAGAGTGGAAAGCATCTGATGTGTATGAAGCTTGCAATTTCTCAAAAATTGAAACCAAAGAAAAATAAATGAAATGTCAGAAAAAATGATTTAATATAATACATTAAAAATATTTAATAATGCTTCAAAATGTTTTTCAATTTTAAAAGACAATTTAAATATGGTGTGAAAACTGTAATAGCTAAGAGCCTGCCTTCCCCTCATGCTTTGGCCTGCTGGGCCTGCTGCTCCTGGTGAGCATTGGACCAGAGTGCGGGTCCAACAACCCCTCCACCTCCATGGAACTTCCTAGGTCTGCTCTGAGCGCACTGAACCTGCCTATCCATGCAGGACCACCCTGATCTTTGGAATACATTGCGTTCAGCGCTCTGCCAGAGGTGAGTCTGGGACCAGTTCAAGCAGAATCCACCCCCACCCATCATTCCCTGGGAATTTAGTGGATTAGCTCAGCAACTCCTTCCCTCCTGTATCCAGGCCCTGGATAGTACTACAGTCCTGGTACTCTGCTCCACACACCACCCAGACAATGCCTTCCCCTCACCCTTGGTGCTACTGGTCCCACTGCTCTGGGTGAGCATTTTTAGGCCAGAGTACAGGTCCAACAACCCCTCTACCTCTGTGGAACTCCCTGGGTAGGCTCTGAGCACAATGGACAAGACTATCCATGCAAGACCACCACAGGGCCACACTCGCCTGATCTTTGGACACCATCGCCTGCCCTCTGCAGGAGGAGAAACCTCCAAGAGAGCTTAGATCATCCAGAGTTGCAAACGTCGACCTCCTGATCCACCTATACCCACAAGGTGAGCAGGAGAGAGAGAGAGAGAGAGAGAGAGAGAGAGAGAGAGAGAGACTACACCTACACCCACTGGAAGAAGCAATGGGAAGATGGCAATACAAGAAAATACCCAAAAATAGAAAGACCAGTATGACACCACCAGAATCTAGGGACTCTACACCAACTAGAACTGAACACACCTAAGCATATGAAGCAGAAGAGATTGACTTAAAATATAACTTCATAAAAATGATAGAGGCCCTCAAAGATGATATGTGAAAATCCCTTAAAGAAATGGGGGAAAAACAAATAAAAAATTGGAAGAAATAGAGGAAAAGACCAAGCAAAAAAATGCAAGAAATGAACAAATCTGTTAAAGAAAGTAAGGAAAGCCAAGAAAAAAAAAGAATCAATATGAAGGAAACAATTCAAACAGTTCAAGACCTAAAAACTAAAATAGAGACAATAAAAAAATCCAAGCTATGGGAATGCTGGAGACAGAAAATCTGGGGATATGATCAGAAACTACAGATACAAGCATAACCAACAGAATAAAAGAGATGGAAGAGAGAATCTCAGGTATTGAAGATAAACTAGAGGAAATTGATTCATTGACCAAAGAAAATCTTAAACTCAACAAATCCTTAACACAAAACATCCAGGAAATGTGGGGCACTGGGAATAGAAAAAAAAAAAAACCCTAAGAATAACAGGCATAGAAGAAGGAAAAGAAGCCCAGGTCAAAGGAGTAGAAAACATATTCGACAAAATCATTGAAGAAAACTTTCCCAATCTGAAGAAGCACATGCCTATGAAAGTACAAGAAGAACACAAAATAGACTGGACCAATCACAAAACAAAACAAAACAAAAAAAAAAAGTTCCCTAATCAAAAAACCTAACATATACAATAAAGAAAGAATAGTAAGAGCAGTGCAGGAAAAATTCCAAGTAATATATAAAGGTCAGACCTATTAAAATTACACCTGAATTCTCCATGGAAACTCTCAAGGCCATACGGTCCTGGATAAATGTTCTACAAATACTGAGTCCACAGATGCCAGCCTAGGCTATTATACCCAACAGAACTCTCAATCACTATAGACTGAAAAAGCAAGATATTCAAAAACAAAGCCAGAATACATCTTTCTGCTGCATACAAGAAACACATCTAAGCTTCAAAGACAGACATTACCTCAGGATAAAGGGTTGGGAAAAGCTCCTTCAATCAAATGTACCCAAGAAGCAAGCAGGTGTAGCTATCCTAATATCTAGCAAGTTAAACTTCAAACCAAAATCAATCAAAAGAGATGAAGAAGGCTATTTCATATTTATCACAGGACAAATCAATCAGTACTAAGTTTCAATTCTGAACATCTATGCCCCAAACACAAAGGCACACACATTCATAAAAGAAATGTTACTAAAACACAAAGCTCACATAAAACTATACACACTCATAGAAGTAGACTTTGACACTCCACTCTTACTATTAGACAGGACCAACAGACAGAAACTTAACAAAGAAAGAAAAGAACTAACAGGAGTTATGTCCTAATTGGGTTTAGCAGACATCTATAGAACATTCCATCCAAACACAAACGAATATACCTTCTTCTCTGCTCCACATGGAACTCTCTAAAATTGACCACATACTAGACAATATAACAAATAGGCCACCATGGTTTAAAGTTGGAATTCAACAATAACACAAATTGTAGAAATCCTACAAACTCATGGAAAATGAACAATGCAAAATTGCACCATTCCTGGGTCAAGGAGTAATAAGAAAGAAATTAAAGACTTTCTAGAATTCAACAAGAATGAAGACACAATATACCCAAACGTATGGGACACTTTGAAAACAGTGCTATGAGGAAAGTGCCCATATGAAGAAAACGGAGTATAGTCACATTAGAAAATTAAGAGCACAAGTGAAAGCCCTAGACAAAGAAGAAGCAGGCTCACCCTGGAATAGTAGACTCCAGGAAATAATCAATTTGAGGGATGAAATCAATAAAGTAGAAACGAGGAAAACAGTACAAGAATCAATGTAACAAAGAGTTGGTTTTTCCAGAAAATCAACAAGATCAGCAAACCTTTATCCAAACTAACCAAAAAGGAGAGCAAGAACATGCAAATTAACAAAATAAGAAACAAAAAGGGGAACATAACAGCAGAAACTGAGGAAATACAGAGAATTTTCAGGTCATACCTCGAATACCTATACTCCACAAAATTGAAAATTTCAAAGGAAATGGATTAATTTCAGGATAGCTATCATTTAACCAAATTAAATCAAGAACAGATAAGCAAGATAAATATACCTGCTTATAGATATAGAAGCAGTCATCAAATCATCCCAATCCAAAAAAAAAAAAAAAAAACAAAAAAAAAAAAAAAAAAAGGAAGACCAGGACAACAGATGGCTTCAGTGCAGAATTCTACTAGAAATTCAAAGAAGAGTTAATACCAATGCTTTTCAAATTGATCCACACAATAGAAGCAGAAGGTTCATTACCAAACTCTTTTGAAGAGGCCATAATTACCTTGATACCCAAGCCACACAAAGACATAACTAAGAAAGAGATCTAGAGACCAACATTCCTCATGAACATTGATGCAAAAGTACTCAATAAAATATTGGCAAATCAGATCCAAGAAAACATCAGAGAAATCATCCACCATGACCAATTAGGCTTCTTCCTGGGGATGCAGGGATGATTCAATATATGAAAATCTATTAATGTGATCCACCATATAAACAAACTGAAACAAAAAAAAAAAAACAACATGATCATCTCACTAGATGCTGAAAAATCCTTTGACAAATTCCAACATGTTTTCATGATAAAGGTCTTGAAGACATCAAGGATAGCAGGAGCATAACTAAACATAAGAAAACCAAGTAACTAAACATAAGTAACCAAGAGCCAACATTAAACTGAATGGAGAAAAGCCTAAGGCAATTCCTCTAAAATCAGGAACAAGACAAGGTTGCCTACTCACTACATATCTCTGTAATATTGTACTTGATGTTCTAGCTAGAGGAATAAGACAACAAAAGAGATCAAGGGTATATAAATTGGAAAGCAAGAAGACAAATTGCCACTATTTGCAAATGATATGATAATTTACATACATGACCTAAAAACTCCTGACCTAGAAACTCCTAAAGCTGATAAATACCTTCAGCAAATTAGCAGGATACAATATTAATTCAAAAATATCAGTAGCCCTACTGTATATAGACAATAAAGGGGCTGAGAAAGAAATCAGAGAAACATCATCCTTTAAAATATTCACAATATGATAAAGTATCTTGAGGCAATGCTTACCAAACAAGGGAAAGATCTATATAGCAAGAACTTTGTGTCGTTAAGGAATGAAATTAAAGAAGATAGCAAAAAATGGAAAGATCTCCCATGCTGTTGGATAGGTAGGATAAACATAGTAAAAATGGCAATCTTGCCAAAATTAATCTACATATTCAATGCAATCACCATCAAATCACCACCACAAATCTTTTCTGACCTTGAAAGGATAACAAAAGACACAGGATAGCCAAAAACCTTATACAATAAAGGAAATTCAAGAGGCATCATCATCCCCGACTACAAGCTCGACTATACAGCTATAGTCCTGAAAACAGCTTGGTATTGGCACAAAAATAGGCAGGTAGGCCAATGGAATCATATCAAAAATCCTGATATTAGCACACACACCTATGAACACCTGACTTTTGACCAAATAGCTTAAATTATACCATGAAAGGAGGAAAGCATCATCATGAAATGGTGATGACACAACTGGATGATGGTGGTAGAATACTGCAGATAGATCCATGTCTATCACCACACACAAAACTCAAGTCCAAATGGATCAAAGACCTCAACATAAATCGAGCCATACTGAAAAGAAATTGGGAGGTACCCGTGAACAAATTGCTACAGAATACTGCTTCTTGAACATAAAACCAGTATCACAGACTCTGAGATCAGCAATTAATGAATGGGACCTTCTGAAACTGAGAAGCTTCTGTAAAACAAAGGATACAGTTGACAAGACCAACCCCACATCTGTCAGAGGGCTGATCTCCAAAATATATAAAGAACTCAAGAAACTAGTCCCCAAAACACCAAATAACTCTATTAGAAAGTGGAGTGCAGAACTGAATAAATAATTCTCAATAGAGGAATGCAAAATGGCTGAAAGACACTCAGGAAAGTGCTCAACATCCTTAACCGTCAGGAAAATGCAAATCATGGCAATTCTGAGATACCATCTTACTCCTGACAGAATAGCTAAAATTAGAAACAGCAATGACAGCTTATGCTGGAGAGGAGGGCAGGATAGGGGAACACTTCTCTACTGTTGGTGGGACTGCATACTTTTACAGCCATTTTGGAGATCAGTGTGGATGTTCATTGAGAAAATGGGAATCAGTCTAATACAGGACATGGCAATTCAACTCTTAGGCATATACCCAAATGATCCACATCCATGCAACAAAGACATCTGTTCAACTGTGTTCATGGCAGCATTAGTTGTAATAGCAAGAACATGCAAGCAACCTAGATTCCCCTCAACTGAAGAATGGGTAAAGAAGATGTGGCATATCTACACAATGGAATACTACCTGGAAGAAAAAAAATAATGGAATCTTGAAATTCGCAGGCAAGTGGATGCACTTGAAGAAACCATCCTGAATGAGGTAACCCAGTCAAAAAAAGAGGAATATGGAATGTACTCACTCATATATGGATTTTAGACCTAGAACAAAGGATCAGCAGCCTATAATTCACACCTCCAACATAACTAGGATACAAGGAGGAATCTAAAAGATTCATAGAAGGTCCTTCTCAGAAAGGAAAAGGAACAAGATCTCCTGAGCATATTGGGAGTGGGGTGGGGGCAGTGAGTGGAGAGTGTTTTAGGAGAAAGAGAAGGGGAGGAGAACATGTGAGACCAGGAAGTTTGAGAGCAGTCCAGGGATGAATAGATGAGAGCAAAAAGGAAAAAGAAAAAGAAAAAGAAAGAAAAGAAAAGAAATACCATAATAGAGGGAGCCATTACAAGGGTGACAGCAAGTAACAATCTGAGCAACAGGGGAAAGGCTACCTTAAATGGCCTTGTCCTTGATAATGAGATTGATAACTAACTGATATGCAATTATAGAGTCCTCATTTAGTAATTGAAGCAGACACTTACAGCTAAACACTAAGCCGAAGTCCTGGAATCCAGTTGTAGAGAGGGAGGAATGATAAGAAAACGTGTCAAGAGCAGGCTATAATAAACCCTAGAGATAGCTGATCTGAACAAGGGTGAGCTAATGGATCCCCAGACTGATAGCTGGGAAACCAGCTTTGTACTGACCCAGACCATCTGAATGTGGGTCTTAGTTTGAAAGCCTGGGCAGTCTAAGGGACATCTGACAGTGGAACCAGTACATCCTAGTGCATGAAAGGTCTATTGGAGCACATTCCACATGGAGGGATACTCCCTTAGCCTAGAGGCAGGAGGGAGGGTGTAGTCCCTACTCCAAAAGTCTTGACAGATTTTGATGATCCCTCTAGGAAGGCATCACCCTCCCTATGGAGTGGGGATGGGATGGGATGGAATGGGGGTCCAGGCCTTGGGAGGGAGGGAGAAGGAACTGGGATGAATATGAAAATAAGAAAATAATTGTATATAGCAATAGCTAAATTGACAAGAAACTGAACAGCTTAGAGGAAACATTCCACATTGAAATAGATATTCTCAAAATGGGCCAAATGAAAATGTTAGAAATGAGTCTGTTAATTAAATAACATACATAAGAAAACATTATTATAGGGAAATAAGCAAAGAGAAGAAAATTTCAGGTGGAATGGGAGGCAGAGGGCATCACATTCTGGGAACAATAAAGGACATAATTATCAAGACCATAACCTCTAAGAATTTCCAACCATGAAATAGAGATGAAACCAAAGAATACGCATGACTGAAGACAGTGCTTTGATGAAAACTAAAGGTATGTGAAAATAAACAGATAATTCTTCCAGCCTGGGGAATGATATGAACTTACAAGTTCAGGATTTGAATTTTAATCAGATTGTATCGAGAATCCTGGATTGATTTATTACTCCAGGTAGATATAATCTAAAAAAAAATGTCTCCAAGATTCATCTCCATTAAAATGTTAAAGCTACAGAACAAAGAAACATTGTAAAAGCAGAAATGAAACATCTAATTAATCTTCAGAAGTAAATCTGTCAGAATTATATCAGTCCTCTCAGCTATAATCCTAAAAGTTGCAAAAACCATGGAATATCATCTTTTAATACATGACGCTAAATAAAAGTCAGACAAATTTCTTCTATCTTTTCTACTTGATGGAGAAAAAAGTTGCTAATATTAACACAGCCTGAAGCAATTAATGGCCACTTAGGTTTCGAGAGAGTGCTTAAAGGAATATTACACAAGGAAAAAGAATAAAGGGAGGCCCAACATACTAAGAAAAAGATAAATGACCCAGGAGAAACAGTCTAATGTGTGAGAACTAATACTAAGACATGCCAAAATCAGTAAATGAGCAAACATCTAAACTGAACAACAAATATGGAAAACATATGCCCATCAATCTCAGATAGGATAGGATATTATAAATTAAGCAGGTAAAGCACAGAAAAAGTATTCCATAAACAAAAACTTGAGAATTTAATCTAAAATTTGTCAAAGTGAGAATGTAGCTAATCAAGAAGATTCAAATGTGTATATATGTTTGTGTGTGAATTTTCTGTATATAATTTTACAAAACAATAATAGTGAACATGAAGAGAAATAGAAATCCCAGATATAAAACATGTGGGTCACTTTACTCTCAACAATTATGGTGCAGACAAAACTCAACACAGAAATTTTAAGGTTAAACTGAATCATTGATCTAGTGGACATAATGGACCTTTAAAAATTATCCACATTATAATTTCTTAGCCTTATTAGATTGTAACAATACATCATTGGTAAATAAAGACATAACACAATACAAAGGAGTGGATAAATTCACTCTTGTGTAGTTTATGATAGGTATTCAAAGAAATCAAGGAAAAAGTTAGAAAATTCTTAGGTTCAACTGTAAATGAAAACACATCTTCTAGATTCTTGGGGATACATGAAGGATAGTCCTAAGAGGTAATTCATAGGTAATTTTATCTGTAAAAGGTATGTGAAAAGTTTCAAATGTACAAAGTATAACACCCCCCCCAAATTATTAGAAGAAATAAATAGGAAATATCAAATCAGAAATTAATGAAATAAAAAATAAAATAAGAAAAGAAATTAAATAATCTGTGGGTTCTATGAAATGTTAAATGAAATTGTCAAAGAGTGAAATAACCAAGATAATGCTAGTTGGGAAAAAAAATCAGGATGTCATAACCAGCTATCAATGAAACAAATATATACTAAATGAAATGTTAAGATGGAAACTTAATATGGCTGTTTTAATGTCTTTTTTTGTGTAATTTTGTTTAAAATTAACAAAATAGACAAAAAGGTTTTGAGTACAATGCCTGCAGACACCAAAGAGATGAAGTAAACATTGGCGTGGAAACAAATATTTTGAAATATTGGAAACTGGTATTTATCTTCCTTGGTTGTGCTACAACCTGCCACAGTATTCTTAGGTAGAAGAGATGGGGGTGGGGTATTGCACCTGGCAAAAGCAAAGATTAGCATCAAAAAGGGAAGCTCTTTAAATATGATAGTAGTCACTAAGACATTTTACCTAGTCCCAATAGCAGCCATGCAGTGTGTCTGAATTTTTTCATCGTGCCAGTGAAGCTCAAAGAATTTAAACAAATGAAAGTTAGCATTGATTAATTAATCCATCTGGCCATCTCCTCTCTGAGGCTCTAAACATTGAGCAGCAGTTTCCCCATTACAGACACTTCTAATTGCATTTATTACTCTAATTAAGCCTTCTTTGTGTTTTAATTAAGTGGACAAAGGTTGGGGCACAGCCCCCAATCTCCCCCAAAATAGGAAATGTGTAAGCTGAAAGCAACTAGAGAAATTTAATGGCACTTTGAACATGATAGAATTGAGTAAAGTTCTAAAGCAAGGCACAGAAATAGCTTTTACACCCACATAACTAATGAAATCATCTAAATGTAAACATCAATCCAGAAATATTTACCAAAGTTTATTATGTATGAAGACTGGAATGAAGAAAGTTGGGATGATGTAGATGCCTAGCCCAGCCTGAAGTTCAACATTTCAAGAAAGGAATGTTAATTTTGTTATCATATTCATGTACTGAAATGCTTTCCACAAATATATGAGGCTACTTATAAGCTAATGTGATCAAACAAAACAAATGAAGATACGGAGATCTCTGGGGGCACAGTGAGCTAATTTAGAAATATTTAAACCCTCTAGAGCCAGAAGGGAGAATATACAAAAAGCAAGAAAGAACTGGAGTCAAACATTTCCTGTATGCATTTTTTATGAGTGTTTAATTGAATTACCCTCTTATGGTCATATTGGGGCACATTTATCAGATTTCAGAAATTACTTGTGTTTGTGAGATGAGAAAATTATAATATGGGAAAAAGAAGAGCCTTTCATTCCAAGCTCTGCAGGAAATTGGAGACAGAGCGCATCCAGCAGAACCAAGGCATTAAGTTAGAATTCACAGATGCCACTTTGGTTTCTCAGATTTTCACAACAACCCTCTTAAATGATCTATGAAATAGAAATTAGCAACCTTCCTCTCAGAAATGTAAATGCTAGCATTCACCCAGGTACAAACTAACAAATCAGTGTCTTCATTTTAGCAAACTACCATGTGATCAACCCATTTGTGAATAGGTTAGCTGAAGGGAGGTTTTGAGGATATAGGGCAATATGAAAGTACTTGATTACAAGCCTCTGAGTTCCTATTATTCCTCTTTCTAGAGAATATGTTCCGTTTGAGTTGTATTTTATCATAATATCTACTTCTTGAGGTTTTCTTCTGCTTAGGAAATCCACAATAGTTGAACTGTGTCTTGAATACACAGCACATAAATTGCCTCCAAAAAAAAAAAAGGTTTCTGGAAACCACTTGGGTCACACATTAAAGTCAAATTTCCTTATCATCTTTTCCAAATAAAGTAGAAAATTACATTCTTACTCTATGTCTGACCTCTTAGACTGCACCGAGTTGTGCATCATTCCAACACTTTAATTACTCCTACTCGGGGCAGTTTTGAGCTGTTACAAATTTCTTCTGGGTTCTTGGTGTGGCCTACAATTCCCTCACTGTCTGAATCCTCCAATGAAGGTCTAGTTCCTGAATCTCAGATATTTCAAAAATAATTATCATACATAAGCATTTTAAAAGCTAAGTATGTCATATTGTCTTCTTTTTAAACATTTCTTTTTTTGATATTATCATATAATTATATCATTTCTTTCCTTTTCCTCCCTCCAGACCCTCCTAATCCCTTCCTTCTCATTTTCAATTTCATGTCCTTTGTTTTCAGTAATTTTCGGGATATGCACATATGTATATGCATATACAGCACATCCATATGCATTTCTAAACTTAACCTGCTCAGGCTGCATAATGTTACCTGTAGTTTTCTTTTGTTCTTTTTCTTTTTTTCATTTTTTCGAGATGATCATTTGGTAGTTGACAGTCAGTTGGTATGCAGTTCACTTGAGGAGACTGTTTTTCCTACTTTCAGCATTCTTAGTTTACCTGGCATTCTTTGTTTAGGGTTGAGGCCTCCAGGAATTTCCTTGTCTATATTCACGTGTCTGTCTATGTTCTTGTTCAGCCCACTTTTGTGCAGCCATGCTGGCTTTTGTCATTTCTAAGAAAAACAATCTCACAAAAAATTCCCATTTCTCTGGCTCTTATAATTTTCTATGCCATCTCCCATAATGATCTCTGACCATTAAGTGTCTGAGGTGTTTTTCAGATACATCCATGGGCAGTAGGCCCTACAATTCTGCACTTTGATTGGCTATGCTTTTCTGTAATTATATCCATCTGTTGCAGAGTCATTTCCTCACATATAGATATCATTTCAGTAATAGTACAACTGGAGCATAGATCTGTATTGGAAATGGTGTTAGGAAAACTGATCTTTGGTAGATGCTTCAAATGAGGCAGTATTGTGGTTAGGATCAGTTCTTAGTTCTGAATCTGTAGGTATAAGAACATAATGTTTTAAGTACTTTTTGTTATTTTGCTGAAAGTCATATTCATCGTTAATAGTTTCTCAACCTCATATTTATAATGTTCTCTTGGGGTAAATATGCAAGAACGGACTATGTTTGTGAATTATAAAATAAATCATATTTAGGAAATCTGAAGAATAATAATGTGTTCACTTACATTTTATAATCATTGGGCACTGATAATGTGGTTTATGCTAGAAATCAAAGAGTTGTATAGGACATATAGATAGACTAAATTGGGTTTGTAAGAGCTCAGGTGGAGAATACCTGATCACTGTGTGAGTAAATTTTATGGTAATGAACACTTTGTGAATGAAGTACATATTTCTAAGAGATATTTGAGGAGGGGTTCCTCAGACAGCAAGCAAAGTACTACAAACTATTCCATGATAGACTGAGGAGATGAGTGAATTATTCCATGTTGGTACAGTAGTGCAAAGAGAGCACACTTTTATGTGGATGTAAGTTTTCAAACTATTTGAAAAAAATATTGGAGTAATTTTGTGATAATGTGTATAAAAACAATTCTTAGCTTCACAAGAAGCCAGGCAATTGTCCAACATTGTGGCTCTACTGGACAGACCCATAACAATAAGTGGGATTTTCCAGTGTTCTCAATTCTCTTATGGTTCAGAGATAGTGTTTTAGATTTTAGATATTCTAGAACTCATTTGATTGTATCAAGCTGTTGTTCAAGTTCACAGTTACCTAGTGATATGTATGATATTTAACAATGATTAGTAGATTTTTGTGTTGTCTTTTTGACCATGTATACATGTTCATTGTTGAGTGCTCTGTTCCTCTTGGCCATTCTTAACGTTTGAGTAAGACACTGACTACACATAGAAAGCAACAAACTGAATGTTTGAAAATGACAGAGACAAATTCACAAGTATTTTTACAACTATATATGGGAGGAAATATAGTGAACATTGCCTACTAAAACTTTCCTAAAAATCATTTTGTACTCCATAAACAAACACAGGATATTTTATTTAAGATATTTAAAAATAATTTAGATTTTTTGTATTTTCCCTAGTGTGTAGCTCTTCTTTCATTCTCTTCTTAGTGTATTTCACAGAGTATAAGATTTTAATATTAACAGGACCGAATTTAACAATATTTTTCATGGGTCATATATTTGGTATTATGTATAAAAATAATCACCAAATCTAATGGCAGATGGATTTTTTTTTCTGCAGTATTTTCTCGAAGACTTGTGGTTTTGTCTCAGTTGATTCTAAGCAAATATTTGGGGAAAATTCAGGGTCAAAGTTTAGATTCTCTTTGTATATAAAACAATCATACTGTTTCTCTTGTGAAAATGAGAATTCCTTCCTCATTGAATTGTGTTTGCCCCTTTGCCATAGAACAGTTTATTTCACCTCAGAGCCACATTTGATCAATTTCTGAACACTCTACACTGTTCAACTCATATGTCACCAGAGCCATGATGTCTTGATTGTTTCAACATTATGATAATCTTGAGGTCAATTCGTGAGTGTTTACAATATGAAATAATGAGTGAATCAACTCTCCATCCTGTATCCCCAGAAGGGCATTCGCAGTGAATAGGCTCAGAATGCTTCTCTTAGAAACCATGTAGCATAAATAATTACATGAAAATAATAGATATTTAAGACAGCACACTTCAATAAAAGGACATTTTACCCTTGTTGTTGAGCAAGGTTTCTGGTCTATCTAAATATTTTTTGGCTTTTTATTAAGAAAGAATTAGAAGAGGGGATAAATGAGAAAGTTTTGAGGAAAAAAGGGAAGGGAATGATATAATTATAATCTCAAAAATGAATAATTATAAAAGAATGTCTTGACTAGCACAAGATGCAGAAATTGCAATGTTTATGTTTACAACAGGACTAGGGACTAAGAACGATAAGGGTGATTAGATAAACAATATTGACCACCTAGACCTGACAGCCAAAACTATTTGCCGTACTCTTTCCTTTTGGTTTTAAAAATTGTTGTACTGGATAGTTTTATGTTAACTTCAGAAAGTTATAGTGATCTAAGAGGAGGAAAACTCAATTTAAAATGTGGCCCCATAAGATCATGTTTTAAGTCAGCCTGTAGGTAATTTTATTAATCAGTGATTAAGGAGAGAGGGTCTAGCCCATTGTGGGTGGTGCCATTCCTTGCCCAGTAGCTCTGGGTTCTATAAGAAAGCTGTCTGAGAAAGCAAACCCAGAGGAGCAAGCCATTCAAGTAGCATCCCTCCTTGGATTCTTAATCAGTTCTTGCCTTGGGGTCCTACCCTGCTTGAGTTCCTGTCCCCACTTTCAAATAAAGGCTTTCCTCTCCATTTTGCTTTTTCTCAAGGCATTTGATCTTAGCAATTAAAACTAAGACAATTGTTTTATTATTTTTCACTAAGAAGTCTTCTGCTACTCCCACTTGAATATCATAAATGGAAGTTTTTAGTATAACTTAGCTTCCTATAATGTTACAAGTTGTAGCTGATGATCTTAACTTAGCAACATTTTACCTCCAGCTCCTGAGTGCTAGGATTATAGGAATGAGCCAGACCTCTTTAATGTGTATCTGGGTGTTGATCCTTGGGCTTCATGAATGCTGGTGACTATTCTATCATTTGAGCCACCTCTCCTGCTTAGATTTGGTTGCTGCATTCTGATTAAAAGCACGTCTCAAGTTCCATTCTAACAGAAACATTCTATTGTCAGTATATTCTAATGTCATGATCTTTCAGGTCATCCAATCTCTGAACACTCCATGATTTCATTATTAATAATGAAAAGGTCTACTAAAAATATTAACTTTGGGTACTTTTGCCCACACCCTCTGATTATACCTTTTAAAAAATGATATTTGTCTTTGTTTTTTCAAAAGAGGTCTCTGTATTAAATTATCTTCTAAGACAAGAAAATACTTGATTTTTCTTACATTTCTCAACTCTTCTATAATTTTATTTTAAAACACATTCTTATTTTTAGTACATTGCATGGATTTATTTTTTATTTATTTATCTATCTTTTTATTTATTGATTTTTCTTTTTTTCTTTTTTTGCTTTTTTTTTTAAATTTCAATTTTATTTTATACATCAATCCCAGTTCCCTTCCTCCCTCTGTCCCTCCTCTCTCCCTCCTTCCCTACCTCCCTCTTTCCCACTCTCCCACCCTACCATGCCCCCTGACTACCCTCCCCTCCCACCGTACCCACACTCCATATGTAGGGTGATTGCTTCCAGAAGGGGTCATCTAAATCTGTCAATTCATTTGGAGTAGGGACTAGGTCTTCCCTCCTGCCACTAGGAGTATTCCCCCATGGGGAATGTGCACCCAAAGTCCTTTTGTGCACTAGGGATACATCCTGGTTCCTCTGTCAGAGGTCCCTTAAACTGGCCAGGCCTCCTGAGACCCATGTTCAGCGGGTCTGAGTCAGTGCAATGCTGTATTCCCAGCTATCAGTCATACAGCCCTCATTGCACTGTCTTATAATGCAAAATTCCTTACTTTCAATTCTACTTTAATAAATTTTACCAGTTCATTTCTCTTAAGGTCACACTGAATCGGATCTTGGAATGATCCCTCAGGTCTCACTGGATCGGATCTTGGAATGATCCACATTCTCCAAATATGCTCAAATAAAATATAATGGAAAAATGCTTCACATGGTCTGGATCCCTAACACTGAGCATAGATTTATCCCCTAACCTTCTCTAATAGGGACCAATCAACCTCCCTCTAACATGGAATCATAATCAAAAATATATTTAAAAATATAATGGTCTCTAGCTAGCCAGATTGCTTATCATGCAGAGGGGTTGACACCAAGACTGACTCTGAGTTCAATCCCTAAGATTCACATGGATGAATGAAAACAGTGATTCCATAAAGTTGTCCTATAATTTCACATGTGTGCTATAGAGAGCACATGTGAGTGTGCCCATATATGGGTGTGCACATGCACACATGCACAACACCCAAATAAATGTATACAACATTCATGTGAAAAATTATAAAAGTCTCATATATGAATAAATAAAAGGTTTAAGGAAGAAAGGCAGTAGGAGTGGTAGGGTTTTTTTGTTTGTTTGTTTGTTTGTTTGTTTTAACTTCCTTGATTGAACCTGCTTTAGTGAGTGAAGCGAAAAAGCCACAAACCCCTTCCTGCTCTCTCAAGCCAATCATCTGTGATGAGCCCGGGATTTTGTTCCTGCCTTCTCCTCCAAAATACAATCAAATCTCTGAGGTTCTCCTTCGCTGAGCAGATGCTTCAAATGAGAAGACATTTAAAGCCTGTTGGTTATAATTTACATCGTATTAGTCTAAATAAAAACATGCATTATCAAAAGTAAAATTAAATGATCATCATGTTAATTAGATACTTTGCTGTTATTATGAAGTTAATTGTTACAATTGGATCATTGTAAATTAGAAAAACCCCGATTTGTACAAGAAATGCTTGAATTCATTTTGACCATAATATGTATATCTTCAGAGAGATGTCATTTCAATAACATAATGCAACAGGGTTAGCTCCAGATTTATAAATACAAAGGGATACATTCTTCTCTCTCTCTCTCTTTTTTTTTTACAGAGTACATGGTGTAAAAAAAAAAAACTAGGTCCCTTAAGGTTATTCTTCTTGTACTTCCATCTATGTAGCTTTAAGGGCTAAGGTTGTGCTATTTCATACATTCAAGGGCAAATACATAGGGCAAGGCAAATTGTGGTGCCCATCAAACCCCCGAGACACATCTACAGGGTTACTCAAAGCAAGGAAGAAGATACTCTTCTATAAACATGAATGAAGTCATACAATTGGGGTTGTGACTATAATTTTGGTTCATACCCTAAGCCATGGTTTAATTAAGAAAAACACTATTGTTCTTTTTTCCTGTATTACTACAAATCTGATGGGTCAGGATTTTATGACATTACCTTTTATGGATGAAAGAATTGGTCTTTTTGAAAATAATTGTTTATTAAAATAGAATTGCATCACTTTCACTCTCATGAAGATAAACAACATACACAAAACAAACAAACAAAAAGCCTGCTGAGTTAAATATGTTGGTTGTATATATGGTTTCAGGGTGCCTGTTCTGCATTCAACAACTAGCAAAGGGTTTCTTCCCTAGGAAAGGTTAATTCTCTTTCCTCTATTAGTTTAATGTTCAATGTTTAATGGCTAGAATCCCAAGAAATTTTCTCTATTATACATTAAAATGTCCATTGATATCGTGATTGTTCTCTTCTTGTTGAGATAGCTATTTTTAAGAATGTAAATTGATAGTTCTAGCTGAGGAAGCATCCTGGAGGATCACCAGGGCATAGACATGAAGAAATCATTCATGTCTTCAAAGACCAAGGAAGTACCTAACTTTCTCTTGGCTATAAACAGAAATTCTGATATCTCTGTGTAGAGACATCGAAATTAAAAAATGCCAATAAGAACTGAAATGTGAAATGATGTAAAGAGAGGGAACATGAAGATCTAGCCTTTAAAAACTCTACTGTATGAAAAAAAAATGAGTCCTACTCTAAATATCTCAGTGGAAGACAGCTAAGCTAGTCTGAAATCTAGAAGGCCATCTTTTGTCCTGTTGGTTAGAATATCAGTTGTTTGTTACTCAGAAAACCAATTGCTCAAAATTATAAATATATATTTTACTGTTCAAACTAGCTCACTCAGAAAAAATAATTGAGCAAAAGAAAGTGACCATCTTATCCTTGAATGTATGTTTGATCAAAAGCAAAGCTGATAGCAGAGCAGTTATAATTAGTTTTTTCAAATTCAAATCTATGATCCCTTTGTCCTTTATACTTTATTTTTCCAGAATAAAAATAGCCAACTGCTAGAAAAAATTTAGAATAAAAGTTTCTGAAATAGGAAAACATAGCCTCTAGTCTGAAATTACAACCTTTCTTAACTTGTTTTAGAATAAATATAGGAAACACACAAAACTGATGGAGATAATGTGGTATGCTCTCATGTGCATATTTGTTTTCTTGCACAGGAAAGAGAGCATCTATAATGCAAGGTGAGTAATAGAATTTTCTGAGGATAATTTAGTTTGGTGACCACAAGAAAAACAAAAATAAGAAAGTTTTATACATTGTTATGCAAACATTTCACTGAAAAATAGAGAGGGGGGAGCAAGAGATAGTGTGTGCATGCATGCACCTGTACATTGCATATATGTGTGTGTTACATGGGTTTCCATGTCTGCTTGTATGAATCTGTTTGTGTGTTCACTGTGTGAAGAATTTTTGTATCCTGTGAAGATTTGTTGGTGGGATCGGTTTGACTGGCAAATAGCAGAAGAGGATGAAGTTAGGCAGGAAAGCCAAATTGAGAATGGTTGGAAGGAGAGGGAAGAATCAGGAGATGCCAGCCACTGAGGAGGCAGGACATGTTGAAAATAAATGAGGAAACAAGCTATGAGCCATGTGCCAGAGCATAGATGAGAAAAATGGGTTAATTTTAACAGTAAGAGCTAGTTAGTAACAGGCCTGAGCTATTGACTAAGCATTTACAATATAGATCTATCTATCTATCTATCTATCTGTCTGTCTGTCTGTCTATATTGCAAATATATATTTATAAGTATATACAATATATAATTATATATATATACAATATATAATTATATATATACAATATATAATTATATCTATATACATATATATATATATATATAGGCTTTCCTATATGTGTGTATGTGTGTGTGTGTGTGTGTGTGTGTGTGTGTGTGTGTTTTCAATACAAGGTATCTCTGTATTTCTTTGGAGCCTGTCCTGGAACTATCCCTGTAGACCAGGCTGGCCTTGAACTCACTGAAATCTGCCTGCCTCTACCTCCTTAGACATTTACAATGAATAACAAATCTCTGAGTGGTTATTTGATAGCATCTGTGGCATAGCAAACTTTGCCAACATATGTTGTATGTGCCCAATATTTGCATATATGTGTTTGTATAAGCATGTGTACTATGTGGGTATGTGCATGTATTGTGTATGTTTGCTATAAGTTTATGAGTATGTGTGTGCTTATGTTTCTTTTTTTGGCAAATGATGAGAGTGTAAAAAAGATTGCACTCATCACTTTCTGAATTTGTGTTATTTTTTTTAAAAACAAAACTAGAGAAAATGTTTATAAGACACAAGTCATAGAGTTAAGGTTTACTCTGAACTTTCTGATCAGAAAACTAGAAGTGAGATCTTGAAGAAATACATAGGGTCTATCTAGCAGGAGACATGTTGGTCAAACATTGCAGATACACTTGAGTTCTTGTGTTAATCACTACATTTCCAATGTTCAGTTGCTTCCTTGTGAAATAGATTTTAATTCCTGACTATCCCAAAGCTATTTTTGAAGCTTACATGAGATCTCATATAAAGCCACTTGGAAACTGGTGGCCTAACTTTAACATTTTTATTCACTAAAAGTACACTTGGAATAGTGTTGCAAACCTTGTCCAGAAAAGTCAAAGTGCTAGAGAAGTGTGAATGGGTTTCAGGAGAAGCTGCACTGTCATGGGAGACTAAGTACAAGAGGGTTTCTGAATGTTAAATTCATTGCATAGAAGCCTAAATTAGACTATGAGATCTGTATGTGTGTTCTTGGCAATTATATCAGGAAAAAAATTAGTGTGCTTCAAATCCAGTATTTTTGGATCCTCTTGGCTACAGAGCATGATAGAAGACTGGCAGAAGCTAGTACATACTGAGGACTCTCCAAGTGCCCAAATGAAATCACTGTGCAGGGAGTACCATGTCAAATTGTCACACTAATTGCAGGAGAAAGTGAAACAGGTCTGAGAAACCCCAGGGCTTCTCTATATCCCATGTATTCAGAGTTCAAGTTGGATATATTTGAAGACACAGGAAGGCTCTCTATTCATGATTAAGGCCCTCCTCTACCAAAGCCTGGCTAACTGCCTAGAAATGAGGTCCATGGTATCACATATTGCTTCTTTATTCCTACATACATCTTTCCCTTCAATTGAAGTTAAAGGCAGTGGGAAAATTATAAAACAGGAAAACCAAATTTGGGTAATTTTAAGGAAGAATCATTTACCCCAATTTTCATGCTGGAATATCAGAGGAAAGCTGCAGTTCTGGCTAACTTCTCAGATAATATCTTCATTAAGATAATTATAAGAAAAACAGTAAATATTAATATTTTGTGATTTTGAATGGAGATGAACACATACACACACTCACAATTCTATGCTATTCCCTTCTTGGGTAGAGAGGATGAGGACAAGCATGTGTAAGCTGAAGATTTATAGTGTAGACAATGGATGGGTCATACTTCACTGTGAAGTGTTCTGGGAGGTAGCTCTTCAAACTTCATTTCTCAATTAAATGGGGATAGGAGAATTATGGGCATTAATCCTCTTTGAGCAGAGACAGGGATTAAAACAAAAACATGTTTCACCCAGTCAGTAACCCTAGGAATCCAGGAGACCTGAGCTGCTCAGTATAAATTTACTTTGAGAGATCACTGAAGTATTTAAGCTCCCTTTGATTAGATGTTATAATGATGAGCCAGCAAAGTACAATGAGCTAAACCTTGCGGAGGACTTGAAGACACCACCAATTTCTTTTATTCTTAGACATGTGGCCTTTTCATTAACAAATTAATTTGAATTTTGAAAAATATTTGCTATAGAAAATAAAGTCGCATGGGGACTAATGTTCAGTTTGTTATTTGTGTTCTGTAGACGTTAATGCTATGTATTAGTTTATAGAGCCTGTTCTCACACCGATTCTTTACCTTATGATGTGAGATATAATCACAAAGGCAATTGATCTTTAAGCAAAACCTTGGTAAAATGAAATGGAAGTCACTTTTCAAGTGAAAAGTTTACACTTAAAGATGCAAGCTTGGGTTTAGAGATTGACTAAACAAGCTCTGACTGAACCCAGCATTGATGGCTTGACTTTTTTGCATCATTTCATTTCATTCACCCACACCACTATCAAGAAAAGGGTGATGGACAAAAGTGCTTCATCATGAGAAGACTGGTAGGCAGTGTCTGAGAGAGAGACAGAGACAGAGACAGAGAGAGAGAGAGAGAGAGAGAGAGAGAGAGCTGGTAAACTAATGTCCACATGCTTTGGTCTGGAAAATGACAGATATGATGCAAAGGTAAGTGAGGAAAAAATGTCTTGGAAGTTTGTAATTTTAAAATGTGACTATACCCACAAGACAGAAGACTGAACATTGCTCTGTAGCCAGTTCTTTTTGATCTCCTGTGTGCCGTGCTGTAAATTGTGTTCTGTGATAGATAAGAGTGTGGAGCCTCCATGACTTTTGGGTAATGAGAGAAATAAAAAGTCATCAGGTTATGTTGTCACTCACTGTAGCTCAGCAGACAGGAAGTGTGAATCCCATCATTACAGAAGTGGTAGCACCATGGATGCCTGTGTGTGGAGTGAACTGCAAACTCATTCCACTTAGAAGTGTGAAGTCTGCCAATGTTTGCCTAAGGGATGATGCTTTTTGTCAATTCCTTTCATAGTACCTGCTTGGGTTGGGTGTCTTTAAAAAGACTCAATGCTAAAGGGAAGAGAGACTCAGGAGAAAGGACAGGGAGGTTAACTGGACAGGGCTAACACAGGATACTTTGGGTGTGAGGGCAACTAGTGACTCAGTGAATGAGGTACCTGGAACTTGCACTGACCTTACATGAACTCCATTGAGCCACTTCATCAGGATAATCCATACAATTCATTGGATATTGATGTCTCTAACTGGATCATGCATCATGAAGAGTAGTAAAGCAGTGCTCAATAGATTCTGTGATTATTCCTAGGGCTGAGTACATGTCTAGAATGTGGTACAACACATCCTCCTTTATAATACAAAGAAACAGGTGAATAGATATATAAAGTAATAAGTAGAGCAAGTAGAGTTTATATTCCTAAAATGTTCACAGCATGTGATTGCTCATGAACACTCCCCCTACGACAATTAGGTAAACACCCAGAAATGATCCAAGGCATGTTGGTGAAGAATTTTACACTATCAAATGTACACAGTTGACTAGGGTAGTGTACTGCACTGAAAGAAAAAGGCACTGTAATTGATACTGTGTTGAACATATAGAGTCGTTTCTGATCATAGAATGGAAATACACACATACCGTACCCCAGACACACAGTGGTCTCAGGTCTTCTTCCTGTCCAAGTCCTTCTGATTTCCTGTGTTCCTGCACTGAGGAGAACCCTTAGAAATAGGTAAAGGGCACTTTCAATGTTTTGAATCAGTGATCCAGTTAGGAATGTAATCATGGCATAGAATTTCAGCTATCTATCTGAATTGAAAGGAAACAGCTGACTTCTGTAGCTGCTAGTGGATCAGAGAGAACAGTCCATGTTATTTAAGAACTGGCACAGAGTATGGAAAGACATGCTCCAGAACATCAATTAAGCTGCTTTAGAATGAAAAAAATGAGCTCTTAGGTCTCAGCTCCCACTTAACTGATTCCTGAGGATAGCATTGTCTGAGAAGAAATTGATCAGGAATTGCTTTCCAGAGACTATGAATTATCATCACTTGTGAAAATCTTTGTAGAACTTTGGACAGACACAACCCTTCCCATTTTTTTCTGAGGAATAGTAAGTACAAAGATGAATTCCCAAGTAGTATCTGGTCCTATAGAAAAGACACACACAAGGATAAGTATGGAGGGGCCATATTAAGAAGTTGTCAGCACTGGTAAATGTTGCCACAAGATACTTTATGTTGTTTGTGGCTAATGTAAAGGGTGATATTTCTCTGATTTCTTTCTCAGCCTCTTTGTCATCTGAATAAAGTAGGGCTACTGATTTTTTTGAGTTTATCTTGTATCCTGCTAGTTTGCTGAAGGTATTTATCAGCTGTAGGAGTTCCCTCATAGAGTTTTTTGGGTTGCTTATGCAAACTATCATATCATCTGCAAATAGAGAAAGTACCTGTTGAAAACAGAAGCAAACACCCATAACTAAACACTGAGGTGAACTAGAATCCAGATCCAGAGAGGGAGGACAAGACCACGCTGCAGAAACACATAGAGACACCTAACCTGAACTAGGAGGAGCTAACAGATGCCCAGCATAGAACTTACTCAGACCCCCTGAACATGGGTCTCAGCTAGAATGCCTGAGCAGTCTAAGGGACCTCAGACAGTGGAACCAGGATGTATTCCTGGTGCACAAAAGGAGCTTGCGGGCACATCTCCCATGGAGGGATAACTGCCTTAACCTAGAGACAGGAGAGAAGTATTGTCCCTACTTCAAAGGACTTGACATATTTAGATGACCACTCCTGGATTGCAACATGTGGAGTGGTGGGATGGGAGGGGAGGGAGGTCGGGGTACATGTGAGGGGGGAGAAAAACAGGGAGGGAGGGAGAGAGAGAAAGAGAGGGAGAGGGAACTGGGATCCATATGTTAAATAAAAAAAGAAGTAGTCAGCTCTGATATATATACAATTAATAGTAAAAGAACTGAAGAAGTTATATTTTTTATATTTATGAGTATATATATGTTTTTGTTTATATATTTGTTTATTATTTGTGCTACAAGAACAGTTAAAGAAAAACAGGCATGAATTTAAGAGGAAAATGGGGGGCTTCAGATAGGTTGCAGATAGGAAAGTGAATGTGAGGAAATTATATAATTCTGTTGATCTCAAGACAATAAAAAAACAGAACCTTTCAAAAATGTGATCAAATTAAAATGTAGGATTGGTCTAATTGCTACAAGAAAACAGCATAGAAGAATATCGTTGTTTAAATTTTAAACAAGAGGTGGTAGAGGGTAACTCATAATAATGGGTGGAATATTTTAGTAGAGTTAATGCTATAAAGTATTGTGAAAATCAAGTTAGCATTTATTGATTTCCTGAAAAGATTGATACTAAAATGATTTCAATCAGTTATACTATGCATCCTGATACTGATTTAGAATTTAAGAATTATGAGGACTGGGAAGTCTATGGGGCCTCTGGTAGTGGATCAGTATTTATTCCTAGTATACAAATGGAATTTGGGAGTCCACTCCCCATAGAGGGACACTCTCTCAGCCTAGACACATGGGAGAGGGCCTTGACCCTGCCCCAAATGATGTGACAGACTTTGAAGACTCCCCATGGAAGGCCTCCCCCTCCCTGGGGGGGCAGAAAGGGGATGGGATGGGGGTTGGTGGGGGAACAGGGGAGGATGGGAGGGTAGAAGGGTGAGGGAACTGGGATTGACATGTTAAAAAAAAAGCTTTTTTCAATTTTAAATAAAAAAGATACAAAAAGAAAAGAAAAGAAAACATCTAGGTAGCCTGATTTTATTATCTACTCTCATAATATCTTAATTAAAATATGTATATATTGTGGTTGCTATATTGATGCCAATATAAATTATTATGAATGTTTAACCTGTCCAATTATATACTGAATAACTTGATCAATTAAAAAATTATAGCTTAAGTCAGAGTCTCACTGTGAAGTCCTGGCTGCTCTGGAACTCAGAGAGATCCATCTCTCTATGCTTGCAAAATTCAAGTTTTAAATCCTTGTTTGAGTTTCAAATAAGCACTTTACATAGCTGAATACCATATTATAAAGAATGTTATTCCACTCCATTTTCATGGCATATTCATTTTCTTTTTGAGTTATCTGCCTAATAGCCATGTTTTTTTTTTCATTGTCCATGTGTTCTCTTAAATATAGTTTAAGCCCTGTCTCCCATTCCTATATCTAACATCCATGTATATGAATCACTGAAAAGGTAAATGTAATTGAAAATAGGTTAAGCTTTGATAGAGTATGAAAGGTAGTAGCTGTTGGTCCAATTAAACTGACCTATCTTCAAGTTCACAAATATATACATAGAAAACTATTGAAATATGTTGGGGGAGAAGTTAACCCAAGGCATTACTAATCTTGGTTCTTTATGTACAGCATCATGCTAGCCAAACAGATCCATTTTGAAATTTGACAGAGGCATGGCTCATTTCTACACTAAACAATGCAGATGAATTTGGAGGAAACATGTATGTTGGGGAATAGAGAACAATATAAGACAATGTGAAAATGCTAGTATTTCTGACTATGACAACAAAACCTTCACTGTCCAAATGGAAAGCTCTCCTCAGCTAGAGAAGAGCAAGAGTTAGTTCACATTACGTATCCTCACTTGGAATGTCCCTCCAGTCTCTCTAGGTACTCAGCTTCATATGAACTGTTACTGAACACACAGACTTCAGCAGAAGTTGACACTGTTGCTGGAGACTGGTTGTCCATACCTTGTCTTCTTTCATAAATAAATATTTAAGTAATATTTTATTTAAATAAAATTTAAAAATTGATACAATAATTTAAATACAAATGTTTAATGAAAAACATTTAGAGGTTTTGGTTCAAAAATGTTTCATGAAATCCTGAACAAAGGCTAGTTTTGTAATCTGTGTGAGGATTTTCTTATAGAATTCATGTTGCAGAGATGTCACTGAATACCCTATAGAAAACAAGGAAGCTGGGGAATACCTGGGAAAAGTGATGTGTCTGAGGTTCTCTTTCCAGGAGTTCTTGGAACTTAACCAGTGTCCAAAGCTTTTTAATTTACACTGAGCAGTGGTTCTTCAATTTGTCACAAAGACCTACAATAGAAAAATGAATATAATTTTGTAGTTTTTGTCCTGGCAACTTACTGTTGGCTCTTGAGTTTTATTGTGGTTGCAGAAACAGGTACCAGACTATTCTTGAGTTTCTTTTTCCAGCGAATACATTATAAACTATTAATGTTTGTGACGACTCCCTAAACCAAAAGACTGATTTTCATAGCCCAGAATTATCAGCATCATTCCAGTATGAATAATACTGGACAAGTGCTTTCTTTGGTTTATCCATTTTTACAGCAACAGAAAATTATTCTATAACTAGAAAGCCAAATCAAAGTGAGAGACTTATAATTGGCAAGCAATGCAGTGGATTCAAGGAATGATCCTATTAAGGACAACTTAGAGAAGAGAGTTTAAGTCTGTCCTTTCAGAACTTAGACGATGAAGATGCAGATTCTCTGCCTATTATATAGCATATTGTTATAATTATGGATATTATGTACTTGTTCTCATGACTTGAATATGTCCTCAAACATAGTTAAACATGTGTTTTTCTCTTTCTCTGGTCTTCCAAGTTTGTGACAGTAAGGAGTAATATATATTTAGTATCATCATCATTTTATATGTGACTTAATGATTATGACTCAATAGATGAGAAAGATGATTTAAGATTATTGTAATATGGAGTTAGAGAATGGCTGGATTGGAAAGGTTCTTGTTGTGAAAGTATGAGAAAGTGAGTTCAAATCCCTCAAACCCAAGTAAAAATTCAGGTATCAGGATGTTCGTTGAGAACCCTCACCCTGCAGGGTAGGAGGCCAGCAAATCCCTGAAACTCACTGCCTTATCAGGCTAACAAAACCAATGAGCTTCAGACTTAGTGACAGATCCCTTGTCATAAAGTGGAGAAAGATAAAGTATCCAGTATCAAATTCTGGCCTTCAAATGCATGTGTACATTCTCACTAATGGACTACACACTCTATATATCACACATCTATATATATAGCACATGCACACATACGTACAGATACATATGCAAAAATGTGAGGTGTCAAATCCATGATTTCGCTGTGTTATTAATGGTTAAGTGAGTGACAGTGAATCATCACCAAACATTTGTATGTCTTCTAGAACAATTCTTAGCATTCATTCAGAAGAAAGAATAATCCTTAACAAATGTACTTCACAAATTTCCCACACGAACACTCAATATGCAACATATTGGACACATTCAGAAAACCAATACTTTGTATATTGATACATGGTAAGAAATGATTATAATCTGATTTTATAAACAACTTGAGTCCAGTTCCCAGCACCAACACTAGAACTAACAACTGCATACATCCTCTTCTGGCCTCCTCAGGCCTCTCCATTTAGGACTCATGAGCACACATGTGTGCATGGGAAATGAATGCTAACAAAATAGTTGTACATAAGAGATATCCATTCCCTATGAGGTATAGAAAAATATGGTTCAGAAGTCAGGTAATGGCTATGAGCTAAGCATTTCTAAATAGAAAGCTACATATAAAATAGTAAGAAAATGTCACCTAGAAACTGAGAGAGGTAACTTACTTATGCCATTTAAATCATGAGTGAATATTTTCACTGGTAGCAATAATAAGTCACTCATAGTTTATAAAAGGAAATGATAAGGATAAGTTTGGCATAGATGTAGTAGGTAGATTAATGGAGAAGCTAGCACCTAAACAGTTATCTGTTCATGAATTAACAAATGACCTCATTCAGTGGGAACAGAAGTCAGAGTGGCACATACTAGAATATTCTCAAGGACTTATAAGGATCTGCTATGCTTTTTGGAAGGGTGAGGTGGGGATATTGAATATAATGGAAAATTTTGGAGAAAAAACATAATAACTACCATAGTTATCACTTCTAACAAAATGAATGGATCCACATAACTGGCTGGTGTAAGTCCACAGTGCTACTCAGATGAGGAGCTATGTGCAGCTCAGCCTAAGAATTCAGATGTTTATTCCTGTGCAGGTTTTGTTTTTGTTTTTCTTTTTTTAAGTTTACCTCAAGTTTTTTAATTCAAGATGTGATTGTGAACATATCAAATTTTCTGCTATCCAGATATTCAACATTTTAAAAAGCACAATTTTGCACCCTCATGAGAAAGCCAAGAGCTCAGCAAACATTCTTTCCAAGAAGCTCTGAGAAAGCTGAACATGTGATTCCCCATGTGGACGATAGCAAATAGAAAGTTACCTTTAATTCATCCTTTCGTCCTTTGAATAACTGTTTTGTTATTTCAATAAAGGTCAGAAGGCTTAATGCACAGAGAAAGGTTTGCTAAGGTTTTTTCAATGAACACAAATACAAACCCTGTTTCACTGGTGGCTTTGAGATACACAGTTTCCTTCCCAAGAAGCAGTAGCAATTTTTAATCACAGGATGAATCCCAGGACATTCTCAGGAAGACAGCAGTATTTTGGTGAAATACTGTGAAATTTAAGTCATTCTCAGGATAGGGGATGAAAACAGAAATGATGGTGTCCTTTAGCTGGCTGAAGTATGCTCTATTTTAGACATTTAATTTTGTTTTATTATTAATGTGGCTGGTGTGTGTGTGTGTGTGTGTGTGTGTGTGTGTGTGTGTGTGTGTGTGTGTGTTCCCATGTGTGCATAACACAGATGCCCATGGAGGTCAGACAACATATTTAGTGTATCATCTCTCTTCTTTCTCAGTGTAATGTATTGTCAAACTCAGGTGTCAATCTTGTGAGCAATCTCTAGAGCCCAGAGCGGGTCTATGTTATACCTTACCAACTTTGATTAGAATTTTCACATGATCTTCCTCAGATCTGCCTAGGTTTGCACACAGTAAATATCCTTTTAATCTGTATCCTGTAAAGTGTTCTGAAGCACATATTGTATGTATTTTTAGTCATTACTTTTTAAAAAGTTTGTTATTTTGAAATTAAAATATAATTACATTGTCTTCCTTCCCTCTCTTACCTTGCACTGTTCTTAAGCATCCCTATACTTGCTTCAAAATTCATGGCATGTGTTACTATAATTGTTGTTAAATATATAGATATATTCATTTAGTATAAATCTATGGATATTTAAACTTTAGTCTATTCCTCTGGTCCTCAGCTGTAAAGAGAGTTAATGTCAATAAATTAACTTTCTCACATAACTGACTTAATGCTGTAATTTCAGAAATTCTAGTAGCTTAATACAAAACCCATCATGAAATAAGGAAAACTGATGTTCCCTCTTATCTGTGTTAGTGTGTGAATGGTGATGAGAAGCACTGTAAAGTACATTTGGCTATGAAGCTCAGACTTGTGGGTTTTGCCTCTCTAGGGCTTCAAGCACAGATCAAAGACTTCCCATTTTTAATGATTACTTCTAATAAAGTGAAGTCTAGCTTATGCCTAGATCTTCCATATTGAAGTTACCCAATGAGTTGACCTCAACCTCTGGATACACAATTCTATCACTGTGTGATCTGCATGAAGTCTAGGTCAAGCCAGTCACCACAACCACTGGCCTCTTGCCTGTGACTATAGCCTGTGATATGGAGCTTGGAATCTAGAAACTAACACACACCTTCTCTGGAACTAAGATTGCATTTTAAAATCATTTTCACCCAAGATTTTCCCTAGGAAGCACCACCTGCTACTTCCTTCTGATGATATGGAAATGCCTAGAGAAACACTATAAAAGGCTAGATATGATCAGTAGTGAAAGGAACCTGAGACAATTGTTTTCCAAAAAAAGAAATCAACATTTAATAATTTGTCTATCTTGGGTGATTATGTCTCTCTGAACTTCAATACATTATTTACATAATTGTGTATTAACATACAGATCTACTGTAGAATACCCTGAGTATATTATGATACAGTTTTATTTTTGAGATTGCAATATAATTATATGAATTGCACCTTCCCTATTTGCCTTCAAACTTCCCATATACATTTACTCACTCTCTTTAAATTTACAACCAATTTTTTTTCATTGATTGTTGTTAGAAACCTATATTTGTGTCCATATATATGTAAGTAAAAACACACACATGTACACAAACATACCCATTTTATGATGCATAATTACATAAACACAACCCTCTCAGCCACTACAGTGTGCTTGTGTATCCATTTTCAAGGCTGACCATTTGATATTGGATAACCAATTAAAAGTTCCACTCACATTTCTCAGTTTATTTTAAAATATTTTTATTGAGTTAAGGTACTCCCTGGAATGGATAATTGTATAATTTAAACATGATTGGGATTGTGCTCCAAATTTAAATAAGAATCTCATTTAATAGAATTTATTTAAGGAGAAATAACCAGTGAATAACCAGCGAGGAACAATAGTAGATACCATTATCAGTAAGTATTGGGTGAGGAAGAGAGATTGTATATATAGGAAAGGTTGGCAAAACATAAGATAACAAGAGGAAATAAAAGAATATAAACAAGGAAATCCAATTTAAACATCCACAGATGACATTGATCATATACACACAATTTTAAGGTAACTCTGTTAATCAAGGCTAAAGGACATCATTTTAACACTGGCTTTCGATTTTTACAGCAAATTGTGCATGGAATATTATATGCCAGGAACAATGGAAAACCTATGCCTATCTAAAATACAACAGTCTTCCAATCAAGGTTTTTTTTTAAGTTCTTTTGTTTTGCTGTCTGTTTAAATTCCATCCCAAAAGTTTGCCTTCTTTGCTGTTTTCCACACTCAAGTGTCATGTTCAGTTTATTGGCCGTGTTCTCAGAACATATTTCCTTGATCACCATTCAAATTATCTATCTTCTATGCTTCCATTGGAGCCTATAGCTTCCTGCATTTGAAATTTAAAGTCCTGAAATATAACTCATTAGAATGCTTCTATTCAGTAGCAAATAAAAAGTACTGTAACTCCAGTAAATAAGAAATCACCAGCTAACATACTTGTCCTACCTAGCACATAGTAAATATTGCTGGTCTAAGTGGAAATAGAATGTGTTGTTTAGTTCATCTTTGAGCTCCTTATATGCTTACTTCACACAGCAGGGTTTGTATTTTAAGACACACTGTGACATATTCCTATTCAGTTGGATTTGCACTGCAGATAATCAAGTCATACTATATTTTCCTCAGACTTTACCATGGAAATGTTAACAGTCAGACACTTCTCTCATGGTCCACACAGTTTCTTGTGCTTGTGTCCTCTGTTGTCCATTTGCCAGAATGCTTGCCTGACCATCTATCCAAGTCATGCTATTTCTGTTTGAGTTTTTGCCTACCAATCTCCTCATGTATTTCCCCTTCCGTCCCATTAGGAGTCCACCCTTTTCACAGCACTTGTCTTTCAACAGCTACTTCTAACACTGGCTTCTGATAACAGAGTCTGGCAATGGGGAACTGGTGTGCAGGGATATGGCATTCACCATGCCACCATTACCTCAGAATGGTTGGTAATGTCTCCTAGAGAAGGGTATGGTTTCATATCTATGAGACTTCAGAAGCCAGCAGTCTTCCTCCGTAGAGGTTCCCCTGAGGTGAAGCAGTGATAGAGAGCTTGAAATGGTCGTTTGGCAGCCCCTGTGGACTCATTATTCCACCCACGATGAGGGACAACCACCAAGAACAGCACAGGTTTAGTGAACCATGTTAAAAAAATAAGCAGGGATTTGGCAGTCCTGGGGCATGGGTAAATAAACGTCTGCTAATGACATTTTAAAAACAATTATAGAGAAAGCAGCCCAAGTACATTCACTATAGATTAATTTCCAAATGAGTGCATGCCAGTAATTTTATATTGTTTAATATAGGAGTTTTCAAACAGTAATGCTGACATTTTCTTCCACATGTATAATTTTATAAAATTTTTGATATATATATACATGTATACAAACACATTTTATGAGATATTAACATCTTAAAATAAAAATATCAGTTCACACACGTGTGATGATACCTTGTTTGTACCCTACAAATAAAGCTTCCCTGAAGATTAGAGAGCAGAACCAGCTAGTAGTTAACTAAGATATCTACAGGCCTTTACTGACAGGAAGTGATATGGCTGGGTAGAAAGACAAACATATGGCAGGAAGAGACGAGAGTTCATTATTTTTTCGCTGAAGAATTAGCATGGTAAGAGGTGGCTGTGGCTTGTTCCTTTGTCTCTCTGAACTTTCAGCATTTCAGAGCTCTACAGACTCCCCAGACCATGTGGGTGATGTCACTGTGACAAGATGGATCCTTTCAGGATTATGTGCAGACAATGATGATGAGTTCATCTTTAGTTTCGACAATCTTAACTTCCTTTTTTCTGATAATATTTTTTTATTTAAATTTGAAACAAGCTTGTTTTACATGTCAATCCCAGTACCCTCATCCTCCCCTCCTATCCTTTTCCCTCCAAACACCATGCCATTCCATTTTTGCTCCCCAGGGAGGGTGAAGCCTTCCATGGGGGATAATCTGTCATACCATTTAGAGCAGCCAAACACAACTGTTTATCTGAAAAAGTATCCCTCTTTATGTGTAATGGGGTCCCAAAGTCCATTTATATACTAGAGATAAGTACTGGTTCACTACCAGGGGTCCCATAGACTGCTCAGTCCTCCTAACTAACACCCATATTCACGGGATCTGGGTTGGTCCTGTGATTGTTATCCTTATTCAGGTCAGCTGTTTCTGTGGGTTTCTCAAGCCTGATCTTGACTCTTTGATTGTCATTCCCCCCTGTCTGCAACTGAATTCCAGGAGTTCAAATGCTTCTGCTTCCCCAGCAACTGGATAAAGGATCTAGGATGGCATATAAGGTAGTCATCAATCTCATTATCTGGGAAGGGCATGTAAGGTAGCCTCTCCACTATTGCTTGTAGATGTCTGAACATTTCCCTAGTGCCAGATTTCTCTTTAAACCTATAATGCCTCCCTCTATTAAGGTATCTCTTTTCTTGCCCTCCTCTATTCTTCCCCTGACACAATCTTCCTGCTCACTCATGTTCTCCTCTTTGATCCTCTTCTCCCCTTCTGTTTACCCTAACTCCTTTTCCCTCCCCCCTGCTCCCAATTTGCTGAGGAGATTTTTTCCCTTTACCCTTCTCAGGGGACCACATATGTCTCTCTTAGGTTTCTACATTTTACCTATCTTTTCTGCCTGTGTGGATTGTACACTGGTAAACATTTGTTCTATGTCTACAATCCACATATGAGTGAGTACATACCATGTTTGTATTTTTGGGACTGTATTTCTCACTTAGGATGGTTTCTTCTTGCTCTTGTTCTATCAATTTGCCTGCAAATTTCAAGATTCCATTTTTTTTTCCAGCTGAGTAGTACTCCATTGTATAAATGTACACTATTTTCTCCATCCATTCTTGAGTTGAGGGACATTTAGGTTTCTTTCAGCTTCTGACAACAACAAATAATGCTGCTATGAACATAGTTGAACAGATGTCCTGGTTGTATGAATGTGGATCTTTTGGGTATGTGCCTAAGAGTGGAATTGCAGAATCTTGTGGTAGACTGATTCACATATTCCTGAGGAAATACCATACTGATTACCAAAGTGACAGTATAAGTTTGCTTTCCCATGAGCAGTGGAGGAGAGTGACCCCTTTTCCATGTCCTCTCCAGCTTAAACTGTCTTTAGTGGGTTTTTTTGTTTGTTTGTTTGTTTTGTTTTGTTTTTTTAGCCATTCTGACAGGAATAAGATGATATCTCAGAGTTGATTTGATTTGCATGTTCCTAATGGCTAAGGATGTTTAGGACTTTCTTAAGTGTCTTTCAGCAAATTTAGATTCGTCTATTAAGGATTTTCTATTTAGTTCCATAGCCCACTTTTTAATTGGATTATTTGATGTTTTACTCACTAGCTTCTTGAGTTCTTTGTATATTTTAGAAATCAGCCCTCAGTCAGATGTGGGGTTGGTGAAGATATTTTCCCATTCTGTGGGGTGCTGTTTTGTCTCATTGACTGTGTTCTTTGCCTTGCAGAAGCTTTTTGGTTTCAGGAGGTTCCATTTATTATTATTATTATTATTTTAATCTCAGTGTCTGTGCTACTTGTGTTATGTCCAGGAAGCAGTCTCCTGTACCAATTCATTCAAGGGTACCTCCTACTTTCTCTTCTAAAATCTTCAGTGTGATTGGGTTTATGGTGAGGTCTTTGATCCATTTGGACTTAAGTTTTGTGCTGGGCAATAAATATGGATCTATCTAGTCTTCTATACACCAGCATCCAGTTATCCCAGCACCATTTATTGAAGATGCTTTCTTTTTTCCATTGCATTTTAGCCTCTTTGTCAAAAATCAGTTGTTTGTAGGTATGTGGGTTAGTATCAGTGTTTTCATTTCAATTCCATTGGTCTTCCTGTCTATTTTTGTGCAAATACCAAGCACTTTTCAGGACTATTGCTTTATAGTAGAGTTTGAAGTCAGGGATGGTGATGCCTCCTGAAGTTCCTTTAATGTACAAGGTTGTTTTGGCTCTCCTGTGTCTTTTGTTTTTCCATATAAAGTTGAATATTGTTCCTCCAAGTTCTGTGAAGAATTTTGTTGATATTTTAATGGGGATTACATTAAATCTGTAGATTGCTTTAGGCAAAATTGCCATTTTTACTGTGTTCATCCCACCTCTCTAAGAGCATAGGCGATCTTTCCATTTTATGCTATATTCTGTAAGTTCTTTCTCGAAAGACTCAAAGTTCTTATCATATATGTTTTTCACTTGTTTGGTTTGCATTTCCCCAAAATATTTAATGTTTGTGGCTATTGTAAAGGGTGATATTTCTCTGGTTTCTTTCTCAGCCACTTTATTGTCTATATATATTAGGGCTATTGATTTTTTGAGTTTATCTTGTATCCTGCCACTTAGTTGAAGGTGTTTATCAGTTGTAGGAATTCCCTGGTAGTGCCTTTTGGGTCACTTATATAAACTGTCATACCATCCTGCAAATAGTGAAAGTTTTACTTCTTCCTTTCCAATTTGTATCCCTTTGATATCCTTTGGTTTTCTTAATTGCTCTAGTTAGAACTTCAATTACAATAATGAAGAGATATTGAGAGAGTGGTCAGTCTTATGTTATTCCTGATTTTAGATGGATCACATTAAGTTTCTCTCCATTTATTTTGATTTTGGCCATTGTTTTACTATATATTGCTTTTATTATGTTTTTGTATCCCTGATCTCTCCAAGACCTTTATTATGAAGGGGTGTTGAATTTTATCACAGGATTTTTCTTCATCTAGTGAGATGATCGTGTAGTTTTTCTTTTTCAGTTTGTTGATATGGCAGTTTACATTGATAGATTTTTGTATGTTAAACCTTCCCTGAATACCTGGGATGAAGCCTACTTTGTCATGGAGGATGACTTATCTCCGATGTGTTCTTGGAATTGATTTGTCAATATTTTATTTATTTTTGCATCAATGTTCATGATGTAGTCCTGTTTCTTAGTTGTGTCTTGGGTGCCAAGGTAATTGTAACCTTATAAAAAGAGTTTGGTAATGAACCTTCTGTTTCTGTTTTGTGGAACAATTTGAGGAGTGTTGGAATTAGCTCTTCTTTGAATTTCTGATAGAATTCTTCACTGAAACCATCTGGCCTTGGGCCTTTTTTTTTTTTTTTTTTTTTTTTTTTTTTTTGCTGGGAGATTTTTGATCACTGTTTCTATTTCATTATTTCATTAAGAGTCATAGGTCTATTTAAATTGTTTATCTGTTCTTGATTTAAATTTGGTAAGTGATAATTTTCCAATAATTTTCAAAGTAAGACTTGAAGAGTCTTTGGATTTCCTTGGTATCTGTTGTTATGTCCCCTTTTTCATTTCTGATTTTTCTAATTTTCATGGTCTCTCTGTCCTTTTTGGTTAGTTGGGGTAACATTTTGCCTATCTTGTTGATTTTCTCAAAAAACCAACTCTTTGTTACATTGATTCTTTGTATTATTTTCTTTATTGCTACTTTATTTATTTCAGTCCTCAATTTAATTATTTCCTGTGTCTCATGTGCTAGCACAATTTTGCTTCTTTTTGTTCTAAAGCTTTCAGTTTTGTTGTTCATTCTCTAATATAACTATTATCCATTTTCTTTAAGTGGGTACTTAATGCAGGAATTAGTTAAAAGAAGTTGTTTTATCCCCACATTAAAAATGTAAAATGCTATTATGATGGAAAGAGTTAGGTCACTATAAGACTATGTAATGTATGTTTTAAAAATGGAACAATTGGACAGACAATCAACCAGATTGATATACTGTTAATTGTCAGTTTGAGAATCTTTGTTATAAGTTTGATTAATTCTTGGCTTATCTCTAAAAATGTTGGTTGATAAAAATACTGAGATTCTGGTATTAGAAACATCATTAAAGCAGATTGTAGAGATATTCAAATTCATACAGAGTAGTTTAATGGCGAATTTCAGCATTTCATTGTAAGGTTAGAGAAGAACAACGCAAGGTTTTCAGACAACCAACCTTAATATATACAGTAACCTTTAGGAATTGATAAATGATAGAGGCTCTATAAGAGCCAGATGGGCTCCTGTGTCAATGTTACAATTAAAGAGATTTGAGAAAAGGATGCAAAGGTGATAACTGACAGATATCTTTTTGCAAAAAGATAACTATTTGCATTCACAGCTGCCAGATTGGTGGGGCCTCTTGTACAATGACTTTTGTGCCCCAATATGTGTTCCCAAATGTTATTACATTGATGGGTGGTGGTAGCTTCATGAGGTGGAGCTTAGTTATTTCTCATAAAGTTTTTATAAGGCCAAATTCTCCCAGTGCTTCCTATTGCTATGTGAGTTTTCTTCTCCCAGACACACTTAATACTGTGATATTGTAGCTTAATAGACCTTAGAGCAAATTAATTCCATAACTACATGTCCTGGAGCATCCAGAACCCTGAGCCAGATACATATTGTTCCTTCATAAAACCCCCAGACTCAGGTCTTGCACTGCGGTAACAGAAAATTATAGAAGTAAAACTGTTCAGAGCAAAAATTCTCAAACTTCCAAACATTTCAATCCTGTCTTTTAATACAGTTCCTCATGCTGTGGTAACCCTCAAACATACAATTATTTCCATTCATACTTTATAACTGTGATTTTGTTACTCTAATGTGTTTGTTGATGGTTGTAGGAAATTGCTGTGAAGGGATTATTTGACCCCCAAAGTGGTCATGATCTGCAGATTGAGAACCACTGCTGTAGAAGGGCAGAGAAGTCTAATAAGGGTAGAGAGGGTTTAGTAAAAAAAGGAATACAAATATCATAATGAACCACATGCTCAATATACAGTACTGTAAATGACTATATTTAGAGAACAGAAAAGTCCATCAGAAAATAACAATGATAACAAAAAAAGACAAATATTTGTGAGAATGAACTCATTGTAATTCATCCAAGTGTAGTTAAAGGCTGATATTGTTCATGAAATATAATTCAACCTGTAATGTTACTCTTTCATATCTAAAACCTCATGATACAATATTTGCCCAATGCCTTCTGCCTTCCTTCCTTTCTTACTTCTTTCATTCCTTTCTTCCTTCCATCTATCCTTTCTTACCTTTCTTCCTTCTTCAATTTGTTCTTTTCTACCTACTTCTCCTTATTTATCTCATATAGAAACAATCACCCTTGATAACCAACATGGTATCTGAAGAGACCTGCATCATGGTAACCATCAATGGCAGTTCTCTTCTCTGTCACATCATTCCTCATCATCTATTGACACTTGATAATTGATGTGCAAAGCTACTCCCTTTGGTATACATCATGAGTGTGATCTCCAAGATAATGTATTTTAAACCCAGGAGCTACATAGTATATTCCAAGATCACCATGTTTATAGTTAACCGTGACCTTGTACACATCTCCTAACAGGTACCAAGGTTATACCCATTCAGTCTTTAGAATGTGAACCAAAATGAAATTATTTTCCAGATTGCTTCCTTATCTTACATCTATTCTGCCAATGGAGGTTATACCCATAATGTATAAGGGTCTGAAATTGTAATACTTCACAAAATCTTTTAGGAAAGTAAGACAATACTATATGTAAATATCAGTTTTAAAAGCTAATGGTCATTTAATTAATTATAAGAAAACAAAACAGTAGTAAAACCCTGAAGAATTTCATAAACATTACTGTATTTTGATGTAAAAGTACATGAATATTTTATCATATCCATATAACATTTTAATCTTAAAATAAAATTTTTCCAGCCAGAGGTAGTAGCTTATTTCTTTAATTATTAATTTTTAGAGCCTTAGGTAGAGGAGATAGCCCAAGTGGAAGACAGTCTGCTTTACATAGTAAATTTTGGAGCAATATCCTATTTCAAAAACAAGCACATACATAAAAGCAAAACTACAACAATAAAATTAACTTTGTTATGTATAAAAAAATACAAACTTTAACAGGTTTAATTCACACAACTACTAATACTTCAGACACAACAGTGTGTCACACTCATATTCTTTTAAACTGTCCCTTGATGATGAGTCTTGTCCCTAAAACACACTGGCATCTTCTGTATAACTGAACAAATTTCCAGATTGTCCTACAGGAGACATCACGGTCTATTATAGACTTTGACACTGATGACTGTACTAAAAAAAATGCTGTTGTATTCCTTCTACTTTCTGTTTGTATCTGTGGTTGAGACCTTTAGTCTGTTGAGTAATCCTGTCGCACAGATACATCTATCTATACCCTGACCTATTCATGATATATTTTCTAAAATTTCGATTGCAGCCTGTTTTAAAATTTTCTTCAACTGTGGTAGGAAAATCCTTCTTTTCCTAAAGTCATTGAACTGATTTTTGAATTGTTAATAGTTTTTAAAAGTAATTTTCAGTTTATTAAATTGATTTTCTATCAGTTTGGGTAAAATTTATAGATTTCATTGAAATGTAGAGAAAATTCCATGAAATTTCTTTAGTTGGTGTATTTTTCTTTGGATTAACTCTGACAACATACATTTTGCCCTTTGGTATCTATATCTCATTCTTTGGGGCATCAGGACACATTAGTTTGTGATAAACCTTTGATGGTGAACCTTCAGATCATAAACTATAGTCAGTAAAAGAGAGACCTAAGCATCTGGAAGCCAAATGTTATTGGAGGTTAGAACTACATCACATATGGAATAAACCATAGGCTGTATTCAACTATTTGCAAGCCAAATGTCACCATAGCAGCCACTCTAGTGTCATTCAAAGATGGTAGAAATGTGACTAGGAAAAGCCAAGTTGGAAAATGGTTATTATGTGAACTAGAGAAGTTGCTTAGCCCTCCAGTATCTTGCTGTTCATGCAGACACCTCTGGGTTCCTAGAACCCATGTGGCACATTAAAACAACCTCAACTGGCCTCTGTAGGTACTGGTACACATATACTTCCTATACATACATGCAGACCAAACACTTAAATACATCAAATAAAAATATGATAAACATTTAAAAGAAACTGAATAAAAATGAAGATGAATGCTTTTTCTTTGTGGAAGTTCTAATATCTAACATTTTAATTTTACAGAAGTTTTTATCAACAGCCAATTTGCTCTATGGTGTCTGCTCCACCCTATTGCATACTCATTCAGTTCCACATTACCTAAAAAACCCATCACAGATGAATAATTGGGGAGCTGCAGAGAACGTAATAGTAGAATCTCTTGATTCTTTTTGGGGTGTGACAAGGACTTCTCAAGATAAAATTCATGAATGAATACATATATCCTAAGTCCTCTCCTACCATAGGTCTCAAATTGTGACACACACATATTTACCAATCTCCATTTATCCCAATCCTATAAAATTATCTTCTTTTCAAGGGTTTTTGGAATATTCTTATACCTTCACAAAATGACTTATGTTTGTTATCCAATGGCATCCTATATCCACTGATCTTATATTTACCAGTTATGCTCTGTAACACTAATCTCACTAGACAATGTCTATAATGTCCCACTTGGTTATCCCTTCTTCAAGGGCAACTATGAATTTTATCCCTGGATCTTTTGTTGTTGCTGGGATCCACAGAGAGAGTTATATAATTCATGCCAGTGATCTTCTCCTGGAGAAACCTTGCAGATAAATAATGTTTAATCAATTGCTTTGACACAATATAGAAATAAGAAATTGCTAAGAAGCTAACAATGTGAAAGACCCTTGCTACTGATGTATTTTCTTCTCTGAGAGATGTGTATAATTCAAATATGCTCTTTGGATGTATACTTGGGAGTGTGAGAACACTCTATTTTATCTTACACTTTTCAACATAGAAATTAACATTCAAATGAATGGTACTCATGGAAGAAATAAACTGGAAATACCAATGGGTAGTAGACTTATGAAGACAAACCAAGTTTTGTTCAGGTAATTTTATGTCCAGTCTTCTGTGGACATCATCAGTGGGTCAAAGAGTTTCCTAATATAGTAGTGTTATTTATTAAAGCCAATTGTTTTAGAAGATGATTAGTACATAACTTGCTAGAGTTGTCACAAGGAAGCACTTATAGACTGGATAACCCCAATTCCACAATCCAAATGTTCAACTTCAGTGGCAGTTTCCTCATTCACTCTACCATTTGTCAGGAGTCATAGATTCTCCTGTGTTCCCACATAATAATTAATTCATGGACCTCTGTGGCTGGAATTCATTTTTTAAAACAAGGACACCACATTCATTGCATTAAGATCTAGTTTAAAGACTTTCTTCTTAACAGTATCATTTCTGGCAAGACCCTATCTCCAAGCACATCAGCATTCTGTGATTTTGAGGATATCAACTGACAAGTGATCTATGGAGAGAAATGTATTATTTAGTCTATACAATCACATGATAGAAAATTCATTACATACATTTGATATTTTAAAGTCATGAAGAAATATGACATTTAATAAATAATTATGGACACAAGAAAATGTCCATGGGAAAGTTGATTTTAAAATTTGTGTTATAAAATTATTTAGACTCCCAATTTTATAAGTAAAGCAATTCTCAGTACAATTTCCTAGAAACCACCTGAGTTCCGTTGTCTATTCATAGTTACCCTGGAATTCTTTCTGTAGACCTTTGAACTCACAAGAATCTACCTAACTCTACCTCTTTAACACTGGGATTAAAGTTATTTTTCCATCTCGCTGTGCCTGTCAGTACCTAGCATCTTTAACAGAGTTTACTTCTCGTAATGTCTTCAGGAAGTTTAAGAGTATTCTGTGTCAGTAGGAACTCAGTTGGAGTCACCTCTCTCATTGGCTACCAGTTTCTGGTGTTTTTCTGCCAGGCCCAAACACTTCCCTGCAGCTGCTGCTGCTCCTGCTGGTATGATGATGGACATCCTTCACATCCTTCACACGGCTAAGACCTCATCCTGTCCTCCATTTTTTTTTTTTTTTTGGATATTAAATGTGTACCCATCTGCTGTTTTGGTTGAAAGCCCTCCTGGCAACAAGCTTATATATCCGTGTCAAGTTGAGGATGATTTTGTTAGTAAGTGGGAACAAGGTTTCATTCTCATCATGATAGAATCCAAAGCTTGAGAGTTCAGTGGATACAGAGTTGTGGGCAAAACATTGTATTCCTAACTACTTCTCTTCCACTTTTGTCAGCTAATAAATATTAGACAAGCAAAAATTAGGTTGGAGTGCAACCTTAGAATTAGACATTTCTGTGTGTGTCTAATGACATCACACCAAGGAGTATTCTCAATATCTCATGGGAAATATTACTAGATATGTCAAACTCATTTAGATACAAGCCATAATACCTACTAAATGTGTGTGTGTGTAATTGTGACTATGCCACTATTTGCTCTAAATCAAAGGTTCAGATACATGTTATATGGGTATTCATACATGTGTCTGATATGGAAAGAATGAAGAGGAAAATTGAGGAGGAGAGAGGAGTGTCGGGTGGAAAGGGAGAGGAAAGGAAGTTAACAATTTGTATTGCTTTGGAAAATAAGCACAGGTGAGTCTAAAGAAGTGCCCCAGTGTGGTGAAGTGTCTTCCTTGGAAGCTATGCAGCCCTAAACATCATCAAACAAAGGCAGAAAAAAGACAGGTACTCTACATCCTTCAGTATTGATAGGCTTGTTCATGAACTAGGGTCTGTGGTTGTGATACATTGCCTAGACTCATCTACAAAGCAGAATAAGATCACTGTCTTCTTCCACTTAGTATATTGAGCATGTATTACATACTGAGGGGAAAAATAATCGAAATTCTATTGAAGTTGATAAGTGCTTAGTTCAAATCTTACAACAATTTTATAGCAATATTTATTTGTAAGACACACTGTCTTTAATGCATATACTGCCTTCCTTGAGACATTCTTTATGAGGTCATGTGGTTGCCTACAAAAATTGCAATATTGAGAATTTCTGAATCAAATTGCCTGGAGCTATGACTCTCAACTGTTCATGCTGAACACAATCACCTTGAGGGCTTATTAAGACTCAGCTTCTTCAGTGCTCTCTAGAGAGTCTGAATCAGTAGATAATTTACATTTCTAATCAGGTCTCTGGAGACCCTGTTGCTGTCCTTTCATGGATTTCATTTGGAGCAGCAGTGGTCCCGCAAAGAGATTTTAAACAAAGAAAAGAGAAGAGAGGGGGGGGAACAACCCCCCCCCGCAAAAAGGCGGTATTTCTTGGCAGTGAAATGTGAAAAGGAAAACCTTTCTAACCACCATTGCTGGGCAATTCTTTGAAAATAAGTGTGTGTGTGTGTGTGTGTGTGTGTGTGTGTGTGTGTGTGTGTGTACGCGTGCGTGCGTGCTTCAGCTCTCCAGTTATGTTCTACAGAACGCTTAGCTTTCACTGACAAAGCTTTAAAAATGATGAGCTTCCTTTACTCAGGCAATAACTTGGAGCAGGAGGCTCAGCTTCTGAGATGTGCCACAGCTGGTTTTGGAAAGCTGTGTTGAAAGCTTCAAGCTTTGGCACAGAAAGACAGTAACTTAGCATTAAGCAGAAGCTCCAACACTGAAGACAACAAACTTGGATGAATTAAATGCACATTTTTAATAACTGAAAATGCTAGCCTTAAGGGATGAGACTGAGTATTTTTAAGTGAGAGACAACACAGAAGTAAGAAAATTGGCTACACATGAGGAAAGGCAGTGTGGTGGTAAATCCTAGATGCTATGTTTGTGGCTACAGAACACTTTCTTTCCAGACCATAGAGTATTTCTATTGACCTTCCATTTGAGAGGTTAGCATATATGTGCATCATTGAAATACAAAATCCATCATGTGCCATATGGCATACTATGCTCCACTATTTAATATTTTTTAAGAGATCTAAACTAACAGCAAGTTAGCTTCTGGATTCCAAACATGGATACACACAAATAAAACATCACGGAAGAAGCATGTGGTACATAATAAAAAAAAACATACTATCTTGTAGTTAGAATTTGTCTGGAAATTTTACACAACCATTTCTCAGCTATTGATTCATCCCTGATTTACCATAATAAGTGTGTTCATTTGGGATTATCAGTAATACCCTCTCACTTCACTGGCCTCCAAGGATTCAGATGAGAGTAAGACTCATACACCTTTAAACAAACAAACAAACAAAACTATAAATGATTCAGCTTAATGTCAAAGGCATGTTGAAACTGAAAAACCCAGAACTCTGGCATAGGTTATAAAAATTGTCCATGCAAATAAATAAAAAATAAAATAAAGTAATAAATAACAGTAAACAAAAAATTGCAAAACTCAAAAGAAAAACACTACTGATTGAAATGATAAAGTACATCTTTAGTAAAGACACAAATTATATAAAAGTAAAAAAAAATGCATATTGCCAATTACAGGGAGAGGAGACTCTACTGACAATTGGATGACTCTATTGTCAATTAGAGTCTGGTGAGAAGATCAAAGTAACCACAGTAATCTTTTAAGACAAAGCTTTATTCATATATAAGCCTTGACTTGTTTCAATTCTATGATGACTGATGATTCATAAGAATAGAATGAAATTAGCATATGTTATCAAAGGAGGTTGAAAGAAAGTAACCAAAACTGTGAAGTGAAGAACGGAGTCTAGCTGTGAAAGGGATCTAGAAAATCAGACTGAAATCATGAGTCAAGGCAAATATCCTGAGAAAAAGTGTTCGCAAAATTGATACAGGTTTGCATGTCTGGTGTGTGTGTGTGTGTGTGTGTGTGTGTGTGTGTGTGTGTGTGTGTCTGTCTGTCTGTCTGTGTCTCTGTGTATGTGTTTCTAACTGTATATATGTATATGTGTTTAGGGGAGTGTGCACATGTCTTCAGACACACTCTCCTAGTTGCATGTAAATGTGGGAGCTATCTAAATTGATTTTTGACACAGCATCTGTCAGTGGATCCTGGGGTTCATGTAAAAGTTTGGGGAATTAATTTACCACGTTGATCCCATTAATACCATTCACGATTCATGGGAAGAGACCATAATATCAACATTATTACAACTGAAGAAGAGATTGATTACCAAAGTGCACATAGGTCATGATTGCTAGTGGTCTAAGACATCAGTGGAGAAACCATTTGAGGTATGATGGGAACAGCTTTAGAGGTAGTATTTAACAGAACCCTGAAGGTGTGAGGGAGTCATAGCTTTTTCCTGATGAAATGTTAACAGAAGAGTATTTGCTATTTATGAGTAAGCAATAGAAGTGATTTCTTACTTTTAAATCTACTCCCAATGAAGATGCTATCAACATCTTTGGAATAACAGGGAGAATTTAGAACATTACACAATTCTAGCTGGCAAAGGAATACCATGGCTTAAGAGGATTTAATTTGATTTCAAAGAAAGTTTTCACGGCACCAGAATACTCTAAAACACCAATTCACAAATTCATGCTACAGACAGATTATTTTGTTAAAGGAAAAACATGCAAATATAACAAACTTTTTTGTTATCTTATTTCAATGAATTATTATGGCTGCCCCAGCCATCTTCCAAAACCATGCTGATCATACAGTTAATAGTCATCATTAATGTAATTCTCTTCAGCAGAGTGAATATCATGGCTCCCTGGAATCTTAGAAATGATTATTAAGCTTTATAATATGGTAGTTTTTCAACTGAGGAATTTATATTTATACACTAATATATGACCATATATTTAAAAAAAAAACTTCTAGGTGTGCTGAGAAATAAAAATAAAATAGATGGTATTATGATGACCTTTAGTAGCTCTGGGCATGTTTGTTCTATGGTCATAGAGAGGATGAATGAAATACATGGAAAGATACCAGGCATCCCTTACACTACACTTTCTCCTGCACTGTTATAAAACAATCCTACTTAGTATTCAGTCTACATTTATCTAAAAGCCTTATAACAATTGTAGATAATGGAACAAAAGTAACAGCCAACAATAATACAGTGTGGGAACCATCCAGAATTCTATGATGCAGGTTTAAAAGATGTAAAGTTTAGTTGCCTGAGATATTTCCTTAAATTCTCTTCCATTTACAGAGTAAATAGTCATTTAAGGATAGATTTATTTCATTTTCTGTCTTCTCCTTATTGATTTTCATGATGGGCAGGACATTTGAAGTTAGAAACTAAAGTGTAACTAATGAATTCACAAGTTCTAATTGAAAATATTCACTATAATGGTGGGCTAAATAAATGACTCAAGCAGGTTAAAATGTGTGTTGAGATACACTATTTTTCCAACTTAATTTTAGAAAATTATTTGGCAATATTAAACCATCCGGTTATCTGAGCCCTTATTTGTTGTTGGACTAATGTAACCATTAGTTTGGTTCCTAAAAGTAATGATAATACAGTGCTATATTCAGTCACTTTCTGTAATTCCTCAGCGATTCATGATTAGTATGAATTCTTAAATTCTTGGGATGAATATATATATATATATATATATATATATATACATATATATATATTTACTAAGTGCCTGAATATGTAAAAAGTCATTCATTATTCTTTGACAGTTCCATACTCTTTTATATTGACTTTTAGTGATTTTGAGTACTGTAATGCTTCCATTCTTCACCACTCCTGAAAGAAGCTTCTTTGCATGACATATATGAGGCATACTCAACACATTTATTGAAAGTTAGCCCTTCCATACTCTATTATATTGACTTTTAGTGATTTTGAGCCCCGTTGTCCTTGCATTCCTCATCACTCCTGAAAGAAGCTGGTTTGCACTACATATATGAGGTGCACTCAAAACATATGTTGAAAGTTAGCCCCAGTGCAGCAATGTCAACTGCCATTTGGAAGTGCTTAGATAACCAAGGTAGACTTTATATGAATAGAACTATTTATTCAATAAAATGCACAAATATCATTTGTTACATGCACCTACTCATTGACATAACTCCATTACCACATATGAAGCAGGGAGAAAATTATCAAACTCTCATGAGGTAGATCATGACTTTATCTTGTTCCTCTCAGGCTCTAAAATCAGGAGAAATAAATGGATGCTGCCTATAATTGCCAATTCTAAGCTATTTTGTTACAGCATTCTCACTGGATTAAGATGGAAGTTTTCCTTCCTGAATATAGATAAAAATCAAGTGTATCTAGACACACTAAGGAGACTTGCATACCAAATAAGACATTTTGTCATGATCTGTAGCTAACAATGGTCCAATATGACACAGGATGCATTCATACAAACATGAGCTGATAGAAATCCAAAGAAATAAGGTGCATCTTTAAAATCTATTTAAACCTATAATTGAAAATGTTTTGCTTGATGGTTGATGTGAGACAGGGTCTCTCTTCACATATGTACACTATTTTCTAATGAGTTTAAACAGGTTTCTAAGTTCTTATCAACTGCCTTTCATGTAGAGTAGATATACATTTGTTATCACTGAAATATTATAAAGTTGCTGAAAATGAAGGATGGTTTAGAGGCATGGCTTATATGGATGGGTTATATGAGGATAAATTTATTCTACAAATCTGCTTCTTCTTGGCTTATCTAGTTAAAAAGTTATTTGTAGCTATATTAAAAAGGACATTTTGTGGTAGATCCAGTCTCCCCTACTAGACCAGTCTACCATGGAGACATCTGCCTGAAGAATATATTGATTGCTATGGCACAGTGCGAAAGCAGTCTCCGCCTAGAATCAGGAAGAAAGATGGAAGACACTGGACAGAAAGACTAAAGCTGCTTTACACAGACAGGAAGCATGGCTAGCCACAGAGGGTCCTTCTGAGAAGACAGGCAGAGAGTACACCAGGCAGAGGGATGCAGGAAATGCACAGACAGGGGACATGACTGGCCACAGAGGGTCCTTCTGAGAAAACAGGCAGAGAGTATACTAAGCAGAGGGATGCAGGATATGCACAGACAGGGGACATGGCTGGCCACAGAGGGTCATTTGGAGGACCCATTCTATAGAATGGAATGATATTCTTACGAACATCCTAGGCATGTAGGAAGCCTAGGCAAGTCATTAATAAGGTGTTGCTCCATTATTAGGGTATCCTATGTAGTCTGATCAATGAATTCGGAAGCACAGGTGATGATTAACTTTATGGACGAGGAAACAGTGTCAGGAAAGTGAGAGAAACAGAGAACAGTCACCAAGGCTGTAGTAAAGCTGATACTGTTGAAACATGAAGCCTCTAAAATACAAGGACTAAACCTGAGGAAATTGAAGCCCTGAGGCTGTTTCTCAGGAAATGAATGAGTGTTGGTAAGTGGCTAGACACAATCTGTGAGGATGTGTGGAGCAGTTTTTTTTAGGGAAAAAGGGTGGACAGGCAGGATGAGGATGGCCAGGCTATTATATTGCTTTTAGAGATTTTTAAAACACTGTGTCACTTAGCACAATAAAACCATGACCTATCACCAAGAAAATAAAACGATGGAGGTCTAATCCCTCTAGGTCAGAATGCCATTCTGCTGCTGGAATATCAAGTTATATCAACATGGTTTTGAATGCTAATACCGTTTTGACTGAGAAGGCTGTGGGGGACACTTGCCTCTGCAAATGAGTGTGTCTGCAAGCAGAGCTTCTGCATACCTACAATTCTTTAAAATTCCCCTTCACTTCTTACGTCTCCCTTTCCTTCATTGTGTCTCTACTTCCCAGGACTCCATGCCAACCCTTCAAACACTTTTCTTTTGCCTATGGAGATGGGAAAGGAAAGGAAATTGATGCAGTGGCAGGCCTAACATGACATTTGAAAAGTGACTTTTTGATTTTCAATTAACCTTGCACAAAGAGGAAATATTGAAAACCGTCCCTTTGTTCTTGGCTGGGTCTGCAGGCAGGCTGTTTGGTGCTGCTGGCTAAAGGAACTTGGGGTGGGGTGATAGCAAAGGAAGAGGCCATAAGCGGCATCAAATATGCACATACCATAGCTCTGTTTCTATTTGCACAGGTACCTGTAGTAATTACTCTCAGAAGGGAAACAGGTAGGAAAGAAAACACTCGTAACGTTTGTTTGACTTAATTGTATGCTTTTAAGAGCCGAATGGCTGGAAGGATTAAAGTTACTTTTAATAACACTTCCTTTCAGGAAGAATTCGATTTGAAGTTTCCCAGCAGGGCCTCGCAGTCCACAGCAGGGCTTGTTCCCCTACCTATGTCCCCTCCTCCTTTCCCTTAGAGACAACCCTCTCCCCATTCCCTGCTTTGCAAATGCCCATTGTTCTGTTTGGAGGAGAGATGCTGGCACTGTAATGAAAACATACCGTGTTAACTCCCTAGTGAACACTTTGCAGATTCCCCATGCAATCTTTGTGAAAGCAAATACCCGTCTTACCCCACTCCTCTTCCTAGAGGAATCCTTGGACATTATATACGAAAAATATACTAGCTTGACTCTTTGGACCTCAGGGGGCTGAGTGTGAAGCCTGCATGGCGACAATAACAGTTCCTACAGACACACACAGACACATTCTGGGGCACTGTTACCCGGATGGAGCCTTTCTGTCGGCTTTCTTCTTTGTGTTTGTTGTTGCAGGCTTTGCTCCTGTCTCCCTAGCTGTTATCTCTATCTTTCTTCTCACTGCTTTTGTCTGTGTTGCTTCCCTCTTTGCAGCTTCAGTCTGGTGGGTCTCAGCCTGGGTGACATCAGCGAAGTCCGACAAGACTGACTGAGGCCGGAGACTATCCTGTTTGGACCTCTGATGCCCAGTTTGTCCAAAGAGGATGTCGGGGCCCGCCCAGACACAGAGAAGCCAGAACACAGAGGAAGCTGCTTTTGGTCCCTAGATGGCAGCAGGACGCCAAAGCTGGGGAAGCTTTCGACAACATGTTCAGCTCTATTTTATTGAACAGATTGCCAGTGGATACAGCGGCCAAACAGCCTGGTGCGTCCCTGGAGTGCAGGTCAGGCAGAAGAGCCAGACACAGGGCTACAGCTGGCGGGGGGCCTCCCAGGTCAGCTCCGGACAGACTTGCTAGGCAAGTGCGGCCTCCAGGAGTCTATGGTGGTAAAAGCAGATACTTCAGAGGGTGGGTGACAAAGTCCTAGGCTTGAGAACACAGGACAGCAACCTGTGAGAAAACAGCTGGGGGTGGGGGAGGAACTCAGTCTGTGTGGGAGGATGCAAACTCATTCTGAGCACCCCCAGACATAATGATATATACTGTGTCTATCATCCCTGAACGCAGTTATCTCTTGTTCAAAACCAGGTTGTACAGGACAAATCAGAATCATTAGAACCATGGGTAGAAACAAAGGAGAAAGGAAGCAAGTTGTAGGAACAGCACTGGATGCTGGTTCAGCCCAGGGCTGTTCACCCCACATTGCATTCCATGTTCTCAGGCTATTAGTCTTCAGTATCCAGAGACACCTAATTTGAAACAGAAACAAGAGGGAAGCTGTGTTTGGGCTTAAAAGCTAGCAGCATTTACCTTCAAGGCACTTCTTTTCCAGGCCTCCCTCCATACCCTGAAAATCCTATGACTTTGAAATCTTCCTCCCTAGAAACTTATTTCTACCCAATAGCTAGCCCCCAAAGGGAGAAGGATCACACAGGGAAGGCAGAGACAATTGTTGTTCGGGTATGCAGTATTTGAAAATCTCACTGTTAGCATGGCATCTGACCTACAGAATGAATCAGAGAATTCTCAATATCACTGACTCCGAGGAAAAAAATCTACTTTCTAAATCCCTCCTCTTAAGGTACACTTATGGGTATCTTTGCCAGCAGTACATCATGGGATCCTCTCTCCACAGGATCCAGAGCAGAGGTTACTGCCTCTTATCATTTCTCTAGCCTGTGGTTGTGTGTCTTTTAGTGTCTCCTGATACCAAATTTCATCAAACAGGTCACAACTGTATATAGTTTCTCTTGATCCAAGAGATTACACTCTGTGTGATGCAGGTAAATTCACACTGAAGAGAGGGAAAACTCACTGTTGTGTTACTGTTGCTCATGGGACTGCAAATTGAATCAGATTTACAAGGTAATAGAAAGGTAGAACACAATGAGAAGAAATTAAAAAGAAGGTTAGTCAGTGTCTCGCATCATTCTTGAAAGATATGGTAGATCTTGGGCTGCAGGCAAAGTCACTGTCTATTACTAACCACCTCCTTATATTTGAATCCTGAGATCTTAACCTTGCCACTCCTGTCAGTCATCCCATCAATCTCATATTATAATATTGAACCATTATATAGTCACTTCTTTGGTTACTAACTCCCCTATCCAAATACTTCAACTTCCCAAAGGCATCAACTTTGGCATTGTATCCTGATCGTCAGCTTCTCATCACCTCATCACCTCCCCCCCCCCCCACAAATAGTTTTGTCTGTCAGCCTTGCCAGCCTGAACCTCAGTGTTACAAGAATTCTGAGCCTTCTCTTCTGCTAAAAGTGTAAACATAACCTAGAGTGGGAGTAGGCAGAATGGAAAGTGATTCTTCCTACAGGCAAGGAACATGACACTATTGACACTCACCCAGACTTGCCTGTTGTCATCAATAAATTCTTTGCATTCATATTACCTGGGACTTTAATGCTGCCATTGTTTTGTTCATTTCTTGTCCTTGACTACTTCATTTACTTATTGTTTTCTTCCATAGTGTACCTCCTCAGGGTTCCCACCACTAATTTTGATCTTTACAGTACACATTCTGTTCCACTAAATTATTTTGTAGAAGAATGAATCTAATAGGGACAGTGAAAATGGAGATTCTGGACTCCATTGGAAGTATACTTCTTTATGGGTCTCTTTCTTACTTCATTCCTCTCACTCTTAATAGGAAGAGAACCTTTAAATGACACACCATTCAGGAATTCTCCTTATGTGCCAAAAGACTGAGTTACATCTTTCCAATTCCATTTTTTTCCATTAATCAATTAAATATCTCATTCTCTAGATACTGGTTCTAAACTACTTAAGAGCAACATAGACACAAACTGGCACTCACACATATACAAATACACACAATATACATGCATACAAGCACAAAGAAGTACATATGCATGCACATATATACATATACATCCTGGTATTCTGTTATGCCCTTTGCTTTCTTTCCTGTGTGCCTGAGTAATGAATAATGGCTTTTCTATTCATTTTCCATGTTTCTTCTTCAATCTTCATGATTTAAGGCTTGAAAACTGATTCTTAGTTCTGATAACATTCGATTTCTTTGATATGTAACAGGAATTCAGGCCTTTCTTTTACGTTGCCTAGCAAGGAACATGGATGTAGCAGTTACATGTATGTTTTTTAGTATATATGCAATTCCTGATTAACACATTCCTAAAAACCAACAACATTATCTATTAATCATATTTAGAGGCATATGCAGACTCTAACAAAGAGTATTCAAATTTTTTTTTTCGTGTGTGTATCCATCACATTTCTTTCAAAGCTGTTTTCTGCTATACAATGACGTATATTCTCTAAAAAATAGCCTGTATCATATGATCTCACTGGTTTTGGGTGCTTAGATCATGTTGAATACTGGAACTAACACTCACCAGTTGACCTGGTCAATTTTCTGTGACAGAAATTGGTGCAAACATGCTTCTGAAAGATTTGTGTTATGGTCAAGGAATATTCAGGATTTGAAATGGATTGCTGTGGATAATGGGAAGGTGGCAGCAGAATGAAGATCTTGAAGGTCATGAAGTAATACAGACTTTAGTGAGTTGATAGTGAGATAGCAGAAGTAATGAACCTATACTTGATCAGATTCAAAATAATAATCCTCACCATGGTTTTTTAACTTTCTCAAAATGTGCCCGGAACGTGAGGCAACTCTATTAAGCTGATGTTCCCTTAGTCTACATTATCGGCTTTACTCTTCTTTTCATGTAATCTAAAGAGCACAGCAAAGATAAGTGTCTAGTAGCCAAGTCTAACCTAGTCAGAAATACAGAAAGGAAGACAAAGAAGGGAGAGAACACTGATGAATTTCTGAGTTACCAGGCAAGACTGTGAGCTTAGGAACTGATTTATATAATTTTATAAAAATATCAAATTATACACTTATGGATAAGAAACTATAAATGATGAGAAGTAGCTTTGTGGATTAAAAAGTCATTTTTAGAGCATTGAATTCAGGGTCACAAGAAATTGATGTTTACTGCAAAGTAGTTTTTGCATCTTTGTTATAACTGTACTTTCTAATATTATGATCACCACCACCATCATTACCATCACCATAACCATCATTGTCATCACCATCACCATCATCTACATGTACCAAGCATTACTCAAAGAACTTTGTATGTGTAAGTTTCCAGGAACTCCTTGATATGGTTATTATAATAATCAAAACTTGTTATATAATGTTATAAAATTCAAGTCAATTGACTAACAGTCTTTGAAAACAACTAAATATACATATATTCTCATGTATTATCAAGACTATTTTAAAAAATGAGTTTGCTTCAGAGACATTTTGCTATAGCTTTTTACTTTTTCCTAAAGTCATTTGTGAATATTCTAGCTCACAAAATTAGTGTTGTCATTCATTTGAGTAGGCAAACACGGTTCTGGAGAAAGAGCTAAGAGTTCTGTATCTTGATTCATAGGCATCAAGAAGTGAACCGAGACACATTTGATCCAAAAATGTCATATCTACTCCAACAAGGGCACACCTCCTAATATTGTCATTACCAACGATCTTATGACTATAAATTACATTCAAATAACTACACTACTTTAGGTTGTTTTATTTATATTTTGTTTTGCTTTGTAAATTACTACATTTAACTAGGATGACTTAAATCTGCATGGGTGTCAAGCTATCCACTAGAGCATGAGTATCTTCCCTTATGGAAGACAATGGCTTGATTGGACCTCATTAGTCCATCACTCAGCTTTGACTAAATGTTTATCATCTTAGTCCTATGAAGGATCTAAGAAAGCAGCCACAGTTTTTGTGAATTTATTACTTCCATAGACATGCCACACCAGTAAGGTAGGGTTTCACAGCTCTCTTTCCTATGGTTCTACCCTTACATTCTCTGCCTATATTTGATCGTGATCAATAGCCAGAAGTCCAATCTCTCAACACTATAGACAAATTGAAATCCAAACTTCCTAATACACCACAACAAAACTTAAATTTCATCATGAGTTTTTGAAGTAAAAGAAGAAAAAGCAAAGCCATATCCAGAGAATGACAAGGCTTACCATGCTAAGCAAGAATCTTTGGAATGTATCCATTCTGTAAATCTTTTGAACACAAAGACCAGTCAGTTTCATTCTTCCAGATTGTGATACAGAAGATCAAGCTCTGGCAACCTGAAATTGTTAGAAAAGAAGAGAACTTCTGTTGGTGAAGTGGTTAAGATTTTAAAGAAATTATTTTTCTAGGGAGACAAATGTTTGAACATTGAAGAGAAAAAGGAGAAGGAAGGAGAGAAGGGTGAAAAGAGGAAAGAAATCAGACACACACATGCACAAATGCACATACATACAAATGTACACACACATGGTCTCTCTCTCTCTCTCTCTCTCTCTCTCTCACACACACACACACACACACACACACACACACACAGAGAGAGAGAGAGAGAGAGAGAGAGAGAGAGAGAGAGAGAGAGAGAGAACATAAAGAAATTCTATAGACTCATCAAAACTTGGGATGTAAGAAACATTGACAGAAAGTCCTGCTCCATGAAGTGGCATTTTGCCACTTCACATCCCAACAAACAGACAAACAAAAACACATTTTCCTTAAATATTTAGAGGTGAAATTAAACATTATATGAATAAATTTTAATGCTCTCACACAATTGTAGAAGGGGATTTTCCTGGAGTATCAATCATCCTTAAGAGGGATGAAAAGATAGTTTGATTAATAAAAATGGCCACAAGTTGAAGTGTATACTTTCTTTGAACTTGGTATCATAAATATTTCTCTTCCCTCCCTCCACTCTTTTCTATACTTATTGTTATTTATGAATTTGTGTTGCATATTTGCATGTGCACATCTCTGTGGATACCTATGGAATTCAAAAGATGGTATCTATTCTCTGGAGCTGGAGTTAAAGGTGGTTATGTGCAGTCTAATTGCCATAGTGGGAACTGTATTTCTGCCAGAGTAGCAAATCTTTTAGTGGAAGAACCTCAAAGATCTTCCGTCCATAACCCAGAACTCCTGTGCACCCAATGGGTGATGATTTAGTATAGAATGTATCAGTATATTCAAGGGATTTAAATCACTGCACTGAGCAAACCAGCCTACTTAGAGTTTTTGAAAGCCCCATTGCCCATGATCATCGTGGCCTTGGAATGTTGCTTCTTGCCATCACAGTAGTTATTCCCATGGTCATTTTAAAAAAGAAAAAAGCTTGAAAAAATTATCTTCAGATTTATCAGTTACAGTTCCTTTTCTGTGAAATGTGATCACATCTGACTCACAAACTACTTTCTGCAGGTCACCCAGACAAGTATCAAGTAGAAACAAAAAAATCACTCTTCCGTCATAAAAAATATTCCATATTGATGAAGATCACATCTTTGAATTATCTCCCTCCCTGAACTTTACAAGCTTGTTGTCTGTTGTACAGAACTTGTTACCTTTATATAGACATTAATATTAATAATATATCTTTACTATATTGTTGGGTAATGTAGACCTTGGTAATGTGGCATTTCCAAGACAGTGTAAAGATCTTTGAAAAATACATCTAATAAATTTTCTTGAATTTTGTTACAAAGATCACAGGATTATACTGACAAAAATGTGGAGTAACTAAGAAATGACAGGTAAAAAAAAATATTTAAATGATTTTTGAAAATTTTAGACACAAAATTGATTTAGCTTCATTTGACTTAATATATTCAAGAGCATAATATTTTGAAATTTATATGGGAACATTTTTAATACCTATAAGGCTATAAAAGAAAAACCTGCTTTAGTGCTTTTTAAAGAAAAATATAAATGAAAAATATGTGTATTTGAACATAAAAGAGAAATAAATTGGGGTTTATTCAAAATGTTAGAACAACCTTATGTAGAAAATATCACTCAATTGCTAATTTTCAACATAAGGGATGTCTAGACTTGTCCATCTGTGTTCAGTACCAGTATGTTAAGAAACAAGACTGGTGGCCAAAACTTTAGGTGATATGCAGTTGTGTGGACAGTAAGGGATTTCTAGTCAAGTCAACACAATTTTATTGACTGATAACCCTGCCTGATTAGGCAATAAGGGCCTCGGAACCTGAATTGTGTGCTTCCTGATTTAATGGTCATATTGCTATCCATGATATAAAGGTTCACACAGGCATGATAATGTATCAAGCCACATCATTAGAAACATCAAAGGCATGTTATCTTAAGCCACTTCAACCCTCATTCTTCCCCTCCCCCTGGACAAACATTTTCCTGACTCGGGGGATGTAGACCTGGTGTTCCCATCCACAAATTCTTCATTCTATCCTCTAATATGTGGTCCATGGAGCATGCACAAAAACACACAGAAATACTTCCAGGATGATACAGAATGTTATCACTCATTTTAGTGTTCATTTTTAAATTCAAACCATTGATTTCAATAATTTGTAATAGTGCAAAGATTGGTTCAGGTCTGCTTAGTGTGAAACTCTGAATGAATAAATAAGTCAGAGATACACATTTTTTCCACTATCCCATCTAATATATATATATTAGATGTGTGTATAAGTTGTGCATGTGTATGTCGTGAGTTATTACATTTCTCCCTGCATATACATGAATATGCAATGTTGATATAAACTCTCCAAATAAATTTCTATGTTACAGATATGAAAGTGGTGCTATTGGGACTGTGGCATGGCATTGTGCCATGCTTAGTATTAAGAAAACTAGCATATTCATAACCTAAACCTGATATCAATATTGCTTTAATTTTATTATATATGTGACAAGTATATATAGTGCACATATATAGATACAAATATATATTCTCGTTCTTTGAATATAGTGCTGGGATACATATAACTTTGGCTATCTTCAATTCTAGGCCATCACCCTCCTAGGCCACCCAGCATGTGGAATTACCAGCATATTTCACCATGTGTATTTCTGCCTGGTGATTTTATGAATGGACATTGATAAATGCATGTGCACAGATAGAGAAGCAACCAGATGGTAAAGTCCAGGACATGTGGGATGTCTTTAAACTGAAGAAGAAAAGGAAACAGGCCTGACATTTTCCCACAAACAGAAGAGATTAATCTGATTTTTTTTTAAGTTCAAGTAGGGTTTCTCATACCTTAGTAAAAACTATTTAGCAAAAGAATTGAGCTCAATATGTGAAGATCCTCTGAATAGTGTAGTGAAAAGACCACCAGGCAAGCACTTTTTATCATTCTTGGTATTTTTCTTTTCTTTTCTTTTCTTTTTTCTTTTTCTTTCTTTTTTTTTTTTTTTTTTTTTTTTTAACTCTTAACTAAAACAATTGGGCTGAGTGGGACTTTCTGTCCATGTTAACACTGCTATCTCACTATAAACTCTCAGAAAACCTTAAAGTTATCTCAGGTTAACTTACCAGTCTTCAGAGCCAACTTCCTCCTTTGACTGCTACAGTATGCCATTGATTTTTTTAAATTTTTTACACTTTATTTTTAATTTTTTCTTATTTTACATATCGATCCCAGTTCCCTCTCCCTCCCTTCTTCCTACCCATGTACCCTGATCACCCTCCCATCCCATCCCAACCCCACTCCACAGGGAGGGTGAAGCCTTCCAGGAGGGATCAACAAAAATCTGTCAAGTCATTTGAAGTAGGGACTAGGCCCTCCCTCCTGTGTCTAGGTTAAGGGAGTATCCCTCCTTGGATAATGTGCTCCCAAAGTTTTTGTGCACCAGGGATACATCCTGGTTCCATTGTCAGAGTTCCCTTAGACTGCTCAGGCCTTCTAACTGAGACCCATGTTCAGGGGGATGAGTCAGTCCAATACAGTACTCCAATATTAAAGAGAATGAGATCTGATTCTTGCTAAAAATGAAATCTGTGCCCTCTTCTAAGAGCAATGCTATGACCCACTTGGTCTTCTCACCTTAATCACTCCTTGATTCTTTATTAGCCTCATTCTAACATTTGTAGCTGATATGTAATGTGTGTGTGTGTGTGTGTGTGTGTGTGTGTGTGTGTGTGTGTGTGTGTGTGTGTGTGTGTGTGAGGTCTTCTCTATGTAACAGCCTTGGCTGCCCTGGAATTTGCTTTGTAAGTCAGGCTGGCCTTGAACTCATAGAGAGAACCACCTGCTTTTGTTTTCATATTTCCTGGATTAAAGGTCTGTGTCATTACTCCCAGCAACTTTTAAATGTTTTCTGTAAGATCCTCCTGAATCATATCACTGTTGTCACTAGATGCATATTAAGAAAGTGACTACTCTGGTTAGGTCCATAATGCACAGCATATTTTCTCACTGTAAGTTCCTGTCTCAAACTATTTTCAAAAGTTTCTTTAGGAGTTCCTGACATCAGGCACAGAAGCCACAGTAGGTGATAAAGTTAAAACTCTTCTGCTACATAATGTCAACCTGACCTATGACCAATCAGATCTTGGGTCAGAACCTAGCTCCTCATCCATTCTGCCCCTCTAACAAAACCAAGCACCTAATGAGTGAATATAATAACTACCCTCCTTATTTTTAATATGTCCTCAGGATATAGAATGAGGGTTAATAACTTCAATAGCCTCATGTGGGCTGAAAATCATTGGATAGGAAAGTTGACTTCACTGAAAACACATTTGGACTTTTAGATTGTAGAAGCTTCTAATGAGATGATCATACCAGCTTGAAACTGCAGGGGAACTGATTTCTGACTTGCCAATGTCTCTTCCATCCCAAGGGTTCCCTTTTCCACCATATAAAATCCTCAAGCTCCCAGAGTCATGACTTACAGTTCCTATTTTTGAGGGTAGGGTACTGCTCTTCATTGTTCTGATTAAAAGACAATATACTTTGGGAAAAAAGGAGTGGGGGAAGAGAGACAGGAATGAATTAATGAATGAATAAGAGATAAGGACATAGACCTAAACTCAGTTTATATAGTTTAACAATAAAGCCTACAATGGAGCTTGTATTACTTAAGAAGACAATGGCTGCAAAACTCCAATAGGTTAAGGTCATAGCAGTTGCTGTTTAGTCCATCTACTAATCTTGGTGAGTAGCCACACCATAGATGTGATGGTCTAAAAAGATTATTAGAAATTGATTTTCATCAATTTGTCAATGACCAGCTGTGTCTTCTAATTCAGATTGAATATATAGGATATGATGTGACTTACTTTTTATCTATTTATTTATATTATCTATTTAGATCTGTTATTTTATTTTGTCTTTATAAAGGTGATTCTCAGATAGTTTACAAAGTATAAAAATTTGAGTATATTAAACATGACTCTAAAAAGCCAAGACTATGAGTAGAGTGAGGAAAAGCCTACAAATGTGATGTGTAGAGTGGACTGGAAAGAATGGAATGTCTTAAGAACAGAAATTACAAAGCAAGAGCAGCCATCAAATTTGAGAAAGCTTTCCTCCTCATGGGGCAAAAGACAATGGGATTTCTTCCAGATAAGGAGCCCTGTGACTATATATGATTTTTATCATTTTTTTTTGGTCCTAGTAGAAACTGAATAAGTATATGAGTCTTCTCTTCCATTACTTTTAAACTAGTTTAAATTTTCTCACCAGGGCATACACCCTGTGTGGTAAGGCAATATCAAAGAGAGATGGCTCTGAAAATTCCTCAGGAAAATGAAAAAAAAAATGAATCCATAACCTTCTCAATTTGGGTATTTCTATTTTGACACAATTTCAAAAGCTCTATCAGAATAATGTCATTAACTACAACTTCAGAAAAACTCTTTTTTACATTTAAGTAGAGGTATAGACAATGACCATCAGGAAAGAATGAGACAACAGCATTGATTACAGTTCACTTCTTGTCTTGTGTAAGGAAGAACATTCTAACAGTCTCTTCACATTAATATTTTCTTGTTTAGCTGCAGGGAACTGGATTTCAGAACAGTTACATTTTTCTTGAGTCATCACCATCGATGATTAGAAGAAGCAGGATTAAGCAAACACCTGACCTGACTGCTCTTCCCACATGGTGTTCAAATATACTACCATTTTGAAAATTATTTGCACAGACAGTTGCTTAATACAAAGCTCACCTGCAACAGAAAACCCGGCTAGCCTTTCCCTATGTATAGAACAGAATCTTCAGTTTGAAACTTGGTCTCAGACTTTAGCTCAGGGTGACCTGGAATTTACTGTGGATGTAAGGGCCACTTTGTGACCTCAAATACTGCCTCCCACTCTTGAGTGCACAGATTGCATAAAACTAACTTAGCCAGCTGCTTTCTTTTGTAAAATACTTTCAAAGTAATTTTGGGGGCTATGAGAACCACAAACAAGGTATTTCCTATAACATAATAGCAAAATTACCTAATTTCCAACACATGAAAGGTAATGATCAGGTTCTTCTTTGGCTCAATTTTACTTTTCTTTAGTATAGTTATTTGTATCAGAAGTAGATGACTGCATTGAGACAGATTGCCTGTCCACACAGCACTAATTCTTCAAGGTCTGCAAATGATGGGATTTGTGACTCTCTCATCAATTTAAAAATAAGCTAATTGCTCCAACATTGTGGTTCCTGTCATTACAAAGGCAGCACAGACTCTCTCTGAAGGACATTCCTCAACAAAGGCTTTTTACAGGCACTTTGCATACACCATTTAAGGCAACAAGGGGTGGCTCTGTTTATAAGAAACTGGGAGTCATTGATGAGTATGGGCTGAGAATAATGCAAAACCCTGAAACTTCAATAAGCAATCTCACACCTTAGAAAATAAGAGGAGCCAATTGTGGCACATGCCTTTAATCTCAGCACTTGTGAGGCAGAGCCAGGTGTATCTCTATCAGTTTGAGACTAATCTGGTCTCTGGTCTTAATCTGGACTACAGAGTGAGACCCAAAGGAAAATCCTGTGACCAAAAAAAAATAAAAAAAAAAAAAAAGGAAAGGAAGCAAGGAATGAAGGAGGAAGAAAGAAAGAAAAGAAACAAATTTAATTTCAAAAATCAAATAAGACGGAAACGTCTGGCAGACAAAATTTAAATTACAATAAACCCTTAGGTGAGAAATAGATTTGACTGTTTTAGAACAGGAAGAGATTGATGAGGTACTTACATTGGAAACAGGCTGTTTTATGAGGGGCTTGGTAATCCAAATCTTCATTGAATACTCTAGATGTATTGACATTAATAAAATCACATTTAGAAGCTACTTAGATATCTACAGGAAGACTGAGTCTGATTTTCATTTTTTTATTTTTAAACAGACTAGTTGTTCATCTGTATTAGCAAACAGACCAAGAGAAAGCAGGGGTTTCAGACCCCAGGACATTGCTGCAGAACAGTAGAGGGGTCTTGAAAGGACAGAGGTCAGATGACCAGGCAATTCTGGAATATGATGCTGTAGTCAAGGCAGCATGTGCTCCTGGGAAATTTCATGTCACAGGAGGCAGAAACATAGAATGTTTGTTCATATTGAGCTGAGGAAATGGCTGGCTGCTGAAAGAATTAACTAAGGGAGATGGACAAGCCAAGGAAAAAGGAGACTGTGAGGGAAGGATGAGGAAAGTAATGAAGAATTCTGTTTTGAGCTTGATAAATATGAGATGCATATTAGACATCCCTTAGAGATACTCTCCTGGAGATGGGAGAAGAGGTCAAGGCTAGAGATACTGTTTGGGAGTCATTATCATATAGATGAATTTGAGGCCATGGGAATAGATGAGATTACCTATGGAGAGGCTATAAAAGATCCCAGGAATGAGCCCTGGGGCACTTAAAAATTTGAGAGTGGTATTTTTCCTTAAATAAATGTCTTTCTATTTAACTGGTAGATTTAATTTCAGGAGTTTTCTTTTCTATGAAGGTATAGTAAGCCAAGTCCAAGCAATCATTATTTTTCCCTTTTAATATACTCTAATCCTCAAGCCCGGAGGGCCACATATAAAGTTATAAGTAGCTAATAAGAGAAAATACACAGTAACATAATTTGTTTCAGAGGGACTTTACAGTGACTGCTTTGCAGTTATGGTATTTCTTTCCATCTTTAGTCAAGAACTGTCCCCAGCACTGTGTAATCACCCCACAACCTATGCCCTTTACCTTAGATACTCAAGAGTATAACCACTGTCAAGAGAGTAACTAGGACTCCCTTCACCACTGAGCAATTTCAGCTCTAAACTTTGCACTGGAGTATACTATGACACCTTTTCCATTCCAAGGAACACTCAATCCTCCAGTTCCATGGCAATGTTATCAAGCAGTGCCAGTCATAAAGTCTATTATCTGAGGGTTGTAAATAGCTGTATCCTTCAAAATCCAACATTTAAGCATTAAACGGAGGTGTTTATGGGTTATTTACCATCCAAAAATAGAGCTCTGGGTTAATCAGAGTCTCTCTGATGGTGTCTTCAGAATTATTCTTCTCCATATTCCAGATGGGAAATAAACTACCCAGGAGCTTTATATACACAGCCATTTCATTTGCAATCTTAAGTAATACTTTTCCATTTCTTTATCATCTCTGCATATATCACATTTGTGATTGTTTATAACTTCTTCTACACAGGTACAGGTCTAGTTTTCATAACCAACATGCCTACTTAATTTGTAGGTATGCTTCATCATTTTGATAAAGGAATTTAGTATAATTTTGTAACTGTTTTGAGGTTTTACGAAAAATATAGCATGCATGATTGTCCTAGATAGTATAAAGAACTAAGCTGAATTTATTCATCCTCAGATCTGTGTCATATGATATATGTCTTAAGACCCATCAACCAATCTCACATTGCTAGAAATGCTTTCTTATCCTTCTGGATTAGTTTTTCCTTTTGACATTTTACACTCATCATATCCTTCTGACTGTAAAAGAATAACCAAATTTATCTTCCTGTCTCTTGGGAAAGACATGGATATCCCTAATCTCTATACATACTTCCAGAGCTGCATTGGTTCCCACAGTGATCTTAGGTTTATTATCAGTGGACAGTGGTTACAGCCTCAGGCACATCACTGTGGCTCAAAATCTCCTGAATCATATTTTCTTTGACATCATCAATGACCACACATTCTGTCATTTAATTCAGATCTACAATCCTGAATTTGAACAAAGTTTTACACTAAGTTACAGACTGCAAATCCTACACAGAGCACAATGATTCTTGTCATGTCTTTCAGGTCACTCACCTGGATTCACTTTGGGTAATAGGAGAAAGCTCTCACAATAGAGATGGCTCAGAAATTGAGAGCATTTATTGTTCTTGTGGAAAACTCAGATTTAATTCCTAGCATCCACATATTATCTCACAACTGTCTGCCACTTCAGTCCTATGAAATCCAGTACCCTCTTCTGGTCTCCTTAGGTGCCAACATCATACATTAAAAATATAAGTGAAATAAGATGCCCATAATGATATATTCTTAACACAAGAACTAATGCTGTGCCTGATTTTCGAAAAATAATTTATCCAAATAGAAACTTTTTATTTTCTTTTTCTTATAATTTTAGCATTTTAAATATGGTTTCAGCTTCTTCTTGAAGATTAACTGACTTAAAACAAGAAAGTTCTTTACATCCTTGTTTCTTTGACCTTTCCAAGTAGAGGTGATAACTAGGAGTAATTTCTTCCAAAGCGACTTTCTACCTCTCCTGCCAGTTGTCAATGCTTTCTCAGTAAAGAAGTTAATAAAGGAAAGAGGAGACTTTGATGATGACAGCTCTTAAGCAGTCTGAGCTGTGACTCTACTAACCTTAAAGTAAATGAAGCTAGATCCAGTGGCTGCATGATCAGGTGCTGTTATGGGGTAATTTAGTCCAATTGAATATTACCGTAATGGGGAAGAAATGAGTTCTGAGCACACTGAACTTGCTACTTCTCCTAGAGAATTAAGATATGCAATATCCATGTTCCCCAGTGAGTGGAGCTGAAATGAGGCTGGGCCTGCTTTGTGAAGGTGAAGGTCATGTCTGTTGACCCAGTAGTCAGGAATAGATATCCACATAGGAACCACCCTTTCCTTTTAACCTTATTTGAAAATTGTATTTTCTATTCAGTTTTTAATAAATAGTTTTATTTTACACTTGTTATTATTTGAACCATATATAATGATCTTTTTTTTTTCCAGTTAGCTTGTAGTCTTAAGATTTTTATGAAATTTTACAGCAGTGAACAGATAGTTCAGCTGAAGTCTACACAAATACAAATGAACTGAGTCACTGAGAATCTCCTGTAAGTATTTGTTGATATGGCTTCTATGCAGTCAAGGATAAGAGTTGAATATTCTAATGGAAATATATTACTTAGGGCTAACATATCCAAAAAGACTATGAAAGAAAACTATATCAATTTTAGCTAGTTATTATTCAGTGAACTAATATGGCATATTATGTCTTATTTTCAGTCATTGATAAAGATATCACAAATATTGGAAAGTGGGTGCCAGTCTTTGGAATAAGAAAAACTCGAGATGTGGTCAGAAGTCACTATCATGTCAGGAAATACAAACAAAAAAGTGGCTAATTTTTTGGGTACAATTTATCTGCTCTAAGATGGACTTTTCTTTTCCACTCTTTTGCCATTATGCTACCTGCAAAATGCAAAGCATAACTTGGGAGCATGGGCTTTTTATAGAGTCCAGTCCTTTCTATACACTACTTCTAAAACAGAAGTCTCTCTCTCTATGCCCTTCATTCATTGCCCTTAAAAAAATGTCTTTTTGTACTGTACAAAAATATATGTCTCAATTTCACTTAAAGTTATAAGCTTACAATTAAAATTCCACATCCTTGTTAAGTTGCTTTAGTGAAATCACTTGCTGCCAAAATGAGGGTAGCTGTAAATGAGGTTTGAGACTCATTTTATTCACAGACCAAGCAAAACCCAAATTTATGTGCACAGTGGTGACCATTTTTTTTTTAACTTCTGCAAGCCAAACACAATCTGGTGTTGAGGGACACATATCACCTTGAAGCCTGTGATCTTCTTCAGTGAGGGTCCTCTAACCAACCTTCTTTTAGCTCTGCCCTCTTCAGCTTTCTAGATATTCCCCTAAATTTCACATCAGGATCATCATTTGTCTTAGGTCTTTGGAGTTTAACTTAAAAATGCATTTTTCCAGGTATAAAGTCCACTGAACCTGTGTCTCTGTCACCTTTTATATTAAAAAGAAAAGAAAGTAAGCTATAGGAAACATGGAAGTTTAAAAGCAACACTAAATGAAGTCTTTATTTAAACATATTCTAAAATATGTTTGTCTATTTGACCTGACTACTGGCTTAAATGCAATAAGAAGGCATTTTAACACCATTAGTATCTGGATGTCTGCCAGAGAAAGCTCCTTGCTTTATACCCCCTTAGGCAGTCCTGATGAAACTACCTTAAATGTGGTTTAATAGCACTTAATTCATTTTAAATGCTAAAGCAACCAGTAAAGTATATCAGATGATTAAAGAAAAGACTCTAGAGGTGAAAGAAAGTATCCCAGCAGGGACCTTTTTGCTTATAAATAAAATGTGTCATGTTTTTATCTTGAAGGCATGGTGAAATCCCATCTTCTACTAAACAATGATTTCTGGTGGATCTTACCTTAATCCAGCAGCCGGGATAAGACTACCTTATCTACTATGTCTTGCCCAACATTATAGTCCCCTTTTGATTGTTGCCATGACAGATATTGGTGGACTAGATGGAAAATAGATAGAAACATACAAACTTTCTTCTATGCAACAAATTTAAGCCATATGAATTTTAGATGCAAACTGCCCAGGGACAGCATGCTAACTATTTCTAAGCATTTTTGTTGAGAGCTAGTATTTAAGTAAACATTACAAATTATAGTTGTCTACTAAATAACATGGGCCAAAGCCCTTGAGGAATTTATTATTCATAATATACATCATTTTGTCAGCTCAATCATGAAATTTTCTTACTTAAAGAATTTGACAGAGGTTTTAGTTGGATCACTGGTGTGGAACAGTAAGTGATTTTCAAGACCCGATCAAAGCCAATGCGTAATAATCTTTCTGGTACAGCCCTTCCTAGAATACAAGCCCATGGCAAGCTAGCCACTACTTTTCATGGCACAAGTGATGACTGGGTTAATTTGAGTATCTGCTGTTTTCTCTCCAGAATGGCACATGCCTGCCAAATCCATACTGAAGGTAGGGATAATGTGTTTACTAGACCCAACATAAATGATAAATGGGTGTTTTATTGGGGAAGAAGTTACACAGATAAAAATAAAGAACCACTGCAGTGCTTCTACTCCAGAGGATGCACTCTCTTCCCTCCTGATCCAAAAAGAAACCCGAGAGAGAGAGAGAGAGAGAGAGAGAGAGAATCACTCTGTGCTTCCCTGCCATCCAGTTCTGTCCACACCTGCAGCCACACCCAAAGGGGTGTGGCCACTAACACAAATACACTGGCAAGACTAGATTCCACTATATCATTTTTATTGGGTTACAGTGATGATCCTATGTAAAGTGCTCATTGCCCAGGACTTAAGGTTAGCCTTGCTGAAAGTATTTGATCTTCTAGCCCATTATGTCTATGTGTCTATATATGTAATAATTTATCTTTTTGTATGAATTAAAGTTTTAATAAGTAAAGGTTTAAAACAAAATGGAATAATTAACACTTGGAGGTATTTTTCTAATTCTTTATATGTACAATGCCACTTCTGTTTGTATTCCAGCTTCGGTATGTGAGGATAATGAGCTTCTAGATATAAACTGGTTCACAAGTCGAATAAATATTCCTTGAGTTGGAACCAAGACAGAGACACACATCACTGTGCTAAGTCCTAGAGAACACACAGGCAGAGTAATGTACATACATTACAAAGTAAGAACTTATACATCCTTATTGAAGAAAGAAAATGGCCAGAGTGAAAATACACAAAGGTCTGCCTTCATGCCAGTCAGTAGCTTTAGGAGAAGGCAGATTTTCAACTGAGACTTGGCATGAGAGAAAAGGAAGAAATTCTCCAACATAGAAAGCTAGTTAAAAGTCATACACAGAGAAAACTGCTCTCTACCAGGAACACAAAGCCATACTTTATTGCTTCTCATGTAGGTTACATTTTTCTTTATTTCTCTTCTCTGTTCATTCTCTGCATACTGCTCTTAAGCCTTCTACTGCCTGCCTGCCTGCCTGCCTGCCTACAAACCTCCTCTCAGGACTGGATATTTTAATGCCAACACAAGTTCCCTCCCCCAGTTATTCCCTGATATCCTTTCAGCCTCTTCTTCTAGCATATCTCCATCTCATCTCACTGCCATTCACCCAAACTACTCTTTTCTAAGGGACCCATAGACAAAATTAAAATAGGCACAGAGGATATAGAATAAATTCAGACAAATGAAAGGAAAATATTTTTACCAAAATAAGAGAAGAAAATTTCCATTATCTATAAAAAGAAATCCGATCAAGGTATAAGAGGCATGCAGAGCTTGGTGGATGTGGCTCATACCAACACATAATAGTCAAAAAACACTAAATGTAAAGAACATGAATTCATAAAACACACAGAGATTGATATTGAGGTTCGAACTTCAAGCTGAAGTCAGAGAAGCAAAGTAGCTGGCCACTAGCTCTTACCATTACCTACCTCAGGCTGAATGGGCTGATCCTGCTTCCTCTTCTGTGCCTTGCTGGATAATCCTACGTTTGAATATCTTCCTATCCTCCTTGACACTAAGCCTTCTTGTCTTCAGTGTGTCTGGAGAATCAATGGCTCTTCTTCAGTGGCTGGAGAATGAATGCCTCCTAATGAATAAAAGAACAGATTGACCAATATTGGGGTTCAAGCTTCAAAATGAAGTTCAGAAAAACATCCACTAGCTCTCATCTCTAGTTCAAGCTGAAATGGCAGATCCATGACCTCTTTGGCAAGCCTCAAACTGCTGCCTCTCCTCAGTGGCTGGAACTGAATGTTTTCTTTTGAATACTGAATGCTCTGATCTTTTATACTGCTTTTGTGCTGAGATTAAAAGCCTGTGATCTGTTACTCTTTTAGACTGATTCAATCTGGTGTATTCATGGGTGATCTTGAACTCAGACAGACCCATCTAACTCTTAATCCTGAGTCCTAGGATTACAGGTATGTACTACCGCTTCACAGCTTCTGGCTGCTGGGATTAAAGGTGTGTGCCTGGTTTCTATGGCTTGTGGCTGACTTTGCTTTCTGAATCTTCATGAAAGTTTTAATAAATCTTACATAATATGTTACTACAATGCATGAATAAAACTATAGACAAGAAGGTACATTCATAATTAAGGAATGTCTCCAATCCAGCAGGTTCTGCTTTCACAAGTCCCCTCTTAGTCAAAAAACACCCCCTTTTCACTGACTTATGACCTTTTCACATATGTAATTCTGTAGAGCTGATTCTGGAAATTTATCACTTGACCAGGAGAGACTATAGACATGTGCCCAGTGCTCAACTCTGCACCTGCTTTCCTTCACTGTCCTGCTACGTAGCTCTTGTTCCCTGGATGCTATGTCCCCTCAGAAAGACACATATCTTCATTTTCTACAATAAAATAAAAACAAGTGCTCCATATATAATTGTCAAATTCAGAGATGGAGAGATCGCTCCAAATAATTGAGCAGCTTGCTTGGGGACATCACTTTCTCTGGTTGGAAATGATGTGGAGGGAGTGAGAGGACATTGGTAGGGGATGGCTTCTTTTCTCTTTGTGGGAGAGAGGAAAGAGAGAGAAAGACACAAAGGAACACAAACAGAGATGGCAGATGACAGACCCAGAGACGCAGGACCAGAGGGACAGAGACAAGAGACTGAGAAGTGGAACAGACTCACATAAATTACATACAATTTCTCTTACCATACCAAGGAAATTTTCCTAAACTTTCCATAACTACCAATGAATTTTGTTCAATAAACTAGGTCATGTACATCTATGACATATTAAAAGGCATCACCTTACAATAATTTCTTTAGTACTGATTTCATTATGTTAAAAAAATCTTTGAATTATTGTCAAACATATCTAAACTTCTATGTCAGTATACCTCGAGATACTTCTCTAACAATAAGGAAAAAATGGCTAGTTCACTTGGAAACCTGAGTTGTTCAAAGAGAGTCTCTACCTCCCTCAATGACCTGTGAATTTAATTTCCATGTCATACATTGATAGAATTATTATCATTGCTTAACATTTTTGACCAATGCTTCTTTACTTTGTAAAATTTTTCTGTCAGGACAGGTCTGGCAGAGAATTACCACAGCATTTTAGAAAATTCACATGTAATTTTGTGTTCTCTATAGACTCAATATGGTCATAAGCTTTAGGTGAATGATAATTATTAGTTGTCTCTCATATGTCTCTCATAAAACACATTATGAGAGAAAAAAATGGAGTTTGACCTAATTCGATCAAATGTAATATCAGGGAACATTTGGGTGGTGAGGGCTTTCAAAAAGTTAGAAGCAGATTATGTACATGGAAACAGGAGAAAATTTAGAAAGAAACTCTTGTAAGTGAAATGTAATTAATTACAAAAGAGAAGTTTCTAGAGGACATGAAAGAATGCTGAAGGGGATGCACAATTTGGAATAGGATATGTGTTACTAGGAAGAAAACATAATTCCCCAATAGGAAGAACAACTATTGATACTTCATTTTCAGGTAATAAGTACTTCATTTTCTCTTAAATCTAGAAGGACACTTTTGTTGGAGTTTGAGCCCAAAAATTATACATTAAGGAAGAAAGTGTAGAACCATTCTTCAGATGGTTTGCATCCATTGGCTGTAAAGAGATAGCTGAAAAAAATCCAAAAGAGGAAACAATTCTACAAACTTGATCCTAATAAAGTGGAGAGAGTTTATGGAGAGAAAAATATACTGAACTCAAAGCATTTATTCACAGTATGGAATGTAGGCTTAAGATTTTTTCTTCCTTCCTCTTTTCCTCCCTCCTTCCTTCTTCATTCCTTCCCTTCTTACCTCCATCTTTCCTTTCCATTTCACTCTTCTTAGATGAATATATATGGGCAATCAGGTTAGGTATCAAGATTCAGTGTTTTTTAAATGAAATCAATAATCCCATTCAAGATGAAACACTGAGAGTCAGATGGGGAAGCAAAATATAGAGCAGCAGAAACATGAATATTTGTGTAATGTGTTCCCTCAAAGATAGTTTTATTATTATTCTTATAGAATCCCATTAGCCCTAATGACTTGACAGTTATCAAATTTATAAGCCACATAGGGTACGTATGTGTGTTAATGTGTACATGTCTATGTGTATTTGTATTTGTATGTATTTGTGTATAATCATGAGTAAATAATTACACAGCATGTTCCAACTTCATTCCCCCAGAACTTGCGATTTCTACGCTTTCCTTTTTCAGTTTTTTTCAATGCACACTCTCATCTTTTACCTTAGCAGTTGTACAATTTTACACCATGCTTGGACTTCCCATTTTTGTCTCAGACATTTAAAGATACAGAGAATGAAGACAGATAGCTGTGGTTACTCTTTTTAATCTACCCAATTTTTGTGAATACCATTACTATCTATGTCTTTTCTATATTTCCAAATTCTGTATTTCTCTGTCTCACTTATAGAAAGCTTAAGATCACTAATATAAACCTCTTTATCATCACCTAGAGGAAACCTTTAGTTACTCTTTTGAAATCCACCCAATAGAAGAATTTTGGGGTGGGAACAGAGTCAGTAAACAGGACTACTTTCTACCTAGCAACTAACCTATGGAGCAGAGTGGATTTTATTTTGCTTTTTTTCCTTTTCTTTATGACCAATGCATCATTTGTAACACAAGCTAATAATATTCCCTTTCTATGTCTTTTGATATCCTTGGCTAATAATCCTCATATAGTTTTTTTCCCTTTGGACAATTCCAGTAAGCTTCAACCACCCTCTTTGCTCCTTTGAAGTGTTCTCTCAACCTCATACTCAAAAAGATCATAGAAAATATAAAGGTGGTCATTGCTTAAAGTTGATAATGGTCTATTCAATGCTGAAAAAAAATCTAGTTCTTTACTCCACTTGGCCTTGAATTATTCGTCTGTTCATCTGGCTTCATATTGCTTAAGCTAGAAACTCCTTTCACATCTTTAGTTTTTAAAACTCTCCTCTTTGGCAGGGGAGGCATTTAATAGCTTCTTTCTCTGTCTGTAATGTACTTTCCTGGCATTCAGTGAATAATTTCTCTCTTAAATATAGCTGAATTAGAAATATATTCTATATCTACGATGAACAGTTGATGACAGAAAACCTTTACAGTCAACAGTGCGGACTCTTAACCAACACACACACACACACACACACACACACACACACACACACACACACACACACCATATGGACCTTTGTTGGAAATGTGCAATTAGAAAATACAAGCCAGAGCCATTGAGTCAGTCTTCTAATAAGACCCTCTAGTGTCTTGTGGATTTCACTAAACTAGGATATTTATCCTTTTGTTTTTTTTTAACCACTTAAGTTTTCAGATTTTTCTATTGTTTTTTAATAGGTCCCTTGTAGGAACTATCCATCCACACTAAAGTTAAGTTCCATGAAAGTGTGATCCTCTGTGCTCTGTTCAATTATGATGTTTCCAAAAGAAATGTATTCATAACATTTTTCTTATGTCTACTTTTTCTATCAAAGCTTTGTGGGCAGGTGTGAGTATTACATACACAGAGAAAAATTTTTTATTTTGCTTTAAAAAGCAATTTGAATACTTACTTTTTATTTCTGTTTAATACTTTTAGTTCTTTGTATATTCTAGATGCTAACATCTTTTCAGATATGTGGCTGTCACTTTCCTTTCATTCTATAAGCTGTCTCTTCACCTAAGAAATATTTTGCTGTAAGGAAAATGGCTTCATGAAATTTCATTTGTTGGTTATTGACGTTATTTACAATGAGTTTGGAGTCTTATTTCAACAGTCCTTGCCTATTGGCTTTGTCTTGAATCATAGTACTACAAAAATCTAAGTTTTAGTCTAGTGCTGTGGACTGAATCCACTATGGAGTCACAACCTACTCTCATTTTTTTTTCTTTCAAGATGGCATACACATGCTGTAGTACACACCAAAGTCTTTACAAGAAGGTTAAATTAACTCCATATTTCACTCCTGTGCTTCCAGGACTCTTATCTCTATTTATTCTGAATAAGATTATCAGATAATTTTTGACTATTCTGATATATTCTGTTAAGAAATAGAACAATAAAAAGTTAATTCAAAACACATGTGTGTACACACACACACACACACACACACACACACACACACACACACACACACACACAGACATACCCCAGAGGCATCTTATATGCTATAAGAAATTGAAGAGTAACGCTCACTTCAGTTGAATTCTTTCAGAACTACTTATTATGTTCCTGAACACGTTTCACTTTTTCTCGATCCTGAAAAAGCAAAAGCATCGGTGGAAACATTGAAACAATGAATAGCAAATCTGGTGTTTTCCAACTGAAAACCCTGCAGGTGATTTGAAAAGTGGCAGAACATGTACGATGCTCTCAGTTTTATTCAAGCAAAATCTTCCATCCCAGCCTTTGTATAGGCCTGGACTCACAATTGGTGGTACACACAAAAGCCCTTGGGAACTCTGGTTTCAGATCAGTGTCAGAGCATTTTATTCTAAAAAATCCTTGGAAAATGCCAGCTCTACTCAGGCTAGGATTGCTTCCCCATGTCCTGCAGTTACAGTTGTCAACATCAGTAATGTACATGACGTTTGAACTTCTTCCAAGTGGCTAACCCACACGCTCAGTCTCCTGAAAAATTTCCGTGTCTGCCCACCTGCTGTTCAAGTGTGGAGAGGATGAAAGACATTTTTCTCCATGAAATTAAAAAGGCTCTAAAAACAAATGATTCTGACTGAATGTCTCCATCTGTATCTAGTCCTCTGCCCCATATGAAAACCACGCTCATCTATAGAACTTAATTCCTTACACTCCCTCTTTAACACAATCAGATGTGAAGCATATCTGATAGGAACCATTAATACTATACAAAATCTGAAATGGGTTTTTATATATGATGATGATGAGGAACATAATTTTAACTTTCATAGGATGGAAGACTATCTCTGTCAAAGCGGTATATATAAACAAATGAAACTGTTTCAGTCATTAGAAAACTAGAGAGCTTCATGGTGTGAAACAATTTGGTAAAAGATTTGAAGTACTCTATACTACAAACATCTTCATTCATTCATCCACTAGATTTCTGTTTATGAATTCAGATTTTCTGTATTGTTCCTCTGGAGATACTCTGCAAGGACAACAAAGGGAATTTAAAAAATGCTTCTGCCCTAGTTCCTGTTCTCAAAAGAAGTTATTATTTTAGATTAGGCATACACATAGAATAGATAAAATAGGAACGCAATGACTAATAATGTAACATGTAGGCATGGAAGATAGCATATGGTAGCATTAAATAAAAAATAGAAATACAGGCAGGAGATATTTATATGGGCAGAGTGATCAAGGAGATAAGAGAGCTTGGCTGTGCTTTTTATAAATAGGTAATATTTAAATAGGCAGCACAGAAAATATATTTTCCATATGGGATGACATGAGCAAATCCAGGGAGGTGGTAACACAATCAGCACTAGAGAGGTGGGGGAAATTGGCATAATCACAAAATTTCTACATCAGTTAATTCATTTATTTGTCACATAAATCTTCTGTCTTCTAAAAATGATTCTAAGACACGTGGAAGCAGCTGCAAATATTTGTGTGTTATCCTTTTTTTCTATTTCAATGAGTGGCCATAGGGGAGAAGAGAATGTCAGTAGCATCAGGGAGGGGAATGTCAATACAAAAGAAGGGGGAAGGAGAGTAAAATAGCAATAATGTTATATGTAAAAGTCACAAGAAATCATGCATGCCTAATTATACATCAAATACACGTAGTTCTGTACATAATATACGTATACAGTTCCAATGAACATTTCTTATCTGAGCTGACAGTGCTCTGTACAAGAGTCAAAGAAAATCCAACATAAACTCCAACATGAGGCATGAGAAACTATCTTTTGAGTTGTCTAGCTGGGTTACAAGAAACTTCCAGAATGTTACAGCCTGTTGCTCCCATTCTTGGTATCTCCCAGATGCTGTGGTACATCCTTATTTCTGAAGACTCAGGCACTTCCAAACAGGGCTCAGAGACTTCTACCCTGGAAGTGCCAGAAATAGCAAGCTTCTAAAAAAGGGAGTCAACCAACAGTGTTACCCAACCATGATTAATATGATCTGAATGACATCTATTACCATCATGGCATGATAACCTTAAATGTACAGTAGTGGCATGAACACCTTGATGGTAAGAAATGAATAGCTCTTTAAGTAGACTGAGGAGCCACTCAAAAGACGGAATATAATGCTTGGAATTGGAAACCAAGCTAACTACTCAGTGCTAGTGAAGTCATGGTTACCAAAGGAAAACCCACAACCACTTTTCTAAAACAGCACAATCCCTAAAACTATATAAATATTTGTCCCTATGCCCACAACAAGTTTAGTTTTCACCCTCATCAAGGAAATTTCTCCTTGCAAAAGATTAAGATCATTACAGAAAACCTCAGCCAATCAAATTGCAGAGATATGCACTTCCCCCCCAATGGATATATCAACAAAATATTCTCACACCAAATATTCAGGGAACATTGTAGAAAGGGGGACAGAAAAATTGTGAAAGCAGGAAGATCTAGGCGTTTGCTATAAGATTGTGTCCCCTAGTAACATCAGGAGAAATACATAAATTCTTACAGGACTTTTTTTTCCCACACAATCTGAACAAAGACAACAACTATAAACATGACAAAGTAGATGGTAAAATACCTATGGGGCCTCAACCCTACAAAAAGGACTATGGGCAACTGAGGAAAGCTGGGAACTGGAGAAGTGGTTATCCAATGCCAAATAGTCAGCCTTGAAAACATACATAAAGGTAATGTTATATAGACTTAGAAGGATATGTATGTATGTATGTATGTATGTATGTATACACACACACACACACACATATGCATGCAGTAGCAACTATTTAAAAAGGATGTGAATTTGAAGAACAGTGGATGCATATGAAAAGATGCAGAAACAGGAAAGGGAAGAGAGAAACATAATATAATCAGAAATAGAGAAAAATACTAAAATTTATAAATATAGATTTTAAAACTGAGCACTTTGTTTTTAAGATTTCATTTATTTAATTATTGTGAGTGTGTGTGTGCATGTACATGTGCATGTGCGTGTGTGCGTGCATGTGTGTGTGTGTGTGTGTGTGTGTGTGTGTGTGTGCGTGCACATTTGTGGACATGCATGTGAGTGAAGTTCCCCCAGATGCCAGTAAACTAAACTATGTAAGGTCCCCTGGAGTCAGAGTTGTAGATGACTTTGAAGCACCCTAACATGGGTGCTAGACACTTGATTCTGATTGACCATAAGAACACTATACATGCATACATGCCTAAGTGCAGAGATATATCTCCAGCCACTTATTTTCTTCATATAACTTAAAAATCTAATATATATATATATATATATATGTGTGTGTGTGTGTGTGTGTATGTGTGTGTGCATATATGTATATATATAAATATATATACATATATGTTACAACTTATACAACTAAATTAGCAACTGAAACAACCTGAGTTTTACTATATGTTCATTAAACTTGAAATAGTATTTGATATATCTGTGTCTCTCATCTCCCCTTCCTCATTACACAGCTCTGATAATTTCTGAGAAAATTTAATCCAGTATTTGGTGGCTTCAGACCGGCATAATCAATCATTTGATGAACCAGATAATTGCTTTTGCTTTCTCATTTACTTTAATTATGGGCAACATTGGGTAACAGTAGTTCATATTTGTCAAATGTAAAACTTAAAAAAAAATCTATTTAAGACTACCTTAATTTTAATTTTAAGCCTACCTTTAATTTCACAGCCCTTTCAAGTACGGACTTTAAACTAGACTTATCTTGAAGTTCCTATGTTGTATGTTTTGCAGTGGTGGTTTTGCTTAGTTAAATTATCACTTTCTTAAAGACATACTTTTAAAATAGTTCCCCTTTTTCCAAAGCAGGGCAAAATGTTATTTCTTAATGTCATGTTGTTTGCTTTTGTCAATATATAATAATATAAATAGAATAAAATTTGTCAATAAATAATTTCAATTTGGGAAAAAAGTTTTTTTGAGAAGTATTTATTGGATTACAGCCCCTCCATACCCACTGGATTATGTCAAAACTGGTGTTACAATATCAGACCACAATGTACTTTCCTAAAGAAATATTTAAGTGTTTATGGTGCTTCTCTGTGTTAATGTCTGTGTACCTCTTGTATACAGTACAGGTGAAGGCCAGAAGATAATCTCGGATCTCCTTGAACTGGAGTACTGATGTTTGCAAGCCATCATGTGGGAGCTGAAAACAGAACCTGTCTCCTTTACAAGAGCAATAAATTCTACTAACATCTGAGTCATCTCTCTAGCTACAACAAATTTAACTTGTGCAATTTGTTTAAACTTTTCATGTCACAAGAATCATGCATATTCTAGGGAACACAAAGGAAAATATGTAATATGGTAGAAATAAGTCAGTGTAGATGTCAGAAAAACAAAAGAAACATATTGTTGGAAATGTGGGGTTCATGGCAGGATATTTAAGACGAATATGTAAGCTACATTTAAAAATTATGCTTTAGTAAGAAGCAGCCAGCTTTATGTTTAATATAACTTAAATTTATTAATTATGGGCGGGGGGGGGGGAGAGCTGGTCCTGAGTTCACAAGGGAGGGAGAATTGCTGCTGCCCACCACCAGCTACAATGCTCAGGAGAGTAGGCCCTGCACCTCAATCCCCATCAATGTCTGAGGCAGATGGGAGACATGGCCCTGAGATGGAAAGGGCAGGAGAGCTGCCCTGATTGCAGCCAGCTGTAAAAATTACAAGAGCAAATCCGGCACCTCTCATGGGCAGCACAATAGAGCCAACCACGTTGGTGGAGATCTGGGTGAGCCCCGTTAGTTGTCCTCATCTGTTCTGTGGATGCTTGGGCCAGGGGGAGATGCACCCTCCCTGCCCATCAATTTTTGAGGCACGTGGGAGGGCTGACCCAGAGGTAATATGGGGAAAGCTGGCCTTGACTCTCAGCTACAGCACTAGGGAAGTGTGGACCCCATGCCTAGCAAAACAGCATTATTGATCTTGAATATGTAGGTGTGGGAGATCCAATCCTGAGGACACGAAAAACGGCCCCCACCATTCCCCATTAGTCAGCTTACCAGAACAATGCAAGAGAGCTCACACTGGTGGTGAGGACAAGGGAGAGCTGGCGTGCTGACCAACCCTGCAACTACCCAAGCCCAGAATCAGGGTTATGAATTGGCCTACCCAAAAACCCACCCCATCTGTGATCTTCTGGAGCATGTGAAAAGATTGATCCAGCAGACCGAAAAGAAATAGCCATTAAGAAGGTGAAATATGTATTAATTTTGATACAAATTTTATTGAATCTTAGACTTGAATATTATACATATGTTCACATGTCCTCATGATTTAAAAAAAATGGTCAGATATCCAATTAATTATTATTTGCTTTTCTGCTTACTTCCACGGTAAAAGTTAAAGAATGTGTATTAGTTGTACCAAGCGTACTATTGCCTTGAGAACACTAAGCTCTCCTGGAACACCAGAATGTCACCCAAATCAGCCTGTGTGTTACTGTCTGTGGAAGTGGAGGAATTGCCTGGTCTTCTACCATTAAGTCTCATTTTTCTTGAACCCCAGAGACCCTGGGTTCCTAGCTTCTTTCTTCTCTTCAACTTTGTATGAGGATGAATGAATTAAGACTAAGGTTGAAATTAGTCTCACATGATCAATTTTGTAAAACTGCTTGGGAAAACATCCTGACACTCCCATTTTGACTGGAAAATTGGAGCAGAAAGGAAGCAAGCCCATCACCAACACTACAAAACCTATTTTTTTTTTTTTTTTTTTTGGGGTAAGGACAAATTGAAAGAAAGCTTGTTGTGATGAAAAGAGTGTCCCTATTTTACTACAGAATCTTGGTGTCCTTGTTTACTTATTTCAGATTTGGCATTCAGATCCTAAACTTACAAAACTGTGCTATGGATTATTTGAGTGATCACTGTTAACCCTTGTAAGAACCAATTAAAAGCAGGATTATTTTACCTATAAAGAGCTGGATAGTTGGGAATGTTTTGGCATTCCGCTTCAGTGTGTGGCTGAAAAGATATATGACTCAACTAGGAAGATAATGGGATTCTGAGACTACTAAGATTCTCTTGGGTTCTTTCATCTAAAGATATTTGTCTCTCCATGCCTGTGGTATGCTTCCAAAGCAGCTCTTTTGCATTCTATTGTGTCTTCTTCCAATCATGATTACAGGCAACTCACTCTTTTCCCATCTATATTCATTAACTCTTGATTATATGAGGCTTACTACATTCACATCCCATTTAAGATGTTCCTATTTTCTTCTTTCCTTCCTTCCCTTCCTTCCCACTTTCTCCCTTTCTTCTTCATGTCCTTCTTTATCCCTTCCTTCCCATACATCTTTCTTTCCACACTCCTGTGCTCTCTCTTTCTCCCTCCTTTCCTATCTACCCAACACCATATTTAAGTGAAGCAAGCTTTCATAGTGTTTCTTATTCTACACAAGAGCACATTAGATCCCCATCCCCTGATATTCCTTTGTAGAAGTCAGCTATGAAGTTAAATTTACAAATGATTGTAGTGAAAACCAATGTTGTTTATGCAATCCTCATTTCCATTCCTCAATTCATTATTGAGAATATTACTATTGGGTGCATTTTATTATTCAGAAAAACAACTGGCCTAATTTCTACTGAAATACAATTATATTTAACATACAACAAAAGCAGCTTTTTGTGAGTAGAGAATTAACTGTGCCTTAGTAAAAAGCCCTATTTTCAGTTTCTTTATTACAAAAAGTACCCAAGTGCAAATGATGTAAGTCTATAATCTGACCAGGGTGGTCCAAGGATCTGAAAGTTACATTCATAAAACCTGCCTCTGAATCCCTGACTCATTCCTTTAGCGTAAGGGAAATTGCTTTCACCTTCCTCCAATGTAATTGTCAGAGCATTTTGGTTCTGGTTTCTTCCCTAGTGGCTTCTTTTCACATAAAAAATGAACCAAATTTCAACTTTTATAGAAACTTGGAACAGCGTAGTGATATTTCGCTTATGGTGACTGGCTCTAAGGTTTTCATTTCTTACTAAGAATTGCCTGGACAGAGATATAAGCTAGCAAAATGGAGTGAAACTAAAACATATATACTTACTTCTGGCAAGAAGGCAACTCCTTTGCTGTTTTGCTGCATTGCTCAGTATACTCAGTGTATGAGAACACATTCCTCATCACCCTTCCTTTGCTCTTTCTTTACATCTCCATTGAGATGAGGAAAAAACAAAACCCAAATCATGATTCCTCTATATGTGTTTGCTTTAGTGTCACCGTCCATTCTTTGCCCTCCTTCAATGTATGTAGGACATGATTCTTTGCCGGAACTGGGAGATGTTCACCAGATACTGAGCCCTTCTAAACTTTTTGCCCATTGTCTAGCTGATAAAACTACCTGAAACAACTAACAGTCATTATCAATTTATTTGCATTTTCGTATTGTCTAGTGACATCTCCAATCTTTAAAGGTCAGAGCAGTATGTCCTTTTCAAATTTACAAAGTCACTGCCAAAGAAAATTAGAATAGCCCAGGAAATGGTTGAATAATTATATTATTGACTGACAGGGAATCATGAGTAGTCCCTACTTTAAGGACTTTCTGCGATTTGTGAAGATTTCAAATTAACACACAAGAAACCTTCACCTATCGGCAAGATCAACAAAAGGGTCAGAGAGTTGATATGGGAATTTGTGACTTTCCCAGGCTCAAGCACAACACGTCATGTTCTTTTCTTTGAGAAGTGTTGTCAGCATGTGTGCCATGACACTGAAACACACATTCATGTCGGCTTCCCTTGAATCACATGGAACACATGTGGCTTTCTCAAAAATAGTTGCTGGGATTGAGGTCACATACAGTTTTGGACAGATCACAGTGTTTTATATGATTACTGTGGTTTACTTTAGTTTCCATATTCATGGCTTTATGCTCATATTAACTGCAGATGTTAGCCTTTCTCAAAGGTGGAGTCATAGCTCAGCAAGAGCTACCGACAGCCAGCAACATTGATGCATCCACAGCTAGAAAATATTTAGCCACACTTTAGGGATTTTAGGGTTGTTAGCATCCCCAGGAAATGGGTACACTGAATTTCAGAGAGCTGTCTGTTTCCCCCTGTCCACTGTGAGCCATGGCACTTGCCTCTATGTTGTTTTACTTTGCATCATTTCTGTTTTCTACTTCTTTCACTTCCTCTGTTATTTTGGTTTAAAAGTATGTGTTTCTGTGTTTATGAGACAAGTCAAACAAAATCAACCTGGAGGATGACCCTGTTCTCTTACCATCATCCTTACATCCATATGCTATGTGAAGATAAAACTGAGCAAATCCCTAGCTCTGCTAGCTGATGGTAGAAAAGCAGATAGACTCACAACAGACTCAATTGCCCATTGAGCTGCTGGGCAGCAGCAGGGCCTGCAAGGTTTGGGGAGCCTCAGTTGCTGAAAGCTGTGAGAGGATTGAATACACATTTGTGTGAGTTGCTGGGTGCTGGGAGGCATCTGAATGGCTGGGACATGATGTTCAACCCCATTGTGTTTATATGAATGCACATTATCATTTCCAGCAAGGAAGCTGATAACAGCACCGTGATGCTTTGCTATAAAATCCATTCAGCATTTTTCTGTGTGTTTTCCTTCCCTTAAATGGCCCAGGAATAGGCATGAGAAGTGTCATTGGCTCCCTGTAACATCCCCTTTCCCCAAATGAGACCCTATTGAAATACACTGTAGGGTGTTTCATTGCAAAACTCTGGCATGCACAATAGGAAAAGAATGAGCAAATTTTCTTTCAACCTTAAGAACTTCTGGAGCTTTTTGTGTTGAGAATGGGTGTTGTTTTTTATTCTTATTTATTATTTGTTTATTGTTTTTGAAATTTTAGTTATCCTAGTATGTCTAGGTTGAAGTTTATAGAAAGCACATTTAACTATGCAGAAAAAGAGTGGTATGAAGACTCCTGGTAAGTGTAATTAGTGTGGGCATAGAAATCAGCTTATTTGTACCTGCCTTTCAGAAAGTTGAGGATGGATTAGCTATGAAGACAGCCAAGGTATTGTACCTCAATTGTACTTACTTTAAAAAAAAACACACACACAAACACACAGGTGAGACATGTGAAGGAGGTATTGGCAGTAGATACATATTCAAAATTTAGTTTGGCTGCAAGTAGTTTGAGTTCGTATTGGGTAATTAAAAAAAGAGACGAATGTAGGATTGAGGCCTTGTGGACTTTTCTCTGTCCACTTTGGCATGTTTATTGGTGTCATCCTTGCTCAGCTCATATGTAAGCATTCGTGTTGATGAGATTTTATGGTTGTAGTTTCTTTTGTTTCTTTGAGATAAAAATCTCACAACCAACTTCCTGACCCTCTGGCTCTTAAAACATTTCTGCCTCCCTTTCTACCATGTTCTCTGAGCTGTATGTGTGGCAGTGTTCTGCAGATGAATCCATTGGGATTGGGTTCCACAACTCTTTGATTTGTTCTGGTGTTCTATAATGGTTTCCATATGTTAAACAGAAAAGGTTCCCTGGTGAGGGCTAAAATCCACACTTATCTGTGGATACAAGGACTGATGTTTATAGATTATGTTATAGGCAATTAAAGAAAGCTGGGAATGGAAGAAGTAATCCTTCCCAAGAATGAGCATACCAGTTTATTGACTAGTGCCAAATGATAAGCCTTGAAAACATACATATATGTAGCATTATATGTAGGGGGATATTCAATCACACTGTTAACCCCAAGTTTGCATTTGTGTCAATTAAATAAAATTAGCTTTGGTTTGGGAGGCTGTGTTAGCAAATAGCTAAGAGAAATCAATCATACTGCACCAGAGACAATCTAAGAGAGGTAGAGTAACACAGGAAGTAGTGGAGTGGGCTTGTAGTGATACATCTTTCTGTGGTTTGGCTAAGGCAAGCTTCTTGGACACAATCAAGGAGAGAGATTAGCTAGTTTTTACTCAGCATCTCTGAGTTTGCAGGCTTTTCCCTCAGACTTTGAATTTCTAGTTTCATTCATAATTAGAATAATATAGATTTAGTTAAAGCTACCTTTAGCAGCAGCAATATGACCAATGCCTGCAGGAGCGGAATTCGTACTAGCCTGCAGTCTTAGTGGCCAGACACTGCTACATAAGCAGGCGGTAACTTTAGAGTTGCCATAGCTGGCTGAGATGGCAGTAGATTAAGGCACAAACACTGTACCAAAGTTAAAATAATTATATGGGCTGAACAAGTTATATTTAGAAATACATACATACATACATACATGTGTGTGTGTGCGTATGCCTGCAATAACAATTAGTATAAACAAAAAAAAAAAAAGGTCAGGAATTTGAAGGAGAGTTTGAAGGGGCACATGAAAGCATTTGGAGGAAAAAAACAGAGGAGAAATGTTGTGATTATACCATAATCTAAAAACACAAAAGAAAATTAGAAATAAAAAGTTTATCCACCTAATTATAGCATCTAGAATTCTTTCAATATAAAGATCACCTTGGATAGTGTAGCTGTATTTAAATGTACTGGTGCAATTTTGAGGTGATGTAGTGTTTTTATGAACAGTGTATGCACAAATTTTATTTGTAGTCATATACTTACTAACATTAGCAGGGACCAGAGGAAGACTTCAGGCATCCTATTCTAATACCCTGCACCCTATTGCCTTGAGTCAGGGTTTCTCAGTGAGCCTGTGGCTGGACTGGAGGTTAGTAATACTCCTGTTATTGACACTCCCTACCCTGAGTCCTGGGGCTGCAGCTACACATGCCCATATCTGGCTATATTTTACATGTACTGGGAATTTGAACATAACTACTAATGCTTGTGCAACAAGAACTCATGCACACTGAGAAATATCCTCGACAATTCCAATAAATGTTTATGTTTTTTGTTTATTTATTTTTAAAATGAGAACAGGAAAGCTAAATCTGTACAAGTGCTTAATGACTAAGAAGTATAATTGCATGTATTATACCCAGGAACACACTAATGCCACTACAAAGTGAAATTGTATCATTGGATATGAGAACTTTAAAAACTTTTCTAAAAGTGACTTGATGCTGGCAGTTCTTTTAAATATGTTTTTACCTATATGCAATTTAGTTAAATTACACACACACACACACACACACACACACACACACATATATATATATTAATCAACTTCTGTATCTTGAAATTCTTTACTTCTGTAACTGCTCTTGAAAACCAAACCTAACATAGCCTTTGTTCCTTTCACAGCCATCACTCAGCTTACTTTTACAGTCTTCCTTTTCTATTCTACAGTATTCCACTCCTATCAATTTCTGGATGATTGGTCTTTGGTGAAATGTGAAGGTAGTTTATGGTCTCAATTTTCTTTATAATTAATCACTGTTTTCTTGGTCTTTGTGTCTCACAGACTGGGAGAAAAGGAGGCCTGGGAGGAATTTTACTGTTTCATTCTGAACATGAACATGCAGACTTAGTGATCAAATGACACATTAATGATTGCTGAGTGTTTCCTTAGTGATGAGAAGTTACTAAGGATGTTAGAGGATGACATCTATGGGTCAAATCCAGAATGGAATTTATGAAACAGGAAGCAATGAGGGAAATCAGGAATGCCTCACTCATAAGTCACTTTGAGAAAAATCCTTAGTATATAGTTCTGTTACTGAGAAATGAAAGCAGAAAGTTTCCAGTAGGTTTTGGAAGAATCTAGATGATTGTCTTGGAGTTTCAATGGCTATGAAGAGACACAATGAGCAGTGAAACTCTTACAACTTAAAACAATTGGAATGGCTTACAGTTTCAGAGATTCAGTTCATAATCTTCATTGTGGGTAGTGTGTAGGCAGATATGGTATGCTGGAGAAAGAATCAAGAGTTCTACATCCTCATCTCCAGGCAAAAGGAAAGGAACTGTCTACCACATGGTATATCTTGAGCATTGGAGACCTCAAACTTTCTCCAACAAGTCCATATCTACTCGAACAAAGACACACCTCATGATAGTTCCACTTCTTTTGGGGGTTATTTTTATTTCACAGTATTGTGGAAAAACTTTGCTTAAATATAAGGAAAAAGGCCCTGCTTGGAGCCTCCTGGGGACAGGGATTGCAAACAGGGGAGCCTGTCCCAGCAGACCAGCCTGTCTAGAATTTGGCTGTGTCCTAGACCCACCTCCACCCATAGGAGGGGTAAACATGGGACTGTTTCTGGTATGCCCTCTGGGGCTCTGGTTGGAGCCTCCTTAGACCTGGAGACTGCACACTCTTGGGGGAATCCCATCCCAGCTGACCAGACTATCCAATACTGACAGCATCCTAGTCCCACTTCCACCCATAGGAGCCCACCATTCGGTGCCCTGCTCAGACCTTGATAAGGACTAGGACCTACATGCTGTGGAGCCAGTCCCAGTGGACCAACCCATCCAGGATCTGCATTCATCCTAGTCCCACCTCCAACCACAGAAGGAGGTAAGCTTGGGGTCATTTTCAGCCTTCCTGGTCCCTGATCCAAGTCTTCTGAGGACTGGGGACTGCACATGGGTAACCTGTCTCAGCAGACCAGCCCATCCACAAGTTGTCAGTGCCCTAGCCCTGCCACCCACCACTGGAAGAGGAGAGCCATCAGAATATTTGACCTGCTTGCACCCACCAGAAGAGAACCTTGGTTCTGTATGCAACATGATGGAGAGACCCCACTGGTACATATTGGAAGAATGGTTTGGTAGACAATAGTATAAGAACCCAGTCAGCAACAGAAAAATCAGTATGATACCACCAGGCTACAGACTCCACACTAGAAAGACCTGAACTTTCCAACACAGATGAAGCAGAAGAGAATGATCATAAAACAACTTTATGAAGATGACAGAGAACCTAAAAGAGGAAATGAGAAAATCCTTTAAAAAATGGAAGAAAAGACAAACCAAAAATTGCAAGAAACAATTTGAAAAGTGCAAGGTTTGAAAGCTGAAATAGAGACAATGGAAAAAAATAGTCTGAGAGATTGCTGGAAACAGAAAAGTTGGATAAATGATCAGGAACTGCAGATGCAAACATACCCAAGAGAAAACAAGAGATAGAAGAAGTCTCAGGCATTGAAGATACATACACTAGGACAAGTATATTCACCAAACAAATCCCTAACACAAATTTCTAGGAAATATGGGACACTGTGAAAAGGCCAAACCTAAGAATAATAGGTATAGAAGAAGGTGGAGAAACCCAACTCAAAGGTACAGAAAATATATTCAAAAAAATTATAGAAGAAAACTTTCCCAACCTAACAAAAAACATGCTGATGAAAGTAGGAGATTACAGAATACCAAATAGAGTGGACAACAAAATAATCTTCTTGACATATAATGATCCAAACACCAAGCATACAGAAAAAAAGAATATCCAGAGCAGCAAAGGAAAATGGCCAAGTAACACATGCAAGCAAATCTATCAAAATTATACCTGACTTTTCCACGGAAACTCTGAAGGCCAGAAGGTTAGATAGATATTCTACCAACACTAAGAGATCATGGAAGCCAGCCCAGACTACTATAACCAGCACAGCTTTCAATCACTATAGATGGAGAAACCAAGATATTCCATGACACAACCAGATTTAAAAAAAATGCATATCAACTAATCCAGTCCTACAAAAATTTCTAGAAGGAAAATTCCAAGGCAAAGAAGTTAACTACAGCCACAAAAGTATAGGCAAAAGATTACCCCGCTTTACCAACATCAAAAGAAAAATGGCGGGAAATTCACACACAGAGCTACCACCAACAAATCTAAAGACCAACAAGAATTAACAATCAATGGTCATTAACATCCCTCAATATTAATGGTTTTAACTGCCCTATAAAAAGAATAGAATAGATTGGATACTAAGACAAAAATCTATCCTTCTCCTGCATACAAGAAACACAGCTCAACTTCAAAGCAGATATTAGCTCAGCTCAGAGTTAAGGGTTGGGGAAAGTTTTTCCAATCATATGGGCCCAAGAAACAAGTGGGTGTAGCAATCCTAATATCTAACAAATGAAGCTTTAAATTAAATCAATCAAAAGAGATTAAAAAGGTCATTTCATATTTTTTCACAGGAAAAATCCATCAAGATGAAGTCTCAATTCTGAACATCTATGCCCCAAATACAATGGCTCCCACATATGTAAAAGAAACATTGCTAAAACTCAATCAGACATAAAACCCCACACAAGTATAATGGGAGATTTCTACACCATACTCTCAATACTACACAGGTCTACTAGACATAAACTTAACAAAGAAAAAAAGGAATTAACAGAAGTTATGACCTAATTGGTTTAATAGACATGTATAGAACATTCTGTCCAAACAAAAAAGAATATACTTTTTTCTCAGTTCCAAATGGAACCTGCTCTAAAATTGAACACATCCTAGGCAATATAGCAAACCTCAATAGGAACATAAACACTGGAATAAACCCTTGTATCTTATCAAACAACCATGCTTCAAAGTTAGAATTCAACAACAACACAAATTGCAGAAACATTACAAACTCATAGAAATTGAACAATGCACAATTGCACCATTCCTGGGTCAAGGAAGAAAAAAAGAAAGAAACTAAGGACTTCCTAGAATTCAATGAGAATGAAGACACAACATACCCAAACTTATGGTGCACTTTGAAAGCAGTGTTAAGAAGAAAGTTCATAGCACTAAATACCTATGTGAAGAAACTGGAAATAATCATTGTAAAGAATTAATGGCACCACTGAAAGCTCTAGAAATAAAGAAAGGAACTCACACTGAAGGAGTAGACACCAGGAAATAATCAAATTGAGGGCTAAAATCAATAAAGTAGTAACTAGGAAACAAGACAAAGAATGAATATAACAATGGGTTGGTTCCTTGAGAAAATCAATAAGACACACAAACCTTCACCCAAAATAGCCAAAATGAACACAGAGATCATGTAAGCTAACAAAATCAGAAATAAACAGGATATAATAATGGACACCGAGGAAATCCAAAAAAAATTTAGCTCATACTTTGCAAACCTATACTTCGCAAATTTCACAAATTTTAGAGAAATGGACAAATTTCTGGATACATATCACTTACCAAAATTAAATCAAGAACAAACAAGCAATTTAAATAGACTTATAACTTCTACTTGAATAGAAGCAGTCATCAAAAGCTCCCAACCAAAAAAAAAAAAAAAAAAAAAAGCCCAAAGCCAGATGGTTTCAGAATTCCTCCTAGTGGTACAAATAATAGAAGCAGAAGGTTCATTACCAAACTCTTTTTACGATGCTACAATTACCTTGGTACCCAAGCCACACAAAAGCACAACTAAGAAAGAACTACACACCAATATCCCTCATGAAATTTGATGCTAAAATACTGGCAAATAGAATCCAAGAGAATTCAGAGAATTCATCACCATGACAAAGTAGGCTTAAACCCAGGGATGCAGGCATGGTTCCACATACGAAAATCCATCAATGTAATGCACCATGTAAACAAACATAAAGGAAAAACCACATGATCATCTCACTAGATGCTGTAAAAGCCTTTGACAAAATTCAACTTCCCTTCATGACAATGGTCTTGGAGAGTTCAGGGATAAAAGGAACATACCTAAACATAGTATGAGCAATATACAGCAATATACAGCCAACATCAAAATAAATGGGCAGAAACTCATTGTGATTCCTCTAAAATAAGGAACAAGACAAGGCTGTCCACCCTCTCCATATCTCTTCAATACTGTTCTTAAAGTTCTAGCTAGAACAATAAGAAAACAAAAGGAGATCAAGGAAGAAGTCCTTGCACTATTTTTCAGATGATATGATAGTTTACAAACTTTACTAGGGAATTGTAACACCTGATAAACACCTTTAGCAAAGTGGAAGAAAACAAGATTAACCAAAAAAAAAAAAAAAAAAAAAAAAAAAAAAAAAAAAGTCCTCCTATATACAGATGATAAAGGGGCTGAGAAAGAAATCAGGGTAATGTCACCTTTTACAATAGCTACAAACAACATAAAATATCTTGGATCATGCTTGCCAAACAAGTGAAAGACTTATGTAATAAGAACTTTGAGTCTTTAAAGAAAGAAGTTGGAGGCAATACCAGAAAATGGAAAGATCTCACACGCTCTTGGATAGGTAGGATCAACATAGTAAAAATGGCAATCTTGCCAAAAGAATTCTATAGATTCAAGCAATCCCCACCAAATGCCAGCAAAATTCTTCACAGACCTTGAAAAAACAATACTAAACTTTCTATGGAAAAAACAAAAGACCCAGAATAACCAAAACAACCCCATACAATAAAGGAATTTCAGGAGGCATTACCATCCCCAACTTTAAGCTTTATTATAGAGCTATAGTCATAAAAATAGCTTGGTACTGGCACAAAAATAGATGGGTAAACCAATGGAATCATATTAAAAAAATTCTGATATGAACCCACACACCTATAAACACCTGATTTTTTGACAAAACGGCTGAAATTATTCAATGGAAGGAGGAAAGCATCTTCAACAAATGGTACTGGCACAACTAGATGATGGTATGTAGAAGCTGCAGATACACTCATGTCTATCGCTATGCACAAAACTTAACTCCAAATGGATGAAAGACCTCAAAATAATTCCAGTCACACTGAACCTCTTTGAAGAGAAAGTGGGAGGTACCCTTGAACAAATTGGTACAGGAGACTGCTTCCTGAACATAACTCCAGTAGCACAGACACTGAGATCGATAATTAATAAGTGGGACCTCCTCAAACTGAGAAGCCTCTGTAAGGCAAACGACACATTCGATTGATGTCTACCTTAAGTCCCATCCTAGAGCCTTCATGCAATAACTGATGGAAGTAGAAGCAGACATTCAGAGCTAAACACTGAGCCATACTTATAGGATTCATTTGCAGCGAGGGAGGAGTGATAAGCAAAGGGGTCAAGACCAGGCTGGAGAAACACACAGAAGCAGATTACCTGAACAAGGACTCCATTCTGATAGCTGGGAAACGAGCACAGGCTGATCCAGACCCACTGAATATGGATGTTAGTTAGCAGGACTAGGCAGTCTATGGGGCCTCTGGTAGTGGATCAGTGGGGTTAGGAAGACTCAAAAGCCCATCTACTTATCAAGTGTGGTCAATTCTGTTACTCATTTTTCCCTTGCTTAACCACTGCTCTGACATTATCCCCAAGAGATATTCCTCTCACAAGATGACCCTCATTACTTCATTGGAGCATATTCACTCCACTGACTGCTAGCACTGAATCCCTGGGACTTACACACCAACATCACCATGTTCTGCTTTGTATGAATTTGTAATGGGCAAAGTTTATGCACAGAAGAAAAGTGGTGAATAGGGAAAAACAGGAATAGTTAGGAGAAAGCATCATTTCTTGCCCTGACCCATGGTCCTGGTACTACTCTCCCAAGGAAAACTCAGATGTCAGTGTGTATCTGGAGTTGATATGATCTTTGTCTGTTTGTACAAGCCAGCTATTTGAGATCCTGTGCATATGTATATATTCATGTGTATATACACAGATTTTCTGAGAGCTGGTATAGTATTTATATTTGAGATGAATGGAACCACTACTTGTTACTTTATGCTCTTTACTGCATGTTTTTTTTTTTTTTTTTTTTTTTTTGATACGGTTACAAATAGCCATTGAAAGATCATTTTCTCTTTAGAGAAGTAACTGCTCCACTATTGGAGTATTTTAGCTGTCACGCATAGCTACTTGCAAATTCCCAAAAACTATACATGGAATTCCATTGTTCTTGTGTGTTGTTGTTGACTGTGAGTGTGCATATCTAAAACACCTTGAGGAATATTTTCTGATCTAAAAATGTAGATGTTATTATGTATATGAGAGATGATGCCATATTTCTACCTATAGGAACTATATATTTTTGAAATGTTTTTGTTGTGTTTGTTCATATACAAAATGACACAGTGTTAGAGTCTGAGCAAACCAATAATATAACCACTAATTTTTGTACATGGATTTTATGCTTCTTTTTCTGAACTAACACTTCCAGAAAAACAATTCTATTCATAAGAATATTTAAGATATAAAAGATGCAGGAAATTAACAAGACCATGGTTAGCTATCTGTAACACACATACCTGAAATTATTGGGACTCAAGTGATGTAACCTATTTTTGTTCCTATCGAGAACTTAATTTTGTGTGGAGGAACTCATTGTGCTTGCTCCATACTTTTCTTCTGCTTTCAGAGTAAAGAACAAGACACATCTCTCTTATTTCCATATGAGCCAATGATACTTCATGAGAAGGGCCTTGATGGAGACACATAGAATTTGGTTTATGTGCCAATAGAATGAAAGAGAGAATACTCAACTGAGCTCCTAGACAAGGTATAGTGCTCCAGCCTTCCTTGGAATGGGGATTCCCTGTGGAGCATGATTGGCCTCCAGAGAGAAAAACAAGATTTGATTTTGTTTATTTTCTAAATTAAATTAAATGATCATACATCTCCCAAGGGAGAGCAGATTCAATCTCGAATAGGATGGTAGGTTACTCTAAAATAAGAGTCATTTGTTTACTGCGACATTTCCTCTGATAGGTCTTGGGGGAGAGAATGAACTGATAAAATGTTTAATGAGCAATATTGATAGATACCCATTTCTAAGATCAAGGAGTGTTCATGGCAGAGAATTGAGTATAATGTCCACTGAGAAGATTAACCCAGCAATACACATTGTTGGTGTATATTTAAATATTTCTTCAAATCCGTCCCCCATACTGCCTGAGATTTAAATAATAGGCTGTGAAGAAACATATTTGGCCATAAAATTACAGAAGAAATATTGACAAAAGTAATTCTTTTTTGAAAATTTCCTATTTACTCCTTTTGTTGATAATTTTTTTTTATTTAGTTCGAAACAATGTTGTTTTACATGTCAATCCCAGCTCCTGCACCTCCCTATCTTCCTCTGTTCCCCACTCCAACTCCCATTCCATCCCCTTTCTGCTCCCCAGAGAGGGCGAGGCCCTCCATGGGGAGTCTTCACAGTCAGTCTTATCATTTGGAGAAGGGTCTAGGCCCTCCCCTGTGTATCTAGACTGAGAGAGTAACACTCTATGTGGAATGGGCTCCCAAAGTCCATTAGTATACTAGGGATAAATACTGATCGACTATCAAAGGCCTGATAGATTGTCCAGGCCTCCTAACTAACACCGCATTCATGGAATCTGGGTCAGTTCTTTGTTGGTTTCCCAGGTATCAGACTAGAGTCCATGAGTTCTCCATTGTTCAGCTCAGCAGTTTCTGTATTCACTACTTCTTTATTTGACTAATTTTGTTACTTTGGGGTCTATTGCAATATTGGTATTTTTACCCTCAACTATATGTTAGATTTTCACATAATACTTATAAATAATATCCAGAATGTTTAATAAGTAACAAGTGTGCAACAAAGAGGACTTCTAGATTAAGAAGATAATGAATGTCCAAAGGGAACATTGCATACCCAAAGCAAGAGTCATTTCTAGAAGGTAGGAAGGCATGTACATATCTTTCCAAACTATATTAATCTTTGATGTTTTATATTTCCTTTTTCTCCCTTGGAGACCTTAGACCAGTCACCTTTTGCAGTGCCCAGTCAGGCTTGTGCAAATGGCTACCAATTCTTCTCCCTGCCCTTTCCATCTACAGGAGCCTGGTTCAGGTTCCTCAAAATTTGACTTTGAGAATGGCAAATTGTTGATTCCTGTTCCTATTCATATTGAGAAAAAGCAAAGGACCTGAGCAGAGAATGGCCACTCTAACTGAAACTAACTGTTCTTGGTGCTCCTTTTCTTCCCCATCTCAGACTTCTGATTGTGTTTGTATCATTCTTGTTTTCTCTGATGGCAATCCTTAATAGCACACATTTCCTTACTGCTCATATGCAGGTATCACCCATCAACCCCCTCCCCTCCCTTAAATTCAGCTCCTTCACATTTCAATTTACAGAACTTTCCTCAATCCCATCTTCATTATAATCCTTTCGCATACTTTCTTTGAATATAGTTATTTGTTGTCATTCTTCCTTTCTGCATGATTTTAAATTTCATTGACAGTAGAGGATGGGATTTTCATTCCCACAAACTAGATTTTATTTGCCTTGGGATGTAATTGGCAGAAAGGCTGAGAGGTAATGATACATCCTACTCCCTGAGTTTCTTTTGCATCTCTGCATTCTATTCTTTGTGTGTAACAGGCTCACTGCCTCCAGCTTGGCTTTTTTAAATTCCATTCATTAATACATTTATTCATTTATTCAACAAATAAGTGAATGAGTAATTTACTCTAAAAATACACATGAAAGACACATTCATTGCCACTACTATGTGTTGTGAATTCTGTGGTGATCAGAGTCTGCAGGCATGCAATTTGGACATTGATGAACATAAGGCTCTAAATGGACATGGGCTCTGCACTCAGCTTAATGTTGAGTGTGCATTATCTTGGAAATCCTAATAATCCTTGGAACAAAGTCCATTTTCTTGCTATATAAAGATTGTGAGACTAACATGGTCCCTGCTTTTAGAGGAATACTGACATGAACATCACAGTTAATGAATAATAAGTAAAAATGTCATTGAAAGGTACTAGAAAAACTTAGTGACAACACTATGTGTCATGCCCAGAGTAAAGCCTTAAGGTAACATTTAGAATCAAGATTTAAGTGATGAAATTTATAACATAAACTGAAAGCAGAAGCAGACACCCACAGCTAAACACTGAGCCAAACTCCTGGAATCCAGTTATAGAGAGGGAGGAGTGATAAGCAAAGCGGTCAAGACCAGGATGGAGAAACCCACACAAACTGTTGACTTGAACAAGGGGGAGCTTGTGGACTCATGTCTGACAGCTGGGAAACTAACATAGAACTGACCTGTACCTCCTGAATTTGGGTGTTCGTTAGGAGGACAGGGTAATCTATGGGGCCTCCTGGAAATGGATCAATATTTATCCTTATTATACCAATGGACTTTGGTTGCCCATTCCACATAGAGGGATAATAGAGGGATACTTTCACAGCCTAGGCATATATGGGGGGGGGTCTTGCCCTGGCCCCAAACGATATGGCAGACTTTGAAGATTCCCTATGGAAGTCTGCTCCCTGGGGAGCAGAAAGGGTATGGGATGGGGGGTTGGTGGGGAGAACAGGGGAAGACAGGAGGGTGTGGAAACTGGGACTGACATGTAAAACAAGCTTGTTTCAAATTTAAATTAAAAAAAAATATCACAAAGAATATTGGAGAACATTCCAGGAAGGAATGGACACTTGTATAAAGATCCTGTGTCAAACATGAAGTTGAAGAGTTGAAGAAACACTATTATAAGAAATGATAAAGCAAAATGATACATTTACAAACCTAAATATTGGCCATTGAACTGGGGTAGTCAGTTAGGACGTGTGCCACCATGCAAGAAGACCTTAATCATATCTCTATCCTACATGATGGAATAAGAGAACTGAGCCCTGTCACCCATTTTCTGATATCTACACAGGTAAGATGGAATATATCCTCCATTCCCAAAGAAATAAAAAATAGATATAATAAAGATTTGTCTGTGCCAGAATATCAAAGCCAGAGTCCAGTGTTTGTTTTCTGTTCTGAGTGAAGTCAGAAGCCATTATGTGGTTTATAGTGAAAACATTCCATTTGATTTACATTTTACAATCTCACTCTTTTCAATTACAGTGAGAAAGCCATGAAAGCAGGACCAGAAGGAAGAAGGAGACTGGCTAGGGATATGTTCTTGTTAATCACTGAAGCTGGATGGTGCTAAGATGCCTGGCAGAAAGAGGAAATAAACTGTGTGTGTGGCCAGATACTGACTGGATGTGGAGGATTAAGAGAAAGAGGGGTCACAGAAACTACCTGTATTTTCATCTGTTTCATCTTTTGTTGATGAAAGATAATTTTAGCGACAGACAACTGAATGTTTAGGCTTATGTAGCTAAGCTTTCAGTTATTTTCTGAGAGTTTTACACTATCAAGCATTTCCTAAAGAATCACAGGCATTAAAGTAACAAAGTAAGTAAAAAGGCACAATTAAGCATGAAAAGAAAGACCATATGGAATTTATTTCTCTGCATAAACATAATTTTTACTCAATAATACATCCTAAACCCTGTGTCATCTCTCAGAATTCAACATACAAAATTCTGAAAATAGATGTGTATTCAGCAAAGAAGTACACATTCCACCATGTGGAAGAACACACTATTTGTACAAAATGATTTACACAGTCTATTGTTGGCAACTGAAAGGAGTTCTTATTGCTGAACTTCAAGAATGTTATATTACAGAAGCCACATTCCCTTATAATGGATAGGAAGATTGGACTTAACAGATGTCATCTCCTTTGCCTTAAATATCATTTTGAATGCAAGCATGGGGAGCTCTTCCTTGTTCCCAAAGGAAATCCTGGTATCTTAGTTTCCTTTCTGTTGTTATAACAAAATACTTCCCCCCCCAAAAAAAAAGCTTCAGAAAAGAAAGATTTCACTTGGTTTATAGGTTAGAAGAATCACTAAGGTAAGTAAAGACAGAAAGTCAAAACAAGAAAACAATGACATGGAGACTTGATGAGACGCAGAGGCCACAGAGGAAAATTTATTACTGGTTTGTTGTCCATGACTAACTTGGGTCCATTGGCCTAAGGACTGACTGCCCATGTAACTAGGCCTTCCTACTTCATTTACTATTTATGAAAATGTTCCACAGAGACATGTCAACTGGTTTATCTAATAGAGGCAATTCTTCTACTGCAATTTCCTCCCAGATGACTCTTTTGAGTTAAGATGACAAAAACGAACTAGCATACCTGGTTCTATATAAAGCTGCTATAGTTCATCATCAACTGTGTGTCATGAAAGAGAAATATCATGAAAGATGTTACAAAACACTGATATGATCTTTGACATATCATATTACCCGTGGTCTATCCATTTTGGGTATGGAAACCACATCTGGAGGAATTGAAATTATGTAAGTCATAGACTGTAGCATATGGAAGTAGCATTGAAATTACTGACAGTAATACTACAATATTTTTCATTGTTGCTTATATAGATCTAAACATTAACACAATGAACCCATTCCTATGCCGTACTTTTGTTTCCTTGGTAAGAAAGCATAGTTTGAAATAAAATACAGTGTGAAGGAAGCTTGCTTGGATGTGGAGGTTGGGCTCCAACATTTTGTAAGTTCACTTCTAAGAGCCTGCACCATTTAACAACTATACAAATGGATACAAACTCATACAAGCTTCCCGCTATCCTTATAAGAGAATTTGACAAAAGGAAGGGAAAAAAGAGTAGCTTTAGTGGAGATTTGTAGAGACATGGTGTCAGATAGGAGAGGGTTTCTGAATAGCCTCTCAGCTGCCCTCAGACTTCCCCTTCATGTTCTCGAGACCATTCTCTGCTGACTGTACTTTCTCCACAGTGTCACCAGGGATCTCTGCATTGTCTCCATTCTATTGCTCTGCACAGAAACCTAAAAATACATATCTCACAGATTTGTGTTATGCTAAATGATCATTTAAATGTTCAGATCAGAACCCCTGGAATTTTCCATCTGCCTTTCATCTGTTGGGCTGGTTGTGAAAGAGACCACTGAGAAACTCCCTGTGGCTTGATTTTGCAGTGGGTGTAACAGAAAAGAAAATCTGTACCTAACATTTGCAGCTTACAGAAACAGAGGAAGGGGAAGCTCATAAAGGATGAAAATAAAGATCAAAGAAATATAAACATATATCAAAGTTTGATCTCAACATCCTTTTAAACTAATACATTGGCACAGTTTTGGTGATCAGTGTTTCTATTTGCATATAAGGAATAGAATATTCTTACATGTTTTAGGGAAGTTCATGCAGATTTGAAAAAAGGTAGAGAGAGCAAATAGACAATTATTTTTAGGACAAGAATAGGAATGGAAAATGGAGATGGATGCTTTTAAAGTGAAAAAATAAATAATATCCTGCTGATGATAGACAGGTGATTGCACATGAGGGGTACTGCATAGAGAATGAATGCCAAGTGAAGGTGGGTAATCAAACCATAGCCTTGCTTTTTGTTTTCACTCATACAAAGACACTTCCCCAAAAAAACCATAGAAATCATTATACAGAATGTCCAAGTCAAATTAAAGAAAATAATTATTGTAGCTTATGAAGCAGAAACCCCATTAGAATTAAATGCTCCTTCACAGTACTTGGAAGTAGAGGTACTGGGATAAATGCATTTTTCAGCATCTTTAGTATATATATTAAATTAGGTTTTTTAAACCACTTTTCTCCTTCCCTTTATTTTCCAACCCAATGTCTCACCTCTGCTCTTTCAGGCAGATGGTGCCTGGAAGGAAACACGCAGAATGTGCTATAAGAAAAGATTCACTGGAATGAAAAATCTATTTCCCAATATTTTTCCTCTAATACAAAAAGTAAATAAAATTGTAGAGGAGTGATGAATAGTGGAAGACTGTGGCTGAAGTGCCAAGGATGGCCTGACATCTCAGAAATGATGACAAGAGGATCCTGAGAACAGAGAGAATTCTTAAGGTCCCCTGGTTTGTTTTTTATTTTCACTTAAGGAGGCCAGCAGTATTCCTTTGTCTTCTAGCCTCACCCTTTTCACAGAGAGGCAGAATTCTTGACTTGGGTGGGGGTGTTTACTTTTGCTTAACTAATGTATTGTGACAATTTTAAAAATATTGTTGTTGTTCATGGGTTTTTTCTGTATTATATTGGGTGTTTCTAAATCAATGTGTGCTCTTATGTATTTAGAAGTTTGATACGTGTAACTGATCAGATATTACAGTTGTGTGGCCTGTGAAGCTTAGCAACATACATTGTTCTTGATCATAAGAAACATGTGATTGACACAGAAACAAACACATGCTATCTACATCTTTTGGTTTGAAAATAGTCTGGCAGACCAACAAACCACTGTGACATACTATCATCTCTTAATGCACTGGGCTTAGCAGCCTTACAGTTCCTGTCCTCAACTGACATAGTTCCCACTAGGACCTCATGCAAAGGAGGGCATGGGTTTCGGCTAGGCCCTTGCTGTCCCAGGGGAACCTCAGTGCTCTTTAGTAGACATCATTAGTTCTAACTTTCCTGAAGACAGGAACCATGGAAGGAAACTGCAACTCTGCAACTTACCACTTTAGAACCTTTTTTTTTTGGAGGTTTTGTTTTTGTTTTTGTTTGTTTGTTTGTTTATTTGTTTGTTTTTTAATCTTTTTAAATTTATTTTATATAACAAAGTCCATTTAAATGAAAGCAAACATTTATAGACAATATTTGGGAATTTGGGCGTCGTTCTGTCCAAACTACTTCCTGCTGGTAAGGGGCTGTCATGGGGGATTCGAAGAAGTTTTAGAAATCCTGGCTGTAGTCTGTAAGGCTGCTTTGTCCAGCTGTTTTGAATGTAGGATCACCTGGTACTGTTTCAGGCGGTCTGGCTTGATCAAACCACATTAGTCTGGAAGGAATCCACATCTTTTCATTTTCTACCACTTTAGAACCTTAATCAAAGATCTCTATGTGATAGGTATTCTCTAAGTCCTTTAAACTGACTTAACTATAACTAGGGTTTCCTTCCAGGTTATGCTACAAATATTAAAACATATGTTGGTTAAGAGACTTCAACTTTCCTCAAAACTTATAAAAAGATTAGAATTATTACCTCCCAGCTAACATTTACATTTATAGGACAATCTCCACTCTGTTGACATGAATAACTGGTCTCTCTTTGCCATCTAGTTCTGACATCTGCAGGGGACATCCCACATCAAACATTACATGTGATCACAGACACCAGTTGTCTCCCGGATTCACACAATGCCTACAGCTGAAGCTTACTTTATGCAAATCACATTTCTAAGTGCTTGGCATAAATCAATATATTTATTTCTTACAACTCTTAACATTAAGTAGGCATTATCCTCGTTTTACATTTGAGCAAATCAAGGCAGATTGTGTTAAATACTTTGCACAGATTCACAGATCCTGTGAACTTACCAGTTGGATTTCCTCCATGGAGCTAGGCTTTACCACCCAAGTCTTTAACATATACACCATTGCTTCTGGTTGATGTTTTATTATAAAAATCAAAATCAGAATCATATGAAGAAGACTCAGAAGAATAAGTCTTGTAACTATTATATCCAAAGACTTTCAGATTGTTTTAAACATTAGTGAGCCCACACTGTTGCACCAACTGGGGTCTTACTCCATGTGATTCAGCTTGTCAACAAATGAGAATACCAGCCTTTCATACCCCTATTAGCAGTCACACATGCCTCACCATATTATATCCAGAGTATTTTGTGAGTGTTTTCTGGGATGACTTGCCTCTCTCTATGCTTTATGTAAGCCCAGAGTACTGACAGTGCTGAGGAGCCCCAAGCCTTTTGTCAGTGATATTTAAACTTCGAGATCTTGGACTGTATGATAATTAGTTGAACAGCCTTATTGCAAAGCCCTGTCCTGTTCTTCAAGCTCCTATGAGTCTGGAAGACCCTGTAGGCAGGGATGGGATGCACAGGGGCCATGATAATACATATTCAGTAGTGAAAGAGACTTGATTCTGCACCTTGCTGGTTACAGCTGCCAGCTTGTGTGCGATCGATGGAGAGCTTTCTTAATGATGTGGAATTCACTTCTGGCATGCTCTGCACACATACATAAGCAATGTATTATCAGTGCCCTCAACGACAGGGTTGTCCAGATGGGATTCAGTTCAAAGCCGGATTGTCTTTCCCTCTCTGTACCCTTATAATTGGAATGCTGTTGATCAGATTTTGCTTTTAATAAAAGTGGCAAAGCAGACAGCATTTTTCTGGAACAATTTATTTGGCAACAGACAGTAAGAACATCAGATGGTGGAAGTAATAGAATAAGGGTAGATAGTGTAGCAGCCCAGGGGAAACCATGTTACAGAGTACTGTAGTACACATGGCAGTAGGTGGGATTATCCACAGGCATTCTGGGTAAGATACATACATAGATCCCTTTCTGAAATTGGAATAGTATAATCATCCCCTAGACAAATATCCAGTCTTGACAAGAAATGCCCATTTAATATTCAAGCCTGAGCTTTGCATGGAAAAGACCGAATTGCATTAGAGGTGCCTAGAACTGGTAGACACAGAAACCTAATGCAACAGCAAATAAATCTGCCAGAACAATTTAAAGCTGAAAAGAAATAGAAAGATAAATGATGTCATAAAAGATTCACAGGGGCATTTTTTTTTAACTGAGCTGCTAAATATTTTAAAACAGAATAGCCAAGGCCATTTTGTATTAGAAATCCGAATGAGTGGCTCTCTCTGTTTATTAAATTTAGTGCACTCTGTGTTTACCAAGCATGTTCTGTCGGGAAGGTACTGTTTGAGCACTGAAGTACTGAAATGGTCCTAATAACCAAGGAGATTGCTGACAAGTAGGGGGATGAAGAAAGCAGTAAGTCAGAAAGGGATGTATGGGTGAGAAATCTTACACTGTCAATCTTGCAAGCTTGTTTTATAGAAAAGGCATGTACAGGCCCCACAGCATTCGTTAAAGACCCAAATGGCTCTGGATCCAGTACTGTGGGAGTGCTAGTAAAAACCATATATATTTTAGAGATCATAACTTAAGTTCAAGAACTTAATACTTGCTACGCTGAATAGGGAGTAAGCTATACCTTGTGTAAAGAAATTTTAGGAAATGTGTATTTGTGCTCACTGTTTCAAAGATCACTGTTCATCATGGATGATTGTACTGGTTCTGGGACTATGGTAAAGCAATACATTGTAGTGGCTGGGGCAAGTAGCAAAGAGCATCATTTCAAGGTCGAAAGGAAACATAGGGCATCAAAGGAAACATACAGGGAGGGAGATGAAGAAGATATGTCTCCTAAGTGACCCACACTCCTCCAGGAGGAGCCGTCTCCTATCTTTCACAGCTCCCAACAATGCCTATATTATGAATCTACACTTCTACTCTGTCTGTCATCTCAGTATCTAAGTATCACAGACAGATCACCTGGACCACATTTGATATTTTGGAGTTGAAATACAATTTTAATACTCACAGTAGGGTTCATTTCTATGGTACTAGTTATCTCTTTACACTGCCCCAACGTGGCTCAGGATCTGGCTGTACCTACAAGGCTATTTTACATACCACTACTCATCTATTCATAGAAAACAGAATTCTCCATGAAAAGCACACTTTGTTTAGACCTCCATGCCTGAGCACGAGAAACCTCTGGTATGGTAGCTAGCAGAGGCAATTTTACCATTAGGGAAAACGTCAATAGGTAAACAAATTTCTCAGGCCCCTACAGAATCTGCTGATAGAGATGCTTTGATAGCCTCAAGGCCTTTCTTAATGCAAAGAAAGGGGCTCAGCAAGGGCAGTCTAAATTCACAGCAAATTCTTTTTAAACTTTTAAATTTGGAAAACTTAGCAAAACTATTTGGAACCTTTCTTTTCTTTTTTCTAACATATATATATATATATATATATATATATATATATGTATATGTATATATATACGTATATGTATATATACATATACGTATATATATAGTATTGAAAACAAGCTTGTTTTACATGTCAATCCCAGTTCCTGCACCCTCCCCTCCTCCACTCCTTCACTTTCCTCCCTTCCTATCCCCTTTCTGCTTCCCAGGGAGGGTAAGGCCTTCCATGGGGAGTATTCAAAGTCTCTCATATAATTTGGAGCAGGGCCTAGACACTCCCTCATGTGTCTAGGCTGAGAGAATGTTCCTCTATGTGGAATTGTTTCCCAAAGTCCATTCCTATATTAAGAATGAATACTGATCCACTGCCAGAGGCCCCATAGACTGCCCAGACCTTCCAACTAATACCACATTCAGGGAATCTGGGTCTGTCCTATGCTGGTTTCCCAGCTATCAGACTGGAGTCTATGAGCTCCCCCTTCTTCAGGTCAGCAGTTACTGTGGGTTTCTCCAGCTTGGTCTTGAAGCCTTTGTTCGTCACTACTCTGTGTCTGCAACTGGATTCCAAGAGTTTGGCTAAGTATTTAGCTGTGGATATCTGCTTCTGCTTCCATCAGCCACTAGATGAAGGCTTTAGGATGGCATATAAGGTAGCCCTCAATCTCCTTATCAGGGAAGGACATTTAAGGTAGCCTTTTTCTCCACTATTGCTTTGATTGTTAGTTGGGGTCATCCTCAGAGATCTCTGCACATTTCCCTGGTGCCAGATTTAGATTTATCTTAAAACCTATAATGGCTCCCTCTATTATGGTACCTGTTTTTTTTTTTTTTTTGCTCTACTCTATTCTTTCCCTAACACAAGCAAGTGTAACCACAAATACCACAGGTAGCCTGCTGAATAATCTGTCTGTCTTTCTTCCTTTCTTTCTTCCTTCCTTCCTTCCTTCCTTTCTTTTTCTTTCTTCCTCCTTCCCTCCCTCTCTCTCCACTCCCCCCTTTCTAAAATTTTCCAAATTGGAGAACAGGGATCTGTGAAACCCAAGAGTACAGAAGTCCCCTTCTTCTAACTAGTTCAGAGGACTAGATCTCAATCAGAAGCCAATGTCCAACAAAATATCAGGTTGCTGTTCATAGTTATAATATCAGAACCTCTTAAGGCAAGCCTCAAATTGTGTTCTAACCTACACTAATTTGTGTACCCATATTTAAGAGCTCTCAGTTGTGTTCCAAGCCACACTATCAGGAATACTGTCCCAGAGCAATTAGTGTTATCTTAGACTGTTGGTTCCACAAACCAGATGTCAGAAATATAAAGGTGGTTACTTTTAAATATTTTAGGAATTCCAGATTCTCAGTTATTCACCAGAAAAAGAAGATATAGTTTAAAAAAAAGTTCACTATTCTAGATGTCACAACACAGGGAACCAAATAGAGCTCTTTTGAATAATTAATATATAATGTTAAGAAAACCAAGGGTTTTAGGGTAAAATAAAAACAAATCGTTTGGCATTAAAAGTCCATAATTCAACAGCAGATCATAAATGACAAACAGCTGGAGGGAAATTGTTTGTGATATCCACACAAGTGTGACACCCCCTTCTCAAATGTCAACTATTTACTTTAGTGAGGGCTTGTCCCTTAGTCATTCTGCTCACCAGTAATATATCACATTTTGTGACACTTCCCTCTCCCAGACTTACCTATGAAAAACAGAAAAAAACTTTCTGATTCGTCTGTGATTTCCATACAGCCAAGTCAGTTGTTTGTAAAAACTTAAATGAAAATATTCTATTAGTCTTCCAAGATGACACCACTTTGTACTAAAGTACTTTTGAATTGGCTGTGTTCACATTTGACCACTCACCCTCCTGACCCAGGCTTCTAGAAGTGTCTTCCATAAAACCCTGTTTGCAGAAACAAAATCTTTTTGCAGGAGAGAATAAAAGCAAGACAAGGGCTGAAGTCCAAATTCATTTTTTTCTCACTTTCTCTAGAACAGTTCTTGATCATAACTGTAAGTTGTATATGGGAAAAGAAATAATATATTATATATATATATATCTATATATATATATGTATGTACACACACACACTATTATATTGGATGGGGTCAGAAGTCAAAAGCAGAGAGTGGCTTTGTCACTAGGTACCAAGTGGCTTATACAAATACTTCCATATATACAAATGTCTTTGGCTCTTTGCCTTCTCATGAAGAAGTCACCACACACAATACTCTGTGAACACAAGCATGATTTCTTTCAACAAATAATAGAACATGAATGAAAATAACTCAGAATGGAGAGAGAAGTGAGAAATGGGGAGAAAAGGGGAAGGGAGTGAGAGGGAGGGAGAGGTGGGGAGATTGAAAATAAAAATGAAAGGAAGAGCTAAATTAATTAAAAATGTGCATTCAATAAGAACCACTGAGAGAAATTTTAGTTTCTCTGAATATATACACTCTGAAGCAGGAAAGAAGAACAAGCCATGTATTTTGAAGGTAGTGGGTATCCAGACACAGAGTCTGAATTCATGGGCCCTTCTGGTTTTCCATAGTGTGACATTATGAACAATGACAGGTTTTAGGGACTAAGTGAAATGTCCAACATCCTTTGTAGTCTGGACATGTAAAGTCAGTGTGTGAACCATTCTGTGTTACACTGCCTGTATGCACAATAGAATCTCCTATATGGAGGGATAGGAGAGATCCTCAGAGCAGTTACTTTTTTTCTCTCCCCATGTTTTGACATAGTATTTTGCATATTTATTTCTCTAACCCTCCAAACAAGGTTATAGTGCTGTGTAAATGGCCAAGTCTTGTCCATTCGCATGAGATCTGACACTTTCACTATGTGGTCACTTCCCACTGAGGCTGCCACTTCCTCATTTGACAGAGGTGGAAACCTTATCAGACAGGGCTCTCGCTCAAATTTGGATGAGATTAAATTACTTTGGTCTCGGCAATATGTTTTAATTCTCTGTGTAGATAGCATTTCTTAAACTGGCTTAGTGACACATAGATGGTAGTAGAAATTCTACAGGTTTTTAATTATTATTATTTTTTCTCATTTGGTTGTAAAGTGACACTCCAGGAGAGAGGCAGATTTTCATTTTGTTTTCATGTTTTCTAGGTAATTACCTAGCCCACCATTTATGATTGTCACCCTTGGGCTACCTCTGGCTTACTATATGGAACAGAACACTTAATAAATTCTCTCTTTCTTCCAGGCCCATGGCCCTTCAGGATTAGTTCAGTGGATTTCTGGAGAAGGTTGACACTTTGCATGGTGACAGGTACTTCCATCCCTACAAACAAGTGTTAGGTATGCATGCATTTTGAGGTTTTTCTTATTTTTGACAGCTGAGCAAACTCCTTTGTGTATGTGTACCACATATTCTTTATCCAGGTCATTTCTCATTTCTGGCTGTTACAAATAAAGGGGCTATGAACAGAGCTGTGCAAGTTTCCTTGTAGTATGGTGGAGCATGTATTTGAGTATATGCTCAGGAATGGTATAGCTGGGTCTTGAAGTAGGTAGATTTCTTATTGGGGGGAGGCACCATAATGAGTTAACCTAAACCCAGAAAGACAAAAATAGTATGAACCCAGTGATAATTGGATAATATACATAAAGGAAATCCACAGATTTCCCCCCTCAAGGGGGGAACAAATGAATCTTGCTGTGAAGGGTAAATACAGTAGACATCACCTGTGGTGGTGGTGGAGAGGATCTGGTTAGGGAGTAGGGATGTGAATATGAGGGATCAGGTAGGTGGGAGGATGGAGGAGAGAGTACTAGGAGACACAACTGGTATTTGAGGGCATTTCTGGGACAAGCTAGAAACATAATGCAATAAAAATTCCCATCAACCTGTAATAGTGACCCTAGCTAAGGGTCTTAGCACCGGGGAATATCTAGCCTGACTTGCCATCCCCTAGCCAGGCAAGCCTTTCAGTGGGGAAATTGGGGCATCAACCTAGCCAGATAAACTTTAACTTGTAATCTATCCTTACTAAAGGATGTGCTGGAATAAAAGTGGTGTAAAATTTGTGGGAGTGGCCAACCAATGATTGGCTCAGCTTGCGACCTGTATAATGAGAGAGCTTACTTCTGCAGGCCAGGACTCACAGTGTTGGAGTAGCTTAGAAATCTATTATAGATCCAGACATGACTGGAAAAGAATGTGAATGAAATTATTTCTAACGATATTTTGCTATACTCATAGATTGGTGCCTAGCCCAATTGTCATCAAAGAGGCTTCTTCGACCAAATGATAGAAACAGATGCAGATACTCACAACCAAGCATTACGAGGAGTCTGAGGTATCCTGCAGAAGAGGGGAGGAAGGATTGTAGGAACCAATAGGGCTCCTACAGCACAAACGAACCTGGACTCATAGGGGCTCTCAGACACCGAAATGACAACCAAGGAGCATACAGGGGACTGACGTAGGTCCTCTGCACATATGTTAGTTTTGTGTAACTTGGTCTTCTGTGGAACTTCTAACAGTGGGAGGAGGGTCTGTCTATGACTGTTGCCTGGTTTTAGGACACTCTCCTCCTCCTGCTTTGTCCAGCTTTAATAACAGAGGATGTGTCTAGTTGTACTGCAATTTAATATACCATAGATGATTGATAACCATGAAGGCCCTACCCTTCACTAAAGAGAAATAGGAAGAGAAGCATATTGGGGGAAGAGAGGAGGTAAGAGGATGGAGGGAGGGGAAATTTTGGTCAGTAGGGATATAAAAATAAAAACATAAACAAGAAAAGAATCAAAGAAGGAAGTAGAATGAGAAACAGAATGTACAGCATGCATCCTATTCCCACATCAGACAATGATCATCCAGTCAAGAACATTTGGGCAATAACTGCTGTCATTTGAATATAGTGTTGTGCCTAGTTATGAATTTGTATTCAAATAACTCAAATTTCATAAAGGTATTTCATGTCACTAGGCAAAAAGAGACATCAATCCTAGTATTTTGGGATCTACCATCTCTACAGTTAAACCTCTATGGTTATGAAAATTTTAGCCGATCAAGGATAGAGAACAGATTTTGTTTCAGAGAGATTTAGTTCTAAGTATTAACCTATAAATGTGATTGTTGGTCAAATCTTTGTTAAAAAGTTGCTTCCCAAAAGTAACTTATGTCCTTTAAGATATTCCAGGACCTTGGGTCTCCCTCCTCACCCTTGCTCAAAACTATAGTTTATTCCTTGTGATTTTTCAACAAGAGAACTCTCCTCCCAAGGGCTAGGATTGAGTTGTGCAAAAGCAGGGAGGCAGCCTCTGTTGCAGAAGTTCTCCAGAATTCTTCTCTGAATTAAGAAACCATGCAGATAGGAAAGAAAAGAGAAATGCATAAAGAACTTAGGAAAATCAGAGGCCAAAGAAATGGCTCAACTGGAGAAATTGCTGCTTGTCACATCCTGAAAATCTAAGTTTCTTTCCAGAGCTCATGTAAAGTTTGAATGAAAGAACTAACTCTGATAGTGCTACCAGGATGTATCCCTGGTTCAGGGAAGGACTTTGGGAGCACATTCCCCTTGGAGGGATACTCCCTTAAGCTAGAGGCAGGAATGAGGGCCTAGTTCCTACTCCAAATGTCTTGACAGATTTCGTTGACCTCTCCTGGAAAGCATCACCCTCCCTGTGGAGTGGAGGAGGAACGGGATGGGAGGGTGTTTAGGGGGGCATGGGCAGGAGATAGGGAGGGAGAGAAAGAGAGAGGAAGGGAGGAAGAAAGGGAGAGGGAACTAGGATCAATATGTAAAATAAGAAAAATAAATAATAAGAAAAGAACCAACCCTACAAATCTACCATAGCACACATGTACCCCTTGAAGATGTTTTATGTACATCATAATAATAAATAAAAACTCAATAATACTTATTAACAACAGAAAAATTAATTTTGTAACTAGGGACCCTGTGTACATGTTTGCAGATTGAAAACTTTCACCATAGGCCTGGTTAGTGTATGAACTGTAAATAGATTTTAGTCGAACCTTAGGCAGCTAACCCATTTTTTGTTCATAGATAATAGCCAAGTGCTTCCAGTCATTGGGAGGAGTTTGAACATTTGGCAGTGACATTGCTGAAAATGTCCACATTATTGGGAACTATTAAAATCTGAGGTCTTTGCTTTCCTTGTAGGACCAACTGCTTTGCTCTGTGATCTATCTTTTATAACCTAGAAGATGTATCATATACAAAAGTCTGTGATTTTGTATCTTCCCAAGTTCTGGCCTTGAATTGGGTCTTCAGGAGGGCTCTGTTTATAGAAAATTCTTTGATGTTTCAGTCAAAGTGAAGACTATAGGGGAAGGCAAGTGCCACATTTTCTCTTAAGAAATGCTTTTCTACCTACTGAGATAGCAAACTGTAACCTAAGCTTGGAAAGGAATGTTCCCCCAAAATGGCAATGACAGCTGCAGCTTTAATTCACTTCTGTGCCTCTGACAATCAAGTGATAAATGAGATCACAGACTGCCCTGGAATATCTATGGCTTTTGTGGTTAAAATCATGGTCCTTCTCTACACCCGATGTCATTTGAGGCAGTCATCCTTCATGGCCACCCTAGCGCTGATTGAAGTTGTTGTATTCATAAAGAAACATAAAGATCTAAGGAGTCTACAAAGTGCAAGTGATGACCAAATTAGGAAAGTTACAATATAGTCACACATTTTGAGGGGGCAGGGAAATCTGGAAAGGCATGCTCAGTAAGGAAACATTAAAATATATCATAGAAAACACCAGGTCAGTATATAGTTTGTTTATATTTAAGTTACTCATTTTTATATCATTTCTGCTTTTAAAAATTACTTCAGAAAAAAATAAGTATCATTGTAACATAATGTAACATTGTAACATAAACTGCTATCAGTCATCTTATCAAACTATAATCTTCTCCTTCTGTGAGTAAATGAAATATCTGAGAAAAAAAAGTTATTTAAGTGGTATAAATTCACCTCCACAGAGTAGGGCACAACAAAGATACAACTTGGAAGTCATTGTTCTCCTTGTAACTGCAAACTCATTTAATAATGCCCTGCCACCTGCCTTAGGGATCTCCCTGACTTACTGAAGTGGTAAAAGTATGCAGGTGATGGGGAAGAAATGTATCCCAATGGTAGAGTACTTTGAATTGTATCAATTATTGCTGAGTCTCCCAGCCCTTGGCAAAACAGTAAAAACAGTTCTGAAATGATACTAATCTTTTCAGATTTTTTTCCTTCAGCAAGATGCTAAATTCTGTCCTCAGGAACATCACCACCACAGCCCAAAATACAATCATGTATGCAAAGGTGGGCCAATGAGGAGAAGTATCTAAAGACACAGGTCAGTAAACCATTCTAATTCTGGTTGGTTAAAAGAAAGCTTTACTTATTTAAAAGATTGAGAGGTAGTCAGTATAAATAATTGGCACATGGCTGGGTGTCTATGTACTTGTTCTCAAAGCTTGTATAGAGAAAAAGATTAGGCTGGTTGGGTAATGTACAATGGCTAAAATGGAGAAGCAGTCAAGGGTGTTTAACCAGAAAATAATCTCTAGAAATATTTGTGATTTCAAACCAACGAACAAAAATCACAATTTGCATCATCACTTCTAGCTTGTATGGACAGAACTGTGGTTCTACCTAATAATGTCCAGGTGGGTAATCTGTCCATCCCAGTGTAAAACCAAATTGTCCTACAATATGGACAATGTGTCCTAGTTAAATGATTGGTCAATGTTGGGGGATGGGTAAGAAATGGGAAGGCATTCTGGTTTAGGAAGCATTTGCCAGTGTTACATGGAATGTTATGGAAGAAATTAATTGAAATTGGCTTGGATATGAGCCTTGCCATATGCATCAAAGACTCTCAAAAGAATCTCAACCAGGAATGATAAACAACACTGTCTTACTGGGAGGAGGTGGTTAATGCTGTGCCAAAGGCTACATTTTCATTACAGCAGTAATCAGTTCATTGCTCAGTGTGCACTGCACCATGTAAATCCCTTTCAGGGCCAGTCTGCATAGAGTTTCACAACTTGAAGTATTTGAAGGGAGAAAAAACAGTTGTTATCTGTTCATGTTGTAGTTTTGATTTTGATCCAATAATACTCAAACAGCTTTGAAAATAAGCATCTGCCCAAGTTACCAGAGAGTGGGCCTACTGGTCAACACTTGAGCCCACAAAATTGTCTTGCTTACAGCTGGATTAGTTTGAGTTCATCATCCTTAGTCCTCCACAAAAGGAAGCAGGTAGTGAGATTTATGAAACCTCTGAATTTCTAGGACACTTTCTTTCTATATAAGTAGTTTGGATGTTTTCAAACCTGATAGCAGCCAAGATACTTTGTCTAGTAGTTTTACTCTTGAATTCCTATAAAGCATACACTATCTTTATTGTCATTTTTCAAATAAAAACACATAGGGAATTGTTTTCATAAACTCCACAGCTCTTAATTGCAGAGACAAGATTTAGATTCAGAGAGAACAGGTGTCAAACTCAAGTATTTAAATTACATATGACACTATTTTAGCTAAAGAACACCCTTGACTCTTGCTGTGTGCATAAATATCTCCACTGTTCTCTCCAACAATAAAAATGAAATTGCTTAAACAGGTAGACTTTATTGATCAGCATAGTAATATAACTTACAAATGTGATCTCGCCCAAAATTGCCATTTCAAATAAAGTTTTATGTGTTAAGTTAAATAAGGGAAGAGGTTTTTTTTTCCCTAGTGAAGCTTTATCCTGATCTCACAATTTGTGCATAGAAGATAGGGGTCAGAGATCCTCATTGATGATGGCAAGGCTTTCACTGTGCTCACTGTTATGATGGTCCACGTATTCCTACTCCAGAACCTGGGGATGTGGGGATGACCTTTGAGGTGTACATATGAGCTCTGTAATAAAGTCCTTGAAGCATGATGCTCCAATGCTAATTTCAGTCTTGAGCTCTCACACTAAAGCTGGATAATACCTTCACTTCTGTCAGATACCATATATAACGAAAACAAATAACATTTGAATGTGTTTCAGATGTTCACCAAACATAATTGCAATCCTAGGATTAAATAGATTTTGTCTGTTTGTTTCTCTTTCGTGGACTTGAACCTACTAAAAAAGCAATTTATTAATAGACAGTGAAGTTAATGCTTTCATCATGGACAGCTCTGGGTTTTTACATGGAAATAGTTAAGTGCAAACACTGAAATTAATACATTCAGCTATTTCACATTGGTGAAACTATTAGTATCCAATGCATGGAAACATTAATTTTTTGCTACATTCACTTACCAAAGGATATTTGGGTTGTTTCCAGTTTGTAACAAGGGATTACTTCTTGCCAACTTCATATCCTCCTTTCCAAATTGTTTGCCTACCTGCTTATGTACCTTGTGCAACGAGTCCAATCAGTTTTTTTCACACTTGCATGGGTATGGAGTCATCCACTAGGACACGTGCAACTTACCAGTGTTCACTCCTAAAGAAGGTCCTCAGCAAGGGATGGGGGCCTTTGGAGTTCACTCGACTCCTTGCTGGAACTTAAAATTGGATTTTTCCTTTGCAGATCTTGGTCACAACAGCTGATATGAGTTCATGGGTATCACAACAATGTTATGTCCAGGGATGAGTATTTCATAGCTTTTCTCCTCACCTTCTGGCTTTAATTATTATTATTATTATTATTATTATTATTATTATTATTATTATTTTATATGTCGAGTCCAGTTCGCTATCCCTCCCTCCCTCCTTCCGTCCTTCCCTCTTATCCTCTCTCCCCCTCACATGCACCCTGACCACCCTCCCCTCCCATCCCCACACCCCAATTCCACATGTAGGACAACCTGGCTCTTAAATTTTTCCATCACTTTTCTTCAATGTCCCCTGAATCCAATTGGGTAACGATGGACACATATTCCTTCTATGGCTGGGCACTCAGTCACTTATTATCAATACTTTGAATGTTATAATTCTCTGCAATAACCATGGCCCACTGTGATATGATTACATGCAAACACAAACACACACACACACACATTGCATATATACATATATAATGTTAATATATACATATACAATGTTAACAGTTCCAGATGTCAAATTGCCACCATGGAGAAGACTTCCAACTTAGTTAAGAGATGAATTTGTTACCAGCATACACAGTCTTGTCAAATTGTATCAGTTCTTTTGTGTGTATTTGTTTATTTATTTGTTTATGTATCTATGGGGTGACAGGTTTTTTGCTTCACATTATATTTTTAAAAAAGAGATAGAACAATAGATTTTGCAATGATTTTCATCTTCATCTAAACCAATTTGCCACTTTTGTTTTAGGATTTTTATTGACCTCTATCATCACCTGACAATTTCTCTCACTAGATGGTCATTAATAGCACATTTTTCTAATTACTATGGATTTATAGTAATAATTAAAAATATTATGAGTTTTTACTCATGTCATTTGTTTTTCTTCGAATTTCAGTTATTCAAGGCACTTTTTTATTTTCATATATATATAATTACAATTAATTTATTTGAATCTAAAAGGAATGTTAAGAGATTTAAATTGTGAACAGACTACTTTTTTCTCCCTTAAAAGTTGTGCAATTTATAGATTTTAATTTTCTTAATTAATTGTGTTGTTTGACAATTTTTAGTATGATAAATAATAACTGAAATGATATTTTTGCCTTTTGCTTGGTCCCTCACCAAAGGGGGAAGGGACAAATCCCCCAGAGCACATGGGAAGTGGGGGGGGCAGGGAATGGAGAGAGAACTAGGAGAAAGAGAAAGGGAGGAGAGGAAAGCAGGTGCTACTAGGAAGATTGAGTCAGGGTAGGAATAGAAGACAGAAGAGAGAGAGAAAGAGACAGACAGAGAGACAGAGAGAGAGAATGAGAGAACATAAAAGAGGGAGCCATTATTGGTTTGATGAGAAAACTGAACCTAAAGAAAGGTCTAGAGACCTACAAGACTGACTCCAACTAATTTGAGCAACAGTAGAAAGTCTACCATAAATGCCCTTCCCTGATAGTGAGATCAACAACTAACTTATGCACCATCATGTCACCCTTATCTAGTACCAGTTGGAAACAGAAGCAAACACCCACAACAAAACTCTGAGTCGAACTAGAATCCAGTTGCAGAGAGAGGACAAGACTGGTTGCAGAAACACATAGAGACAGCTGACCTGAACAAGGAGGAGCCCCTCCAGAGTGATAGCTGAGAATCCAGCATGGGACTGAGTCAGACCCCCTGAATATGGGTCTCAGCTAAAAGAACTGAGCAGTCTAAGGGACCTCAGACAGTGCAACCAGGATGTATTCCTGGTGCACAAAAGGACCTTGCTGACACATCTCCCAAGGAAGGACACTCCCTTAACCTAGAAACAGGAGAGGAGTCCTAGTCCTTACTTCAAATGACTTGACAGATTTACATGACCCCACATGTGGAATGGGGGTGGGGAATGGGAGGGGAGGGTGGTCAGGATGCATGTGAGGAGAGGAAAGAGGGTAAGAGGGAGGGAGGGAGAGGGAGGCAGAAGGAACTGGGATCAACATGTAAAATAAAATTAATAATAATAATAATAATAATAATAATTTTAAATGTAGCCATTTGTTTTTTATCATATTGGGAGAATTCCCTTCAATCTCTCATTCGCTTAGTACAGGTAAAATGCAAACATAGGATGGGAGCCTGCATGCCAGATGCTGCCATGATCATCCCAGTGCTCTGCATCACCTGCGGGATGACTGTGGGCAACAAATGGGAAGCCTACCTGAGTAGTCTGGGGGCAGAATGCACCAAGAGATGCCCTGGATGCTCTGGGCCTGAAGCATTACTGCTGACGCCTCATGCTGCTAGCACATGCGGACCTGATTGAAATGCTACTTGACTATGCTCCCCTAGAGAAGTGACTGCTGGAGCTTATCCCCCTTCTCTGCTGGCCATGGATAGACTAGCATGCTGAATTCAAACTGAGATGTTGGGGAGGTGGGTAGGGTGCCTGGCTGTAGTCCTATGGCTAGGTCTCCTCATCCTGGAAAAAACAGTTCAGTAAAGACCTTTTCAGAACAAAAAGAAAAAAGAAAAAAATTCAAATGTAATGACATCATTTATTTCCTTTCCTTCTATCCTGTTGCCTTTCCATTGTATTCCCTCTCAAATCATGACTTCTTTTACCCTAATTTTTTTAACATGTTTTATTCTATGCAAAGGATGGGTTTTGTCAAATATATATATAATATATATATATTACATATATATATATATATATAATATAACCAAGTCCATTTAAATGAAAACATACGTTTATACACAATATTTGGGAATTTGGGCGTCGTTCTTTCCAAACTACTTCCTGCTGGTAAGGGGCGCTGTCATGGGCCATTCTAAGAAGATGCAGAAATCCTGGCTGTAGTCTGTAAGGCTGCTTTGTCCAGCTGTTTTGAATGTAGAATCACCTGGTACTCTGTTTCAGGTGGTCTGGCTTGATCAAACCACATTAGTCTGGAAGGAATCCACATCTTTTCATTTTCTGTGGAAACAAAACTAGAAATCCTTTTCCCCAGTAACTTGTCCTTGAACTTAAATTTTGGAGTCAAAGCATTTTTATAATTTAATTTATTATTTTACATGTCAATCCCAATTCCCTCTCCCTCCCTCCTTCCTTCCCTTCTTCACTCCCTTTTACCCTCTCTGCCCTCTCACATGCACTCAAATATTTTTACTGGTTATGATTTTTATGCTATTTTCCTTCTTTATTCTTTTAGTATGATAACACTGATGTCTATTTGGTGGTCGAATTAACCTTGTTAGCTCAGAATGAATCATACGTGTTCATAGTTCATTATTCTCACTGTATGTAACTGTTACAAACTTTTTAAATGATAAGCATAATTTTTGATAGACATAATGTCATTCCTATTGCCTGTTTGGGGGGCGTGAATTTTGGAAATAAAATTTCAAACAGCTAATAACTCTCAGATGAGCTAGAAGGTAACTGTATTTTTGAAAACATTTTGACCACACATGGTTTGAATTGTCCTCTTTGGAATTCCATGAACATTTTGACTCTATATGTACTAATAAATCAAGAATGCTGTCTAGCATTATTTCTTCAGATATGCTTTGTTTTATGTTCTTTCGTATTTTCTTCTAGGGTATTAATGACATGGACATTTATTAAACAGCTTTTTTTGTTCTTTGTTTTTTTTTTTTTTTTTTTTTTTTTTTTTTTTGTATTGTCCAAAAAGGCACCAAGATGCTGGTGGTGAACATCATAGTAATTGAAACTTCATTTTAGTTATTTTTTGAAGGACGATGTGTAACACAGTCAGATGAAGATCAAGCAAGATCAAAAGACTCCTGAAGTTTGTTGCCTTAGTTTCTCCATGGTGAGCACAACCACTTAACACAGGGCCACACAATAAATACCATCATCACTATTACAGCAGCAGAAGACAATGATGTGAGAGTGCATAAGTTCAACTTCTCTGTTGGTATGGAAAGCATTGTTTTCCTGTAGTCATTCACCATTTGTGGCATTTGAGGCTCCTAGTTTTCCTGTAGTTTAGCAATTTTACTTTAAGTCCACTTAGAAATAGTGTAACAAACAACTTCATTGCAGGCACATCCCTATACTCATATGAATTTAATTAAAATATGTCATCTGCATTAGTCTAGCTTCCTTCCATATCTATTTCACTTATATTTTCATTTGTGTTTTATTTCCTTTATTTGTTTAAAATAATATTTCTTGTCAAATATTTTCTTTTTCTACAATCCAGAACTTTGACTTTACATGCAAAAATAATATGACATTGAATGCCTCATATGCAAAGCAACTTACTTTATTTAAATACATAATATAAAGTAGGTTATAAAGAAAACATCATTTTAGTTTTACAGTCATTCAAACATTTTTCACTTTGAATAAATCTTCAAAATCTACTTAAGTTTAACTTATACATACTTTAAAATGTAGAAAATTATTGTGTCATTAAATTACATAAAACTATCTAGGAATTTAGCTCTTATCTCTTTAGCTCAGATCCATAGAAACTGGCATTCCCTCAAGAATAGTCTGTGGTTAAAATTCTGAAAAAGTAAAAGCTGGTGAGTATGTAAGCTTTGTTAAAAAATTAATTGTTTCATTTGCTTTAACGGCTTGAATGGGGTTGATTAAGAAGAGGGTATAAAGGCATATTGGGGCTCTTTGCTCTCTGGGGATAGCAAGAGGCAGTGTGTCAATTTAGCAGACACCAATTGTTTCCTCAAAGACACTGAAGATAGTCAGATCTACCAGTCCCTAAGGAGGTAAGAACAATGCTCTGAGCCTTGTGCAAGAATCCTTGGCTGCAAAGCTTTGCTCTCTGAACAAGTTTCAGTCAACAATGGGCTTCACCAAGCTGGAAGATTGCTTTCTGTGTGCATTTTTAAAGAAAGCCTGTTGGAGATATTTATTGTACAATACACAATAATTTGACCTTCTTTGAAGCAACCAATTGCATAGAAGGATGAGAAAGACATTACTGTAAAGCTTTCTTTTCAGTGATAACTGGGTCTACAATAAGAGAGCAGACCTGGAAATCACAGCTTGAAATGCCCATCAAATGAGATCATGCAGAAAATGAAAAATATATGGTACAGTAAGTCTATGACTAAGGAAACATCATTGTCAAAGGAAAGGGTAAGAGGGAATAACCAGCACTCACCTCTGTCTTCCTGAACCAATTCTGTCTTTCCCAGTGATGGGATACCCATCATCCCCTTTTCTGCCTTCTTCTAATTCCTCCTAATGGCCATGAGCCAATAAAGCAGAAACTCAGTATCACCTCCTTCCTTCCTTTCTTCCTTCCTTCCTTCCTTCCTTCCTTCCTTCCTTCCTTCCTTCTTTCCTTCCTTCCTCCCTTCCTTCCTTCCGTCCTTCCTTCCTTCCTTCCTTTCTCCTGTTCCTTCTAATGTGTATAAGGTAATGAAGTGGACACAGGAACACTCAGCATCTCCTCTTTTGCTTCCCTCATCTTTTCCTTGCTCCCACAGCGGCTCAAAGATGTACAAACCCAGCCTTACCTCTCCTACATTTCTCTAACTTTTGCTTCTTCCCATATTCCAAAAAGAGTGAAAACCCAGATCTTCTAATTATCCATCTGTAGTTCCACTTTTCACAAAGCCAATGATTGGATAACAACCATCCAAATTCCTCCCATTGCTATATCCTTCATCTTTTGATAATAAGGCCTCTCATATCAAAATTACCTCTTAAGAGAGGAAATAGAATATATTGTAGCACACTCACAAGAGCTGGCAGAAGTGGAGTGCACTGATCACTTTGTTGGCTGCTTGTCCTCAATCTGTGCTCATGCCCTAATATAGGATGGAAAGGTATAACACTGCTTGATAACCCTGGCCAAGGAAGTACACACCTTCCATGTCTGAGGTCAGATCTTGCAGAATCAAGATCTAAATCCTGTAAGACTCAGAGCACTTTTGTCATCTGGATTATTTTTTTCCTCATATGAAAATCTTATGATCTAATTGTTTATTTCAAATAATTTTTAAAATTTTATATTTTAACATGCTTGTTTTAATGCTTATTTTACATAAAAGTTCCAGTTCCAGAACCCTGTCCTCCCAAGTTTCCCCCACCAACCCCCATCCCATCCACTTTCTGCCCCCCAGGGAGGGGTGAGGCCTTCCATGGGGAGTCTTCAAAGTCTGTCATATCATTTAGAGCAGGGCCCAGGTCCTCTGCCATGTGGCTAGGTTGAGGGAGTATCACTCTATGTGGGATGGGCTACCAAAGTCCATTCCTATACTAGGGATAAATACAGATCAAAGGCCCTGTAGACTGCCCAGTCCTCCCAACTAACACCATATTCAGGGAATCTGGGTTGGTCCTATGCTGGTTTCCTAGCTATCAAACTGGAGTTTACAAGTTCCCCTTTGTTCAGGTCAGCTGTTTCTATGGGTTTCTCCAGCCTGGTCATTACTCCTCCATTTCTGCAACTGTATTCCAAGAATTCATCTCAGTCTTTTGCTGTGGGTGTTTGTTTCTGTTCTCATCAGATATTAGATGAAGGCTCTAAGATGGCATATAAGGTAGTCATCAATCTGATTATCAGGGAAGGGCATTAAGGTAGCCTCTCCACTATTGCTTAGATTGTTAGTTGGAGTCATCCTTGTAGATCTCTGGATATTTTCCTAATGCCAGATTTCTATTAAAACCTATAATGGCTCCATCTAGTTTGGTATCTATTTTCTTGCTCTAGTCCCTACTTCACATGATCTGTCAGATCTACATGACCCCAACTGGATGGCATTCCCCTACATATGGAATTGGGGCTGGGGTATGGGAGGTGAGGGTTGTTAGGGTGCATGTGAGAGGGCAGAGATGGTAAAAGTGAGGGAGGGAGAGAGGGAAGAAGGGAGGGAAGGAGAGAGGGAGAGGGCACTGGGACTGACATGTAAAATAATAAATTAAAAATAAATAAAAATAAATATAAAAATGCTTTGATTCCACAATTTAAGTTCAAGGACAAGTTACTGGGGGAAAGGGATTTCTATTTTTGTTTCCACAGAAAATGAAATGCAGTGGATTCCTTCCAGACTAATGTGGTTTGATCAAGCCAGACCTCCTGAAACAAAGTACCAGGTGATCCTACATTCAAAACAGCTGGACAAAGCAGCCTTGCAGACCACAGCTCTCCTCTATTCTTGACTATTCTCCTCTATACCCTGACTAATTTTCCTGCTCTGTGGTACCCACCTCTTCCCTCCTCTTCTTTCTAACTCCCTCTTCAATCCTCCCATGCTTAAAATTTGCTTGGGAGATTTTGTCTTTTTCCCCTTCTCCAGGGGACCATGTAAGTCTCTCTTGGGGTCCTCCTTGTTTTCTAGCTTTTCTGGGTATATGGATTGTAGGCTGGTAATCCGTTCCTCTATGTCTCAAAACCATATATGAGTAAGTACATACTGTGGTAATCCAGTTACAAAAAGACAAATATGTTATGGATTCCCTTCTTTATTCCCCCATATTTTGAAACCATTAACAAGGTATCTTGTTCTTGTGAGACATCAACTACAGGGTTATTTTGTTTTTGTTTTTTGTTTGTTTGGCTTTTTTTTTTTTGGCTAATAACTGTGACCATATATGGAGGGCAAGCTATTGTTATTTAGCTGTTATTAAGAAACTGTGACTACTTATTCTTTTATTAACTGGCATTCATGGCCTTCCAAGTGTTTCTTTTTCTAGGTCACTGAAAATATTCCAAAGATATTTCTATAAAATTCCAACAAGTTACATTTTGAATACTCCTCTGCAAAAAATCATTAATAATGACTCATTCCTCTATTTTTTCTTTCTTTCTTTCTTTCTTTCTTTTTTTTTTTTTTTTTTTTTTTTTTTTTGGACATCTGTTCCCACCAGGCTAATGCAACTTTTCTGGTACAAGTTGTTCTTAATTTTTTTTTTAATGTACTGTAGAGAAGAGTGTGAAAACTGATTTTAATGACCTATAATTTTATAATTTGAATTTAGGAAAATCCATTGTCAAGCTTCTTTACTGAGGTAAAGCCCTTTAAGTAACTATGCACCCTGGATTTTTCTTAAATCTGAAAAGAAAAAAATATGTCTTTGAAAGAGATGGTGGGCTTTGAAAAAGGTGGTGGGCTCACTACCAAGCAAAACATGCAATTTACAGGGCAGCAGAGTCTGTGAAATCTTTATTTGACACTTAGGAAGGTAAAGTGAACTGCCTTAAAATGTGACTGTCTACAAAGCTTTCAACAGTATTCCAAATCCCTAACTTGTGTCCCTCTGTGTGTCCTAGTGATTGATGGATGCTACTTTCTGCTCTCACACACAGAGAAAGCATAAATATGTCTTATGTACTGGGAAATAAAACTAGCAAGATCCTCTCAGTTATTCCACAAGGGTGGCTTTAGATTAGGTTGTTAATACCATAAAGAATGTACCCTTCATATATAAGTAACATGTTCATGGTTAATAAGGTGTATACATACATCTCATGATTATTCCTTGAGACCACACACACAGTAGGAGACGGGGAGGGGGTGTGAAATGGCTAGGATTCTTTTGCTGCTTTAACTTGTTTCTAGAAATGATGCCTAGTATCACAGATCTTTGTTTATGCGTGTGTATATTTGTGTAGGTGTATATACACTCATACACACAGGACACTGGTGGCCCGATGTTAGTCTCAGGTGTTATTTCTTAGGGGCCACCCATATACTTTTGTTTTGTTTTGTCATAGGGTTTCCCATAGGCCTTAGAACTTGTTGAACAGGCTACCATGACTGGCTAGTGAGTCCCCAAGGATCTGTCTGTCTTCATCTTCTCGGGACTGGTGTAACAAATGGGTAGCAGCACCATGACTGTCTATCTACATGGATAATTTACATGGGTCCTGAGGCTCTGAACACAGGCCATCATGTTTGTGTGTAAGTACAATACTGATGGGGTCACCTCAGCCTAGAATCTCTTATCTTTTCATTATTTCTGCAGTAAGCTGAGATCTGCTGTTTTGTTTTCCTATCCTTGAACATCTTGTGTTCCTACTTTCCCTTTTACAGGTTACAACTTTATTATTGGGCTCTATCTCTGTCTAAGACATGGTGGGGAATAGATGAGTTAAGAGAAAGGACATAATTACTTTTCTTTTGACTTGGTGTTTGTTAAAGTGTTCAAGAAATTTCCTGAAAGAAGCAATGCCATAAGTAAATGAACACAAATTCAGGAGCACTATAATACACATTTCAGAGGGCCTATCATTTGCATGGTGAATTGTTCACTTTTAGGATCATCTTTGTTGTTGTTGTTGTTTGTTTGTTTTTTATTTCACACTGCCTAGAAGAAAAAGAGAGCTTTCTTTCAAAATTGTGCTGCTTCTAGGTTACTGATATAAAGCATAAGATGTACTGTAAATAATATAAGATACAAGGAGGACAATGTAAACATAAGACATACTTTGCAACCAGGGAAAAATAAGTGCTTAGTCCAATCACACAATATAACTGAGTGTTAGAGCTGAGTACCCCAAGACTCAGAGTCAGTAAATTGACAGGATTATGTGGCTTTACTTTAACCTTGAACTAGATGACATCAGTCTAAGCACTAAAACTTTACAGAGAGAGGTACAAGATACCATATTGAAAATTCTAAATATCAATACCTCTTGGTTTGCAAAATTTATTTATTTATTTTATATAAACAAGTCCATTTAAATGAAAACAAACATTTATAGACAATATTTGGGAATTTGGGCGTCGTTCTTTCCAAACTACTTCCTGCTGGTAAGGGGCGCTGTCATGGAGGATTCGAAGAAGATTCAGAAATCCTGGCTGTAGTCTGTAAGGCTGCTTATTCCAGCTGTTTTGAATGTAGAATCACCTGGTACTCTGTTTCAGGTGAATGTTGCAGGGCATGAAAAAATTAAACCATGAAGGAATAATTTTGGAAACCATTGGTCAATCCTTATCCCATGTGTGCACCATGTTCACCAAAACCAGAAAGCTCACATTGCTCTTTGTCTAGCTGCCAATTTACAGAACCCTACTGACTATATGCTATTGCCATACATGTCATTTAAGGAGTAAGTTTAAATTCTTATAGATTTAGCTGCCTCATCTCTTCCATGTTCACCCTACAATGGCTTCATGGAAGCTTTGGCTTGACTTCTATGATAGAAAGTGTTTAGAAAGCTATACGTCAGGTGCTATGTAAAATGTTCATCAATTTGATTTTCCTTTTCTGATCTTTCTTTATATTTAGACTCCTGTTATGCTCTTTAAATCACAGATTGAGCTATCTGTGAGACTTTTCCCTTTCACTGGTTATTATTGGTGTTTGTTTAGTCTTATGAGAAAATGTCTCACAGATTTTTTTCTTGCTCTCATAGGAAAATTACATTGTACTTTACTTCTATTTTAAATCACTGTGTGTGAATGCGTGCATCTGAGTACACAACCATGTGGATTTGGACAACAGAGGAAAACCATGAATATCTAACTTTGTCTTTTGAGGTAGGGTCACTTGCTGTTCACTACTCAGTGTGATACGACACGTGGAGCACCAGGTACCAGGTGTTTTCATGTGTCTGCCTCCCATCTTGCCAGAGGAGCACAAGAATTACAGGTGTGTACTACCAAACCCAGATTTGAACAAACTCTTGAGACACATACTAGGTTTCAAGTTTATCTGGCAAGTGCTTTATTCAAAAAGTTTCTCCCTTCACATGTATCCTTTGTAAGGTTGATAGTAGAGTGGCATTTCATACAATGTTGAGGATGTCACAGAAGACTAGAAGTATCAGTGTTCTGTGTCTTTTAAAATAAGCCTCTTTAACTGTGTGCAGACTTCAAGTATTATTGAGTATACCCATACTTTTCTCCAAGGCACTGAAGAATTTCATGTACTCTTTCATGCCATGGTTATGTGGCATTCCACTTTTTCCAAATGCATACCATCATCTCTCACATACTCTAAGGATATTTGTGAAATAATGGGGGAGTTCCTAAGAGGATTTCTGGGTATGTCTTAAGACCTGGCTTGCAAGTTAACATGTAACATTTTGCAAAAGTACCTGGGATTATTTCTTTAAAAATGCTGTTCTGCATAAGCCCCCTTTATTGAAAATCTCCTGCCTCATTAGGGTAATGAGTAATGAAACACAAACTTAGGATGGCCAAAAAGCCAACTTTCCTTTCTAATTCGTTCATGTCAGGTTTCTTCATTTGCTTTCCTTTAATTTCACTTTTTTACAAAATTCATAGTATACATTCGGGCTTCACAAAGATATTTTCATATAAGTATATGATGTTCTTTGACTTAGTCACTGTACTTAATATCCTCTTTTTTTCCTTTCTCTTGACTTTTTCCCATTCATTTTCCCCAAATCTTGGTTCTGCCTTTAATACACATATACCTGTACACATAGACAGACACTCAGACACACACACATACACACACACTATTTCATAAATAAACAAATTTCAATATGGAATAAATCTGTGGTTTCAAGGGTTAATTATGCAAATTATCAATAGTAGGTTAACTCATTTAAATACATTGTCATTGACATAATCCATTATTATAATCATTATTGTTATTATTAGTAGTAATAGTGTTATCATTATTTTAATCAATATGTTCCAGCTTTGTAACTGGTTCTGACATGGTACTCACAATATAGTCCATTCTGGCCTCAAATTCACAATTTTTTTGTACCTTTTGGGAAAGAGGAGTTTTGAGACAGGGTTTCTCTGTATAGCTCTGGCCATTCTGGAACTCACTCTGTAGATCAAGCTGGTCTTGAACTCAGAGAGATCCACTTGTTTCTATCTAGTGCTGGGATTATAGACATGCACCACTACTGCTGGGCCTTATCTGTATTCTTAATGCTGAATTCACAGGTTTGGGTCACTATACAGATTGTATCATTGTTAAAGTCGATTAACTTTATCATACAGATTCACAGACACAATTCTAAAAATTTTAGACAAATCATCAAAGGATAACAACATGAAATATAAATACTTCTGTGATGCCTGAGACCAACATGCATGTAATACTTTCATGAGACCTCGCTGCTGAGGTTCATACTCAAAAAGCTATTCCTACATTTTCATTTCTCTGAAAGTGTTTTACATTTAATTCCATCTTCCTAGATTCTTCCCTTAAATAAAAAAGATAGCAGGAAAGCCAGTGCACTGGTGTTTTCTTTAACTTCTCTGGTATTGCATTGGCTATGAGCTAAAGCAGAATGAATTCCAAAGGCTATGAAAGGATTAGGTTAAGATATAATCTTGAAAATACTTAATAAACATTGGGAACTGGAACACGTTACATTCAGCCAGGAATCCAACTGAACACTACTCAAAGTGGCCCCCGATGATAAGCCTACAGACACACAGAGGATGAATCCTCAGATTTGATTATATTATCCTTCCATTTCCCTAGCTACAAGGATGGAGATTTAGTCTGCATGTCTCAATGCCAACTCAAACAATGATAGGACTTACCAGTTACAGCCATGGCACGTGTTTCTCATCAGAAGGCTTTGTGAATAGAGCTCATTAATCAAGCAGCCATCCCAAGGGGCTGAGCAGAGGCAGGAGCTGAGCTTGGAAGGTGTCCGCAAACTGCCAGGTGCAAAAGCAGGAGGTTACAGCATCGTCCATCAATGCCTGGGTGTCAGAGGGCTTTCCAAATAACTGCTCTGACAAGCACTCCGAGTCTGCTTTCTGCATCTCTGAAAAGTTCAGTCTCTCCCTCTCAGCTCCAAGCCAAGACAGATCTTAATGTTTGCCTCAAGACAGACATCTTTTTGAAATCCAACTTTTGCAAAAAAATTAATTTGGTTGCTTTGGGCAAGTTACTCTAATTTTTTTGATCCTTAATTTTGTCATCCGTAATAAAGCAGGGATCATTATGATCTATCTACTGTCAGTGAGATAATTTTATTAGATGATAGAGGCAAAGATTCCTGCAGAGACAGATAGAACTAATTTTTATTAGTCCTTTGGCAAAATATATGTTATGCCGGCTTCCCCTGAGAACCGTCATTTTTTAATATTGTTTTGGTAAATCATCATTATATTTACTTTGTTGCCTTGATTTTCTATACTGTTCTATTGTGTTTATACGTACATACATATGTTTGTAAATTTATCTATATTTTTACTCTGTGTATGTACACATATTAAAAATAAACCTAAGATAAACTATGATTTATTTACGTTGAAGTTCATATTCATTGTATGTATAAGCACTATTCTTATTTTGTACCTAATGGGACTAAATCTTAACTCAAGAAACACGAGTAATGTCAAATGGTTAGTCAGTATTCCAATTGAATTAAATCTGATTTATAATCTCACTGTTTTCCTGTTCTTTGTGATGTTTAAAACACATGAGAGCATCTACAAGGAGAAGACAGAGTCATGAGATCATTTGATTTTTATAGTGTTTTAGTTTGTAAATTATGTTGCAGAGAAATAGATCTCCATTCAGGGCTTTCATACATGGTTCATTTTGATTGATCCTACTTCTTTCTCCTCATCATGGTTCTGTTCCTGTTCCCACTTCTAGTGTACCCAGTATTACCTCCAGTATCTCTTACTTCTGGTACTCTGTTGTCTTCCCCTATTCTCCTACCTTAAGATCTCTTTCTAGTTTTCTTGTGTCTACACATACCTACCCACACCTGGGTTCAAAAATTGGATTGTTAGAGGCCAGGGTCCACATGTGAGAGAGAGAAGTACCTTACTCACTGACAAACAAATTGTGTGAAATTGTAATGATGTTTCCCCCGCAAAAAAAATATCAGAAGACTAGACAGTTAGGGTTCCCAATGGAAGATGGCCATTGAAGTTTTATTTTATAAATTTTATTTCAATTAGAAACAATTTTATTTTACATATCACATTAGGTGTTCACTTCTTTTGTGAGCAAAAGTGATCAAGTTCTAATTCCTCAGTTGATTAAGTAAAGAAACTTCAGTGTGTAAATGTATTTTATCAAAGGTCAATTATGTAATACCTAGAGTGTAAGAATAAAGGAGATATTTGCCAAAATATGTCTAATTACATAAAACATAGGTAATTAATACATACTTAAATACTTTACAAATTACATGTGATCTGATATACTGAAGAGTACTCTAAAATTTACATTAAGGAACATATGTTTAATTACTTGTACATACATGCAATATTGTGCTTCAGAATTATGGACCTTATCATTATTTACATATAATGAAGATGATAAGATCATATGTAATTATATTCTGATGGGGTATGTCCTTTGTATATATGTTTCTCATATTGGTTGCTGAATAAAAACACTGTTCAGCTAATAGCTAGTAGAGGCAGGAAATAGGTGGTAGGACTAGGAGATCATAAGAATTCTGGGAAAGGTAGAAAGGCGATGTCATAGAGGGATCAGGAGGACAGAATATGCCAGGCATTCTCTGGTAAGATAAGACCATGTAGAAATACATAGATTAGTACTTATGAGTTAGTAATTAAGGCAGTGCTAACCAGTAAGAAGCCCTAACCATCAGCTGACATTTAATAAATAATATATGCCTCTGTGTGTTCATTTAGGGGTAAAGCAGCAGAAACTGGTAGGATAAGAAAAACCTCTGCAGGCCTCTGACAGGGGAAACAGATGTATCCCTGGTGCACAAAAGGACTTTGGGAGCACATTCCCCATGAAGGGATACTCCCTTATCCAAGAAGCAGGAGGTAGGGCCTAGTCCCTACTCCCAATGAGTTGACAGATTTAGATGACCCCTCCAGGAAGGCATTACCCTACATGTGGAGTGGGGGTGGGGATGGGAGTGTGGAAGAGAGGGAGGGACGGAGAGGGAACTGAGATTGATATGTAAAATAAGAAAAATAAAATATATTAAAAATAAAAATATGTATTTTGTAAAAACAAATATTCCATCAAAAGTTTTTATTAGATATTTGTGACTACCCAATAATATAGTAGTGATTAGTGCAATATTACTTATGAAGATGAGAATGCATGTCTGTAAGAGATCTAAAGATCTCTATAATAGTAGACTTAATATATCCTATACACATTAAAATAAATACGGAAATTTATTATGTGACCTTCCTGTCTTGACATAATTAGTCCAGATGGGGATGCATTAGATTGACATGAGATAGTATATCTATTAAATTTCTTTGTGTGTGTGTGTGCACGTGTGCTCACATGCAAATTATGTAGTTTGTAAAATTATTAGGAGGCTGAAGAGAAGATACAAGTATCATTTCTTCAGGATCCACTCAACTTTTTTTTCTGAGACAAGGTGTCTAATTGGCTTGGAGTTCACCAAATATGGTAGAAAGCTTACCCATGAGCCCAGGCTCAGGCATTATTATTTTGTTTTTTTGAAGTTTGTATTCATTTTAATTTGAAACAAACTTGTTTTACACATCAATTCTAGTTCCCTCTCCCTCCTCTGTTGTCCCGCCACACCCCAACTCCCATCCCTTAAGCTTTCTGCTCCCCAGGGAGGGTGAGGCCTGTCATATCATTTGGAGCAGGGCCTAGGCCCCCCGCACCATGTGTCTAGGCTGAGATTGTATCCCTCTATATGAAATGAGCTTACAAAGTACATTTGTGTACTATGGGTAAACACTGATCTACTACTAGAGGCCCAATAGACTGCCCACTTCTCCTAACTAAAACCCATATTCAGGGAGTATGGGTAGGTCCTAAGCTGGTTTCCCAGCTATCATACTGGGGTTCATGAGCTCCCCCTTATTCAGGTCAGTTATTTTTGTGGCTTACTCCACTCCTCCTCACTCTCTACAACTAAATTCCAGGAGTTCAGCTAAGTTCTTAGTTGTGGGTATCTTCTGCTCCCATCAGCTAATGGATGAAGGCTTCACAATGTCATATAAGATGGACATTAATCTCTTTATCAGGGAAGGGTATTTAAGGTAACCTCTCCCCTATTGCTAAGATTGTTAGTTGGATCATACTTGTAATCTCTGGACCCTAGTGCCAGATTTCTCTTAAAACCTATAATTGCTCCCTCTGTTGTATCTCTTTTCTTACTCTCCTCTGTTGTGTCCCTGACTCAAATTTCCTCCTCTCTCATCTCCTCCTCTCCCTTCCTTTCTCCCCTTCTCTACTAACTCCCTCTCCCCTCCCCCATGCTCCCAATTTGCTGAGATCTTGTTCTTTTCTCCTTCTCCAGGAGATCATGTATGTCTCTCTTACGGTCTTCCTTGTTTCCTAGCTTTTCTGGTGGTATGGAGTGTAGGCTGGTAATTATGTGAATTATGTTTAACAACCATATGTGAGTGAGTACATACCATGTTTGTCCTTTTTTGACTGGGTTACCTTATTCTGGATGGTTTCTTTTAGTTCCTTCCATTTGCCTGGGAATTTCAAAATTCCATTGTTGTGTATATGTTTTCCCCCCACACTGAGTAGCACTCCATTGTGTAAATGTACTACATTTTCTCCATCAATTCTTCAGTTGAGGAGCAATTAGGTTCTTTCCAGGTTCTGGCTATTGCAAATAATGCTGCTAAGAATATATTTGAACTGATGTCATTATTGCATAAATGTGCATCTTTTGGGTATATGCTTAAGAGTGGAATTTCTGGGTCTTGTGGTAGACTGATTTCCACCTATCTGAGGAACTGCCATGCTGATTTCCAAAGTGATTGTACAATTTTCACTCCCACCAGCAGTGGAGGAGTGTACTCCTTTCTCCACAGTCTCTCCAGCATAAACTGTCTTTGATGTTTTTGATTTTAGCCATTCTGAAAGGAGTAAAATGGCATCTCTGAGTTGTTTTGATTCACATTACTTGGTGGTTAAGGATGTTGAGCATTTTCTTAAGTAATCTAGGAAAAAACAGTCAGAGCAGGTTGATAGTGATGGAGACAGAGTATGTTGGGCAAATAAAATACTGGTCCCAAGCTATAGAGATGGCTAAACTTTTCCAGTAAAACTTTGACTTTGAGGGGATGTACTACTTAGTATTTCTTCCTTTAACAATGTTACAGATGTCTGAAATAAGATGAAAAGAAAGAATGTGAGTTGCAGTAGCCAGACAGATAATTCACATGTTTGATTACTTTTTTTTCTACTGAAAATTCTACCTGGAGTCAACCATTTTCATAAATTCAAAGCATATAATATAATATTGTTAATTGTAGACATACCATCTGGTATGTAGACATACCAGACATAATAAATTTTTTCTTCACTTGCTCTTCAGGGTAACTGATTACAATTTCTTTTTCCTTCTCACCTCAGTTTTTGCAAATACTATATAATACTTATTCAATGAGTTTGAATATTTAAGTTACTTTTCATTGGAAAATTTCTTTGTACTCTTGTGTATGGCACATAGTGAGATGCTTATTGTTTATTATGCTATGGAATTTTTTTCATGACTAATAACTTTATACAAATCCATGATCCTTGAATGTGTGGGAGTTTTCAGATTCTCAGCTCCTAAAAAGAAGATATCTTACCCTTACCCTGTTCATGATCCTCAGACTTGTAATGGTAATGCTAAAGAACTCAGAAAGTACACGATGAAGTTTTGAAGTATTATAATCTTACTTATTTATGATTAAATTTATTTCTAAGGGAGTTTTTCACACCAAGTAATTAATAGCACAACATTGTGTAATGTATGCATCCTCTCAGAATGTAACTGAAAATTGATGAGAATAGTATACATATACACATGTACACATGTGCATTGATGAACATATGCATGTATGTGCATACCTGAATGCATGTGCACATATGCATGCATACATATAGAAAGAATAATGGCATATAAATAACCCAAAGCCATTGAACTGAGGAGGTAGTTTGGAAATCCATGACCTAAGGTATGGGATTCTGCTGTCAGTATGAGCATTCATGGAAATAAGGGAGTTGAAAGCTACTTTCTCCATAAGTAATATGTTTATATATCATGCACAGTAGCAAATAAATGGATAATGTCAACATTTCATTTTCCTCCTAAGAGCTTCTTTTGATTAGTGACCTAATTAACCATTAAGAAGAAAAGGCTTTTTAACTGTAAATATAAAAAGTGTTTCCTAGTAGCAATTTGTGATCTTAAAATGTCAGGCACATCATATAGGGGCTACGAACCAGCACTTTTCAAAATGATGTGGTGTCAGGAGCACATGACATGGATTTGTTTAGCTTCTTTTCAAATTTTCTTTTTTCTTTTTTTCTGAAACAAGCAATGCAAATATAGATATGGTTTCCCAAGAGATTTTTCTTGCTTTTTTGAATGTCCTTCAACATTTTCTCTGACAGACTAGGAAAGGTTGTTTTTTAATCTATTTAATTTGAAGCTGAATTCTCCCCAGATAATGACATATTTTCCCTTTTGCTTCCTGAATACATATGGGCAAAATGCAGAAGTCAAACACACACACACAATTCCTAAACCCATTTTGATCCTTTGTTATACATATTTCACTATGTATGTATGTGTATATGTATATCCACATACATAATGAACAGGCACACATAAACATGTATGTGTAAGCTACATGTGTTTATACATCAAATACAACCATTGTCAACATAAATACTTGTATTAATAACACCACATGAATCAATAAGGCAAACTTACTTATTCAACTGAAGCACCTGCATGGGGCAATCAAATGACATATTTGTTTGTTAATTTTAAAGGTTTAGGATAATACCAATGTCAAGTTACATTGAAATCTCTAAAAAATGTCTTTCATCATATGTGGCAGTAACCTGGTCTTTTATGTTGGTACCCCAAAGGGACCCAAGATGAATAAAGCACATTTGATGGAAAATGCAAGCAAATGACTGAAACCATGGAGACTTCTTTCAGAAAGTCCAAGTGATGGGAGATGTC